>NC_136072.1:976995174-977595174 GCF_964261635.1 Lissotriton helveticus | reverse complement strand
GGTGTATGCTGATGTGATTCCTTCAAATCTAAGACACTAATGTATGGGCACGCCCTAAACCAACACAAAGAGACCTTCTTAGCAAATAATATAATATGTGTATTAGGGAGGGTCAGATATAAGCAGCCGCAGGCCGTGGAGGGAGTTACGGTGAGGCAGGGAGGCGGGGAGGGGGAGGGGCAGGGTGGAGCCCTCTCCACCCTGCCCCTCCCCCTCCCCGCCTCCCTGCCCCACCGTAACTCCCTCCACGGCCCGCGGCTGCTTATAAGTGTTGCTAACTCTTATTCATTTACAGCATGTTAACATACTGTCACCATTCGCTTTTTATGTACTAGTAACTATGCTGGTAATTTTGCTACTGATAATATGTGTACTTCTATTATCTAAGATACTACGCCTGAGAAGACGGCATTAGTAAATAAACATTTCAAATACACATGTGTTCTTCTTAACTCCATGTTCTGGTTTCTAAGAAATATATAACGACCGACTGTTCATCAGTTCCACGTATCCTGAGGTACTATAAGTTCATATTCTGGATTGTCTAAACATTGAGAGTTTGTTATATCCAATGTGACACTGTACCTAGCTTGCTAAGGGGTTTTTGATTACTAAGGTGAGTTTTGGGGCACCCTAATTCGCCGAGGTTCCAATCCTCTGTCCACAGTTCTGTGTGAGAACAGAAACCCTGCGACAGGGACACCCCTGAGCCTTGCTGGAGCTTCATCACACTTGCGATACAACTCCAGCAATGCGCCACCTTTACGGCACAGATACGTCACGCATCTGTGCTGTTTTTGCCCCATGATGCGCCGCATTGTAAATGCAGCACACCATAGGTGACGGAACAGCGGCACAGAATGACTAACACATCCCTGGTGATGCGCCAGTCATCATAAATCTATCCCTATGCTTCTTATCTTGTTAGAGATGAACCGCCATATGTATCATCAAAGTTTTTTGCATTTCCTAAATAGCGAACTTTAAGGAATAAATAGCGATTCTTTACCATTCCTAGTTTGCGATGAGCTATTTGCTAATTACAAATTACCCATTCATTTCCATGCAGCAGGAGGCCCATAGGAATGAAGGTGCAATTTGCGATTAGCAATTACCTCATCGCAAATTACGAATTTTTCCGAGGGTGCAGGGGTGTCTCAAGAACACCCTGCTGCACCCCTGAAAAAGAAATTTGGGGGCATATGGCGCACATAAATTTTGAAAACATTCCTTTACCTCAAAAACGATTTTCAACTCATAATTTGAAAACACTGCACATGGGGAAATGACTTAAAATGTCCTTAAGACACATAAAAGCGTTTTTTGATTGCCTTTGCAGCATGTTTCAGTCACCTTTAACATGCCTATGTAACGCAAACATTCAAAATCTAAATTTGCCATGCACAGGTGGGAGCATATTTACAAGCAATTTGCTCCACAGACAAACTTCTTACATTGAAATGGGAAAAATAACATCAGAGACTCTCAATTACCTTATAAAGAAGCAGACACCATTATGTCCTTGTCATCAATATTAAAACCATTGCTTTTTCTCAAAAACGATTTACAAGTCATAATTTGAAAACACTCCACAGCTCCTATGCACATAAAAACCCTGTCAGTACTAATACTTCACATTTTCTCCAATTACAATTTCTCAAAGAAACAAAATCTATTTGTAAAACACTTGAGACAAAGCAACATTTGAAAAACACAACTTTCTTCATAATTTTCTCCTTAAAGCACACTATTTTCTATCTAAATTAAAGAAATCTTTTCTCACCTTAGCAAATACTTTGAGTTTCAAAACAGTCTCAGAAACACACCAATTTGTCTTCAGCAGAGCAAAAGGTATGCACTCCAGAGTCTGCAGCTATCAAAAGCACAGAAATGCTGTAATTCTTCACACATATCTCTCATGTCACCCAATCAAAACTCTTCCCTCACTTTTTTTCAAATGAAAACCCTTCCCCCCTCTGCCATTTCATGCCTTTTCTGCATGGCAACCACGTCTTGGAAGACCTCTGGTGTTTGCAAGTTCACACAACAATGTTGCAATTGAACTCTGAACTCTCAGTGCACCTCATATCCAGTGCATTCTTTCATTTAATGATTTTTTCTTGACCACTCAAAATACATCTTTCAAACAACTCATCCATGCACCCTAACTTTCTGTTTTCAGCAATCAAAATCCACCAATCACTGTTACTGCTTCATTAACACAGAAACTCCACAGTTTTTTTCATTTTAAACTCTTATTTTTTCAACTGCCATTTCATTGCCACACTTCATCTGACTGCAGGAGAACCTTCTCTCACCATGTTTTCTGTCTGGATTGTTGGACATAGTTACATCTATTGGGCTCAGAGGTATGCTGAGAACAGGAATTTACCTAACCTCAATTTACAAGATGTGGAAATTAAGTGGTTTGGCCACAGAGGATTAAAATGTCACCAATTGATACCATTGGTGAAAACCTTTATGCATTTGTCAAAACCTGACCTGTTAATTGTGCACTGTGGAGGTAATGATTTGGGCACTTTGACTGGGGTAGGTCTGGAAATGCTTTTAAAGGACACCTTTGAGCAATTGATGGCACTTTTTCCTCAGACTGCCTTGGTATATTCAAATATATGCCAAAGACAGAAATGGAGGTGGTCAAACCAATTTTGTCCACAAATTGAGAAGTCGAGGAAGCATGTAAACAAATCTGTTTCAGCTTACATGAGAGACCATTGAATGGGCTCCCTGTACAACAATAACTTGCGTTACTACATGCAAGATATCTACAGAGGAGATGGAGTTCACTTCTCAGATGAGGGCAACAGAGTTTTCATTTTGAATTTAAGACTGTGCATTGGTACCTACTTATAAGTACCTAAATGTACCATAAACCCAAAAGCTCTTCTCAGAGCTACCCTACATCTGATCACTCACAATTATTATTTTACTCTAACTTTTTTCACTAATTTTCAAGAAAGTACGCTCCCCAGAACGCTTCCCGGTTCGCGAACCGGGCGCACTCCACGCAAAAAAACTAAAAAAACGATATATTTTTTTTTTGCCCTGCGAGACCCTTTTAAAGCCTCCACATCAAACCTAGGGGGTCAGGGACGACCTACTATGCCCCCTTATGGTCATTTGCCCCTTCGCTTTGGCCTCCTCTTGTCTCTCGATCCTACCGAGAGACAAGATGGCGGCCGCTACGGACTGTTTGGAATGTTTACAGACGCCGAAGAACCAATCAGCTTCGCAAAGCTCTGAAGCGGAGCGCTGTTACAGATATATATCTTTTTTTGAACGTTAATTTCTCAAAATCCACTGGAGCACATATATTGAGACCTAGCAAAGGCACATCGGGCTACCAGTCCCTACAATTTTGCCAAGTTTCGTGCAAATCCATTCAGCCGTTCGATTATTATTATTTTATTTTTTTTTGCCCCGCGGGGCCCTTTTAAAACCTCCACATCAAACCTAGGGGGTCAGCGAGAATCTACTATGCCCCCTTATGGTCATTTGCCCCTTCGCTTTGGCCTCCTCTTGTCTCTCGATCCTACCGAGAGACAAGATGGCGGCCGCTACGGACTGTTTGGAATGTTTACAGACGCCGGAGAACCAATCAGCTTCGCTTCACAAAGCTCCGTTGCGCGAAAAGTACGCGAACTGGAGCGCTGCCCGGTCCGCTATTACAGATATATATCTTTTTTTGAACGTTAATTTCTCAAAATCCACTGAAGCACATATATTGAGACCTACAAAAGGCACATCGGGCTACCAGTCCCTACAATTTTGCCAAGTTTCGTGCAAATCCATTCAGCCCTTCGGGCTAAAAGTGAGGCCAACCGCCCTATGGAAAACTCAATGTTAAAAACACGTTTTGGGACCCCCCTTTTTTCTCGGCCCCCCCTTGACGAACCCCCCCCAAATTTTCAAGGGCTGCTCAGAAACAAAATGTGCCATTTTCCTGAAAATTTCAGCCAATTCCGTCCACAAACGCCAAAGTTATTAGACATAGAATTTTCAAAAATCCCATAGGGAAAAAATCCTAACTATATATACCTACTGGCGACCGCCAGTAGGTAATATAGATATATCTATATATATATATATATATATATATATATAGATAGATAGATAGATATATACACACATATATATATATATATATATATATATATATATATATATATATATATATATATATATATATATATATATATATATATATATATTACCTACTGGCGGTCGCCAGTAGGTATATATAGTTAGGATTTTTTCTCTATGGGATTTTTGAAAATTCTATGTCTAATAACTTTGGCGTTTGTGGACGGAATTGGCTGAAATTTTCAGGAAAATGGCACATTTTGTTTCTGAGCAGCCCTTGAAAATTTGGGGGGGTTCGTCAAGGGGGGGCCGAGAAAAAAGGGGGGTCCCAAAACGTGTTTTTAACATTGAGTTTTCCATAGGGCGGTTGGCCTCACTTTTAGCCCGAACGGCTGAATGGATTTGCACGAAACTTGGCAAAATTGTAGGGACTGGTAGCCCGATGTGCCTTTGCTAGGTCTCAATATATGTGCTCCAGTGGATTTTGAGAAATTAACGTTCAAAAAAAGATATATATCTGTAACAGCGGACCGGGCAGCGCTCCGGTTCGCGGACTTTTCGCGGTACGGAGCTTTGTGAAGCGAAGCTGATTGGTTCTCCGGCGTCTGTGAACATTCCAAACAGTCCGTAGCGGCCGCCATCTTGTCTCTCGGTAGGATCGAGAGACAAGAGGAGGCCAAAGCGAAGGGGCAAATGACCATAAGGGGGCATAGTAGATCCTCGCTGACCCCCTAGGTTTGATGTGGAGGTTTTAAAAGGGTCCCGCGGGGCAAAAAAAAAAAATAATAATAATAATCGAACGGCTGAATGGATTTGCACGAAACTTGGTAAAATATTAGGGACTGGTAGCCCGATGTGCCTTTGCTAGGTCTCAATATATGTGCTCCAGTGGATTTTGAGAAATTAACGTTCAAAAAAAGATATATATCTGTAACAGCGCTCCGCTTCGCGTAACGGAGGTTTGCGAAGCTGATTGGTTCTCCGGCGTCTGTAAACATTGCAAACAGTCCGTAGCGGCCGCCATCTTGTCTCTCGGTAGGATCGAGAGACAAGAGAAGGCCAAAGCGAAGGGGCAAATGACCATAAGGGGGCATAGTAGATCCTCCTTGACCTCTTAGGTTTGATGTGGAGGTTTTAAAAGGGCCCCGCGGGGCAAAAAAAATAATAATAATAATAATCGAACGGCTGAATGGATTTGCACGAAACTTGGCAAAATTGTAGGGACTGGTAGCTCGATGTGCCTTTGCTAGGTCTCAATATATGTGCTTCAGTGGATTTTGAGAAATTAACGTTCAAAAACAAGATATATATCTGTAACAGCGCTCCGCTTTGCGGAGATAAAATTATATCTGTATTACCTAGCTGTTGCTAACACCAGTTAGCGACGGCTAGTAGGAGATAGCGACCATCTTGGGCCCCACTTTGCATGTGAGTGATATTTATCACTAATGACATGCAAAGTGGGCATGCCAAGATGTTAGCGACTGGAAACAGTCGCTAACATCGCTATCTCCTATTATCAACTTTTGGAAATATTCGCGATAAGCGCGAATATCTCCAAAAGCTAGCACCTGCCCTGAGCAGTTCTTAGCCATGTTATCCAATGGGAGGTGGATAACATGGCTAAGAGCATTAGCTCGGTAATGCATGAATATCGCTGAGTTTTCAGCGATATTAATGCATTGCGGTCGTTTTTTATCGTATTTGCGATAAACCTTGATAATAGCAAGGTTTATCTGCGATAATTTCTGACGATACTTAGCGGTAAAAAAATCGTTGCTAAGCATCGTTAGGGATAAATATCGCTTAACTTTGGTAATATGCCCCAACGTCTGTTAACGTTCGATTCGAAGGAAATCAGGAAGTGTTGAAAAACATTGTCTGCGCCATCTTGTCTTTTTTCAAATGCCACACTTTTGTCGTGCACGGCAGTCATTTTAGATGCCTTGACCAGACCCACTCTGTGCACGCTGTCGATCCTTAGCATGGCTCCCCACCCTCGCAAGCATCTCCCCCAGGCAGTGGTCACCCCCGCTCTCTGTCTTATGCATGGGTAATAAACCTCCCCCCATCTGCGCTGCTCTTCCCTGAGAATCACACCCTGTGCCCGCCCGACACCTCCCTTTCGCCCTATTCACTACCGCACCCTCTGACACTCCTTTTCCTCTTTGTCCGATTGTCCAGGCCGGTCCTAGGGTATCAGCTAGCCCTGCAGATGTAGTTTATGGCCCCAGCTGTAAAGAATCACCCCTCTTCAAAGGAGTTATAGTAGATCAAGGCCCACACTCGATGAGATCCGTCACAGCAGACGCGTTCCTATTATCTGAAAACCATCCTGTATTGTGATTGGGGAGGGGACCGAGCCTGAAGCGGAAGATTCCAGGGATGACTCTTTGTACATCAAAGTTTTTACAATTATGTGTCACATTAAAAATATATAGCACTCCGACAAAGTAGTAAGATTATAAAACTTTAATAACTTATAAATATATACAAGAAAACAAAAACAGTAATAACATATAAACATTTTTAGGGAAAAACAACGAAGTAGCGGTCGGCTGTGCGAATAGTCCCAACGCAGCACAACGTCCAGATTTCTGGCGTGGGGCGTCGCGGGGGGTGGGTCATCAGTAGCAAACTGTTGTGCGAATAGTTCCAAGGCAGCAGAACGATGGCACCAAGGTGATGTCCAGTAAGTTGCCGCACTGGTTTTGGTATCCTACAATGCTGCTCCGAATAACGGCGTGGGGCGCCCCGGGGGAGGCGGCGTGAACGGGCCTCTCCAGGTGGAGTCTCATCTGTTGTAGTGGGGCGCCCCTTTACCGTTTCAGTTGCCATTCCGTCCGTTTTTGGTCCACTGTGTCAAAAGCCGCAATTCAGCTGAGTTGCGGCCATTCTTGCGGTGCAGCGATAGGCGGCTGTCACAGGACTCTCAAAAAGGCGGCAGGCTGTTTCCTTTTTGGGCCTGGTCCACTGAAATGGCCCTGGGACACCTTGGAAATCGGACGCTTGTCTGCTAGGTCTTGGACCCCATTCTCGAAAGCGTCCCCTCCGCCTTGAGGATTCATCAAAAGTTTTGGGGGCCCCCGACTCCTGTAGGCTTCTGGTGGGGAGCGGCTGCCATGATTGCTTGCGGAATGACCACGACGGAGCTACGAGATGGTGGTGCTCTCATGCTGACGCCAGCTTCAGTCTGAAACATCCAGAAACAAGGTGGGGCTTTCATCGTTTGGGAAAAAAAAAAAGTTTTCATCCAATGAAAAGTGTTGTTTTTAGGTCATATGATCAAGCCTTCCATCATTAGGAAACCAAAAGTAAAATGAACCAATGAAAAGTTTTATAAACAAGTCACATGACCTGTTATGCGGCATAGGGTATAAAATGCGGAGAAAATCCGTTGGCACGTGAGGCGGCGTCAGTAGCGGACCGATGTGCGAATAGGCGGAAGGCAACACAACGCACCAAGATCCGGATGGCACCGAGGTGGTGTCCAGCAAGTTGCAGCACTGGTGTGGCCATCCTACAATGCTGAAAGTCGGCGTGGGGCGCCCCGTTGGCCTGTGAGTTTGCGTCAGTAGCGGACCGATGTGCGAATAGGCCGAAGGCAGCACAACGCGCCAAGATCCGGATGGCACCGAGGTGGTGTCTAGTAAGTTGCCGCACTGGTGTGGCCATCCTACAATGTTGAAAGTCGGCGTGGGGCGCCCCGTTGGCCTGTGAGATGGCGTCAGTAGCGGACCGATGTGCGAATGGGGCCAAAGGCAGCGCAACAATATTTTCGGAATAGAAGACACCACAAGGCGCTGAGATGCCAAGATCCGGATGGCACCGAGGTGGTGTCTAGCAAGTTGTGGCACTGGTGTGGCCATCCTACAATGGTAAAAGTCGGCGTGGGGCGCCCTGTTGGCCTGTGAGATGGTGTCAGTAGCGGACTGATGTGCGAATGGGGCCAAAGGCAGCGCAACAATATTTTCTGACTGACACCACAAGGCGCTGAGATGCCAAGATCCGGATGGCACCGAGGTGATGTCTAGGAAGTTGCTGTACTGGTGTGGCCATCCTACAATGGTAAAAGTCGGCGTGGGGCGCCCTGTTGGCCTGTGAGATGGTGTCAGTTGCGGACCGATGTGCGAATGGGGCCAAAGGCAGCGCAACAATATTTTCTGTATGGAAGATACCACTAGGTGTTGAGATGCCAAGATCCGGATGGCACCGAGGTGATGTCTAGCAAGTTGCTGTACTGGTGTGGTCATCCTACAATGCTGAAACTCGGCGTGGGGCGCCCCATTAGCCTGTGAGATGGCGTCAGTAGCGGACCGATGTGTGAATAGGCCGGAACCAGCACAAGGCGCCAAGATCCGGATGTCACCGTGGTGGTTTCATAGTTGAGAGGCACTTCATCTGCAGTGGGGCGCCGAGATCCGGATGGCACCGAGGTGATGTCTAGCAAGTTGCTGTACTGGTGTGGTCATCCTACAATGCTGAAACTCGGCGTGGGGCGCCCCATTAGTCTGTGAGATGGCGTCAGTAGCGGACCGATGTGCGAATAGGCCGAAGGCAGCACAACGCGCCAAGATCCGGATGTCACCGTGGTGGTTTCATAGTTGAGAGGCACTTCATCTGCAGTGGGGCGCCGAGATCCGGATGGCACCGAGGTGATGTCTAGCAAGTTGCTGTACTGGTGTGGTCATCCTACAATGCTGAAACTCGGCGTGGGGCGCCCCATTAGCCTGTGAGATGGCGTCAGTAGCGGACCGATGTGCGAATAGGCCGAAGGCAGCACAACGCGCCAAGATCCGATGTCACCGTGGTGGTTTCATAGTTGAGAGGCACTTCATCTGCAGTGGGGCGCCGAGATCCGGATGGCACCGAGGTGATGTCTAGCAAGTTGCTGTACTGGTGTGGTCATCCTACAATGCTGAAACTCGGCGTGGGGCGCCCCATTAGCCTGTGAGATGGCGTCAGTAGCGGACCGATGTGCGAATGGGGCCAAAGGCAGCACAACAATTTTTTGGGAATAGAAGAGACCACAAGGCGCTGAGATTCGGTTAGCACCGAGGTGGTGTCTAGCAAGCTATGCAGCTGAGTTGCGTGCGCACTTGCGGCGAATAGGTCGAAGGCAGCATAACAATGTTTTCTGAATAGAAGACACCACAAGGCGTTGAGATTCGGTTACCACCGAGGTGATGTCTAGCAAGTTGCCGCACTGGTGTGGCCATCCTACAATACTGCTCCGAATAACGGCGTGGGGTGCCCGAAGGGGGGGGGAGGCGGCGTGAACGGGCCTTCCTAGGTGGAGGCTCGTCTGCTGTAGTGGGGCGCCCCTTTACCGTTTCAGTTGCCATTCAGCTGAGTTTCGGCTGCTCTTGATGCTACAGCGACAGGCGGCTGCAACAGGACTCTCAAAATGGCGGCCTGTTCTTTGGATTTGGGCCTGGTCCACTAAAATGGCCCTGGGACACCTTAGAACTCGGACGCTCGATTTTTTTTTCCTTTCCTGTACATGCAAAAAAAGGTAAATGCCCGGTACGTTACACGCTTCATCTGCCACGATGAACTCTCCAGAGGAACCGAAAAAAAATATAGTTATGGTAACTATACCATGCATCGTCATATGGAGAGGTGGCACCAATTAATTATAGTGCTGCATAAAAGAGAGATTTGGAGGAGAACCCCTGACCTGCTAGTACATTCATCAAAGAAGTGGCACTGACAGCATCAGAGGCAAGGGAAACGGTCCCAAATATTTAGAAGAACTTTGGAAAGATTAAAATGACATGTTTAGATTGTGGCAAATTAATTTCATGTGGACAGATGAGTGTTACTCTAATAAATACAGCATATGAACATCATCATAGTCGATGGTTGGTAGAGACATTTTGACTATATCCTGGACCTGCCCGTCCTCGCCCAAAATGGCGCCGGAATAAATGGGGCTCGTAACTCCTTGTTGTGTACTGGTTGCAGAACCTTGAAATCACGAGATACGTATGCAGTTTTGAAGCACATGGCGGGCGGGGACGAGAATTGATTGAATATTTCGACATCCCTATTGATATTAAGTTCTGATGTGTTATTGATTACTGTACTATTGAAAGTTCGAATTAACGTCACCCATGGTACTTGCCCGCAAATGTATATCTAGATAATTTTATTGTAACTGGCCCTGTCGTATTTTAATTATAAAATGTACGTCCACCGATTCCGTAACTGTTAGACACCTTAGTTCTTGCAACCTAATGGCCCGCCCGTTACGTTCCTCTACAGTGTAAATGTCTACTCATCATATACGATTACAGTTTGCTCCGTGGCCGGCCCACGTGGTTATAGGCTCGTATTTGTATAATGAAATTTTCACAATAAAGGTTTTTAAAAGAAAACATGGTAGTAGTATATACATTGGTAAAGTTTTTAATAATAGTCACTGTTTTAGAATCATTAAAAGGCAAGTGAAATAAAGCAGACCAATTACATGAAGGGTAAAAGGTATAATACGAAGGAACGCAGTAAAGATAAATGGTCAAGGGCTGTTGTGTTTTCTATTCCTGCAACATACAGTGATCGATAAGAATCTCATATTCAGGCGTATCGGCGACTAAGACAGCAGGTCGACCCTCTTTTGCTCAACGGCTCCGTCATGGGACGAAGAAACGCTCTTTTTCTCGAAAAAAGAATATATTTTACTTGCAGGACAGTTGTAAATTTTCCGGGAAAGTACATTAGCCTGGAACATTATAACATATATTTAAGAAAAAATAATGTTCGGAAGTAATAAAAAGCGTAATTTTTAGGTCATATGACCAAGCCTTTCATCATTAGAATAAGAAAAGTAAAATGAACCAATGAAAAGTTTTTTTAACAAGTCACATGACTTGTTATGCTTACGTTACGCGCTGCGCGCCCCGGTTGACTTCCGGATGCGCTAACGCGGCGCGTCATATGACGCATTACGCGACAACGCAGGTCCAGAATATAGTCAAAATGTCTCCACCAACCAGCGGTCGGAACACAACCCCTTTCAGCAGGCTAAATAGTTCTGTTAAATGACAACAGAAGGGACAGGCAACAAGAACCATCAGTCAAAGAGGGGAGGGCTAGTTCTTCTCTACTGGGTTACATTGGGGCGCTACCGGAACTGATCGAATTGGTAGTCTACAGTGTTTCTGGATGTTTCAGACTGAAGCTGGGGTTAGCATGAGAGCAGTACCATTTCGTAGCTCCGTCGTGGCCATTCCGCAACCAATCATGGCAGCCGCTCTTTATCGTTATTTTGGGCGGGGTGGGTGGCGGAGCCGAGCTGTTTTGCAGCCATCATTGTGTGGAGTTCAGTTCATTTCACTAGTTTGGTATTTGTCATGAGGGGTTGTTCCTAATGTTTCTATTTTAGCGAGGTCAAAAAGAGATCCCATTAGTGGCCTACTGATTTTGCTCGACTCCTTTTCTTTTTTTTTACACGATTTTTCGTTATCTGCAAAGACTAAACAGAGTATTGCGACTCTGTGTTTGTTTGTAAATAGAGAATGAACCAAAGAGAACCAATTCTAAAACAGTAAATACTTGGATAACAATCAATCAAATGGAGAGAGAAGCAGGCACGACGTATTACAACGGGGGCAAAGGCCTGCGTTAACTACCCTTCACTATGTGCAAAGAGAGAGTACTCCTAATAGAAATGAGGGGGGGGGGCACCATTCAAAGCAGATCAGTGTGCATAAACACGAAAATGTTTTCACTTACCACGTACTTGACATTCGACAGCTTATGATATTTGCTATTAAAAAACCATTGAAATTCACTGAAAAAACCATAGGTTATAGACCATATATAGTTAGGAATTAGCATTTACAAAACCTTGAAAATTCACTGAAAAAACCATAGGTTATAGACCATATATAGTTAGGAATTAGCATTTACAAAACCTTATTTTACTCACACAAAACCATTGAAATTCCATATATAGTTAGTTGCACTAACTATATATCGCGCACCCGCAATCCACTGCTGATGATGTCACATATTACATCATTCATGACATGGTCAGTGACATCACTGATGACATCACTGATGACATCTCAAATGACATCACTGATGACATCACTGATGACATCTCATTTGACATCAATGACCACATCACTGATGATATCATTCATGTGACAATACAATGCATCTCCTCACATTTTAATATAACCTCTGTTTCACCCAGTGTTAAATACAGAGTATAATTTTTGAAACCATTGACACACCAATACTAGTTACTACATATGTACTCACTGATTCCTACGTCTACACACACATTCACTCATTCACCCATACAATCATTCATACATACAATCACTCATCTTTACAACACTATCATATGCACTCATACACCTATACAGACACTCACACTCTGCCACTTATCCATGGAGTTACTCATACATCTAGTCAGTCCTGTAAAGAATCAATCACACTTCCATTTTCTTGTCTATACAGTTAAACATAGAGCACCTTACATTTTCAAACATATACTAACACATACTTACCTTGTTATACAATCATTGATATAAGTACACATTGATCTGCACAGAGTCACACACCTCCCAGCCAGCCACACACACACTCAGTCTCCCATACAAATACTTGGACAATCAATCAGTAACCCATATAGTTAATCATATAGCTACTGATCAACACATGCAGCAGTTTACAGAACAACAGACATAATGATGCACAAATTAAGACACTTTAGTCACTAACCCATGCACTCAGTGAGACACATTTAATCACTCACTCATACATTCAGTCATGCACCTACTAAATCCTTTGTCCAGACACTTATACTTCCACTCATTCTTCAATATGTAAGACACATTTTAACTTTACAGAAACATACAGTCACTGGATGTTGTCATCAGTGATGTCATCAGTGATGTCATTTGAGATGTCATCAGTGATGTAATCAGTGATGTCACTGACCATGTCATGAATGATGTAATATGTGACATCATCAGCAGTGGATTGCGGGTGCGCGATATATAGTTAGTGCAACTAACTATATATGGAATTTCAATGGTTTTGTGTGAGTAAAATAAGGTTTTGTAAATGCTAATTCCTAACTATATATGGTCTATAACCTATGGTTTTTTCAGTGAATTTTCAAGGTTTTGTAAATTCTAATTCCTAACTATATATGGTCTATAACCTATGGTTTTTTCAGTGAATATATATATATATATATGGTACATATATATATGGTTCACACACACACATATATATACATATATATATATATATATATATATATATATATATATATATATATATATATATATATATATATATATGTATATATATATAGATATGGTACATATATATATATGGTTCACACACACACACACATATATATATATATGCGGTATGTAGCGCCAACAGCCAATATCTGTAAAAGACGAGACGAGACCCAATGGTTGGTGTTTCCTCAGAGATTTATTTTGCCCAACACCAGTTTGCCACGACGCGTTTCGGCTCTCGTGGAGCCTTGATCACATGACGCAGTACACAGGCCAAATCACCATTTTTAAAGTGCACGAGTGCATAATGAACATAGAAGACATACTATATGCGTGAATGCACAACTGATATTAACACAATTCAAAGCATTTAGCAGCACTGTAACAAGAAAAATTAAATTCAATTCAGTACTCTTGTTGTTAAAATGTAGTGAACTTTGTGATTACTGTATAAATACATAACGTAAACCTCATTTCTTGCTATAGAGGGACCATTAGCGAGGTTGCTGGACATAAAAACGACTAGTCTGCATGTAGGGGGTCACCATATACACAACCATGCTAATACCCCAGTTTTTGTTCATGCAACTATATCTATGACCAACTTAGACTCATTTTGCATAGAAGGGTATAACTTTTGCCCACTGTGGGCACACTTCACATTATTATCAACCGTTTGTTTAATATAAAACAACAATAAGATAAGATTTTAAAACACGTATAAAAATATATATATATATATTAAATATACTGTATATAAATAAGTTGGTTCAATGATTAAAAGCAATATATAAATATATGGTTTTGATTTATAATGCCCATGTGGGCAAGACCGTCCTCTGTGCAAAGTAGCTAATGGTTTCAGTGCAAATTGGTTGATTGTGCATCTACACGCATTAAAGTGCAAATAACATAGATTAGCAAAAACAATTGTGCCAAAGAAAAAAAGTGATTAAAAAATGTGATCATAATGATCTACCTGATGGAAAATGTGGAGGATAAGGGAATTAAGTTAATCTAATGGTAAAATAGATGGTAGATATTTGTTCAGTATAGGATTAAGAGACAAGAACCCTATAAAGTGACACAGTTAGAGGTATTTTTGGCAGTCTTCACTCTTGTTCAGCCCATTAGGCATCTTACTGTCCAGTAAGATGATGTAGCGGGTCTCAAGTTTACGAAGCAGGCCCTCCCTGTCGCCTCCCCTGCGTTGTGGTGGCACCCAATCAATAACAAAATAGGTAAGGCCCTGTGGGTTATTATCGTGGACCAATTCGAAATGTCTGGCCACAGGATATGTGGGGTCAGCATTGGTAATGGCCCTCAGATGTTGCAATATTCTTTTGTGAACCTGGGGCCTGGTGCTGCCCACATACCTGAGCCCACATGGACATTGCAAGACATAGACAGCAAATTCTGTTTTGCAGTTGAGCTTCTCTCTGATCTTAAGTGGGACTGGAGAGAAAGGTATTGTGTACTCAGATCTGCTGCTGCCATTTTTACAGGCCTTGCAAGTTGCACATTTTAAAAACCCTTTGCTTCCTGCAAGCCATGTGCCAGTGGGTACCTCGGGGCTGCTGGAGACCAAACTCGTCTCCATGGACCTAGCTTTTCTATAGGTAATGTTAGGCCTGATTGTCACCAAATTACCAATCACAGGGTCACTTCTAATGAGAAACCAATTGTTTTTTACTATATTGCGAATGGTTTTGTGTTGGTTACTGAAAGTCATTATCAGTCTTGTTTCATTATTAGCCTCAGTATGACTGATTTTGCCTTTGGCTTCCATTGTAGGCAGCAAAAGCTCTCTCTCAACAGAGTTGGCCCTCTTTTGAGCAGAGTTGATGGTAAGCAGATCATAGCCTCTGGCCAGAAATCTAGATCTGCGATCCTCTTGTGCTTTGAGACAGTCAAATTCATTGCTACATATCCGTCTGATGCGGAGCATCTCCCCATAAGGGATGCTCTTTATCAGGTGAAGAGGGTGGTGACTGTGGGCATGAAGTAAGGTATTACCTGCTGTAGGCTTCCTATGTAATCTGGTGTGCATTTTGTCATGATCAATATAGACCTCCACATCCAGAAATACAATCAATTTAGAACTTATTGTGCTAGTGAAATGTAAATTCAAATTGTTTACATTCAACTGATCAATAAATGCCTCAGCATCTGCCTCAGAACCATCCCAGATCATAAACAGATCATCAATGTAACGCCACCAACCTTTAACCTTGAGTTCCATGGTGGCTGAAAAATCCGCCATGAGGACCTGCTCCTCCCAATAGCCCATATGCAAGCAGGCATAGCTCGGAGAGAAGCAGGCCCCCATTGCCACACCTCTAGTTTGCAAAAAATGTTGGTTGGAAAACAAGAACACATTATTTTCTAAACAAGATGAAATCATTTCTATCAACATATTGGAGTGTTCTGTACAATTACTCATTCTCTTAGCAAGGTAGTGTTTGACTGCTCTAATCCCATCCCTATGATGAATACTGGTATAGAGGGATGTGACGTCTAATGAAATCAGGAGGTAATTAGGTTGCCATACAAAGTTGGAAAGTTTGTTTATCAGGTCCCCTGTATCAAGAATAAAAGATGGAAGTGACTTAACATACTCTTGTAAAAAGAAGTCAATATATTTGCTGGTATTCTCCAGGAGGCTATTCTTAGCCGAAATAATCGGCCTCCCTGGGGGTTGCTGTTGATTCTTGTGAATCTTGGGAATGAAATAGATCACAGGTGTAACAGGATGTTCATTTTTAAGGAATTTAAATTCATACCAAGAGAGGAGACCCTTGCTCCTCCAGGCCATCAATTTAGTATAGTAGTCATTCCTTGCTGCCTGTATTTCCTGTGCATTAGTTCTCCTGTAGCACTCCCTATCATTCAGTTGTTTTAAAGCCTCTTCCATGTACATTGTTCTGGGCCAGAGGACAACGTTTCCGCCTTTGTCGGATTGTCTGATAATAAGTTGTTTTTGTCCTCGCAGTTTCTTAATCAGTCTGTGATATTGTATGTCACGATTATTGTACTTTTTCTTTTTTGTTGCTTTTGTATTTTTTATTCGTAATTCTTTCAATTCACTGGAGACTCTGTCGTGAAAAATATCAAGATTGTCTTTCAGTAATAAAGGGCAAAATTTGGATTTCGGTTTAAATGCGGTCAGGAAGGAGGAATGCGCCACTTCGGGTTCACCTCCCAGAGATTGCTGAGAGATATCATCTTCCTCTTGTTGGATATCAAGGAACTCCTGAGTTAGAGAAACCCCAAATTGCGGTTGACTGGCAGACGGAGTTTGCTGAATGGTTAGAGAGGTGACTGCGTTTGTTCTGCGGGCGCTGTAATACTTTTTAAGCTTCAGCTTGCGAACATATTTGAACAGATCAATCCGCGTGCTGGCATAGTCAAAGTCACTTCTCGGGCTAAAGGATAAACCCAGCGATAGTATGGCTGTTTCACTGTCGGTTAGTTTGGTGTTGCTTAAGTTGACCACAGTTCTAGAGTCACTTAGTTGGTGGATTGATTTTGTTGCCACTTGGATCTCTGCCTCCTCTGTCGCCCTCCATTGCCTCTTCCTTTTTGAGCATTTCCTCCTTTCTGCACGTTTTGCATTGAGTTGTTTGCGCCTGCTGCTCGAGTACCTGAGCGAAGCGTTTGCCTGCGATTTTGTTGCACCGCTGCCATTTCCTCCGCAGGGGTAAACTTGCGAAACCCCACTCTTCTCACTCGTGTAGCTTCATTATCCGATTCGCTATCAACTTGTGAGCTGTTACCAGATACAGATGACATCTCCAACATACTACTAGTATTGGGCTGGCTTGATGATGCTGTCGGGGTATTCTCAGTGCCATTAGGTTGCTGTTGTAATTTCAGGTTATCAAAGGCTCGAGAAAAGGTGAAAATCTGCCCGTGTTCATAGTCGAGCCTGTCTCGCTGAAATTTGTATGCTTTGCGCCGTTTGATAATTTCCTCTTCACGTTTTAAACGTGCTTCCATTTCTTCTCGGTATTTCGTGATTATTGGTGTGCCTGGGATTTTCGCTAACTCTGCTTCCAATTTCTCAATTTTGATCATTAGCTTATCCCTGTCACTTTCGGCATATTGCACCAAAATCTGCATCAAGCGTTTGGAAGAATCTAAATTACAAAGCGCCCAGTCCGCTAGCATTTGGGGATCCGGATCTTCATATGAAGGCGCTAGCATTAGTCGCAGTCCCCGAGGTACTCGTCCTACCTCCAAATAGCCAGAAAGGGAGCTGTGCTCCCACCACTTCGCCTGTTCATTTTTATAGCATTTTTCTAATGCCTTGAACAAATCTTTGACAGTTTGACCCGCTTCTGGTGTCGAAACTGTGTTAACCACTGAAGCGGACCCCCCAGCCGAGGAGTCCGTAAACATTCCCTTAGAAGCCTCCACACGGCCTCGTACCGCATCGGCAGACATGGTGTATAGAATACAGGGCAAAGTCAATTAGTTGCAAAAGGGGTACAAAGCTCTCTGAATCCTACCCGTCAATACTGGGCAGTCGACCCCTTGCTCCACTCCACACAGGACTTGCTGGGGGACTCCGGCGATGGCGATAGTACTCCCGGTGCAGCTCCAGCTCTCAGTCGACCAACGCCGACCTCCGACCTGGATTCCGCTTCCGTTCTTCCCGTCGTCGTCACCGAACAGTCTCCGCCTCTCCTGGGGCTCCGGCGGCGTCTCCTACACGGAGTTGCAAAAGTGCTCCAAAACCAAATGGAGTCGTAGCTTCAAGCCGCTCTAGCCCAGACGTGGAGGGGTCTCGTCGGCTCCAGGGAAGCAAACCTGGATATACATGCGGTATGTAGCGCCAACAGCCAATATCTGTAAAAGACGAGACGAGACCCAATGGTTGGTGTTTCCTCAGAGATTTATTTTGCCCAACACCAGTTTGCCACGACGCGTTTCGGCTCTCGTGGAGCCTTGATCACATGACGCAGTACACAGGCCAAATCACCATTTTTAAAGTGCACGAGTGCATAATGAACATAGAAGACATACTATATGCGTGAATGCACAACTGATATTAACACAATTCAAAGCATTTAGCAGCACTGTAACAAGAAAAATAAAATTCAATTCAGTACTCTTGTTGTTAAAATGTAGTGAACTTTGTGATTACTGTATAAATACATAACGTAAACCTCATTTCTTGCTATAGAGGGACCATTAGCGAGGTTGCTGGACATAAAAACGACTAGTCTGCGTGTAGGGGGTCACCATATACACAACCATGCTAATACCCCAGTTTTTGTTCATGCAACTATATCTATGACCAACTTAGACTCATTTTGCATAGAAGGGTATAACTTTTGCCCACTATATATATATTTCAACAAGAATTCCCCACACGCGGGAAAACAACGGAGTTGCGATTTAAAACAGGAACCAATTAATCCACTTGCGAGGTGTTTATATATATATATATATTACCTACTGGCGGTCGCCAGTAGGTATATATAATTAGGATTTTTTCTCTATGGGATTTTTGAAAATTCTATGTCTAATAACTTTGGCGTTTGTGGACGGAATTGGCTGAAATTTTCAGGAAAATGGAACATTTTGTTTCTGAGCAGCCCCTGAAAATCTGGGGGGGGGTCGTCAAGGGGGGGCCGAGAAAAAAGGGGGGTCCCATAACACATTTTTCCCATGTTAATTTCCATAGGGCGGTTGGCCTCACTTTTAGCCCGAACGGCTGAATGGATTTGCACGAAACTTGGCAACATTGTAGGGACTGTTAGCCCGATGTGCCTTTGCTAGGTCTCAATATATGTGCTCCAGTGGATTTTGAGAAATTAACGTTCAAAAAAAGATATATATCTGTGACAGCGTCCCGGGTAGCGCTCCGGTTCGCGTACTTGACGCGTAACGGAACTTCGCAAAGCGAAGCTGATTGGTTCTCCGGTGTCTGTCAACATTCTAAACAGTCCGGAGCGGCCGCCATCTTGTCTCTCGGTAGGATCGAGAGACAAGAGGAGGCCAAAACAAAGGGGGAAATGACCATAAGGGGGCATAGTAGATCCTACCTGACCCCCTAGGTTTGATGTGGAGGCTTTAAAAGGGCCCCGTGGGGAGCGCCCGGTTCGCGAACCGGGAAGCGGCCCGGGGAGCGTACTATTAGGAAAAAAGAATGATAGACTTTTTAAATATTGTATGTTAATTGATTGTTTGTTTTCTTGATTTTTTTTTTTTTTTTAAACAATTATTTATTATTGTCATTGTGTTTCAAAATTTAATAAAATGTCTACCATTTCACTGTCTGAAATGTCGTTATTTTCATTGAACATAGCTTGTAATGTTTGAGTGTGTAAAATGTCCTCATTTTCAAGGAGGACATCTACTGATTGCACACATTGCAGTAGTTCTTGGTCCCAAGTTTCATCCATAAATTCAATATCATTTGGATCAATGATTTCTTCGTTGGTCTCTGCAAGGACAATTTCAAATGATACTTTCTGTTCGCCTTCCATTTTGCCTGAAATTTGCATAAAAAAAATATATATTAGTAGAGATAGAGCACTGTTGGGATTAATTTTAGATAGGCAGTTTTTAACAGTGAATTTATCTTTGGGCAGCGTATAGTATCAGAGTGGAAGTAGGAATATAAAAAAGTGTATGTGATTTAACGTAAGTAAATTCATAATTATAAAAGACAAGCCTAACTCCATCCATAACTATAACAGAGAAGTCTATCTAAATCTATAACTACTACAGAGGGATAGTATATAACTATCAGAAAAAGTTTACCATATTAACTTAAAGTGCACAATATACTTCAGTTTTTAAAATAACAACTTACCTTTAAAAAGAAGTTGAAGGTATTAGTGAAAATCCTATTGAAATGTACACCAGGAAGTAGTAGTCAAAATGGCTATGTTTCCTTCTCTTCCTTCATATATATATTCAGGTACATAACCAATCAAATGTCAGGTAAAAAAAAATAGAAAATGAAAGTAACATTTTAATTGGTTGTCAATTCCAACACTTCAGATGTGTTTTGTGAAGTAATTTACCTCAGGGTATTTAGAGAGGTCTACAGGCTAAATGGCTAAATGGAATTCCAACCAAATTTGTGAAAATGGTAGGGATTGGTATGTAGTATGAGCAAATCTATATTTGGTGAAAGTGTCTCCAGGGTTTCTTCTGTAAATTACTTTCCCACCTTTTTTAATGGAGCGCTTCCCGGTGAGCGCCCCGGTACGCGAACCTGCAGCGTTACGGGAGTCCACCATTTTGTGTTTCGGTCGAATTAAAATACAAGATGGAGGGCAAATAATGTTCAGAATGGGTAGAAGGGGGCACGGTAGACGTATCTTGACCCCCCTAGGTTTTCTGAGGGTGGCTGAGGAGGCCCATATGTGCGAAAAAAAACATTAGCTTCCGGTTCGCGTACCGGGTAGCGCTCCGGGGAGCGTACTTTGTTGAAAATTTGTGAAAAAAGTTAGAGTAAAATAATAATTGTGAGTGATCAGATGTAGGGTAGCTCTGAGAAGAGCTTTTGGGTTTATGGTACATTTAGGTACTTATAAGTAGGTACCAATGCACAGTCTTAAATTCAGAATGAAAACTCTGTTCCCTTCATCTGAGAAGTGAACTCCATCTCCTCTGTAGATATCTTGCATGTAGTAACGCAAGTTATTGTTGTACATGGAGCCCATTCCATGGTCTCTCATGTAAGCTGAAACAGATTTGTTTACATGCTTCCTCGATTTCTCAATTTGTGGACAAAATTGGTTCGACCACCTCTATTTCTGTCTTTGGCATATATTTGAATATACCAAGACAGTTTGAGGAAATAGTGCCATCAATTGCTCAAAGGTGTCCTTTAAAAGCATTTCCAGACCTACACCAGTCAAAGTGCCCAAGTCATTACCTCCACAGTGCAAAATTAACAGGTCAGGTTTAGGCAAATGCATAAAGGTTTTCACCAATGGTATCAATTGGTGACATTTTAATCCTCTGTGGCCAAACCACTTAATTTCCACATCTTGTAAATTGAGGTTAGGTAAATTTCTGTTATCAGCATACCTCTGAGCCCAATAGATGTAACTATGTCCAACAATCCAGACAGAAAACATGGTGAGAGAAGGTTCTGCTGCAGTCAGATGAAGTGTGGCAATGAAATGGCAGTTGGAAAAATAAGAGTTTAAAATGAAAAAAACTGTGGAGTTTCTGTGTTAAGGAAGCAGTAGCAGTGATTGGTGGATTTTGATTGCTGAAAACAGAAAGTTAGGGTGCATGGATGAGTTCTTTGAAAGATGTAATTTGAATGGTCAAGAAAAAATCATTTTATGAAAGATTGCACTGGATATGCAGGTGCACTGACAGTTCAGAGTTCAATTGAAACATTGTTGTGTGAACTTGCAAACATCAGAGGTCTTTCAGGAGGTGGTTGCTATGCAAAAAAGGCAGAAAGGGCAGAGGGGGAAGGGTGGTGATTTGAAAAAAGTGAGGGAAGAGTTTTGATTGGGTGACATGAGAGATATGTGTGAAGAATTACAGCATTTCTGTGCTTTTGATAGCTGCAGACTCTGGAGTGCATACCTTTTGCTCTGCTGAAGACAAATTGGTGTGTTTCTGAGACTGTTTTGAAATTCATAAAGTATTTGCTAAGGTGAGAAAAGATTCATTTAATTTAGATAGACAATAGTATGCTTTAGGGAGAAAATTATGAAGAAAGTTCTGTATTTAAAATGTTGCTTTGTGTGAAGTGTTTTACAAATAGATTTTGTTTCTTTGAGTTACATAGCCATGTTAAAAGTGACCCTGAAAAAAACGCTTTCATGTGTCTTAGGGCATTGTAAGTCATTTCCCGATGAATGTAGGTATATAATTGATTTATATGATGTGTTTAAAATCGGTTTTTGAAAAATATTAGGTTTCTTGATATGTACTGCTAGAGCTTCATAGGTTGTCTGGGGCATATTTATAAGGCATTTGAGTCTCTCTGATGTTATTTTTCCCATTTTATTTTAAGACCTTTCCCCGTGGAGCAAGGTCCTTGTAAATATGCCCCCATCTGTGCTTGGCAAATTTAGATTTTAATTCTTTGACTAACATAGCCATGTTAAAAGCGACCCAGAAATGGTGCAAGGGCCTTAAAAAAACGCTTTCATGTGTCTTAGGCCATTTTAAGTCATTTCCCCTTGAATGTAGGTATATCATTGATTTATATGATGTGTTTAAAATCGTTTTTTGAAAAATATTAGGTTTCTTGATATGTACTGCTAGAGCTTCATAGGTTGCTTGGGGCATATTTATAAGGCATTTGAGTCTCTCTGATGTTATTTTTCCCATTTTAATTTAAGACCTTTCCCCGTGGAGCAAGGTCCTTGTAAATATGCCCCCATCTGTGCTTGGCAAATTTAGATTTTAATTCTTTGACTAACATAGCCATGTTAAAAGTGACCCAGAAATGGTGCAAGGGCCCTACAAAAACGCTTTCATGTGTCTTAGGCCATTTTAAGTCACTTCCCCTTGAATGTAGGTATATAATTGATTTAGATGACGTGTTTAAAAACGATTTTTGAAATCAATTAGTTTACTTGATATGTAGTGCTAGAGTTTCATAGGTTGCTTGGGGTATATTTAAAAGGCATTTGAGTCTCTCTGATGTTATTTTTCTCATTTTAATTAAAGACCTTTCCCCGTGGTGCAAGGTCCTTGTAAATACGCCCCCATCTGTGCTTGGCAAATTTAGATTTTAATTCTTTGACTATCATAGCCATGTTAAAAGTGACCCAAAAATGGTGCAAGGACCTTAAAAAAACGCTTTCATGTGTCTTAGGCCATTTTAAGTCATTTCGCCTTGAATGTATTTGAATAACTGCTTTACTTGATGTGTTTAAAAACGTTTATTGAAGTCATTTAAGTTTCTTGATATGTACTGCTAGAGTTTCATAGGTTGCTTGGGGTACATTTAAAAGGCATTTGAGTCCCTTTGATGTTATTTCTCCCTTTTTAATTAAAGACATTTCCTCGTGGTGGAAGGTCCTTGTAAATACACACCCATGTGTGCTTGGCAAATTTAGATTTTGATTATTTAACTTACATAGCCATGTATGCCTCTTTTGCATCACTGTGCGTCATTTTTGTGACGCAGCGGCGGTGCAAAAGATTTGCTATGTGGCGACATATTTACAACTTGATGCATCTAGGCAGATGGGTCATGCTGTAAAGTCCTGTGCCACATGAAACTGATGCAGCAGTGATGCAAAAGATGCACCATGTTGCAAGACAGGCCTCATTTGATCTGCAACAAGATAAGAAGCTGAATCTTTTGTAAATGTCAAAATTGTTGTATACACTGCTCAACTTATGTGTACTCTTTGATATGCTAGAGTCCATGTGCAGTATGAGATACCTAAGCAAAGGAAACACAGGTGATGTGATTGTGAAATGAGGAAAAGAAACTCCACATTTTTCAATTACATCACCTGTGTTTCCTACGTTTACGAATGACATTGTGCAGATGAGGTTTAGGTCGGTCCACGGACACAGAAGAGGTCTGGCCTTTGTTCAAGAGTGAAGTGGACATGACTTACTTCATTGGTAGGTCTTCACATGTATTATCTCCTCTATACTCTTCAACAAGCGTAAATTTAATCTGCAACCCTGAGTAGGCCTTACTTTAAACACACCTCTGGATAGGCCACACCTTAATGTCATCCTGAATCAATCATTTAACATGTTAGGGACTGATTTATGATAGGTGTATGACTCTTTTGCGTCACTGTGCGTCACTTTTGTGACGCAGCGGCGGTGCACAAGATTTGCTATGTGGCGACATATTTAAAAATTGATGCATCTAGGCAGATGTGTCATGCTGTAAAGTCCCGTGCCACATGAAACCGATGCAGCAGTGATGGAAAAGATGCACCATGTTGCAAGACAGGCCTCATTTCATCTCCAACAAGATAAGAAGCTGAATCTTCTGTGAATGTCAAATTTGTTGTATACACTGCTCAACTTATGTGTAGTCTTTGATATGCTAGAATCCATCTGCACTATGAGATACCTAAGCAAAGGAAACACAGGTGATGTGATTGTGAAATGAGGAAAAGAAACTCCACATTTTTCAATTACATCACCTGTGTTTCCTAAGTTTACGAATGACATTGTGCAGATGAAGTTTAGATCTGTCCATGGACACAGAAAAGGTTTGGCCTTTGTTCAAGAGTGAAGTGGATATGACTTACTTTATTGGTAGGCCTTCACATGTATTATCTCTTCTGTA
Source organism: Lissotriton helveticus (assembly GCF_964261635.1). NCBI lineage: Eukaryota > Metazoa > Chordata > Amphibia > Caudata > Salamandridae > Lissotriton > Lissotriton helveticus. The sequence continues at coordinate 977,570,538 of NC_136072.1, read as the reverse complement.
CTCTTCAACAAGCGTAAATTTCATCTGCAACTCTGAATAGGCCTCACCTGAAACAAACCTCTGGATAGGCCACACTTTATCGTAATCTTGAATCAATCATTTAAAATGTTAGGGACAGATTTATGATAGGTGTATGTCTCTTTTGCGTCACTGTGCGTCACTTTTGTGATGCAGCGGCGGTGCAAAAGATTTGCTATGTGGCGACATATTTACAACTTGATGCATCTAGGCAGATGTGTCATGTTGTAAAGTCCTGTGCCACATGAAACCTGCGTCAGTTTTTATATAAGTGTTTTGTTGCAAGGTATGCATTAAGTTGCATGAAAGCCCTGTAAAACTAACACAGTGAAATTTAGAAGATTTCACTGAGTCAGCTTTATAGCATTGCTGAATCAAATCCTTACGCCTGTTTGAAACAGGCATAAGAAGTGATGCACCATGCAATGTGAGGCTTCCTCCTGTGCATTGCAGTAGACATGTTGCGCTTATGACGTGATTCCTGGAATGTGCTGCTTTTGCGGCACAGATGCGTGACGCATCCGTGCTGTTTTTGCTCATTGGTGCTCCACATTGTAAATGTGGCACACTATGGGTGGCAGAGCAGCGGTGCACATTAACTGGTGCATCCGTGGGGATGCGCCACTTAGCATAAATCTGCCCCTGTACATTTAAGTATGAGCAGGGGACACAGAGTCGGTGAGGCTTATCCAAGGTTAAGAAGAGATGAGTCCTGTTCATTGAAAACTTGGACATAGGCCTCACCTCCTCAGCATCGCTGGACATGGCTAAATAATAGCTGCAAAATGTTACTGTTGTTAAACAAATTTACTATTATAATCTCTGAGATTTGTCTCTTACTCTGCAACATCTCATTGTTGTTCTCTTTCTTTAAAGATAACGACAACATCAACATGAGTGACAATCAGCAATCAGTTGATCTCGACCTCATCATTGAAATTGTAATTGAAACGTCAGTGGAAGTAGATCCCTTGGATGATTTAAATCTTGAGGATGATGAAGAATATGATGAGGATGCCGATTTGTCAGAATTGTATGAGATAGGGTGGGAAGCTGACCTGCTTGAGTCTATGGAACTATAAACATTTATTTTTAAAATTTACAATAAATGAAAAGTAAAAATGTAAACTGTTTAATTTTAAATTAAACACACCTTCAAAAACAGGTTATGTGTAGTGTCTTCAATAAAATATTAAAATATGCTCATAAAATTAGATCAGATTCACATATAAAACAGGACAGGTAAAATGAAGAAGAATTCCATTTCTTTTCTGCTATTTCTGTATTCTAAATTTGCCAAAGCACTAAAAAATATTATATGTAAAAATGTTAAGTAGTGTGTTAAGTTTTTGATGACTGTTATTGATTTACTGTTTGGTAATAGTGGTTAATAACATTTTTTATTATATTTTACCACAGATTCAACTGCAGATCATTTCAAATTTTGAGAATGCCAACTAAGGAGAGAATGAGAAAGGCTACAAAACGTCAAACACAGCAGGTCCATCATTTACTGCAGCAGTCCTCTACCATAAAAAATCGTCAAGTCACCAAGAAAGCACCGGGTAAGACCACGAAAACATTCATAAGAAACATTTCTAGAAAAAAAAGTAGTACTACAGAAAATGTTTTTGTCCAGAAAAAGAGAAGCAATTTAAACGGAAAGGAAAGGCCAATCAAAAATGTTACTGCTAGAGCAAGAGATAACTCTGTGCATGATAGTAGAAGGAAACAACAGTTTAGGGACATTCGTAAACGAATGTTCCGCAACAGGATAATTGGCAATTTTTAAAAAAATATTAAGAAAGGTCAACAGAAAGTGGTTTTTTATAAGAGAAAAAAAAAATTGAGAAAGTTATTGATCTGGCATTTGAAATTAAACGAAAGTTATTTATTTTGATAATCAATAGAATTAGGAAGCTAAACAAGGCAATTTATGATTTCTAAAGAAATAGTAGATGGAAGAGAATAGTTAATCGTAGTAATTTTTGTGAAGTTTTTTCCGGAGAATGGATGCATAGTTCAAGTTGTGAGGCATTTTTCAATGAGGAGAGTTATTTCCAGGATAATGATTTGGTGCATGCAGTTGACACCAGCGGTCGAGCTTATGAGGTGAAAGATGGTTGTCCAGTTGAAAAAGAAAAACTTGTGACAACAGAGGCAGAAGAGATGTTAGGTAATGAGGTTTTAGGAAGACGTCCTAAGGGACCTGTGTACACCTGGAAGTGTAGTAGTATTTGCAGTGTGCGACAGGATTCCATCAATTTGCTTTGTGATTTTGTACGGACATTTAATAAGAAAAGTTTGAAGCAGAAAATGAAGTTGTTGCAAGAATTAGATCCTTGCAGAGTGAGAGAAGTGACAGGTTTGCATGGTCATTCACTGGCTTGTCTTTCCAGGAGAGTATGCCAGAGTGTTTTTCATCATTTCAGGATGCTAGCAGTGCATCATAATAAAGTGAGGAAATTAGTTAGAATGTTGTATTATGCTAAGAGTCCAGCAGTTATGCTTAAACAATTATGCGCTGCTCTTTTGCATGGTTCTGAAATAGATGTGAAGAATATGTGTGAAGAAATTGAGTTTTGTTACTTTGGAAGTAAAAAGGAGAATGTTGAAATTGACCCAGAAGAAGAGGGTAATGTGGAAGATAGTGTACAGGTTTCCAGTACAGATAATTTTCAGAAGGAAATTGCCACGTTTCAGGTGAAATCAAGTGAGAGGCCTAATTTCACTTGTGTGTGTTGTCAACGCACTTATTATAAGAATCAGACTAAGTTAGTGGATTTATATGCAAGAAGTGAAAGGGAAAATAATAGTGAATGGAAGGATTTCGCTACATACTTGATGGTAGAAAATTGTTTTGATTTGGGATCGGATCAACGTGTGTGTACTTATTGTTGTAACAAATTAAATCAAAACCAGATGCCTGCTAGAGCGGTTCATAATAATCTGGAATTGGTTGAGATTCCTTCTGAATTGAAGGATTTAAATACTTATGAATCTATTTTGATTCAAAGTATCCATCCCTTTCAGGCTATTGTAAGAATGGAGCCAAAGACAGGGAAATTGCCTCCATCAGATTTACAGAGAGGATTAAAGGGAAGAGTTGTTTATTTGCCTCTAGATTTGAAGAAAAACATTAACACAATTGGAGTAGAAAAAGTGGAAGAGGAACCTCTGGTTATCTTAGTTAATGGGGTTCCGACAAAGAATAAAAAAATATGGCAAGATTTAGTGGATGTTAGGAAAGTCAAAAAGGCAACATTGTATTTGAAAAAAAATAATAAGTACTATAAGAATGTATATGTTGCAGAAGAGGAAGTAAGTGAGGAAGAGGATAGCGATTTGTGTGCTGGTCAAATTGAGAAAGTAGAATCCTCTAAAAGTGAAGAAATATATGAACATTATAGTGTTCATCCTTTGCATTCCAAGGAAGTCATGGAGAATGCTATTGAGTTGTTTCAAATGAAACAAGCCAAAGGGAGTCCCATTAGTGTCTGGGAGGAAAGTTTGGAAGCTCGGTGTTTCCCACAGCTATTTCCAACAGGTCAAGGAGGAAGATATGATGAGCGACCTCATCAAATTCCTGCTTCTGAATACCGGACTTTACGATTGTATGCGGAAGATGCTAGGTTTCGACAATGCATTCCCTATTTGTTTCATCTCCTGTTTGAAAGCGATCTGTCTGGACTGTCATATGCAGTGAACCACATCTTGAAAAGTGGTATACAGATGCAAAACATCTCGGGCAGTGACTTTATGGATAAAGTCAATGTCCAAGACAGTATTTTGGATTGTCACCTGATTAATCTCATGGCGTGTCAGCGTGGTACTAATGAGTACTGGTACCGTCGTCATGGTGATTTAAAATGTATGCTGAGGAACTTAGGAACTCCCACATGGTTCCTCACTCTGAGCTGTGCCGAGTATGGGTGGGAAGACTTACTTGAATTTCTACGAGAGGCAAATGGAAACATCGAAAACATCGAATTCAAGACACCTGGAGAACTGTGCTCTTTGGATCCAGTCAATGTATGCAGGTACTTCAATCATAGATTTGAAGCTATGATGTCTTTCATCATGAATAAGAAGAATCCACCTCTTGGAGAGGTGTTGGATTTCTTCTGGAGAAAGGAGTACCAAGCAAGAGGTGCTCCTCATATACATATGCTGCTGTGGATCAAGGATGCACCTAAATTTGGAACGGATCCAGAAGACTTAGTGATGAGTTTCATAGAACAGTATTCTACATGTGCTGTTCCAAACGCAAAGGAGGACAAAAGCCTAAGAGAACAAGTTCTACGCTTCCAAAGCCATTGTTGCGGAAAGTACTGTCGTCGTAAATTCAGAAACAAGGACAGGTTCTACACCAAATGTCGTTTCGCCTTTCCACGACCGGTGATTTCTAAAGGAAGAGTGAACAGTTTGATGTCTTCGCTGTGACATAATGTGATGAAGAAATCACCTAAAAACACATACAATTTGAAGAGGAACGAAGAGTCCAAGTACATCAACGACTACAACCCAGTGATTTTGTCCATGTGGAATGCTAACATGGATATACAGTTTGTGGCTGATAACTGTATGGCTGTGGCTCGGTATGTGACATCTTACATCACCAAAAAAGAAAAGACAGAATTGAAGGATATGTGGGAGGACATTTCCCATGAAAAGAGCCTCAGTAAGAAGTTGTACAGTTTCAGTCTGAAGATGTTGTCGCATCGAGAAATCGGAGCTTACGAATGTTCTGACCGGTTGTCTTCAGCAAGTCTCTATGCCAAATCTAGGAGTATCGTTTGGGCGAGTCTTGGTCTTGCTGCAACGCGTAATCGAGTTCTGAAACCTGTGCGGGAAATTGAGTATTTGGCGGAAAAGGAGCCAAACAGTACCGACATTTTGAAGACCAACATGTTGGATACATATTATCCAAATCGAAGCAGTCACCTCGAGAATGTTTGTCTGTATGAGGTTCTACAAAATTACATATTCAAGAGGAACATCAAAGAAGATATTGATAAAGGAGTGTATGCTGTAATTGGAAGTGAGGGATGTCTGGGCAAGCAAAGAAAATGCCACTTGGTAAACCATCGAAAATTGAGTGGCGAATCTCCTGAAAAAAAGGAGTTTTTCTATTTAGCACTTTTGCAACTTTTCAAGCCTTGGTGTGCAGAAGAGGAACTGCTTGGAGATTTCCTCTGTTATGAAGACTCTTTCACTGCCACCAAGGAGACCATAGAATGTCCTGCTTTTCCCAAATATGTACAAATGTTGAATGCGGAAATCGAGCAGGAAGCAACGATTGCAGCCGAGATTGCCAGAGACAGTTCTCAGGACAGTCAGAGTTCTGTTTCATTGAGTCAGGATCCACTAGGAGGACCTGTTATCGAAAATGAAGCTGCCACTGCCATGAATGAAGTGGAAAGAGCCATAGCACATGCTCAGGAGGATGCGGTTAACTTACAAGACTTGGAAAGACAACTCAACGTTGAGCAGAGGAAAATATATGACGAAGTTACCAAGCAAATTGATCATGGATTAAGTCATGAGAAGAAAGAGTGCTCATGTACATCGTTGAAGCCTGTCCGACTGTACGTGAGTGGAGAAGCGGGAACTGGAAAGAGTTTCCTCATTAAAGCAATTTCATGTTATTTGAAGGAAAGGACTGAGTCATCGCTGTCTTGTGTTGTCACCGCTCCAACTGGACTGGCAGCACATAACATTAAAGGTATTACTTTGCATCGTCTACTGATGCTGCCAGTGGAGCATGATAACAAATTACAATACCACAAGTTATCTGGAGATGCTTGTTGTGAAGTTTCAAGAGTCTTGAGGAAAATGAAACTTCTTATCATTGACGAAGTAAGCATGGTTTCCAATGTCATGCTTGCCTTTGTGCATTTGCGAATGCAAGAAGTTCTTAAAACAGAGTATGATGTGTTATTTGGTGGCAAACACATCATTGTTTTCGGAGATCTTCTGCAGCTGACACCAGTGAAAGGACAACCTGTGTTCAAAATGCTCACGCATGAAGATACCAGGAAGTGCCTAGGGAGCATTGGCAACGCCAATATATGGTTAAACTTCAATTATGCTGAACTGCATGAAAATATGCGTCAGGCGAAGGATGAAGTTTACAAGAATATTCTACAAGATGTTAGAATTGGAAAAGTGACCGAGCATGGGAAACAAGCTTTACATGCACGATTACTGTCAAATTTATATCCAGAACAAGACGTTGTGCCTGAGAATATTTTTCAGAAAATTACTGAGAAGAAATCTGGAATATGTTTGATGCCAACTCTTGCAGAATGTGCCATCTTCAACAACAAAATGTTGTATTTAGAAAACCAAGAGATTGTGAAACTGGAAGCTATTGACAGAGTAGAGCATATGGGAATATGGGATCAACAATTATTTTGTCTGAGAATTTGAAAACAAAATTGGATTCATTAGAGAAGACTATATCTAAAACTGCAGGTTTTGAAAAGACTCTGAATGTGTGCTTAAATTGCCGTATAATTTTAAGAAGGAATTTACATGTTGAAAGAGGTCTGGTAAATGGATCAATGGGTAATGTTGTTGATTTTGTGAAATACAGAAATAGAGATGGGATTGAATTTTTAAAAATTAAATTTGATGGCATTGAGGAAGTACAGCTAATTGGTCGTTGTTCTGCTAGATTATTGCTTGTAAAAGACTTATATGTTCGCCGTAAGCAGTTTCCTGTTTGCTTGGCATATGCGGTGACAATCCATAAATCACAAGGTTTAAGTGTAGACAGTGCATTGGTGAATATTGGCAGTTCTGTGTTCAAGGAGGGTATGGCATATGTGGCATTGTCACGAGTTAGAACTTTATCGGGATTGTACTTGATTGAGTGTGATGTCACAAACATTTGTGTGGATCTAGATTGTGTTAAGGAATACAATAGGTTAAGAAGAGAGTATGCGCCACATTTGCCTCAATATCCTTTGTTTGAGAAACGTGTGGTAGGCCGGAAACGAAGAAATGTGACCAATATTAGGGAGGTTGTACCAAAAAGACGAAAAGTTGATGAACCTGAAATTATAAGCAGAAACAAAAAGGATTCTGTTGAAGATGTTGTTGGTTTTCAATTTGAAAACAGTTCTGGTGTCAACTGCTATGCTAATGTAGTGGTTAATGTTTTGTTTTCTCTAGAAAATGTAAAAGAAGAGATTGTGGTCAATTCGGATCATAGATTTTGCAGTTTGTTAAATTCTGTGTTAGAGAAATGTAGCACTGATAGAACAAAAATAGAAAGTGTGTCTGAAATTCGAAATCTGTTAGACAGATGTTCAGGTCAAACACAATTCTCTCAAAATATTCAGCAAGATTGTCAGGAGTTTTTAATGTATATGCTTGATGTATTGCATGCTGAAGGTGTAGATGTAGATCACCTGTTTGGGCTTTCTTATCAATGGCAGCATGACTGCGAGAACTGTAGGGTATCAAGTACTACTAGTGTAGACTCAGAAAGATTTATATATTTAACTTTGCCAGACAGTAAATCAGTGTCCTTTAATAAGCTAGTAAAAGCAGCTGATCACAACATGGAGTGTAGCCAATGTAAATCTGAAATGATGTCAACATTAATTATACGAACATATGGCCAGTATGTCATTTTAATGTTCCAACGATGTAGGGCTGATGGAACAAAATTGACAACTTTAATTACAAATTTAGTAGCTTCGCAGTTGTCAATATCAGGAAGGACTTTTGTAACTGCAGCAATTATATATCATGACGGTCCTTCAATAACATCAGGACATTACACAGCTTATTTAAAATCTAGAAACGGCTGGTCATTCTGCAACGATTCTGTTTTAACTTTCAAAAAATAATTGCCGTATGACCTTAAAAATTCTTACCTGGTGTTTTTAAAACCAAAATTTTAGGGAAAGAATCTCGGGATGTGCTCTGAGGAATTTCAAGAGGTTCTAATGGCTCCTACACGATTTGGCCTTGAGGATAAGTGTAGTACAGAGACATAAGTTCTTACCATAACACTTGACGTCATGGAAAAATAACTGCACTTTGAATGAGTTCAGAAAAACTGTTTCTTTTTATAAGCTAATTCAAGCAGTCAATCAAAACATGGAGTAGAGGGAATGTAAGTCTGCAATGCTGTCTACTGTTTTATATTGCTTTGTGATTAAAAGTGATGTAGAGAATTAAATAATTGTAGTAGTCATAGAGGTAGTGTAAGTCTGCTTCATAGTAAGCAGTATCAGTGTCATAGGAAATGTAGAACATGAGTGAGCAAGAAGGGTAAGATATTACTAGTCCAGGATTGTGAAAGTGATCTTGAACGTTTTCTTTCTGAAAGTTGCGGAAATACAAAATGACGGGATTTGCTTACAAGAATTCCAAGAGTTATAAATGGCTCTTACATGATTTGGCCTTGTGGAAACGTGTGGTAGAGAGCGAGAAGTCATTTATTGTATGTAATATATTTTTCAAAACGATGGAGGTTTTCTTTCAGAAAGTGGCGGGCTGAAAATAAAAACAGCACAACCGAGTGTAAGCTGTTCATAGGACATCCTTCGACGTCATGGAAAGTAAGTTACTTTTCAGGAGTTCTGATTTCTGATTGGTTATGTTATATGGGTTTTTTAAACACAATCATTTTGATTGTGTTTTTTTTTCCCCGCTGTTATATGATGAATACCTTCAAGTCACTGTTTTTAGTGAAATTTGATAAATTCTGAGAACAGCAAAAATAAACCATTTAACATGTATAATTAATTCTGTACTGTTTGTATTTATGATGTACATGTAGAACTGTGTAGGAGGCATGGAGAAGGTGAGGCTTCTGTAAGTGTCAAAGTTGTTGCATACAGTACTCACATTCTACGTAGTCTTTCATATGATAGACTACATTTCCACAATGAGATACCTAAGCAAAGGAAACACAGGTGATGTGATTGTGGAATGAGCAAAAAAAATTACACGTTTTTCAATTACATTACCTGTGTTTCCTAACATTACACATCACATTGTGTAGATGAGGTTTAAGCCTGTTCCAGGAGACAGAGGAGGTCTGACATTTGTTCAAGAGTGCAGTGGACATGACTCACTTCGTTAGTAGGCCTGCACATGTATTACATCCTCTATACTCTTCAACAATCCTAAATTTCATCTGCAACCCTGAGTAGGACTTACCTGAAACAAATCTGTGGATAGGTTACACCTTATCAGCATCTAGAAACAATTATTTAAAATGTTAAGGGCAGTTTTATGAAGGCTGTGTGCCTCTTTTACGCCGCTGTTCCGTCACTTTTGTGTAAAAGATGCACCATGTTGCAAGATAGGCCTCAGTTCATTTCCAGCAAGATACCGTCAGTTTAAAATGTATATAATTAGGACTGTGTAGGGGGTATGGAGAAAATGAGGCTTCAGTAAGTGTCAAAGTTGTTGCATGCAGTGTGTACTCTTTCATATGCTGGACTACATCTGCACAATGAGATACCTAACCAAAGGAAACACAAGTGATGTGATTGTGAAATGAGCAAAAGAAATTGCACGTTTTTCAAATACATTACCTGTGTTTCCTAACATTACGAATCACATTGTGCAGATGAAGTTTAGGCCTGTCCAGGGAAACAGAGGAAGTCTGAACTTTACTGGTTGGCCTGCACATGTATTATCTCCTCTGTACTCTTCAACAAGTCTAAATTTGATCTGCAACCCTGAGTAGGCCTCACCTGAAACAAACGTCTGGATAGGACACACCTTATTGCCATCATGAAACAATCATTTAAAATGTTAGGAACAGTTTTATTACAATTTATTTTATTATGTTTGGCTCTCTGTAAGGGCCACATAAAATTCAAAAGACAAGTACAGACAAAGAAAATAAAATTCAACATACATAGAAAACTGATTTCAACCATAGAGTCATTGACATGAGAAAACAATGTCAGACCTCTCCAAATTTCTCAATAAATATCTAAAAAGCCTTTAAAAAAATTAAAAATATAGAAGCAAAACATTTCATTTGGAGGACAGTGTAAAAATCGAAGAAAAGTATTCACATCAGAAATACCCAATTGGAGACATATCGATTTTAACCATTTGAAACGCAATAGACGAAGTGCAGGACAAATCAACATAACATGGATACGATCCTGAATACTCAGGTTACAGAAGTTGCACATGGGAGAAGTTCCATACCATTTAGAAAGAAGTGAATTTAAGGGCAGTAAATCATATCGTAAAAGAAACCATAATCTACGAATACCATGAGGTATATTCCATGTGGCATAAGGTTGGGCCAACTTCATAGTATAAGAATTAAGGAGAAGTTCACAACCCCCTTTTTCACGTATTGTATTCATATCTATTTGATAGCATAGTTCCCACGATGCCTGTTTCAGCACAAGTTTTAGCTGTGGCGATGAATATAGGAATAACACACTTTCATCTAACTTTAAAAGTGACACAGCTCTTCTGAAATTCCTTACTAATCGTGAGAACTCTTTAAAGTTGCCCAGCAATTCCTTTTTAAGAAGGGCCCTCATTGACCCTAATTCCGCTCTAGCCAAGCAGGCCACCCATCTTACCAGGGCACATAGTCCCTGAACCCAGCTGCTCCTGAGGCCAAAATCAAGCCTACATGCTGCCAAAGAGCACGAGGTATTAAGGGTGGATAGGGATCTCAAGAGTTTCCCCTCAATTTTGTTACAAAAATCCCAGTGCTTCAGCTCTATAAGTTCTATGCCATAAAGTATCGTAGGAGGAATCTTAGCCCTAAACACTTCAAGAAGACAAGCAAAGTGTCTCTTTCCAGTAGCAGAATAAAGGGAATTTAACCCTTTGCCATGCGCAAGTGCTTTGCGTAAACTGTACTCGATATGGGGCCTCTCACTCAAATTGGCCGCAATGATTTTACCCAAAAAAGTGTAGGTTTTGACAACCTCTAGTTTTTTTCCGCCAATAAACCATCCAAAATTTACAGAACGGCATTTCTTTTTTTCACTAATACACATAATTTTGCTTTTAGATATGTTAATCTTCATACAATGGGCGTCAGCAAAAACGTGTAAAGCTTGCAACCGATTAGCGAGACCTTTGGGGGTTAAATCTAAAACAAGAATATCGTCAGCGTACATAAGACAAGAAATAGGGGTCCCACCTACCACCGGAGCTATACCCACACAAGCTGACAAAGAGGCAGGAAGATCTGCGGTGTATAATGAGAACAATAGTGGTGCGAGTAGACAGCCTTGTTTAAGGCCGTTCTGGGAGGGAATCTTATGCAAAAGTCCCCTCTCACCCCCCTGGAGAACACTACACCACGTTTCTGAATGAAGTGCTCGTAACAGCTCCAATAAATATAGTGGTAAACCAAGGGCAGCTAATTTTCTCCACAGCGTTCGACGATCGACTTTATCGAACGCCGTGGAGAAATCAATAAACGCAGCAAACACCACTCCTCCTCTTACACGTGTATATTTATCAGAAATCACATGAAGGGTGGTAAGATTGTCCAATGTACCGTGTCCCCTACGGAAACCAGTTTGTTCACATGGTAGAATATTATTCTCCTCGACCCAATTTTCAAGCAAGCTTAAAATACATTTGGCAAAAACCTTTCCAACTGAGTCGAGGAGAGCGGTCAAACCGTAGTTCATGGGGCAATCCCTAGATCCCTTCTTCAAAATAGGGACCAATATACTTCCCTTCCAAGAGGCTGGGACAGTTTTAGTATCAAAGCAGGATTTAAACAATGGGCAAAGAATCTTGCTCCAGAGTAAAGGTTCCTGCTTTAAAACCGTCATGGGGAGTTCGTCAGGTCCCATTGCGCCGGACAAACGCATGTTCTTTATGGCCATTTCTATTGTTTTCTCTGTAGGATAGTCGATCGGATCCTCTGATGTAAGTTCAGGGACACTATCTAAAGCCGTGGCTTCGTTCCCTGCATACAACTTCCTAATATAAGAGGACCATACCTCTTCAGAGATAGGTATGGGAAGAGGACTGCTTCTAGTGCCGCATCCCCTCCCAACTATGGACCAGAATTCTCTAGATTTGCCATGCGCAACTGCCTCCCGCAGGTTTATCCATACTGAGTCTTCCTTCTCCTTTTTTAGTCTCATTTTTAATCTGGTTCTCCTTCTTTTTAACCTCGATATTTCTTTGGCTAGTTCACCTGATCTACCTAGGTATTGCATACGCACTAATTTATTTATTTCCTTATTCAGGATGCGCAATGCACTAGGAACAAATGGTTTTTTCCCTGATCCACTGACCCTTTTTACATCTAGAGTAATCTTTCTCATAAGTTTTTCGAAATTAGCAATTTCAGAACCATACCAGCCATTTAGATCTAGTATAGTTTTGCATAAAATATCATGCACACCTCTTATATTAGTGTTGTTCCAACAACACCTACCCGAAGATCCCTGGAAGGTGACGACATCATTGCCAAGAGACTAAGACTCAGTGGGTGGAGATTTAAAAGAGAGAGTTATGGTAATTATGCTGTGATCACTTAAAGAGGTAGGGGCTATCATTAGGTCCTGAACATATGGGAAAATATCAAAGTCAGAGATCACATAGTCAAGAATAGAGGCGCTAAGAAGAGACTTGTGAGTAAATTTCGCAGGCCCATCAGAGGGAAATCTCCCATTCAAAATGAGCCCCTCAACAGCGGATAGTTCCTCCAGGAAAATCTTCCCTCTTTTATTTGTTATTATTTTATCAGGGAAAAGCGATTGTGGGATGAAATGAGCCTCTTCTTTGGGTATATTTCTAAATAAATGTAAACTAGCATTAGAGATTTTACAATTCAAATCTCCAACTAATATAACATCTGGTGGAGAAGAAACATTCGTAATCTGTACAATATACTGAAATACGTGCTTCAATAAAATATTATAACACTCTTCAGGGGGAATATACGCATTAATAATTACGACACCCGATTTATTTGAAAAGCTGGGAAGATTCGAAATTCTTATGGCTTGAAAGAGATTACTAGGATCAATGTAATGCGAGAATCTCAAGCACAGTTTATTAGTTAACAAACAAACTATTCCCCCTTTAGCGTGACCTTTCCTCGATGGGGTGGCAGGTGCTTCCAGCACATAGTAATCCTTCCCTCCATAGATATTATCAATGCACCATGTTTCTTGGATGCAGATCACATTTGCTCCTAGCGAAAATAAAAAATCAAGCATCTCAGGACTACTGTGTATCCCGGCTGCATTCCAAGAGATGATTTTTAATTGATTATTAAAGATGATGGAATAATTTGGAATTATCTGTGCTCTTAGTTGCAAGGGCACTATGCAACCAATTCCACCGGTAATTCTCATCTAATGGCGCAGAGTTCTGGATCAGTGGGAGAAGCAATGCCTTAGATACTGACCGTTTCCCCTTAGAGACCCAAATCTTTAGATCCTCAAACGGTAAAGATGCCCCATCGAGCTTATTATTCTTTTGGGTCATCCCGTGGGGAGAAGAGGTCCTATCAGAACCGAAAATAGGGAGAACATCAATACCTCTACATTGAAAGCTCTCCACTTGCTGTAATATCAGATTTACAATGAGTTTAGAATAAAATTTGACTCTTATACTGGTTACACTATCCTCACCTAACAGGGAAACTAACTCAATATCCCTTGATTGAATAAGGTGAAGACGTTCCTGATCACTGAGACATTTAAGCAACCATGATCTATTTAAGGGCAAATTTACATCAAATAAAGGAACAAAGTCCAAAACAAAAGTGTCCACATTAATCATTGATTTTTTTGCCTGGGGAGATCGAAGTAGGCCTTTACCTGCCCCGACCGTTGGGGCAAAAGAAGGAGCCAAAGGATTAAGATCCCCCAGTTCAACCGGGGTAATGCTCCCTGTCTCTACCATATGTGAGGCAGTCGGGCCATGTCCACCCCTCTGAGACAAATCTTCCAAAGGCAAAGGCAAAGTATTGCCGTTAGTCTCAGGACCATTATGTACATGGCAGGGATCACTTGACATTTTAGTGATCACCAAGTTAGAATCAATGGCATTCTCCTCATTATCAATAAGAACAATAGAGTCTTGAAAGATTATCCGCCTTTGTCTTTTCTTCTTGTATTTGCGCAAAGGTTTCCTTTTTTTTCCCTTTGTCGTTTCTATGTTTCCGGCTTTTTTTGGTTATTTCCTGATCATCATCTTCTTGTTGCACTATTTTTCCTGTTTTGAAAATTGGGAATAATTCCTGTGCTGCTGAGCTTAATAAACCAGACGGGATTTCTTCGTCTATTTCAAGATCAGAGTTTTTACACAATTAGTTGCCGCTGAAACTGACGGGGCCGTGATGTTATTTTCTAGAACCATAGCTGACGGCTGTATATTAAGCTTCTCTGAAGGCGCAATTGTATTCCCCGTTACCTGGATGGTATCAATCACGCTCAAAGAAGCCCTCCTCACTTCAGGCACCTTGTGCAGCATTGCATTCAATATTTTAGTAACTGAATCCAAAATACAGTCCAAACTGCCCACAAATTTGCCCAAAAGACTTAGTATAGAGGAGAGCAGATGTTCAAGGGCAATCAAAGACTCCGAAATTGGTTTTTCGCCAGTAGCAACAGGAGGACAGATTTCAGATAGATTGAGCTCAGGGGTCATAGAAATGTTTAACAACGCGGACATATCCTGCACATTTATGGAAGGAGTACTGCTATATAACAAAAGGCCAGATGGAGTAGCGCCCACTAATGGCTTAGAGACTTCTGACGGTTTCGGACTTCCTGCGCTCACATATCGGCCACAGAGTTCGAGTTCAATGGAAGACAGAGAAGGATCTTCATCTGACCTAACACACGCAATAAAAGCCTGTGGCGCCGGAAAGTTTTTTATTTGTTTTCCTTCCATAGAGTGAACATAAGACCCAGTGGGACCATTATCAATGACATGTGCAGGGCTAATCCCTGCAATGATTTCTATTTGGGACGGGTCTGTCAGTGTTGGAGGAGAAACCGTATTATCAACCGCTTGAGATGGACAAACCTGCGCGATAGATAGTAAACCATCATTTACATCCACAGATAATTTCTTATCCACTGCTTTTTCCCACAGGTCAAAGAGCTGACATTGTCCCTTTAGCGAATAATTATTCACTGATTTATTTCTTAAGGGGTTAGATTTTGTTTTTGCACAGGTCCTTCCCCCCACTAATCTCCCAGAGCGGAGTTTCTTAGTCATCCTCTCAATCTTCCAGAGGGTTATCGCCGTAGAAAAAGGGTGTTTCCACTGATGTTATAATAATATAAAACTAATAAATGAACCATAAAATGATGTCGAAAGTGGAAAGGCGAGATCAATGAACCTCCAGTCAATGTCTATGAGAACATAGAAGTTTGCTTTACCTTCTCAACTGACACTTCGGTATCCACCGATAAGATGGTAGTTATAAAAAATGTAAATAACCGGGCCCAGCCCAGCCTACCTCAGACACCGAGGGCCACAGAGGGCCCGCCCTTTACCCGGGCTTGGCCCGGCGCGCGTCCCGCGACGCGGGAGAAGATCTCAAATTTAAAGCGCCTCCTGGCGCGAACGTCCGATGGAGCGGCTTCCTGCCGCTATGCCCCCTGGTAGTTCGAGTCTCCCCCTCCCGGCGGCCACGGAAAGATGATGGAAGCTGTGGCGGCGGGGGGAGACTGTGACCGGGAGCTGAGGAAAGGGCTGTATGCCAGGTAGGGAACTGGAGGGCTGACGAAAAGAGAAGGCAATGTCCCGGAGCCTTTGGAAACACCCGCTCCCCCGGAGAAGATCTCAAATTTAAAGCGCCTCCTGGCGCGAACGTCCGATGGAGCGGCTTCCTGCCGCTATGCCCCCTGGTAGTTCGAGTCTCCCCCTCCCGGCGGCTACGGAAAGATGATGGAAGCTGTGGCGGCGGGGGGAGACTGTGACCGGGAGCTGAGGAAAGGTATGCCAGGTAGGGAACTGGAGGGCTGACGAAAAGAGAAGGCAATGTCCCGGAGCCTTTGGAAACACAGAACAGTTTTATGATGATTGTGCACCTCTTTTGCGCTGCCATTGTGTCACTTTTGTGAGACAACAGCAGTGCAAAAGATGCACCATGTTCCAAGATAGGCCTCACTTCATCTGCATCAAGATACTGTTAGTTTAAAATGTATATCTTTAGGACTGTGTAGGGGGCCTGGAGAAGCAGAAGCTTCTGTAAGTGTCAAAGTTGTTGAAAAACTGTTTGTCCTTCAATCTTTTCCCTTCTCTTTTCTAATTTTTAAATACATGTTTTAATATTTTTCAAATGTTTGTTATCTCTTTCACAGATTGAAAGTATAAAAATAACAAGTGAGTAAGTTAACGACAATTATAAGGTAAATGTTTTGTACTCTTTTCGTTACATTTCTATCACATTCACCTACTATTAGTTCCACAGCTTCATTTCTTTAACCCTCAGTTTCGTGCCTTTGCTACTTCCCTCATTCCTTTCTCTATTACCTACTTACTCTACTCCTTCCACTCCTTTTCTCAGTCCCTCTCTTCTCATAGTTCCTCACTCTTGTTCACTCACTCCATCTCTATTACTCTTAGTGTCTTTGACTGATCACTCTTTCAGTACTTGTTCATTATGCTTTTTCTGTGTAGTTGAAGCACACTAAGGGGCATATTATGAACACAGCCAATAAAATTATTGCTGTTTTTATCGGCAGAAAACTGTGGCAAAAGTGGTTTTAGCGGTAGTTTTCTGCCGATAAAAGCTGCAAAACTTTTATTGCCTATGTTGATAATATGGCCCTATGTTATTTACATTTCTTTGCTGTTTCAATTATTCTTTTTCTGTTACTTCTTCTTTTCTGCTTTCTGTTTTTTCTCTCTGTTATTCCACATGTTTTAATCTTATTTTGAACATTCACTCATATTCTCTAAGAAACTCTTCTTTGTTATTCTTCTACTCTCTTTTTTTTCTTTCACTTCCTTATCTATTTTGTTTTTCACAATTATACCATCTTCCATTTTTTCTTCGGTAAATAAATCTATTAAACAGTATCTCTGGTTTACTCCCAATAGCTGTCTTTCTTTTAACATTACTCTCTGTTTACTTCCCTTATACTTACTCTTCTTTTTTTTTTTTTTAATTTTTTTGGTTCGCTCCCGGTTCGCGTACCGGGGAGCGAACGGGGAAGCGAACCAAAAGAAATAGAGGTTGCCAGAGTGCTAAACATTCTAGCAATTTTTTTATAAAGGGGAGGTAGTTCTGAAAAGAACTTTATTTTTTATTTTTTGTTGTTTTATATTTTTTTGGTGTTTTTTTGGAGGGGGGGGGAAACAAAAATGATTCAGTACAAAGGGCTCAACAGGAGCAACCAAAAAAAAAGAAAATTTAGTTTCGGGGACGTTTTGAACATTGATGATGTTCATATGCTGTATTTATTAGAGTAACACTCATCTGTCCACATGAAATTAATTTGCCACAATCTAAACATGTCATTTTAATTTTTCCAAAGTTCTTCTGAATATTTGGGACCGTTTCCCTTGCCTCTGATGCTGTCAGTGCCACTTCATTGGTGGATGTACTGGCAGGTCGGGGGTTGTCCACCAAATCTCTCATTTGTGCAGCACTATAATTAAGCGGGTGCCAACTCTCCATGTGTCGATGCATGGTATAATTACCATAACTATATTTTTTTTCGGTCCCTCTGGAGAGTTGTTCGTGGCAGATCAGGCAGGTAACGTATCTGGCATTTACTTTCTTTTCATGTGGAGGCAAAGAAAAAAAATGCCAAATAAAATTGACTTTAACATGGGACGTCCTTGGCATTTCTTTCAAAAAACCCCTTGTCCCTTGCTCCTGTTCCTCGTCTTCCTCTTCTTCCTCCTCTTGTTGGAAGATGACCTGGCCAGTTCGACCTCTCTTCTTTGGTGGTGGTGGAGGTGGTGGGGAGCCATCAGCTGCAGCTACTACAGATGCCATGAGTAAACACGCAAAAACAGGTCTTTCTCTCATAAAAATGAAAGTCGGAGTGAAGAAAAAAAGTGGGACTTTCATCATTTGGGAAAAAAAAATGTTGTAAACCAATGAAAAGTGATTATTTTACGTCATATGATCAAACGTTCCATCATTAGGAAACTAAAAGTAAAATGAACCAATGAAAAGTTTTATGAACTAGTCACATGACCTGTTGTTACGCGCTCTGCGCCGCGCCTCGGATCGTTTCCGGGGCTCTGCGTTTCGCGCCTTGGTTCGCATTCCAGAGCGCTTCCGGGTGCGCTAACGAAGGGTGTCATAAGGCGCATTACGCAGTAACGCGATACGTTGTGATTACGCGACGCGTCACGATGTGGCTTTCTAACGTGGTACTTGCACTAACGGGACGTTTACCGGTTCGCGTACCGGCTGGAAAAATAAAAAATAATTTAAATTATAATATAAATTAAATTAAAAAAAATATAATACAAAAATATATAAAATATATTTTTCCTTTACAAGAAGAATACATTTTACAGCTTTTCATATTTGCTATTAAAAAACCATTGAAATTCACTGAAAAAACCATAGGTTAGAGACCATATATAGTTAGGAATTAGCATTTACAAAACCTTGAAAATTCACTGAAAAACCATAGGTTATAGACCATATATAGTTAGGGATTAGCATTTAAAAAACCTTTTTTTACTCGCACAAAACCATTGAAATTCCATATATAGTTAGTTGCGCTAACTATATATCGCGCACCCGCAATCCACTGCTGATGATGTCACATATTACATCATTCATGACATGGTCAGTGACATCACTGATGACATCACTGATGACAACCCAAATGACATCACTGATGACATCACTGATGACATCAATCATGTGATAATACGATTAACCTCTTCCGACTCTAATATAACCTTAGATACATTCAGAGTAAACAGACACTCACAGATTATCACTCATCCATGGAGTTACTCACACACCTAGTCAGTCATGCACTGAATCAATCACACCTCCATTTCCTCAACTATACAGTTATATACACCTTACTTATTGAAACATATTCTAACACATATTTACTGTCTTATACAATCCCTGATACAAGTTCACAATGATCCATACAGCCACTCACACATTCAGTGGCTCTCATGCACAGTTATTTATATATGCCAACTCTCACATGTACTGTGTTTTACATATGTACTTACTATGACATGTAGCATTGAGATATCCATTCACTCATCAATACACTCATGCACACAGTCAACCGCCCATGTAGCTGTTTCCACATGCACTCTTGAACTCATACACCTACTGAATCAACTGCTCACACATCTATGCACAGAGTCACACACCTCCCAGCCACCCCCACACAAACTCCATCTCCCATACAAATACTTGGGCAACCAATCAATAACACATATAGCCTCTCGTATAGCTAATGATCAACACATGCAGCAGTTTACATCACAACAGACATACTGATGCACACATTCAGACAGTTTAGTCACTAACCCATGCATTTAGTACGACACATTTATTCACTCACTCATACAGTCAGTCACGCACCTACTAAATCCTTCATCCAGACACTTATACATCCACTCATTCTTCAATATATCAAACATATTTAAACTTTACAGAAACACACAGTCACTGGATGATGTCATCAGTGATGTCATCAGTGATGTCATCAGTGATGTCATTTGGGTTGTCATCAGTGATGTCATCAGTGATGTCACTGACCATGTCATGAATGATGTAATATGTGACATCATCAGCAGTGGATTGCGGGTGCGCGATATATAGTTAGCGCAACTAACTATATATGGAATTTCAATGGTTTTGTGCGAGTAAAAAAAGGTTTTTTAAATGCTAATCCCTAACTAAATATGGTCTATAACCTATGGTTTTTTCAGTGAATTTTCAAGGTTTTGTAAATGCTAATTCCTAACTATATATGGTCTCTAACCTATGGTTTTTTCAGTGAATATATATATAGTTTTGTATTTTAATGAAATTATAAATAATGTGTCGTAATTTCCTCCAGTGTTAAAATTACTTTGGCATTATAAAAAGAAGAAAAGCACAAATATTCCTTGTGTTTTTGGGGAAATGAGCCTCACTGCCAATGGCCTCCAGTTTATCCTCTGGACACGCTTGCCTTTCTTGGTTACGTCCACAATGGGGGGAGACGGAGGCTGGTGTGAACGATGGCGCGAGGAGCGAACAGTCCGAGGTCGTGTCCGAGGCTTCGACTTTTAGTCGCAGGCGGATTTCTAAGGCGATTACAAGGCGACAAGCGATGATTCTTCAATCAGCCGAGCATCGGAACTTCTGTGCCTACACATGGGCGATTTTATTGTTTACATTGCTGTTTTATCTTTGCTCAGCTTGTTAGCGGACAATATTATCAATATTATTAATATAATTTTCATACGATTTCGTTGTATATAGTGACTGGAACAGTTGAAAAAAAAATTATAATGTAATGTGCCATACGGAAAATATTTAAAAGTAAAAGGGTTGAACAAAATGATCAGCTACGTACAGGGTAGTGTTGTCATTTATTATTAAGTATATTCTATATAAAAAAAGTAGTTCAGAAGTTCTCCTTGTCTCCAGTAACAAAGCATATTCCTGCAAAAAAATATGCAGAAATGACGCCACCCTCCCACTTGTTTTAAAAGGAGTCTGCAAATTAAGAAACGGTCGCAAAAACTTTAAAAGTAGAGCGAAAGGTTGCAAAAGAATTATTTTGTATGAAGGTTAAAAGGCGGCGCAGGAACTGAATGCTCCCGAAAGGGCAATATTTTAATCTACAGTTTTAACATGTATGACATTTTTTTTAAATACAGCACAGAGAACATTTTTAAGAATTAAAACAGTGTATTGATGGATTAAAGCAATCTTTATATATTTTAATAAAGCTACAGCTGGGATCGAAACACACATAACGTTGTTTTAAAGCGGTAAAGCCGATGAAAACAATTTCTATATACCACTTTGAAAGAAAATTGTTATTAAACATTTTGCAAGTATGTTTTAAGTTCAAGTTCCTCATTTATAGTGGAGCGAGAGCCATAATCCTCTCTCCCACTATACCGCCCCCCAACACTAAAAAAAAGAGCTCGACCTCTCTCCCTCCAGGTGTGCAAGTCGAGGTCACCCTTACACTGGAGTTAACATCCTTTCCACATGTTGCCCCCAAACCCTGGAAGGAACGAAGCTTTTACACAAATAAATCAGGGGTGGGGAGTGAGCTATCAGCCGCCCCCTGATATGTGCACCTGGGGATAAGTGCGCGGCGAAGGCAGCATGCCTCACACTGAAATGATCACCGAGGGTCATAAACACCCAATAAAGAACTTTTAGTAAATATACTCTCGCTAGGAGTCCTGTGCTGTCTTATGTGGACCTAAATATCCCTACGTAAATGTGCGTGGACGCACACAAACACATAAGTGCGTGTGACACGTACGCAAACACAGGCGCACGCAAATATCAATACACAATTTTATTTATTTAATGCGATTTTATATAGCGCGAACATTACCTTAAGGTGACAGTACGCAGATACACCCACAATACACACGCGTACACATACACACAAGTTCCCGCACACGACAAACAAATGCACACATAAACAATCACAGAAAAAGCACTGGAACACACAGGCGCAGACACAAAACACAGGCTCAATACACACAAAGACGCATGTCTGAAAACCACAATAAAACTGGTGAGTGAAAGACATCCGTTTCCTAATTACATGCACGGATCTAAAGTTCTCTGTATTTTTGCAAGATTTTATTTCCCATCGTTTCACCCTGTGTAGTTACCTGGCGCTGAAGGGCAGAGGCCTCACCAATCCACGGGAGAAACAGTAATCCGACATCCACCAAGTGTGACATTCCTCAAATGTTCTGAGCTACAAAAGTGGTCCCCGCAAGAACGCTGGAAGAGGCGCGTAACCCTCCTAATAATAATTTTGTTAAAACAATTAAAACAATTACCGGTCGCCTCTGTGTCCCTGCACATAGCATCCCTGTGCATGCATCACTGCTTGGTAACAAGCCGTGAGCGTGCACACTCCCGAACTTCCGGTTTCGGGATGTGCACGCTCACGGCTGTCGTGAGGCGGGACTTCCGTCTTTACGAGAAGCCCGCGCCCATGGAGTGGATGGCCCGGAGGAATGGTGGCAGCAGAAGTTCAAGTCAGGAGTAGCGGCTGAGGCCGCTGATGCGGTAAGTGGGGTTTGGGGGACTTGGCGGCTTGGGGGGCTTGGCGTGTGTGTGTGTGTGTGTCTGCTTGTGTGTGTCTGCTTGTGTGTGTCTGTCTGCACGTGTGTGTCTGTCTACACGTGTGTGTGTGCGTGCCTTCGGCCGGCCTGCTAAGCGCGTCCACAAAGCCTGGTCAGCTCGTGCACCTGTCTATCTCCCTTGAGGAGCAACTCGGAGACAATAGGTCGAGAGAGCTCGACCTAATAATACAGACAGACTGTGTAGGATATTAAACAGAGACGGATATCCTGGGACTAATTTGACTATATTCAATCTGACTATATTTACTCTCGTATCTCATTAATAGCGTGCAAGTCAAACATTTTCCCTTGCAAATCGCACCAGAACATACGAGGTCCAGTGGAATCAGTGATGTGGCTGAACACCTGGAGCAGAAATGACAAGAGATGGATTACAGCAACAGGGGAACACACCCATTCATCGCGGGTTAGAGCAGAAAAGTCCTAGGAAATGGAACGTACATGGAGAGGTAAGGCTGCGAGTCACGGCTAAATCACCAAAGCCAAGTTCAACTAGGTAACTGCTGTCTACTAGGTAGACAGGGCGAGGGAGGCATGGCTCAGTGATGACATATTTATCTGTCAAAGAAAGGAGAGGTCACAGACAGATACAATTACTATGGTGAGGAAGTACAGTGACGTTTGAAATACAGCATCAGACCCTCAGGGCCAAGAAGGATGCCAGCGGCTTTGCAGCTGACACATACCATAGCTGTTTCCTGTAAACTTGGACTCTACTGTAACATGATTTTCCGTTATTGCGCGCACCTATGTTGATAGGAGCACCAATGGGAGGTGTTGGTTGGTGAGGGCATCGCATTAAGAGATGAGGTAGTGCCGAGAAGGTGCACGGATGATAAGCAGCTGCAGGCTTTTTAATATGAGCAGCTACGGCACACTGAGAGATTAGGTAGCGACGAGTCCAGGCACTGAAGACACGAGCCCTTCTAGTCCAATGTTGTTTATCTATTTATTTATACAGTAATAGTATACCAGCAGTTTTAATGACAGTGAAGCATGGCTGGAAACTAGTAAGAGGACGCTCTAAGAAACCGGCAGTGGTCAAAGGGTAAATCCTAGTGGCGGCAGGCACAGGCGGTGGTAAGTCACATTGCTTGCTTATTGACAATTACTAGTATGCTCACTGCAAGGGCTTCTTAACCCCCCCCCCCCTCCGCTTTAGCAGCTACCGCGAGGTTGAGTTTAAGGCCTCTTCTATCTGAAACTCAGCAGACTAAAGCTTGTAATGAATGCTAAAAACTATGCGTTGATGGAAAGGATGGGTGAAATGTTTTACAACTGAAAGGATGCATGGGTGAATGAAGGTGAATGAAGGTGAAAGGATGCATTGGTGGGTGATAGATGCATGGGTATGTGATGACGGTTGGGTATATGGGTGAAAGAATGCCTATCTATGTGGGTAAAATGAATGATGGGTGAAATGAATTCTTCTCTGTGGGTTAAAGCAAGATGGGTGAAAGGGTGAATGGGTAAAAGAATGCGTGGGTGGGTAAATGGATGTATTGGTGAAAGGATGGTTGAGAGCAGTAGATCGTTGAATGAATGCATGGATGGATATATATATGGATGGATGGTTTTCAATAGTGAAAGACTGGATGAGAGAATGTAAAACTTAAATTGTGGGTATCACAGTGTGAAGAATACTAGAACAATGAAATGATGATTGGATAATTGCTTGGATGAAGAACTAAGGGAGTTCTTCCTGGAGAGGGGCATGCACACCTACTTCGCTTGTTTAGTTTGAATTTATCAAAGCTTTGGTTCAAAGTGGGGGGTATTTCTGTCTACTCCCTTTACCCACTGTATTTGTTAAGCGAGGCAGTTATGTTTCCCACCCATCCCATCCCTTCACATGCTATTTCACCAGTGCCACCTAACTGCTGCATGGTTCAGTTTGGCTTTGCAGTGTTGGCTATGCAATGTGCGTCTGCGTAATTTAATGTTCCATTTGCAAATCTTTCAATGCATGGCAAAGTGAAAGCAAAGTGTGTTTCCCTTCCCTCCCTGTGCTCACTTAGTCACTTCCAGTACGTCACTCCTTTATTTGTTCCTAAGTTCTGTCCCAGCCTGCCCAAAAAATTGAAAAATCCATTCTTGGGTTGCACCACATTTTTCTGCCCAATTGATTTATATATTTCATGGCTTCTATAATATATTTACGCCTGTTCGAATTTTTCCCTTCCAACATTTGCCAACTACAGTGACTGATTAAGCCAAACCTTAGGCACCTGATGATGCTCAGGGACACCCCACTAGTATTCTGTTTTAAAACATCTACTTACCCGGCCTAACCCCTCTAACTTACCCTGCAGTTGAGTAAGCTAAATTTCCTTTCCATACTGCCAAACAAATGTATTTGTTGGAAATAATTACAAATTGTGGTGGAAGGCAAGGCCAGGGAGTAAAATGGAACTAAGGGGCATATTATCAAGAATAGTGTTAAAATTATTGCCTCTTTAGCGGCAGGAAACTGCAGCTAAAGCGGCGATAATGGGCTTGATAATATGCCCTTGAGAATTCCAATAGAAGCCCATGTTCTGGTGTTAACATGGGCTTCGATTAGAATTCTCAAGGGCATATTATCAAGCCCTTTATCGCCGTTTTAGTTGCAGTTTCCTGCCGCTAAAGCAGCAATAATTTTAACGCCATTCCTTGGTAATATGCCCCTTCGTGCCTTGAGTTTTTGTGGGTTGGATAGTCTGTGCAATCTATATATCCTGTTCCTTAATCCTTTCTTTGAACTGCATGCATTGTTTTTCTCCCATCTACTTACTGCATGGGATATCTGCATTTTATACCAGATGTGTGTGACGTTGTACATTAATTTTCATCTACTGTGTACTCAATGTAAAATTGAAATACATTTTGGAGAAAAGCAGGGCAATTGGAATAAGATAATTGTCCATTACAGCTGCCCCAGCTGCAGAGTAGCAAAGTAGTGACTAACAACACACTAGCTAGCAAACCTCCCATTAACGAGAGGTCATTTATTTATTTGTTTCCACACAAAGGGCATCATTAGGATGGCGGGCGGACTTTGCTCGCCCGCCATCCTCATGGTAAAATGGACCGCCCGCCATATGTGCTGGGGTCCCGTGAGTGACATTAGGATGCACCCGCCACTGGCGGGAGCAGCCTGCATTTTTAAAGCACCGCCCGCCGCAATGCCAAAAATGGCAAGGGGAAATGGGTGGCGGGCAGGCTAGGATGGAGGGCGGATCACCACCACCATGTGGCCGGTGGCGATCCGCCGTACATCCTAATGGGCCCCAAAGTGTCTGTTTATTTGTTTACAAGGAAAACCTTTAAAAGAAAAAAACACATTATTTGAATCAGATGTGGT
The DNA here is from genome assembly GCF_964261635.1 of Lissotriton helveticus. NCBI lineage: Eukaryota > Metazoa > Chordata > Amphibia > Caudata > Salamandridae > Lissotriton > Lissotriton helveticus. The sequence goes on along the minus strand of NC_136072.1, from coordinate 977,544,890 downwards.
GTTATTCTGCCTTAGTTCCTTATAGCCAGTTTCAGCCTTAGGTGAGGCATGTGTGGGTATAAAATAGCTGTGACTCTAATCACATCAAATTGGAATGTCCCTGGGACCAGCAATGTACTGCTACTGTGCTATGGTATACTTTGAAAGAAGAGCTTTGCAGCGACCATTGTTTATAATTTGTCCTTTTTCTTTCTAGATATAGCTACTCCTGCCGGTCAACAACCTACAAGCTGGGAGGTAGGAGCCCGTCTGTGGCTGGAGGCCATGAGGGCTGAATTTCAGTGGCTAGTGGCCATTAAGCAGAAGGAGAAGCAACTGTTGCTGCACAGGGACACAGCCAGTCACCAGAGCCTCCAACCTCCCAGAAAGAACAATGCCATCACTGCCGGAAGCTGGCAGCCACCTGCCACATAACCACTGCTGCCCACCCCTTGCACTCAGACAGCAATTTTCAGTGTTGCGTTATGCTGAGGATGGTGGTCATTGAAAGCAGACAGGCACACATGGAAAGGTACCTCAAACAGATTCTTGCCCACGTGTAGTGTAGTGCCCTCTTCCTGAGCCCCTTTTATAATGTCTATTTTGGAGTGAGAGACTTGAAGTGGGTGGAGAATGTGAGACTGATGGAAGTTGGGACTAGGACAGTTGCTTGGACTTTTTCGTCAGATATTTTGGACATTGATTGAGGGCGGGGAGATTTGTTTGGGGAAAAGGGTTGGTTTGTTATCAATATAAAATAAAAATTTATGTGCATACCTTATGGCAGCTTAGTCCTTTTACCATCTGTAACCATATTGACCATTAGGGTGATTGTCATTTCCTATATTACGCTCCAGAGTTCTCTTACCTCAATAGATAAAGTGAGGGCTGCTACCTCTCTCAGTGTTCTTACTGCAGGGTTTTCCAAGGCGCCATATTATGGTGGTGGTAGGAGTAGCAGGCTAGTGCACCAACATGGAACAAATCACAAGCGAGGTCCCACTCCCACCTAGGTAAACTCCTGCTGAAGGATTTATCAAAGTATTATCCATCACAGACAATTATAGACAATTATATTGAAAGAAAACACAGAGTTAGTGGGCTTTTTTAATATATTATATTATATTATCATCATAACTTTAGAAGGACTGAGGCCAGACTACCACCATGATACAACAAAGAAGACCTGATAAAACAACAACTAGCAATAGTAACTTCTGAGCAACGTGGAGCTAGTTTTTAAAAACTAAAGTACTAAACTTGCTAAATCTTCGAGTCAGGAGGAGTTAAGTCAGATACAGGAGTGGACAACATTAAGCGTTTACATAACACAAGGCCTGAATGATGATGTTGACGAATGATGTTCTTCTATATCTAAAATATGGATCACTTTTATATATCTGTGGGTAAAATAAAATGGGGCCAGCATGGGCAATTGTTCCGGTAATAGAAGATCCTGCAGTGAGTTGGTGTCACTTTCACCAAGGCCACCCCACCAAGTGTGTGATCTATTTATAGTGTAAAAAAGTCATGCCTCAATAAATCATACAACCCTGGGCAATAGATGGGAAAGGGGATCTGGGGAAAGGTGTGACAAAGACAAACACAAGAGAATGACACAATATTCATTGGGGCGATGAGCAGCACATCATCAGGAATCTGTTGTGGAAGGAAATGAAGGCATGAGTATGACACCGTTCAGTTAAATATATTGCAAACAGAAACAGTCATTCAGCCCAGGAGACCCAACTTATTTATATATCTAAATTTTCTGCCGTCTAGGTTTGAAAAATAGTATACAAATAATGGAGAAGTGAGGTGAACCGGCTCAGTTCAAAAAAATTATTATTAAAAGAAAAATTATAATGTAATTGGGTGGTGCATCTACATCTGCTCAGATTGTCCGTCAATTGTGGGCGCCTGGCTAAAGCGGTCCGGTAAGGTAAGCAGGAGTGTTATGAAGCTTTCGCCTTTTGTGCAGGAGAAGAGAAGGCCTGCTGTTTGTAAAACAGAAACAATATTTTAGAGTTCAGAAAGACAGAACAGAAGGTAAGTATACCAAGAAGACACAAAGAAACAGAGCAAGTGCTTGACCTGCTGCTCAGATGTGAGTCCCTTGCTCATTGCACCATCAGGATTCAAGCAAGCCGGGCCGAAGACGGCTGTAATGCCAGAAACCGGTCCCCGGAAGCTTGTTTCCTTCCCAGTGTAAGAATTGGCTTTTGTAGTCTGGTCTGCCTGTTCCCATGATGCACTGGGCCAGGGACAGACTAATTTGCATACAGCCAGGTTCTGAAACTGGGATGGTGCAATGAGCTAAAAAACGGTGTTGGATCTAGCCCTGATCTCTTGACTGGGTGAGAGTACTCTGCTTAATTCAGAGACTCTGTCCATCACCACCCCTTGTTGTAAATAAAAATGGTGATGCTGCATAAGTCAGTCACATACAGACAAATAAAATAAGTAATATAATGTTCTCCTAGCTATATGAATTTTCTTTTTCTAAAATATTTCGGCAATAAACGTTCCATGGTGGCCTACTCATAGTCAATCGCTCCACGTTTTGAGGTGAGAGACTGATCCTTGTCACTGTGACAACTTTGCCAGCTGTACTGAACACATGATCAGCAGACACACTGGCTACCAGACAGGCCAGATACTTTAATGCCAGCCTGTGGAGCTGGGGCCATTGGTTCATCTTCACATACCAATCTAACAATGGGTTTTGACCCACATAGACCTCTCTGCGATCCTCCAGATACTCATTGATCATCCTCTTAATCGTCATAGGTGCGGCCACTTGCTTGACCTGTATTGCCTTCCCCTGTGACCTGATCTTAAGCCCTGCAATTTGATACCAAGTCAATGCAGAGGTTGTGGGTGATTCTTGTGTTCCTGTTGGTTTCGTTGCCACTGGTGTTCTTGTTCTTTCCGGGAGCGGGACTCTATGTTCCAGCCCTACTTCTTACAGGACTCCGCCTTGCTCAACAAACCTCTCCTTGGATTGTGAAACATCCCCTTCTGGAAAAGGAATTAAAGTGGCCTGTATTTTTTGTGAAGTGGATCCAGTATTGTAAGTAAGTAAGGAAGTAAGTACACAGATCAAGTGTGACACAGATTTGATCTTTGGATGACACAATGTCTCTTTGCAGCCTTGTATTCTCAGTCAAATGAAGGATTAACCTCTAAATCAAGGTATACGCATCTTTGTATTCATGGTCCACAGGTGTAAAACTATCAGAAATGTTTTTAATATGCCAGGGCGGAGTTCACAGAGTTCTGCTATGCAAAACTCTGCAAAGTGACCACAAAACTCTGTTCCACTACGCAGAGTTCAGCAAGCGGCATAGTGCATTGGGTCACGCAGTTCGCACGCATGCACAGTTTTTTTAAGCATTACCAGTACCGCGAGGAAGAGGAGGAGGGCAGCCCGGGAACACCGTGGTAAAGAAGTAGGTGGTTTTAACTTTATTTTTTATTACCATTATCTTACTTATTAATAGGGGATGGAGGCGGGGGCTGGCCAACTCCGCTCCTCTGCGGAGTGTGCAGAGTTTTGCCTTCTCGCGGAACACGGAGAAGGCAAATCGCTGCACACTCCGCGGGCGAAGTGGAGGTCTCCGCCCGGGGTTACAAACAACAAGCAAGGAGGCTTGGAAAACAAAGAACGCATGCAGGCTTATGGGCGCTAACTATACAAAATAGCCCCTGGCCCCTTGACATTGGGAACAAAAACAAATGGTGGCCTATGGCAAACCCACTCACACACTTGGCAGACGAAAGAGGCATGGTAACACAGGAAAAAACAGCATTAATTCATCAACACCAAAAACAAAAATTAACTGAGATGTAAAACTTTAAAACAACACACTTTCTCCAAAGGCATCAAATATATATTAACGTTTTGCAGGGGAGAAAAGTGAAATCCCCTCCTCCCCCCCATTTTTTAAAAAATTTAATCCAGTGCCATCCCTGGTCTAAATGATGTTTCAATTCAACAGGCACCAAAGTAACAGTTGTTTCAGGCACCCATTACTAGTTCTTTACCTACTGGCTGGGTAGCACATCGGCAGACTAGGCTACATAGTAAAATACAAGAATATTGCAAATGTATTGAAAAACATTTTTCTTTTACAAAAGAAGAAAAATAAAATTCAAAACAATAACTAGGCCTCTACTAAAACCCCAGGTCACCCACCAAAATACATTTAAAAAATCAAATAAAAGTACAGAAAAATCCTGGTGTATGCCCTCTATCAAACAAACAACACCCTTTAGACAATAGTATTTGATTTAACATGTGATATCACAAAAACAAAGTCCTTAAATCCAATAGTATACATGGAGCAAACAAAGAGAATGATCATCCCAGCTGCAAATCCAAAGCAAATGTGGTCAAGAGATGGACAAATCAGTAAGAGGAGGCTGCTGGACAAGAACAGGAAGTTGGAGTCCCTGGAGCACTTCCTGTGTGAAGGAAAATAAAGTAATATCAAAAAAGGCATCCCTGCACTATAAAACTGCTTGAATGGTCTTTTGGAGAAGAAATGAATGAAATGAAATGAAAAAGGGATTTATAAAGCGCATGGTTGCCCGGGAGCGTCCCAGCGCTGGTGAGAGTGCTATTGGAAGTGGGAGGGAAGATAAAATTATGGGAACAGCCAAGTTTCCAGAAGTTTGCGAAAGGTAGAGTGATTAGGTTGGGCGTGAAGGGACAGAGGGAGGGAGTTCCACAGCTTAGGGGCGTTGTAGGAAAAAAGACGGCCTCCTGTGCGAGTCCTCTTGATTCTAGGTATAGTAGCTAGATGAAGATGGGCGGACCGCAGATTTCTGGCAACAGTGTGGGGTCTGATTATGTTACTAAGGATAGGGGGGCCTTCACCATGAAGGATTTTATGGGTTGTGCAGAGGGCCTTGAAATGAATTCTCTCCTGGATAGGGAGCCAATGAAGGGCTTTCAAGGAGGATTTTGCTGAGCTCCTATTGTTTGTGTGGGTTAGGAGTCTAGCTGCAGAGTTTTGGACAATCTGCAGCTTAGCGATTACTTTCTTGGGGGCCCCCAGGTAGAGGGCATTACCATAATCCAGTCTGGACAATAGAAGACCCTGGATAAGGAGTTTCCTGGAGTCTGGGGGAAGAAGGGGGCAGTATTTTGCGGGTCGTCCGGAGGATGCCATAGCATGCGCCCGCGGTATTCCTGGCTTGAGTGTTGAATGAAAGTTCATGGTCGAGCCAGATTCCCAGGCTCTTGATGTCCTCTTAGGGAGTTGGTACGGGTCCCATGCAGGGCGGCCAAAGGGTGTTGGATAGTGGGGACGTCTTTTTGAGTAGATTCAGTGGTTTCTCGAGGATACAGTCTGTTCGAGGATGCAGCCACGGTTGCTGGCTACCTCTTACGTTCGCTGTTTGTAGAAAAAAGGTGCAGAATGTCAGCCGCACACCCTAATGTCACACTGGCTGGTGGCAAGTCTCGCTGGCACTCACGGGCCAGCAGCATATCTCGCCGACCCTAGCGAGTGCTCGGCAAGACTCATTGCGCTCCCCAGTGCACGCAAAAACCCGGCACGTATGTGCCAACCAAAAACGTTCTCCGTGGAATGCAGAGTTTCCTAATTCTGCAAACTCCATGTGCAATGCGGAATTTTACGCCCAAGCCTAATTATAATCAATCAGCCCTGCAAACATTATCATTGGTTTGCAATCATAACCAACTCAATCCAACTTTGTCGGTTTATAAGCCTTCCAATAAGACAACCATCAGGTATGCCATAATAAAATTACAAATATGTACAAAATACAGTTGTCTAAACAATTTAAAATCCTTAGGCTTATTAGGCTAATAGAGCCTAATAAGGTTTACGGTAGTGCAAAACTTCCATTTCATTCTAAGTAACACATACATGCATGCAAGCTTTGGTACAGTCTTAAAAAAATCCCGCCTCAAAAGCCAATTGCCTTTAACAGATGCTTTTCACACTAAGTAAGTAAAGCCTACTGGCTTTGTCATAACTTTTTTAATATAGATAGACACCTTTGTGTATGTATACAACCCAGACCTACTGAGTTGAGCATAAGCTGGCAACCAGTAGGCATACACATGAAAAATCACATTTGGCAAAACGATACACAAACCCTCTCAACAGGGCCTAACAAGAAACATCCCAGTGAAATTCTACTTCCAGGGTTTGTCAGAGTTTGTGATCATTTTCAAAACTCCTGCATTCTAAAGTCCTCTATGACATTCCTTGTAACAAAAACGCTATCTGTTGGCTTTAATATAGAGTAATAACAATCCACCCTTGTTAGACCTGTCAGCCTTAGGGTGGTCTTCCCTCACACATTTTGCTGTTGCCCTCCACTTTTCTGATTAAATCCGTTTTATTGGCCTTAGGACTTTGTAATTTACCACTGCTCACCAGTGATAATGTGCTTGTGCTCACACCCCTAAGCATGGTATTTTATTTTATTTAAGAAGTTTTATATAGCGCTAGCCTGACCGGAAGGTATCGGAGCGCTTCACACAATTACAGAGCAGTGCAAAAGAAAACAAAACATAATACAGAAAGCGAGACATTCAAGATACAAATCGTAGTAAAGAGAATGATGATAAGTTCCATTACAGTGTCTTGGCAATCCGCATCCGAGAGAGGAGCAACATTCCGAACTGCTCCTATCTGTTAGATAGGGAGCGGTCGAGGAAAAGGATTTTGAGCTGATTTTTGAATTTAGATAAGGAAGGGATAGTTCTGATGTGGGGGGGAGATAATTCCATATTTTGGGTGCATTTCCGGTAAAGGAAGTAGGGTATTAGAGCTTCTGAAATCCCTGTTCTGACCTGCTTTTTTGAGTTTGGAAGCCAGATATTCGTGAAGGGCTTTGATGGTGAGGCAGGCTGTTCTAAAGTTCGCCCACATTTCTATTGGTAGCCACTTGAGTTCTTTTAGTGTTGAAGAGATGTGATTAAATTTCTTTATTCCAGTGACCATTCTGGCAGCCGCGTTGAGGTTGTTTTCAGAGGAGCAAGATGAGTTTTGGCTAATCTCGAGAGGAATGCGTTTCCATAGTCTAGTCTTGACAGCACCAATGCTTGGGTGGCTTGTTTGATATCTTTTGATGGAATGAAAGGTTTTATTTTGTTTAGTAGCTTCAGGTTAAGGAAAGCGCTCTTTGCCGAGATCTTAATGTGTTTGGTCAAGTCTAGTTTGGAGTCTAGCATGATGCCTAATGATTTAACGGAGTCAGCCAAGGTGAGTTTCCCATTCAGCGCATCGATATCTTTTAACCACTCAACCATTTGTGGGTTCTCTTCTTTGTTCGAGATGAGGAGTAGTTCGGTTTTGTCCGGGTTCAGCTTTAAGTGGTTGCTTGACAGCCAACGTTGCACTTCCTTTAGTGTTTCATTGAGTCTATGAATGTCTTTTTTGAAGAGGAGATTTCCAAGTAGATTTGGGTATCAACAGCGTAGAGGTGGAAGGGGTTGTTAGCTTTTCTGAGTAGGGTGGTGAGGGGTTCCATGTAAATGTTGAAGAGTTTGTGGGAGAGCACTGATCCTTGGGGCACTCCCCTCTTGACTGGGTGAAGGTCGGATTCAAAGCTTCGGATTTTGATTTTTTGGTAGCGGTTGTGCAAGAATGAGGAGAACCAGTTAAGGACCACATCGTCTAGTCCGGCCCTTTCTTCGAGAGCTTTGAGGAGAAGATTGTGATCAACTGTATCGAATGCTGCCGATAGGTGTAGGTCTAGGAGAATGAGTAGGCAACATTGGTCTGAGTCCAGTGATTTGTGTATGTCATCAATTACGTTGAGGATTGCGGTTTCCGTGCTGCACCCTTTCCTGAATCCTGACTGATGTGAGTCGAGGAGGTTTGTATTGTCCAAGTGCTAAATTAGTTATTGGAGTACACATCTTTCTATGATTTTGGAAAGAAGAGGAAGGTTAGAGACGGGTCTGAAGTTGTTTAAGTCATTTATGTCCAGGTCTGGGTTTTTTTAGCAGTGGGATGGCTTGTCCCACTTTCAGACAGTCTGGGACGATTCCGGTTTTTAGGGAGCTGTTAATAATCCTGCACCACAGTGGGGTTAGGGAGAGTTTCAGTTTTTTGGTGAGTTGAGCAGGAAGCGGGTCTAGGGTGTGAGAGGAAGATTTAGAGGTAGAGATAAGTTTGACTATCTCTGCTTCTAGAATGGGCGCTACCAAGCACCCCACCCAGGCTGCTGTGGGGAGGGGAAGAACAGTTGGTGACCAGAGAGCACTCAATATTCGAAATCTTATCATTGAAGAAGTTGGCGAAGTTGTCGCAGAGTTCTTTGGAGACCTGCCCCAGGGAAGTATCCGGTTTGGAGGTTTGCTGTCTAATAATACTGAAGAGCTCCTTGAGTCTGTTTAGTGCGCTATCCAGAGCAGAGTGGAAATACATGGATTTTTTGTTCTTGATATGATTGTTGTATTTCTTCTGAATAGTTCTGAGTTTGTCACGATGGAAGGTAGTGGGCAAGCTCCTCCAGCGTCTTTCTGCAGCTCTTAGTTGTCTTCTTTCTTCATTACTGTCAGAGTCGAACCAAGATCTGGACGGAATGGCTCGATTTTTTCTTAGTTTCAAGGGTGCTAGTTGGTCAAGAAGGATTACCGTATTCGTGTTATAGAGCGAGGTGAGGTCAGTTGTGGATAGAACTTTGTCGCTGGGTAGGAGCAACTTTAGACTATCTTCCATGACGTCCAGGGGGATCTGGGTGAGATTTCTGGATCATTTGTGGGGTCTTGAACAGGAGGCAGGGATAGGACTCTTTGGTTGATGATCCGACCAGTCCACTGGGAGGAGGTTGTTGATCATAATTGCGTCTTGGTGGGCAATGATGGCATCCAAGGTCGCTCCTTTGTTGTGAGTTTCTTCAGAACAGTGTTGGGAAAGGTTATTGTCACAAAGGAGAGTATTGAGAGATTGAATTAGTGTGTTGTTGGCCTCGTTCTAACGTAAGTTGAGATCACCCAGGATTATGTAGTTAGTGTCTTTGAGTGCGCAATGGGCAATCAAGTTGGATAGGTGTTCACCAAAAGTGGGGTGTTGCCAGGTGGGTGATAGAGAAGGTGACCAACTAAAGGGCTGTTCTTCTTAGTCTCGATGGTGACAGCTAGACATTCAAAGGAGCTATATTAGCATGAGACGATTACAGCGATGTCAATGTCATCTTTATGGATGATTGCCACACCTCCCCTGCGTTGGTCTTTTCTATCTTTATTGATGATGGTGAAACCTGGGGGCACCAACATGTCTAAGCAAGGTGGGGAGATCTCATTTAGTCATGTCTCCGTGATGAACGCAATGTCTAAGTCCTAAGAGATGATGGCTTCAGCTAATTCCATTGCATGATTGGGGGCTGATCTACAGTTAATGAGCATGCAGTTAGTAGATAGATTATTTTTGTTCGGATGCTTTCCTGAAGGGGCCCTTGGTATGGAGGTGAGGGAGGGCGGGGGTTGTGTGGATTTTACGGGAGGGAGGTCTCTTCCGAAGCCCGTGATCACTTGAATATTGGAGTTAGTGGAATTTGGGAGAGAGGAGTCATAGGTGGAGGCTAGGTCCATAGCTTCTTCATCAGACATTGCTGCTATAGTTCTGGAAGGTCTTTATGTTTGGATATCCACATCTTTACTAGTGTGGGTCTGAGCTCCAGACGTGGGAGCTTTGATTCTTGTGAGAGATTGAAGTGGGATCACCACGTCGGTTCAAGGGGGCCTTAGCAGCCGGTTCTTGGGGGCGGGTGAGGTGCCCGAATTGGTGTTTAAGAGGGGTAGAGTCAGTTGGATAGGAAGCCCTGAATTGGGCATGTTGCGGCGTTTTCGAGCCTTGGCTAGGTTAGAAAGGATTTCATCAAGGCCACTGAATATAATTTCTAAGTGATTTTCCAATAAGGCCAGCCGGTGCGCCATATTTTCCGGGGCTAGTGGTTTAATCGGCTTGGCATATTTAATATACTTATAAGTCCTTTGTAGAGTGGTATACCATATACTCAGAGCCTGTAAATTAAATGCTACTAGTGGGCCTGTAGCACTTATTGGGCTCTAATGTCATTTGTGGCTGTGATCAGGGATGTCACAGTGCTGTGGTTGGCTCAAAATCCAGATTTTGCTGTGCCACTGGATCTGATGAGGGGTGATACCCCGAAACTAGTCCCAGGATGCTTGTTTCTGGTCCAGGAAGGACCTGGCTTGGCAGTTTGGGCTGGACTGTTCCCATGAGTAGCAGGGTCACAACTGATTTGCATATGGTGTGGTCTAAAGTGGGGTGGCATGGTGAGCAATGAAACGATGGATGTAGCCCAGATCTCTTGACTGGGGGGTGAATGTTTGATTTATTAAGCATTCCATGCATTATTTGTTTGCATAGTGCATTTGGAAAGTTGGCATGTTCCTGTCCTCTGCCATTTGGTGTCTGCAGCTTCCCCCGGTTCACTTGACTGGTTGTACTGGCAGTGAGGAATTTGTGAGTTATTTCCAAACAGTTACCCATTATAGGGATTAGGTGTGCCTGAATCGGCCGTCTGCTGGTATTATGGGGAAGGTGGAGCTGGACACAGCTCTACTTGCAACTGATTAGGCTGTGCTCTGCTTTCACACAAAGGGCATGTCACCACTGCATTGTCTCTGCAGCCAGCTTGGAGCCAGGTCAGAAAAGTCAGAAATGGCCACGTTCTTCAAATCGAAACCTCTAGATACTTCTCCTACATCAAATAAAGGACTAGGTATGAAAATAAGGCCCTCAGACCCACTCTTCATCCTCGTCTCTGTACCTGTCAAAGAACTCTCAGTGGACTACCTGCTGCAGTGGCCTTCTGTGTGCTCCTCAAGACTGCCTTGCTGTCCCTGCAAGGACTGCTTTTTTGCCTGGAGCCTACCCTCAACCCTAAAAGGCCAGTCCTGCTGTTTGAACCCTTCATCTTTACCTGAACTCAGCTCTACCAGAGTGACAGTAATGTCTAGTTTGCTGGCCTCCTGTTCAGAGCCACAGGGACATAAAAGGCTACCACCATCTTCAACCTGCACCTAGACCCAGCCTGAATGAGTCCTGAACTCCCAAGAGATGTCTCTCCAATCCTAGTCCCTTGGGCGTGGTGTCAAGGTGGCCAGATATCCAGAATCCAAAACTTGGGATGTAGACAATTTTGGCCTAAAAACTGTCGGCCCACCGAGAGAAGACTGGAACCAAACTGCTTATTTATCCATACAAATCAGCTGGCTTTCTTAGCATCAAGGAATATGAATTCCTGAATGCAAAATCACCTAGGACCCCTGTCCTATATTTCCTCCAGTAGGTGCATAAAAATCTGACTAACCCTCCATCCCGACCAATCGTTTCCGGCTGTGGGTCGGTACTGGAGCCACTATGTAAATACGTAGATGTCATTATCAAAGATCTTGCCACCAGCACCATGAGCTATGTATGCGACAGTGCTTGAGCAAATGCAATTTACACCTGAAACTGAACTATTGGTGTGTTTGGACATTGAGTCCTTATACACCAATATTCCCCAACTTGAAGGAATAGAAGTGATTAGAAAAGTGTTGGACACTAGACCTGGCCTGGTGATGGTTCCTACTGACTTTATCATCGATTTGTTGACCATCTCCCTCACTCGTAATTATTTTGAGTTTGATTGTGACTATTATCTGAGGATAAAAGGTACTTCGATGGGGGCTTTTATGCCCCCAATTTTGCAATCCTATACATCGATAATTTTGAATGTACCTTTATCTATGACCCAGAAAATAACCCACACTTCGATAACGTATGTCATTCACTGCGTTATATCGATGATATTTTCTTTGTTTGGACAGGCGATACATCCGGTTTAGCAATTGTCATTGAATGGCTAAATTCAAGATCACTGATCTCAAATTCACCTCACATGCCAGCAATGTACATGTTGATTTCTTGGATCTTACCATCATCCCTTATAATGGAAAACTGGCAACTAAACTTTATACCAAGCCTACAGCTTAGAACACGAGCCATCCCCCTAGGAGTTTGAAGGATGGCCTCCCTTTCGGTCAGTTTTTCCGGATTCGCAGAAACTGCCACTTCCGAGATCATTACATTTGAGAGGCTGAGATCCTTACAAAAAAATTGAAACAGCGTGGCTACCCAAATAGACTTGTTAAACGATCTCTGAAGAGAGCTTGGTACAACCACTTCAAATTACTTTTTTCACCTAGGCCACCTAAAACAATGGAACACACACCCTGCGTCATAACTTTTACCACACGGAGCAATAAGATAACAAAGATTGTCAAAAAGCATTGGCCTTTGATTCTATCCACTGGCCTCACTAATGAGCAACATTAATTCTCCATTAACAAAGACAGAAACATAGGTGATCATTTAGGCCGGGCTGCATTACCTACTATTGATCGCCCTGATTTGAACACACTGTGGGGCTTGAACAGGATTGTGGGCCAATATCGTGTAGCAACTGTTTAATGTGTGATTCCACCTTTAATACGAAACAGTTTACTCATGGTGCAATATCATATGATCTTCGTGATCATACCAATTGTAATTCACAAAATGTTGTCTACTCAATTTGGTTCCCCTGCAATCTCATCTATGTGGGGCAAACCACCCAGAGACTAAAGGCTTGTTTAGCTCAACACAAAAGTCGCATCAAATGTAAGAACGAGCATGCCCTTCTATTGTTTAATTTCTTAGAAAATAATCATGGGACATCTGATCTGCGTCGGCCAGTTATCGAATTGATAAAAAAAAACTAGGAGTGGCAATATTATGAGCATACTGAACAAAACTGAATGCCATTGGATTCTTAGATGTGATAGCATTAATAAAGGTCTGAACATCCTTGAAGAATGCAATGCTATAGTATTGGTTTGAGTTCTCTAACTCTTTGCTGTCATTCACTTTTTGATGCCTATCTCTGTTGGCTTCGGTCCGAATGTGTCATCACCTTGGGTCAGAACTATAATACATTATATGAATTGACATATGGCATGTTAGATAAAAGATATGGCTTTATTTATTGAAAATGTTTTCCCCTCAGGGCTAATGGCAATATTTGTATATAATGAACAGTCAAAATAAGTATTGTCATGTTTGTAAGTTATAACGTGGAGTGGGTGTTATGTATCATTTTAGGACCCTATTGTAAGTTTCCCGATTCATGCCCTTATATAGGTATAAATCACCATATCCTTATATAGGCATAGAAATCATAACCATATATAGGCATAGCTCATGCAGTCCAAATACGGCAGGGCTACTTCCACTAGTTCCACAACGATTTCTTGGAAAACTCAGCTTCAGCAGCCAGGGACTTCCCCTTTCTTGAATATTGATTTGTCCAAGAACTCATGGAGTTTTCAAAGAATTGAGACTCTTTGATGACGTTATTATGTCCAACTGTACGTCAAAGTCAGCACCTTCCAGGTATAAATATGCCCACACTCGCCCAAGCACACACACGGTGGTTTGTAGCAGTTCAACTGTCTACTTGCCTGACGCGCCCTGCTACAGAAAGTGCCGAAGGAAGTCGACCCTCCAGCAGACGCACTGAGAGAGACGCTGTCTTTTCTCCTGCCGAGAAATCTAGCTCCAGTGTTTCCAAGCTACCCTTGCGGGTTGTTACGAAATCGAGTACCAAGACTGATCTTCTCCATTCTAAACTAAAGTACGGAGCTGATTAGAACCCTTAGAGATATCTTGAGCAGATTCTTGGCAAAAGAATACTACATTTATGCTACACCTCACTTACTTCTTCCCTCGTACTAGGCTTAGGTTAAGTACACCGGGGTAGGTGTATTTTAGAAGCACCAGTTGAGTACTTTTAGCTTCTGTTATTTATGTATGTGTTTATATATGGTTTAGCAACCATACAATGCTCTTACAGTATTATTTTATTCTACTATTTATACTGTATGCATTATATTTTACAAACAGTTTTACAATTGTAGCAGTTTATTTCTTATGCTCGAGAAAGAAGACTGTTCAATAAAACCTTTTATTGAAAATGCCCGTCTTTCTACTTTCCCTGCACCTCTAGTGAAACGAAGCATGCATGATTGATTGAGTGAAATATCTATCTATTGTTTCCACGACTCTGAAGATACGTTTTATCTTGGGGAAACAAAGTTGTCATGTTTATGTGGTTGTCAGAGACTAATCCCTTCTTGTGAATTCGAGAAAGTTTCTAGTGACCTCTGAGCTAGCTGGCACACACAATTAAGTCTTCTATATTCGATAGAGACCTAGTCGACCTCAGTCCTACGTCTAATCTATAGGATATATTATTCCAATGCGCAGAACCTATTGGGAACATAGGAACAACACTACACTCATATTATTCTCTTTTTGAAGCGCCTGTACAAAGATGCATTTGAGGGTGCGCTTTTGGTTGGCAGGTGAGCTCACTCCCGCTTTCCTTGTTAAGAAGGGGGTGCGGCAAGGCTGTGTCCTGGCCCCCTTCCTTTTTAATCTGTACACTAATGGTATGTGCCAAACCCTCCTTATGAATAACGAAGATTCCCCTACCATGAATGGACGTCCCATTCTGAGCTCCTTTATGTGGATGACGCAGTTTTAATGTCTAGAACCCAATTAGGTCTACAGAAGGTTCTAGATAGTTTTGATTTGATTTGATCTGATTTGATTAAGAACTTGTATAGCGCATACTGTCACCCTACGGGTATCCTGGTGCTTCAGACTACAGGCTTAGACCAGAATGAAACAAGGTCGCAACAGAACAGGATATGCCTTAGGGAATAGCCAGGTTTTCAAGTTCCTACAGAACTCTAGCAGGGAGTTGGCTTGTTTAAGACTCAAAGGGAGTTCATTCCATAACCATGCGCCAGCCATGCTGAAAGCCCTTCCTCCTAACCTCGAGCGTTTACAACGGGGAATCGTCAACAGGCGCGCACTGGAGGAGCGGAGCTGTCTTGTCGGGCGATACCATGTGAACCTTTCCTGAAGAGGAATGGAACCTAGCTCATGCACAGCTCTGAAGACCAAGCACAGAGTCTTAAAATGGACCCTCTCCCTGATCGGCAGCCAGTGTAGCTCTCTCATAGCTAGGGTAGAGGAGGAACTCCGTAACCTACCGAGAGCTAGTTTAGCTGCTGCAGACTGGATTCTTTGCAGTCCCTGGAGAATATAGGCAGGGGGCTCCAAGTAAAGGGAGTTGCAATAATCCAGCCTGCTTCCCACAATGCTACTTACCACCAGAGAGTGAGCCTCTTTAGGTAATAAGGGGAGTATTTTCCGTAACATACGAATTAAAGCAAAGCAAACACTGGCAGTCTTTCTTGCCTGAGATTCCATCTGGAGGTCGTCATCAAACATCACCCCCAAATTGCGAACCTTCCTGACCGGTGTTTAAGCTTCCTCCTCTGGTGTGAGTCTAAAGTCAGATGGAAAAGGTCTAGACATCTTACCTGCAGAGCTGTATACTACCTCGGTCTTTCCGCTCTTAAATTGCAATGAGTTCCTCCTGCGCCATTCAGTCGTCTGCCGCATGCAATGCTGGAACGCCTCCAGAGATAGTGCATGGTCCCCTTCCAAAGAGAAGGCTAGTTGTGTGTCATCGGCATAATTGACTAAACAGACCCCGGAGGACTTTATGACAAAAAGCAGGGGTTGCAGGTAGACATTGAATAGGATGGGGCTGATCGCTGAACCCTGCGGCCCCCCATGGGGGACTAGAGATTTACCAGAGGAGAATGGTGCTAAGGTTACCATCTGCTGTCGACCTTCCAAATAAGATTGAAGCCACTGCAGCGCCCGGCCTTTCACTCCTATCCTCTTCAATCTTTCCACTAGTATAAGATGTTCACAGTGTCGAATGCGGCCGACATGTCGAGAAGTACTAAAACTGAAGTATTCCCGTTGTCGGCTCGCATCCGCAGATTGTCCATCATGGTGGCCAGAGCCGTCTCAGTCCCGTGTCCGGGGCAAAAACCGAACTGGTCTATGTCTAAAAGATTGTTCTCCTCCAGGAAACGCGACAAAGACCTACTGACCACCTTCTCAAGTATCTTCACCGGATAGGGGAGAAGTGAGATTGGTCTAAATTTTGCCGTCATTGACGGGTCCAGAGAAGGTTTTTTTATCAATGGAGACACCACCGCCAGTCTCCAGCGCTCCAGGACTATTCCTTCTTCCAAAGACTGATTGCATATCTGCCTCAGCCATGGAAAGGTATTACGCCTAAGAGATTTCCATATTTTGCAGGGAAGAGGATCAAGGGGGGAGCCAGAGAATACATTATCTCCCAAACAGGCAAACTACTCTTCTGTTAGGGCCTGGAAATTATCTAGATATACAGACTGTTGTGAGACTGCCTCAGTCCCTAGTTTAGGGTGGGGTTGTTCACCCTTGTCGTTGACATGCAGGTTGCTCACAATTTTAGTAATCTTATCTTGGAAATGTATATCTATTTCATCACATAATTTTTGGGAGGCTACAAGTTTGTTTTCTATGCATATAGGGGAGGAGAGGTCCTTGATAATTTTGAAGAGTACTTTGGTACTATTCGGCGCATGTATAATAGAACTAGCATAGAAAGCGGTCTTGGCCCTGAGGATTTCCTCTTTATATTACAACTGTATCCGTCTAAGATCTTTCTTGTCATCCTCATCATAGCCTTTCCTCCATTTATTTTCTTTCTGACACGTTGCGGTGCGCACGGAGCTGTTTAAGTTTTAATGTTTTTATGAAAGACTTGGGGCTAAGCACTAATATCTCCAAGACTTTTACTATGAGTTGTGGCCATGGGGTACAAAGAATGAAAACTATGTTTATGGACGGTCAAAAACTAGTTCAGACAAAAAGCTTTTCCTACCTAGGTATTTTATTTAACCAAAAAGACTTGTGGGTACAAGCTATTCTCGCAAAAAAACTGTCATTCATCAAGACTACAGCTGCAGTGGTATCATTCTCAAGAAAGTTAGGTAGGAAGCCCCCAGCCGAGCTTGTTCAAATCTATAAGGCCAAGTGCACCGCCAATGCAATGTGTGGGGCGGGAGTATGGGACTTCGCTAATACCCTTCTCATACAAATTGTTGAAAACTCTTTATAAAGATATTTACTATCTGTGCCACCTAGTTTCCTCTTTTGCCTGCCATGGAGAATTAGGTCTTCCCTACATTTCAGACCTTATTAAAGTCGGACCAGTCCTCTTATGGCATAGGATCTGGTCAAAGGATCTGCCAAAGCTAAATAGGGAAATTATACAGGACTGCCTAAAGTTGGACGGGGGATTTTGAAGATCCCCTGGATTAAATATATCTGTGATTTTATGAAGGATATTGGGCATCCAGAATACTTTACCGACCCTGCTGCCTTACAGGCGATTTCCAGAAAGGCCTTTAAAAGAGAATGTCTTGAATCATTGGGCATAGTAAGAATCTCAGGAGAAATCCTAAAACCTACTGTAAGGCAACATCAGCTAATTATAACTGCTTCACATATGGAGCCTTACCTCACATTTGTACCGGGTAGTTTTGACAGACGGTTATTGACCTGGTTTAGATTGAATATTGTCCACATGCTTGTGACCCTTCCACAAGCTAATGACTGGTCACGGGAGCTGCCTCTCTGACCTTGTGCCAATCTTTCTACCCAGTCCACAATCTATTTGGTTTTATTTTATGAATGTTATGTTATGTTGAGGAAAGCATGGATTTTACCGTTTTTAAAATCACAGGGATTGCGGCAATGCCGCCCTGCATTAATTAGACTTCAGATGGTGGAGAACGAACAAACTGATTGGGGCATAGCTATGTTTCTTAACCCCATCCACGCTGATGACGAGCTGGGCTCGTCATGAGGTAGCCTCCTGCTACGCTGATGACGAGCCCAGCTCGTCACGTAAAATGCGCTTTCGCAAAACTCCGCGTACGAGCGGAATTCCGCCCGCACGCATGCGGTTAAGAAGGTACTCATCCAAAGGAAGTCGGATTTAACAAATGAACACTAAACATAAAGAGCCTTTTTGATGTTTTTATGATTCTATGGCTGTTGCTTTAGTAACATTTATCATTCTAATGTTTCTACAAGAGTATTGTTTTTAGAAATGTGTAATACTGTGATAACATGTATTATTGTCTTTTTATGTGCTTTTATGAAAAAAATCAGTCGAATAAAGCTTTCTTTGACTTGACTTTCCAAAGCAGAAGCGCCAACTGCAGGCCAACCCGACAAAGCAACACACAGCAAAGGGACAGTACTCTTCCTCACAGCTCTTCATCTCATCACCATGGCCAAAGTTCCTCTTGATCCAGAAGTGTTTTAAAAGTCTGTTTTTTTTTTTAGGTCCAATACTTATACATCTTTTGCCCTTGGATGTAGGTATTCTTCAAAGGATTGTCTTGGTAGTGTGCAAGTTCTTGTTGTTCCTGGTCTTGGCTCTAGAAACACTCCAGGGGGTGGAGACAGCATTATGAGAGGCCATGCACAGCCCTATTCAGGTGCAGTTGAATACTCCCACCACTCTAGCTCAGAAGGCACATCAGCCTGGTGATGGGCCATCGGGATATACAGATCACACCTCAACTCCATTTGTGTGACTGTCTTGAGTGAATTCACAAACAGGCCTCTGTCAGTATAAACCAGATTTTGATTCCACAGGCCGACAGAGGCACAGGGTGGTTAAACAAGAAAATGCCCACTTTCTAAAAGTGATACAAAAGGGGTGGGGTGATGGACGGAGCATCTGAACCAATCAAACACTCACACCCAGTCAACAGATCTGGGTTTAATCCATCACTGTTCTTTAACCCACTCTGCCACCCCAGTTCAGACATGGCCATATGCAAATCAGTCTGACCCTGTGCCTCATGGGAACAGTCCAGCCCGAATTGCTAAGCTATGCCTTCCCTGGACCAGAAACAAGCTTCCTAGGACCGGTTTCTGGCATTTCAGCCGTCTTCAGCCAAGCTTGCTTGAATCCAGTGGCAAAGTGAGCAAGGGACTCACGTCTGAGCATACCCTGCCAACTTATGGCAAACAAAGCGGTACAAAAGGGGTGGTGATGGACGGAGCATCTGAACCAATCAGACACTCACACCCAGTCAACAGATCTGGGTTTAATCCATCACCGTTCTTCAGCCCACTCTATCACCCCCACACATATACAACCATTCGCTGCAATGCAGGCCCCCTTGCACAGTGGTGCAAGGGGGCCTGCATCGGCGCCAGACAGCTAACTTTAGCTCCAGTGTAGGGAAAATACAGGTTTGCGCCATAGTCTTGTAAATGCGATGCATCTCTGCATTTTGGAAATGTCAGAGGGCAACGTTGCCAAGTTTGGCGTAGCTACGCGTTCCACTATTTCCTTGGACATATGCGCCAAAGTCTGTTGGTGTCAAGGCCATGGCATAATAATGTCTACCAACAGCAAGGGTAACCACCTAAATCATTCTTTTTATGCATTGAGATTATAAGCACGTTTCTGTTCCTATTATTCATCACTGTGTATCATCCACTTGTCTAGGCGACCCTATTTGTACATCACACTATTTAATGACGTGTAGCTACGTACAGCACTTCTATCCAAAAGGATTTAAATCACAATAACGCAACCTCAAAAGCAAGTATAATTTAAAGTTCAGTCTGGACTTCATAAAATGTAAAGAGCACAAGATAGACAACCAGAGTGGAGCAATTCTGAAAAGAAAGGACCTCACACCTTTTCATAGAGGGGCTATCTCGTGAGTTTCTCACTGTAATCTTAGGCAACTTCGAGACTGGGTTCCAATTGTAAAAATCTTATTTAAGTCAACCACTTTAAATGTAAAAAACATAAAAACAAGTATTTTTACTACCTTGTTAGTCACTACTGCGAATTGTGTCGAAAAGAAATCTGGAATCACCTGCCGGCTGTAGCGGTAGTGATGCACCCAGTTCAGTGGCACTGGAGCCCAGAAGTGGGAGGGTGCCCAGCCTAGACTGCACCAGCTGCAGTTATTTCAGTGGTATCCGCTCAGTTTTTTACTGGAGCCTAGCACCAGCTCTTCGGAGGCTGTGGGCTAGGGCAGGAGGCAGTAGAAGGAAATGGAGATGCGAAAGGAAATGAATTCAATAAAAGGAGAGGAAAGAAGTTGCGAAAGGAGAGAAGATAAAAATGCTGAGAGTGGAAGAGAAGGGAGACGAGGACGAGCAATACAGCCAAGGGAAGGGGAAGGTCCCAGATTTAAGGACGACAAGGAAAGTAGCGAAGAAATGGATAATAATGGCTGAAAGGTAGAATTGTATAAAGATTACAAACCATTCTGACATCGGAGCAGATTGTCTGACACCTTTCCTGAAGTATTAGTATTGTGGTATGCCGAACTAACACCGGGAATGAATGGAGTGTCCCTTAGCCGGGGAAAAATGTGCATTACATATATGATTTAACATGCAGGGCCGGTCTTTAGCATGGGCGTGCTGGGCTCTGGGCGCCAACTTTCTGAGGGGCGCATAGAGCTGTGTGCATTACGGTTATGCCAACAGCAGCGCCCTTCTCATCTTGCTCCAGCCTTGTCCAGTGCTTTAAATGGGCCGGTACTCACCAGTACGGAGTACTGCCACTTTTAAATTTTCTCCCTTTGAGTACCGGAACTTTTCCTTGGCCAAGGAGAGTACCGGTACTCTTAGGGGAAAGTCAGGCAGGGCAGGCTCGATGGCAATAGGGACTGTGCAGCTGCACAGAAAGTGCTCTGCTCAACTGCTGCCGAAAAAGAGAAGGCAGAATGGAGGGAGGGCCAGTGCATACCTCTGAATGGAGCCGCTGCTGAGCAATCCCACAGCAGCTCATTTGCATCACTTAAGGACTGTATAGGGCTTTGGATTTCTGCGGCCCTCTATGAATGAAAGTGAAGATTCCAATCAGACCCTACCCACTCAATCACACTGTAGGTGTCTGTGACTCTGAGCCTATACCCTGCCCCACAAATCTAATGTACTTACAGCGTGACACTCGAGATGAATACACCTCTCAGCACCGTTCTGCAGGTGGTGTTGGGGGGAGTGTATTACACGCTACCCAGCATCGGATTGAAAAGTCAGGCACTGGGACCGTGTCTAAGGGTCTCACGTGGGCCGGTTTTTGTCAACCGGCACACAAGGCCCTACTGTCTTGCCTGCCAGGCCACTGTAATGGGGCGCAAGCATCATGCAAGTTTGCAGCAGCGTCTCTAGGCCACTATTGCTCTGGCCTCTGAATTCTCTATCTTGCCCCCTCCCTTCACCCAGAAGCAGTGCTCCACACCCCAGCCATGCTGTTAAACTGGGGTGAGGCGTTGAGAGTGCAGCTGGGTGCGGGGGTGGGGGGTGGCCGTTGGACCATCATCTCCTCAGCTCCCTAGGAGCAGCAGCAGCTCTCTGCTTTTCTTCACTGCTCCCTGTCCAGGCTAGCACCCTGAGGCTGTAGTTGGTTAGTTGGCTGGGAACGGGGGAGAGTAAGTGAATTGGGCTCACTGAGGGCCTGTTGTTAGCACCTTGGCACCAGTGTCTTTCAGGCCTTCATGTGGGGTTTATGTTTGCATGGGCTGTGAGGCATCCTTCCCAGACAGGAAAATTGAGAGGATGTAATGTTAGAGTCAGAGCTGCCGAATAAGGAACTATGGAAATAGGTATAAGTCCCAGATTCAGCTCAACATCCTGTGATTCTGGGCAAATGACTTAATTGTCCAAGACCCAAGATAAAAATTAATTTGATTTTCTGAAATGTAACTGGTGCTCATGTAATCTCTGCCCTTGGGCCTCGTTCACCTTACATACATAAAAGTAGGGTAAAAAAGGAATCTTCTGTTTGCTCATGTTTTTAGAGTCTGCAAAGGCTGCAACATAATAATGAGAGCAGATTCTTTATACAATAATGCAAAAGTTTTTATTTCTTCAACATGGCTTTTCTTGCTTTTTTTTGTTTTAACCATCAGTCACAGGTCATTAAAGCAGCTATACACCACATTTTAAACTGCTTTCACTCTATGTTTACTGTTTAAACTACATATCGATCAAAGGAGAAAGTACCAGCGTTAGGTGATTTTCTTTATTTTTATACTAGCAAGGACATTCAAATACTGGTAATGCCGGTAAAAAACACAGCCAGGTGTCAAAAATTGCTAGATCAGGAGTTGCGACCTGTGGGCCACTTTATTTCACCTCGCCTGACTGGCTAAAATGTAGTGCTTCTAGTTTTCGCCGATATTTCTGGCTCTATGAGCTTTAATATACATAATTTATCAAACATGTGTCTAAAAAGGAGCCCAATGTGATTTGCTGTTTCAGGAACTGGGGTGATCCGGGAATGTGGGCCACTTTTTTGTTGGTGCCCAGGCCGAATTGTGATCCCAATCCGACCCTGCCACTACCATATAATGGGCAATTATCATACAATAGGCAGTCCATTGTAGGGCAGACAGACAGTCCATCAGCATGATCACTAATGTCTCTACCCGTCCCAGCCCACCTGTGTCCATTTGACAAGTTTCACATACTCATCCGAATTGCAGTACTACTCTGGCTGAGTGATGTGCATGCTCAAATTGTTCCATTGACTTTTCAAGGTGCAGAGTGCGCTAAAGCAAGAAAACTGGGAATCCACTATATATTTCTCTAACAGAACTTTGGGATGGAGTAATTTAGACAGACTTAAGGTTCAGAGGAAAAACTGATTCTACAGTTGTGGCTTTAATCCTTTTTATTATCAAAAGATTTGAAAATACCAAAAGGCCCCCTTCGGGCATTGAGTATTCTACAAATATCAATGATATCCACCTACCAACAATTAATTAAATTCCCCTGCCCTTAAGATCAGGGTTGAATGTCTTTAGTTTAGTTGCCCTTTAAAAAATGAACTCCATCATCAGTTTTTTAAGCTGCAACCTCGTCTCTGTTTGCATGCCTTTTATTGTGTGCATGAATATTACTTTTTCTGTCTTTTGAGAGATTATTGTGGACAAGGGGTGTCCACAGTAGGTTCAGAAGGGCCAGTTCAAGTTCAGCTGTTCTGGCTATTAACATGATGTAAATGTGCAAGCTAATTATCTGAATCAAATTGTGTGTGAGCGGTTGTGAATGTGTGTGAGGTTTTTTATGTGATGGGTGAGAATGTGTGTATATACGTGTTTAGTCTGGGAAGATGAGGTCACAACCACCAAATGGAGTCTGTGTAAACCAATTTTTTTTGTTTGAATATCTTTTATTAATTTTCAGTACATATTCACAGTACATGTCGATAGAAGAAACATGAAATGCAACAAACCATCCCTGAAGTTTTACAAATACAATCGGAAGCAATAACAATGTTCTTTGGGACATTGGTCACACATCATGTGATGCAAGGCAAGAGGAGGAGAAGAAAAAGAAAAGAAAAAGAAATCAACGTTCTCAAAGGGCGTGTCAGTCCTAAGGATAAATCTCATCTGTATGAAGCAATAGGCTCGTATTGGAAAGGGACAGTACGTCAAGCAACGAGAAACCATAGTGATCCCCGAGGTGTAACCTGAACAAATAAAAGTGGTATGTGTGGAAGAAAGGCTTCAGGGAGTGTACAGCCGTGCAGCTCAGGTGTGAACGCAACCTGGAGTCCATGAACGCGACATGAAATTACATTACCCTGCAAGCATTTGTCTCCCTCAGCCCCTGTGAAACAACAACAGGTATGGGGCGTTTCGCCCAAGGTGATCCCGTAATGAGATGCTGTTAGTCAAAGAACAATGTATGTATATTAGCATATTCAAAACATCCGAACAAGCGGGTCAAGTGGGAGAACTACTATGACACCAAAACTTGGCCAACAGGGGAGAGGGGGAAAAAGATTGGAGAAAAGAAAAGAAGGTCTATAGAGCTAAAAAGGAAAAGGGAAACAACAAAAGAAAAAAGGAAAAAGAACATGCAAATAAATTGGGAAGCAAGCAGTGTGTCCAGATGTATCCATGGACATGTGTCTCTGGTTCCAGAGAGAGGCTTGTGTGGGGGTTGGGAGGCAGGAGTCCAACATGACCTAAGTCCCGTAATAAGGGGGGGGGAGTCAAACCGTCATGGGCAATAGGCATCAAGTCCCCTACGCTGAGTGGGGGGGCAGGGTCACTGTTGTGCGGGGCAGTATTAGTAGCATGTGTTGCAGGTGCGGTGTGTTGTGTGCGGATACCGGGCAAGAAATGATCGCGTGGGTGTGCAGCTCTCCATCCCGCCCGCTGTCCAAACTGGGTTCGGAGGGGAAAGTGTTTAAGTAATTCCCTGATCGAGACACGCCTGATGGAAGGACCTCAGGGTGTCGTCCCAAAGCTGCGCTATGGGGAACTTTCTCAGCCCCGCCGTTTCCTCCCTGTGAAGGGTAGTGCTTTCCGCTATCGCCCAATTATCAAAAGAGGCATGCCAGTGTTTAGCATGTGGGGGTTCGCTACACTTCCAGCGCTTAGTGAGAAGTCTCTTGGCTGTGATAAGCCAGAGATCACAGAATCTAGAAGGGACCTTGTTATGTTTTGTCCTTTTGTATAGGCCCAGTAGACATGCCTCCCACGTGTGCTGTAGGTCCTCACCAACCCTCTTCGCAATCAGGGATGTCATGGTGTGCCAATATGTTTGTATGTGGGGACAGGCCCAGAGCATATAGAGGAGATCCGCACCGAGCAGTAAGCATCTCGGACTCGCGGAGGTGTTGACCCCAAAATACTGGTTAATTGTATCCGGTGACAAATACGCACGATGCAATATATAAAACTGAATTAGTTTGAAGCGGGAGTTGCGCGGAACATTGATGGGGCCAGCTAGCACTACTGCCCATTCCTTATCTGTCCACTCCTTTCCCCTGTCTGCTCCCCACTTATCTCGTAGTGGTTGGAAGGTACACTGCGTGTGTGTCAAGAGAGCTTGCGCCAGCCAGTGGACCACATGGGAGCCATTACCCATGATATGTAAGTACTGCACCAGGAGGTGTGTCGGCAGCTCCTCGGAGATGTCACCCCAAGCTTGTACGAATGTGCGTATGAGAGACGCATGCAAGAGAAACTGCCCTGCTGGAAGGCCCGTGTCTGTGGCTAGCGTTTCAAAGGGAACTAGGGCACCGTCTGCATACAAATCTTCCATCGTGTCCACCCCGGCCTGTGTCCATCGCTCTAGTGCAGCCTCCACCACCACCCCGCCGTCTCGGGCGTGCCCAACAGTGGGAGTACCGGGGCATAGGGCTTCACAGCGCAGGTAAGTTTCAGGCTACGTACACAGCATTTGCGGGCCACTGCCAAATGTAACTGCGACGGGCAGGGGGTTTTGGTCAAGGGGTGGAACAGTGTATAGACCTGTGTCTAAGTCAAGATAGTAGCGTCCGTGGCAGTATCGCACAGGTTCTTCCCGCTCAGCCATCCGGCTACCCATTGCAGCTGCACCGCTAGGTAATAAAGTCCCTGATTGGGGACAGCAAGGCCTGCAGCATCTGTAGGCGTGTAGAGTTTCATCAGTGCTACTCGAGGTCTCCCAGTGTTCCATATAAGGTTTCTGGTCGAAGTTTCCAGCTCCCGAAAGATCCAAGCCGGGATATACACTGGGATGTTGGAATAATAATACAGTAGCCTTGGTAAGACTATCATTTTTGTCAGTGTAACACGGCTGGGTACATTAAGGGGGAGGGTCTTGCAAAAGGTCATCTGTGCCTGCAAGGAAGAGATAGCTCGCACCAGGTTACCCTCCAATACATCAGGCAGGGTTCTATAGATGTAGATACCGAGGTATCGGATACCAAGTGAGTCGTTCATTGCTAATGCTGACCTCACACTCCTGCACATCCAGGCTGAAGGAACACACTCCAGACTTGGCCCAGTTAACCCTAAGCCCCGACATGGCCTCAAAAGTGCGAAAGGTGTCTGACAATGTCAGTGGCAAGCAGGTCAGATCTCTGACATACAAGAGGATATTGTCGGCATATAAAGAGACCACATGGAGACCATCCGCTAAGGGAATACCCCACTCTGCGCCCTGGGTCCTTAGTAGTGTCGCAAGAGGTTCCATCGCCAACGAGAAAAGTAACGGGGACATAGGACATCCCTGCCTAGTGCCCCTTTTGACTCGGATGACGTCAGATAGCAGTCTGCCAGTGCGTACCCACACTGTGGGTTTCCGGTACAATAACCCCACCATGTCAATGTAGTCATCTACAAGGTCATATTTCCGCAATACTGCCATGAGATAAGGCCACTCCACAGAGTCGAAGGCCTTTTCGAGATCCAGCACTAAACACCCTGATCCGGGACACTGCAGCGTGGCATAACCCTGCACACTGAACAGTCGCCGAATATTATGAGAGGTGCTACATGTGGACACAAAACCATTTTGGTCGCTATGCACAAGGGTGGGTACCAAGGGGTCCAGACGCGGAGCTAGTGTGGAAGCAAGTATCTTGTAATCAGTGTTTAAGAGGGCCAGCGGTCGATACGAGCCCAAAAGCGTGCAGTCTCTGCCAGGCTTCGGGAGGGAGATGAGATTGGCTTCATTCAGCGTAGGGGAAAGGGAGGAGTCTCCGGCAGCCACCGTGTACATCTTTAACAGCTCAGGGATCAATATATCAGAATAGGCCTTAAAGAACTCTGCGGGCAGCCCGTCTGGGCCCTGGGATTTGCCATTAGATAGGGCAAAAATGGCTGTGCGTAGCACATCAGGCGTGAGCGGGGCCTCCAGGTCATCTCGGTGGACGTCGTCCAACCCTGGCAGTGTTATGGCAGAGAGATATTCAGCAATATTAGCAAGGGGGACCTGTAGTCGAGAGCAATATAATGTACGGTAGTGAGCAAGGAAAGCCGCGTGAACTATGGAGTCTGTGTAAACCAATGCCAACATAAGTCCATACTACAGGGTTTGCCAGACGAGGGTGAGAGGCAGATGACCCGCAGAACACAAGATAAAGATCCTCCCGACATAGGAGAGCAGGCAGTCAATGAATACTGCAGGTGAGAAAGCAAGAGGCTGGGGTGTGTTCAAGCATTGATGCTAAGGTTTAACAGACTGCGGAAAATAACCAGGATTCCTTGGCACTAAAAAAGAGGTGTTGAATAAAATCCCATAGAATTTGAGATGCAGAAGGAGATGGGCAAAAAAACAAAGAGAAATGAATGGCTTGAAAAAGAATGGTCTTCAAAATAACGCACATTCTCATGATACGTACTGACTTTAATCTTTATGACTAGTGTGATTGTGTCTAGGTGTAACCACCTCACATTCTGTCTTCTTGTTCAGGCACTTCCTCAAACCCTTTTTTAAAAAACATTTTGACTGCACTGAGCCTCTCATACCATAGGTGATCTTGAAGATTTGTGACTAAGCATTTAGCGTGGTGGTGTCCTATTTTTGAAAAACTGATTAACTCATACCATTTAAAGGACTCTCCAGTCTAAGAAAAAACACAATTCTCTTAGCCCAGGCCAATATCTCTCTAAAAAAAAGAGGTACTATAGAATGTTTGACGATGTCAGACTGGGTTTTGAGATCTAGTGTGACAGTATTCAATGGATGGCCTCTTTAATTTGTTTGTGTGTTTTGCAATGAGAGGTATTAAGATACAGAGGTGAGTGTGCCCGTGTTTCATATTGCAGTAAAGCAAAGCCAGAGTCTTGTTGTTTGAGGAAGTCAGGCCGCGCAAAAAGTCCTGATTGCGCATAAGGTATATACCTCGCATAAAGCTTTTGTTGGTGATCCATTATTTTGGAAAGAAGAGAAGCAGAGGCGAACCCTTCTTGTTTTTTGCACCTTCCACAAGAGGCTCTTTTCTAAAACCAAAATATGTTTCCCAATGTCTACACTTGTACTATCTGGAGGGATGTTTTGCGGAACACCAAAATGCTAGAAAATTGTACTGTCATCTCTTTTGCATCTCTCAAATGCCCAGGAGGCCTGGTCCATACTACAAAAACTACTTTAATATCCGATGGTCTCCTGACCTTTAAGTGCCCCCTGTACCTACATTGTGCTGGATTTATCCAGCCTTTACTTGCCTTGCACATCTTCTGTTTGCTTTATGCAAGCTGTCATCATCCTCATCTGTGCTTAACTCCCCATCCTGTATTTTCCTTGCCAACCCTTGTTCACATCATGCAAGATGTGCTTGGCTCTTCCACTCTGCACTGACCCACCATGTTTAAATTACTCAACCTGCCTTAACTGATCCATCCTTTCTCTCCTCACAATTGTCACCTAACCCAGCCAGTTCAAGGCACATTTGCCCTGTGCTTGCCTTGCTTACCCTGGTGCCTCTTGTTGTTCATTTCATTCATTTTACATTGACATACGCTAGTTCAACTCATCCCATTGCGTTCATCTCAGCCATTTATATAAGCCATTCATCACATGGGGAAACAACCTTTACAACGCAACTTTTACAACACACTACCATTACAACAAAACTTTTAAAACGCAACATCCATTACATCGCATGCCATTACAACGCAACCATTACAACGCATGACACTACAATGCATACCACTACAATGCATGTCATTACAACACATACCATTAAAACGCATAACATTACAACGCATAGTACCCTTACATTATCCAACACTTACCCTACTGTTGCACCCCCCTGGAGTTAGAATAGTAATTTTTACCCCTACACTATCCAATACTTACCATACATGCAATGTAATGTTATGCGTTGTAATGGAATGCGTTGTAAAGGTAGCTTTTAAAAATTCGTTGTAATGGCATGTGTTGTAATGGAATGCGTTGTAATGGATGTTGAGTTGTAAAAAATGCGTTGTAAAGGTATGCGTTGTAAAAGTATGCGTTGTAATGTCATACATCCATCACATGTGTCACCACTCTAGTTCCCTCTAATCAATTCACTTGCCAACTCCATCTTGTGAGTTGCAGCCTCCCTGTGCCCCAGATTGCAGTGAGCAGAGTCCAGGAAGTGGTAAGGAGGCAGGCTAGTGCTGTCTCTTCCCCCCAAAAATTTTTCAAAAGCGATTTTCCCTTTCTGTGATTTCTGTTTGTGCCTGTGGTTGTTACAGTTAAAACAGTGCACCCCAGCCACCATTTTGTGTTCACAAGCTAGTGAAACCAGCCTCCCTGCCTCCCCCCCAGCAACAGGGATATTCTACATCAGAGGGTACTTCTGTGAGCAGTTTACTAGGGACTGTGCACTTCATTTTTTGCAAGTAGAGGGAGTAAAGTTTTGTTTCAACAGTATTGTTAGATTTCAAGTTAGCGAGGCCTTTACCTGTAGAAGTCCAAAGTGTGGATTGAGCCTGTCTATCTCCTAGGAGATTCTGAACAGGAAAAGCAGCTCCCAGCCATTACCCCCCCCCCCCCCTCAGGCCAGCAGACCCAGGACAGGGGATTGGCTATTCAACTCCCAGACAACTCTGAGCCGTCCCCTCACATTAGCCCAGGCCCCTTAAGGCCTTGCTGGGTGCACCCCAAATCATTCTCCTCCATCCTGTGAGTTGCAGCTTCCCTGTGCCCCAGATTGCAGTGAGCAGAGTCCAGGAAGTGGTAAGGAGGCAGACTAGTGCTGTCTCTTCCCCAAAACAAAAGTTTCTAAAAAAACGATTTTCCCTTTCTGTGATTTATGTCTTTGCCTGTGGTTGTTACAGTTTAAAATTGTTGTTTTAACCTGCCTGTGATTGGATGTTTTATCACCTGTTTTGTGTTTTAAACTTGTGTTTTTTTCCTGCCCATGATTGCTTCCATTTAACGTGTTGAATTGTGGGATCTGCAGTCCAAACTCTGTAGTTTTTCCCTCTCATTGCTGTTGACTTTCAGTTTTCCCTCCAAATTTCTCATTTGCTCTATGCTAAGACCTGTATGTTAAAACAGTGCACCCCCAGCCACCATTTTGTGTTCACAAGCCAGTGAAACCAGCCCCACTGCCTCCCCCCCAGCAACAGGGATATTCTACATCAGTGGGTACTTCTGTGAGCTGTTTAACCTGTGTTTACTAGGGACTGTGCACTTCGTTTTTTGGCCAGTAGAGGGAGTAAAGTTTTATTCAAACAGTATTATTAGATTTCAAGTTAGTGAGGCCTTTACTTGCAGAAGTCCAAAGGGTGATTTGAGCCTGTCTGTCTCCTAGGAGATTCTGAACAGGAAAAGCAGCTTCCAACTCTCTGGCCAGCAAACCTTGTCTGAGGTCGCTGGGACCTTATATGGTCTGATATAGTTTGGTACATGTGTACACTGATTGGTGGTTGTATCTGATGTTTCTATTGGATTAGGGTTAGTGTCCTCATTGGTTGGGTATTTGAGTGTTCTGATTGGTTTCTGGGTCTGTGATTCAATCAATGTAGGGTTGGAACTAGGGCTAGGGTTAGAATTTCTTTTGGAAGTAGGGACTAGGGTTTTCTATGTTATTGGTTGGTGGGACTAGGGCTAGGGTTAGACTTTTAATTGGAAGTAGCGATTAGGGCTTCTGGTGTGATTGGTTGCTGGACTGGTTGTGGGACTAAGAGTAGGGGTAGGCTTTCTATTGGAAGTAGGGACAAGGGCTTCCTGTGCCATTGGTTGCTTGGACTTGGGGTGGGACTACAGGAAGGGCTAGGGCCTCTATTGTATGTTGAGATTAAGGTTTTTGAACAGATTGGGTGCTTGGACTAGGGCTAAGATTGGCTGTAAGGTCCTCGTCTCCTATTGGTTCTAGATTTTTAGGGCTAGTTTTGTGATTGGATTGTGTTAGGGCTAGGGTTCCCATTGGCTGACGGGGTTACCTGATTACTAGGGCTATAAAAGGCCAGGCTTAGGGTGTCTCAGCCCAGGCGTCGAGGCTAAGGGTAGAGAGGACAAGGGCAGTTGCCTGTTTGAGCCTGTTAAGGGCGGAGAGGACAAGGGCAGTTGCCTGTTTAAGCCTGTTAAGGGCGGAGAGGACAAAGGCAGTTGCCTGTTTGAGCCTGTTCGTGACTGACAAGGGCCAGGGACAGAAATGCTGCCCAATATACATATATCCTTTATGCATCTATATACTTTCAATGTACTTATGGATCTATAAATGTATCACTTTCTTCTAATTTAGCATTTTCAATGCACTTCCCTATTTCTCAGCCTATACTTCGCTCAATATATCCTCTACATCCACTCTCTCATTTAACCCCAAACCCCATACCACTACTATGATGCCCAAAATAACCCTTTCTAGACTCTTTCCTACTCTACCCCTCCTTGCATCATCTTACACCTCAATCACTATACCGATCCCCCAAAACAAACCTTTCTAAACTCTTCCCTCTTTTCTACCCCTCGCCAACCCTTCTCAATCCAAATAGCTGACTAACATATCCACCACTAAAATGACTTTCATGTTTCACCATACTAATTCAACACTAATCCTGATGGGTTCCAGAGTAGCGTGCTACTTGCGCTTTAAAACCCCAGCAGGGGTAGCAAGCGCTATATAAATGCAAACCTCTCTCCCTTCACTATCCCGCCACCTACCATTCTCTACCCAAACAACTGAATAACATATCCACTACTCAAATTACTTCATATTTTACTATACTAATTTTCAACACTAATCCTTTATGAGTTCAGGAGTGCCGTGCTACTCGCCAGAAAAGCGCTTCAACATCCATCAGAGGTAAAAAGTGCGATATGAATGCAAACCTTTCTTCCTCTTTTATCCCTCTGCTATCCTTCTCACTCCAAATAACTGACTAATATCCACCACTGAAATTTCTTTAATATTTCACCATATTAATTCACCACTAATCCTTATGGGCTTCCTGAATAGCATGTTTCAGCACCCCATTAAGCGCTATATAAATACAAACCTTTTTTCCACCTCTGTCTTTCATTCCAAATCCAAATAACTGACTAACCTATCCACCACTTAAAATGTACTTGCATGTTTCACTATACTAATTCAACACTAATCCTCTATGGGTCCCGGAGTAGCGTGCTACCCGCCAAAAAAGCGCTTCAACGCCTCGTCAGGGGTATTAAGCGCTATATAAATGCAATTACAATACAATACAATACATTAGGTACCTTGTGCTCCCATTGAAGGAGCTGTGGATGGTTTTGATTGGGAAACAACTTTTACAACGCAACTTTTACAACGCACTACCCTTAGAACAAAACTTTTACAACGCAACATCCATTACATCGAATGCCATTACAACGCAACCATTACAATGCATGACACTACAAAGCATGCGACTACAACACATGTCATTACAACGCAGTCATTACAACGCATACCATTACAACACATACCATCACAACGCATAGTACCCTTAGACTATCCAACACTTTACATACTGTTGCACCCCCTGGAGTTATAATAGTAATTTTTACCCCTACACTATCCAACACTTACCCTACTGTTGCACCCCCTGGAGTAAGAATAGTAATTTTTACCCCTACACTATCCAATACTTACCATTCATGCAATGTAATGGTATGCGTTGTAAAGGTAGTATGCGTTGTAATGGAATGCGTTGTAAAGGTAGTTTTAAAAAATTTGTTGTAATGGCATGCGTTGTGATGGAATGCGTTGTAATGGATGTTGTGTTGTAAAAAATGCGTTGTAAAGGTATGCGTTATAAAAGTATGGGTTGTAACCTTATACATTCGTTTTGATTGACCATAGTGGGTGCCTGCTGTATAATAGATGATGGTTGAGATAGTAGTGTAGTATACCTTGTGTTGAAGACCAGATTGAAAATGTTCCCTTTCCTTTGGGTTGGTTCTGTGACTTCAGTTTTGATGTTTACTGTGCGAAAAGTGGAGGAGGGAACAGAGAGGAAAAGGATGTAAAGATGCAAGGTGCAAAATTTATCCTACAGGTTGCTTAGTCAAATTGCATGCAATAACTGTTGTGCACACTGAGAAAATTTGTGACTTTTATGTTTCATATTTGCATAGGCTCAGAGACAATTGGTATGACATTCCCAAAATAATAAACGTAACCTTTTGCACATGGGAGGAAAAACCAAATACTCTACAGAGAGTAGAAATATTTCTGTATTATCAAGCACAATAGGCACCAAGAAAAGTTGGCTCCCATTAACCCCATTGATGCTGCCGTCGGATGCCGAACGTTCGGAGGACTACCTGGCTGGTGCTGCGAACGTTCACCTGCCGACGCGGCCCCGCCCACTCTATAGAACACCCAGCACTGTGCCGAAATAACGGCCGCAGTTAAGGCGTTAAATGTCTGCCTCCAAGCTCCGTCCACAATTGCCCTCCCCCATTCACTGCTTAAATTGATGAGTACCCTCACTTATTTTTTTCACATTTAAAGCACTGGCCTTGTCCTTGTTCCTGCCTGTTCGTTTCTGTCTGATTTGCCAGTATAAAGTGATTCTAGTCCTTCATTTTCACATGGCGTGAAGTATGTATTTAATACCTCCTTAGCCCCCTTTCTTTCTCTGCTTCACCCTGTGACCCTGCTGGCACACATCAACAGGACCATCATCTGTGTGAGGCAGCTAAGCTATCATTGTGATTTAGGGGAGCTAAGGGAGATCCAGGGATATTTGTGTTAAGAGGCCAGTCCAGTCCCTGCTCGTCCAGGTACTGACCAGTGAACACAAAAGGGACCCCTCCCCTGCTGCCTCATATTATAAGACCTGTGAAGTACTTGGGTGCGACTGTGTGCGCGCCCGGGAAGGAATTTCCAGAAGCAGGAAGGGGGCTTAGCTGGATTTGTGCATGGCAGTGTGGCAACATTTTCTTGTATTTTTCCGTTTCTAAATATAAATACAGACAAAGCAAATATAGATTAGGAAATATAGATTTCTGTCTGTATTTATATGTACAAATCCGTAAAAACAGAAAACTGGGAGCCCTAATTATAATTCACTATCACCAGTAAGGGCGCCACATTTCTCTCTGCCCAGGCCCAGGTCCAGGGCGCTATCTTCGCAAAGGGGCCATCTGACAGCCAGGCTAAAGCTCCAAAACATGATGTATCATCCATAGCCGCCAAGTTTCCCAAGTCCATGCGCCCTGCCCTGTATCACTCTGCCAAGAGATTTCCGTCATTTCGGCACGAACGCACCCCCGCCCCTCCCCACACCACTCCTGAATGGCTGTATTTATTTCAAGGTGCTCTTAAATGTGATACCGAAGAAAAAGGTGGAGAGTAAAATAACTGCCCAGGATGACACAATTTGGTCAAACGGAAGAATCCGGGATTTATCCCAGATTTCCAGGCTCCACCCTGAGCAATTGAGCCAAAGAAGGGTATCTCCGTACTTCTTCCGTGTAACTCCAAAGGACAGTGCTTAGTGTTGAACTCTTCGATTAGCTAAATTTTGAAATTTGCGTAGTATCACCGGTTAAATGAACAGAGCCGGGAAGTGTTTGATTTTATTGAATGACGCGTTTCCAATCACTTCTTTATTTAAAAAATACATAAATGCATTATTTTCGTGTCTGGAGACGATTATGCTGCTGTAATAAGTGAATGAAGCAGGACGAAAGAAGAGTGCCATATTAACAATTGCAGGACGAAAGAAGAGTGCCATATTAACAATTACCCAAATTGAAAAAAATGACAATCTGGTTAGCTTTCGCTTGGATTCAACTGTGATCTAATAGGATAGATGTTTCTTCGGGGAGGAATACATTGCGCTTTTACCTTATTGCGGTGTGTGCTTCTTAAATTGTTACATGCTATGTATATGTGTATGTCGATATAGGTGCTGGGGCTTGTTTCTGTTCTGAAGCAGCAGGCCTGGCTGTTCCTAGAAGGGGACAGAGTGTGACATGGGCAACAGCGGGTCCTTTGGTCACAATATTCCGCCTGTTCCTGCTATGTCTCTGTTATTGTCCCCCCTCACCACCCCCCTACTTGCCAAATGGGCCTCCCGTCACGGCCTGAGCTGGCCACTCATGCCCAACACATGGGTCTGGAGTGTATTTTTAGACCTGACCTGTGTCATCTCAGCTGTCGCCATCACACTGCAGCCCTGACAGGGGGTGAGAGCGGAACGGAAGGGGCGGGCCTGGCAGGACGGCCGGGGACCCTCTGCCTGTCACTCTTCCCTGACACTGTCTGCTCCTCCGGCTTCGTAGAATCGTGCGGCAGCGATTATAGACGATTTCCTGCGTGTAGGACGTATGAACCTGCCCCAACCTGGCAGCGCTACAACTGTAAAAGGTAACGTCTTCCAACTCTTCAGACTTTAAGTTTTCTCTTATCATTTTCAACTCTATACATGGCAGTTTTGCTCACTTGTTTCTGTGCGGCCGAGGGCAATCAGGGCTATTTTTAGCAAGATTTTGAATGGCTGCTGCGAGACAGGTTTAATTTCAGCTCTGTGAACTTGTTATTTTATCTCTTTAAGTTGCTGCAACTAAAAGGACTGGTGACAGAAGTCAAAGGAATAATTACTGGTACTTTAAAGCGAGTCACTCAAAAACGGTTACCCAAATTGTTTCTTAGAAAGACTACATTTACTTATCTTTACCCAACTTTAGACACTGAGAGACTTATATCAGTGGAGGAGATTTGGGGATTGATGTTTCCCTTAATATATTGAAAGCAGTGTTGTGTAAATATTCGGAAAGGAAAAAAGTGACATCAACAATATGAATGATATATTCATGCAATTGTGGACAGTGTAATATTTTATTTATCGGGTGTAGGAAAAGTCCATGACTCACAAGAGGCGAATCAGCTAGTGGGTCATGTCCAAAAGCATGCCACACTCCATACATCTACAATTATGGCTTATCCCATGCTGTTTCTCATGTACACTAACTATAAACAAAGGAATGTAACAGTATCAAGGAAACAAAGGGATACATCTGTAACTCCTTTCACTGGGATAGAAACACAAGTATTATACCTTGTTGGTATGGCTCCCGTCGTGTTTTTGGGTGTAAACTTGTAAAATGGAATCTGTGGTACAATGTGTGTTTTCTCAAGTACATTCAGCTGTACAATGGCAGCATCCAATATGATCCTATCTTGCAGTTGAGGGGTTCACTGTCCTCGAAGCTGAAGGCCCAGTGGTTGTAAACGTCATCAGAAACCAAAGATGGCAACACAGGCATATATTAAACAGCATGAGCCCAAATCTCTCGGTACTCACTTTGCCTTTTTGTTAATGATACATACTGAATGTGTCTGGCACTTGGCTTGAAGTTTTCTTCTTCAAGCAAGGTGTTGTTTACTGAGAATAGAAAGTGAAACACTTCTATGTTTGTGTTAGTGTGATTGTGTCTTGCAACAGTTTGTGTTGTGGCCTGATGGCTTGTGTGCTTTGATCAGATGGTGTGTGCTAGAGTGAATACATGTGTTTAAGGGTATACATGTGTGCATACATGTGTGGCAGGAAAACAATGAACAAAGTTCTAAATACTGAACTAGTCTTCACCGAAGTTGTAAAGTCTGAGCCAGGCAAAGGCCATTTGTTTGAGAATCTGTGCGCTATGTTGTCTCTTTCCCATACTCTATTAGGCTGTTTTACAGTGAGTGTTTCAGAATGTGTTGACATAAAAATCAGTTTTAGTCCTCCAAACAACATACCTCAGTATCTAAGTCGACTTAGAGTTAGAACAGTAAATAAACACTTCACAGAAGTTCAATGCCTGGTGTGTGATTGAACGATGGTCTCCGCTGATTATAATGATGATATGCTGGTCTATGAAATTAATGACTGAGCAAAATGTCTTCGGTAACGGCTGCCCAAAATATTGTCAAAGAGTTGTATTATTTTTAAGGGAAGATGAATGTGTATTTGTACTTTTGGCATGCCATTTGAAAAGATGTCATATGACCCAGCCAAGAAAGGTGTCTACCAGTAACCAGGTTTCTCCCCTACACAACAATTTAGAAAAAACTTGGGCATCATTCCAAATGTATGCCTCACAAGAAAGATTTTCAGAAAGAAACAGTATGTCTTTTTTCTGGCATGGAAGGCAATAAATAACTTAATTTCCAAGCATCCCATCTTGGTACCCTTGAATTGATGTACATGGTGATGGTCAGTTCCAGTGCTTATTAGTTTATTTTTATTTTTATGTTGCCACAGTTAGAGGGGATAAAAGTGTGTGGTGGGATTTTCACAGCAAAGAAAATTGTTGTTAAGTCATTAGAAATGAGTTAGACTTTGGGGTACTGGTTGATTGGGGTGTGAGCTCTGGTCAAGGAGCAACCACAATCCTAGTCAGGGTAAGACACAAGTAAACCCCAAATTAACCCGTACTCATTCCCCTGGTAGCTTGGCACAGAGTAGTCAGGCTTAACTTAGAGGCAATTTTTAAAGTTTTTGTGCAACTGCTATGCAGTAAAACAATGAAAACACCACACAAAAAGATCTCACAGCATGTTTGATAATAGAACTTAATTGAATAAATAATACAACACCAAAATGAAAAAAATCCGACCAGTAGAACTGGAATTATTGAATTATTGAAGTTATTGAATTTCAAAGTTTTTTGGCCAAATAGCTCCAAAGGCCATAAAGTGTCAACTGTGAATATCTGGCTGCACCAGGCCGGTACAAAGTCACAAGTTCAGGCCGACTGTGATGGAACGCAGGCCAGCTACAGGGACCCAGTTATGTCAGGTGAACAGAGTACCTTAAATTCTAGTTTGCGGTGCTCTGGTGGATCCGCATCGAAGATGCATCGTGCAGCCCTAGTGATGCATCAGTTTTGAGATGTGGCAGGGCAGCAGTGCGATGTTTTCTTGTGTAGATGGCTAGGATCCCTTAGAGGGGGGCTTGTGATGCCAAGTCCACAGTGAGGGAAGCATCGTATAGTTGGGGAGATGCATCGGTTCCGAGGAGCTGCGAGACTGCAATGCCGGGTCCAGCATTGTATTCAAGCTTGCTGTCGACAAAAGATGCAAGGGCCTGTGCCAAGGATGCGTCACTTTGTGGCAGTTCCGAAGGTGATGCAGACTGTGGCAGCAATGCAAGTCTTCATGACTGGTCCAATCCATGTGGCAGCAGGGATGCGTCAGTTCTGCTCTTGGTTGCGCCGCACAGCTGAGTAGATGCATCGGTTCCACGGGATCCACACAAGCTGGCAAGGCACCTTAAGCCCTCTTCCAGGGCTCCAGGAATGGAGTGGCACCACTTGGCAGGGAAGACTCACAGATGGCAGAGCCCAGGTGCAGATGCAAAATGGTTTGAAGCCTGTTATGTCCATGAGACTTCAAGTCAAGAGGCCAGCCAGATAGCCCTTGCAGTCACGCTGGGTTCTGTGTTCAGGAGATGCAAGTCCAGTCCTTCTCACCGAGGCTGCAAGATGCCAGCCCTTCAGTGGTGGTGCCTGAGTTCCTTCTTTTATACACAGTTGTGCTTTTGAAGTGGGGAGAATTTTCTAGAGACATACCTTTGAAGTGCACAGGTGCCCTGCCTTCTCTCCCCTGGCTTTAGACTAATTACAGGTGATATGCAGCCCTTTGTGTGAAAACAGAACAAGCCTATTTAGGTATAAGTTAGGTTGGGACCAGCTCCTCCCCTTCATCCTGCCAGTGATGCCCCAACCAGTCTCACTTAAGCACTCATTGTGTCTGGTTGTCTAGGAGCAAAACACAACTGCCAACTACACCCAGTCATGTGACCAGAGACAGGCTGCAGACACCAAATGGCTAAGGCAAGAGAATGCCAACTTTCTTAAAGTAGTATTTTCAGAACTTTGAATTCAAATCTGACTTTGCCATGTTAGGATTTTAAATTAGGATTCCAGAGACACCAAACATGCCCCAGGCATCCCTTCCCATTTGGAAATTACCCTTATAAAATGTAATAAGGCAACTCCAATGTTATCCTGTGGAAGAGATAGTCCTTGCAGTAGTGGAATACAAACTTAAACTTTTTTACTACCAGGATTTGTAAGCTTAAAAGTACATGTATTACTCTTTAAATACATTGCACCCTGCCCTCTGTGGTGTCCAGGGCCTATCCTAGGGGTGACTTATATGTTAAAAAGGAAGGTTTGTGCCTTGCAAAAGGTTTATTTTGCCAGGTCGACATGGCAGTTTAAAACTGCACACACATTCTCTGCAGTGGCAGGCCTGACATATGTTTAAGGGGCTACCTAAGTGGGTGGAACAATCAGTGCTGCAGGCCCACTAGTAGCATTTAAGTAAAAGGCCCTGTGCACACTTAGTGCACTTTACTGGGGACTTATAAGTAAATGAAATATGCCAAATTGATATAAGTCAGTGTTACCATGTTTTGTGCAGGAAGCACAAGCACTTTAGCAGTGGTTAACAGATGTAAAGTGCGCAGAGTTCTGAGGCCAGCAAAAACAGGACATCTGAAAGCAAAACGTTAGGGGGAAACCACACCAAATGATGCCAGGTCTTACAAAATGATATTAGACTGCACTTTGAATGTTGATCATTTTGCCTGCTTCTGTTGTACATCTTGTACTCATCCTATGGGTCATAAGACACAATTTCACTATGTGGGGTATGCAAATCAAAATGTTGTTATTTTATGATCATTTGTAAAGCACGCATATTTCATGGAGCTGTAGTAGGCCATGGGGGGGGGGGGCAGTGGGCGGCGTCCTACGACATGGAAAAACTCATTTTAGATTAGACAGGTTTTTAACTGATTTTTAAACTGTTTATGGTCTGAGATGGTACAAGTATGCATTGGGAGCTTATTCTATTGTTGAGGGGCCAGGCAAGAGAAAGACCTACCACAATTTCTGGCGGTGCAAACTATCAGAGGTGTGCGAAGATGTTTTTCTTCAGACCCAAGGTTTCTCTTTGGTGAGTACCACCTGAGTTTCTTGGATAAATAGCTTGGCCCCATTATGGGCAGGGCCTTATGTGCGACACACATAAGTTTATAGCAGGTATGCTTCCTGATTGGAAGCCAGTGCAGTGCTCTCAGGGTAGGTCCCGAAGGGGATCGGGAAGGAAGATTCAAAACTAGTCTGGCTCAGATGTTCTGCATTACCTGGAGCCTTGTATATAGGTCTTCAATAATGGAGGCCATGAGTGCATTGCCATAATCTAATTGGCCAACTATTAGATTCTGAACCAGCGTTTTCCTGGCTTCCAGGGAATACATTGGAAGATCTTTCGTAGTATTCTCATGGTGTTGTAGCATGTGGCCAGTGTCTGATTTACAGGGCCCTTCATGGATATCTTATCATTTATTATAGTCCCACGGTTTCGCACCATATATTTTGGTGTGGGGCAGGGACCTATGCTGGTGTGACGCCATTATGTTGGCCACAATGATTGTGATTTGCCAAATAGAATCAATGTGGTCTTGTAGGTATTGAGTTGTAGATAATTTGTATGCATCCAGTTGGATATATGAGACATGCAATTGATAAATCTGGTTCTTGTGTCTTGCGAGTTAGGTCCCAAGGTGATGATTAGCTGGGTGTCATCTGCATTTGAAATAACTTCAAACCCATATGACCTGATTACCCAGGCTAGGGGTGCTACGTAGACGTTAAATAGGATGGGACTAAGTGCTGATCCCTGAGGGACTCCTTCATCAGCCTCTGAGCTGCTGAAAACTATAGATTCAATTTGGACAGTGCTGGAAAGTTTTTCAGCCAACTTGGGTCTTTACCTCCTTCTCCAATCTCTTCAAGCCTTTGTATTAAAATAGCATGAGAGATAGTGTTGAAGGCCGCCGATAAGTCCAGCAGACCAGCATTGCTGGCTGCATGTCATCTAAGGAGAGTTTTATGTTGTCGACTACCTCCACCAGGGCTGCTTCAGTACTGAAACCTACCCAGAAACCTGATTGGGAAGGTTCCAGTAGTTGGTGTCTTTCTAGATAGTACTATATACGAAAAAATAGAGGAGGGTCTGAGGGAATTTTAACGACGCACAAAGATTACGTCCCCAATAATTTATTCAATACTAACAAAGAAATCCTTGGGTCTGAAAGTTACTCAACAAGCATTCAAAGTGATGGGCAAAATCACACAGGAGAGCCTGTGGGATGATCCCTTTCAGGACAAAATCCCTCACCCACCATAGGTGGCATACTTAATCATATTAGTTTCTCCTCTTGGTGAGAATTCCTGGTCCCACCAAGGGCTACAACTCTCTCTCTGAGAGGGAGGAGCTCAGGGATGTTTTTGTATTCCTGCTCTGCTGAGGATATACTAAATCCAATAGTTGAGAGACAAAGGTCACTCAGGTGAGGGCGAAGCACAAATGAGAAAAAAACTGTGAAGGGGTGATAAAATGGTAGCACAAATTAGAACAAAACTGGAGGGGGAATAAAAGGGTAGCCTTTATTAACTTGTTCTCACTATCAGCATTAAAAACAGTGCACCTGCAGTATGGATTTAAAACTGCATGTGTGTGACAAAGGGGTCTACATGTTTCAGCCAGGGTGGCACATCAGGTGTCAAGTCTTTTATCAGGACCCAAAGGGGAGCTGCTGCTAGAGAAGAGTTAAATAGTGTCCAAAATACAAATGAATTTAATCAAGTATCAAACCGTTAATCCTGCTGTTATCATGTCCAGGTTATACTGGTCATGCCTAATGAAAGAGAGAAACAAGACACAATGGGAAAACATAAATGCAGTCACAGTGACCATGCTTACAAACGTTTTATACAAATAGTGTGTGGTAATCTTTTTGCCAAATCTTTTGGATGCTGCCTGCATGTATGAGAATTAATGAATGTTCTTACCCGTAGTGCACGGATAAGTGTTCTCACCTCTACCTGGTGACAGCTCAAGGAAGGTGGCACATCTCTGTAAAAAAAGGGGAGTTTGTAAAAATGACAAACATAACCAGAATTATGTTGACATTCCTCCATCCTTAAAGTGCATGCGAGGTTCAAACAGTTCACTAAGAAATCCAGTTCAAGTGAACGGCTAACCCACATGCCATCATTACAATCATATAGTCAACAGTATGTAGAATAGTTACCTTTATAATAACAGAAGTGGTCTTCGGTGTGTCTCAAGAGGCCCTGACAAGCTGTAGATATGGTAATTATCC
Organism: Lissotriton helveticus; assembly: GCF_964261635.1. Classification (NCBI taxonomy): domain Eukaryota; kingdom Metazoa; phylum Chordata; class Amphibia; order Caudata; family Salamandridae; genus Lissotriton; species Lissotriton helveticus. The sequence continues at coordinate 977,503,042 of NC_136072.1, read as the reverse complement.
ATGGTCTCTGCTATAAGTGCCCATATTGTGCTATCTACACACCTGAACGATTAACTGGTGTGTTTATGAATATTGTCAGATAACCATCTGACAACAGAAAGTATCTTGCCTTGTGATGTCAACCTGCCAAATACTTGTAGCATGTCAAATAGGTGATAAGTGCCCCTGTGGACAACGTAAAAGGCTAGTGCTCGCTAAACTGATTGATTTTGAGGCAATGGTAATATAAACCATTATCATCATCACCAACATAAAGTTGCCACCTAGGGAAGCACTCTGCGATCAATATCAGGTGCTCAGCTCCACACGCATTGTATTCCTCTGCGCTATAATGGTGTAACCAATGTTCTCCAGGTGTTAAAGCAACATCAATATTAGCCATTGTTGTTACCTCTAGCATAAAACATGCCACCAATGGGAGCACCGTGCGATAGAGAAATAGAATGATCACACCCACATGTATTGTGTTTCTCAGCTTTGTAATAACATTAATAAAAATAGTCGCCAATACGGCCACCTGTAGTTTGTGCCAATGAAGTTAAGTACGCACACATAAAAGTATTGTATCTCTAAGCATAGCACTCACGATGTTAATATTTACCATTATGATCACCTCTATTCTGTGAGAACAAAATTAAATGATGGCACCCCCAAGAGAAATTGTTTTACAGTTGTTGCGATAGCTATAATGATAGTTATTACCACTGTGGAAATAGTAGTCTGTGCGTAAGAAGTGCTTACATGATTCTGCCTAGTGCCATATGGGCGTTGTGGTGACTACAACCAATGTTATAACCAGGGCACAAGTCATAAAAAAAGAAGTGGGGGGATGCTCCAAGTTAGGTGGTGGCACCGGAAGTGACATCAAGACAAGAAGTGACGTCACAAATTTTGCCGGACTCCATCTGAAATGCGTGAATACATACAAGATACAAGTAGAGGTATAATACTGCAATAAGTGGCAGTCACTCAAAACACAAGAACACATCATACACAGGACCCATTCCTCGGATCACACGGTTATTACAGACTTGGGCCGCAGGCACTACAGGCATCTGTCGGGGTCCCTGGAAGTGACATGCTTGGCGTGTTGACAGCGCAGCTCCATGAAGCCTTGGCGCCTCGGCTGTGCTCTGAGAAAGGCTGGCAAGGGGAGGGCGCAAGGTGGAAGGGGAGATTAGTCTGGGCCTCAAGTGCATTTGAAAGGCTATCATCCGCGCGCAGGTGCAGACTCGGGTACAGGCTCCATCTTCTGGGCAGGGGGGATGGTGTCCACCTGGTAAAAACCCGGTAAAATAAGTGGGGGGACGCTGTCCAGCCGCGTGGTACCCCGACTCGAGCCCTGGTTATAACCAATGTAGGAACCAATAGGTTAAAAAAAACATAAGATATAAGGCAGATTACACGAGCAAACATTAATTAAAAGAGCTTGAAAAAATCTAAACAGCTGTACAGCACCCCACTTACCTGTCTGTTGGTACCCGTTGGCAATACTCCAGATGCGACTGGAGATCGGGGCCTCGGCAAACCGGCTCCATTTAAATAGCCGGTTACTACACAAAAGTGTGTCCTGTCCTAAATAGGCTGAGGAAAGAGGAAGTGGACTGAAGGAATGACTAAAGGAACGACTAGAGCGCTGACCTGCCTTTAGTGTACTGCTCCACTTCCTGTCACGAAACACTCGGTCAAGCCGCAGCAGAATTGGACGCAGAGTAAAAATATACAAAGAGGAAGGTGAGCTCAATATGACAAGGTAAGACCAGGAGTAAAAAGAAAGAACATAAAGATATAATGCAAAAGTTGCTAAAACTGCATTACATTTGGCATAAGCAATCACTCCACTCACCTTCAGTATGGGAATACCATTGGGTGTCTGCGTCCTTTACTGGCCTAAAAAAAAATTGCTGAATGCTGGACACATTTAGCTTCACATTTCTATTTTTTGACGTAGAGAGATAAAGCGTGGCGTTTGTGTGTGAGCATGCGCACTAACATTCTGTTTACATACAGTATAGCTATAGTAAAGGAGTTTAGGAATCACAAATGTTTGATACAGAATTTCACAATGGTACAGGTTCATTTCAACAGGATTTGAGGAATGCTCTTCACAAAGATAAGGATCTATAGATAGTAAATGATTAGATAGTGTGTTTGTAGCAAAGAGAGACACATGTTCCACAGGACAGACAGCCTTTTATCAAGGTAGTTGACAGTAGTCTGCAGATTATCTTCTGATGTGCAGCAAATGCTAACGTGTGTATTCTGCAGTGACATATATGGAAATAAGGTTTGTCTCGTGGGGAACTGCAGATACAACTCCCGCAAATGGTGTATTGTGTTAGGAATTTTATTGCCCAGATAAGAATGGGTGAAATAGAGTGTTGTGTAAAGGACTACATTTGTACTTTTTAGTAAAGAAACACTTGTACTACTGTACTTTTGACTTCAGTGGAAGCAACTGAGGATGCCTGGTATGAGATCGATGTTGTCATTAGGAGGCCTTAAAAAACTTACCGTTTCTAAAGTTTATTCAGTGCTGTCAATTGATTGTTTTACTAAGTGGTTCCAAAATAGGATTGTTGAATGTTCTACTTTAGAAGGATATATGTTTGCAAGAAATAATTCTGCCATTCCTTCGTCAGTGACAACTTGGTGTACTTTACTTAAGCAAGCAGCTTCTTTTGATGGACACTCCTAACTGCAGATTCCTCACCTGGGGGCCGATTCACAGAACTAACTTAAGACAAAATCCTAAACTTACTACTTTTGGTATTCACAGAAGTTAGGATTTTGTCTTAAGTTTGACGTAAGACAGACTTAAGACAGACTTAAGTTAGGATTTTGTCTTAAGTCTGTCTTAAGTCTGTCTTGAGTCTGTCTTAAGACAAACTTAAGACAAAATCCTAACTTCTGTGAATACCAAAAGTAGTAAGTTTAGGATTTTGTCTTAAGTTAGTTCTGTGAATCGGGCCCCTATAGAATATCCTCACACTCCAGACTGTATCCAGAAGGTTTTTCAGCATAGCCCTTGTTTGCTAGTAGGTGGCCGCGTGATGACTGGAGCTGAATATAGGCTCTCACATCAGTTCTTCTCTTTCCATGTCTTTGTCTGCGAATCTGGATCTAGTCCTAAGTTTTTCCTGTTAGTTGACAAGTTTTTCTCAAATACATTTCTTTCCAGGGTGTAAGCGAATATTCCCCCTTCTAAAACTGCAGGGTTTAAACCTTCCAGGGACTGTTGCAAAGAAATGCCTGTTACAAATCCCTATTAGGTGCCTTTATGGTCTAGGGGTTGGGCCATAACTCCAAGCCATGGGAGAAGTGTGCCTTGCTGCACCTGAAGAAGATCTGGAAAAGATGAGCCAACTTGTACGTTGCTGAGCACCAACAGAAGCTGTATAAGGGCTGCCACTCCCACTCGTAAGTGAAGGACACGGACCCTCTCTCACTTTCGGGGCTGGTCCCATGTCATGTCGTAATCACTATCCAAGTCTTCAAGCAAGTTAAGAGAGCATGGTAGTACAGGTTTCCACTAAAAGGGATAACCCCAATTCGTTTCCTACTAATCCGTGCAGATAGAAATTTGAAAAGAATTGAGGTATTTGTGAAGAAGATGTTTCCTTCCACAGACCTCACCTTTGATCAGTTAACCCCAGCTGTTTCTTAGGCAGGTACTCCCATGCATTATGGGACTTGGTTATTGAAATCTCACCACCAGTCTGGGAGGAATTTCATGCTAATTTGTTGCGGACAATTTAAGATGGCCAGTATGTTGCCAAATAGGTCAGACCGTCAGGCCTTGACACAAAAGATGACTTAGGCAGAACGGCGCCATATGTAAATAAGATCCATAGGTTTCTCGGGTGATGTTCAGGCATCATTCAGGGATATGCAAGTTGATTTGTCTCACCTCTTTGGCTAGAAGGATGACTCTGCCCTCATGCATTTTAAAGAGAGTAGAGCAACTACACACTCCCTCAGTCTTTTTACCCCCATAACGCAGTATCCCCAGCAATTTAGCCCCTTTCGAGGCATAGCTAAGGTCTTAACTAAGATTTTCGCCTATATTTGATTTCCATTAATTCAGCAGGCTGTAGGAAACTGCTTTGTTTACAAATCAACAATTTTAAGCTGAACTATTGATTTTTTTTATAATTCTTTTTGTTAAACATAGTAAATCGATAACACATTAAACAATGAAGAGGAATAAGTACAGTATGGTATGGACAATCAGCTGTCCCATCAGGTACAATACAGCAATTTGTGTCTGTTTACATTCGTGGGGAGAGAGGGTCTTCAGGAAGATCAAAGTTTGGGTGTAGGGGGGTACAAATATTCCCTCTGTAGTCATTCCATGCGTTCCAGATTTTGGACCAATTTTTGGGGCAGCCTCGAGCAACATAGACCTTCTTTTCCCTAAACATACACCAATCTAGGTCTTTCTTCGACGCTGCTATGGTATGTGTGTGTGTAGCTCCCCATAACTGTGCAATATTTCTCTTCGCCAACATCAACTCTAGGGTGACCCATAACTTGCTCTTACTGTTGAGATCTGTTGTCTCCCATATGTTTATTAGGCATCGCTTTGCTTTGGGGCGAACGGGGAGGCCTAATGTTTCGATAATTATGTTATGGATTTTGCCCCAGTAAGTCTGTAAGTGGTCGCATTCCCATAATATGTGCAGGAAAGTGCCCTCTTTGCCACAGTGCCGTCTGCATTCTCCCGCCTCCGACCTCCCCATAAGGACCAGACAGGGCCCTGTGATGTATATACGGTGTATGATCTTGAGTTGAACTGATCTTTGGTGTGCTGAGATTGCCACCTCCCTGGGGGAAGTGACTGATATTTGCCATTCCTCGTCGTCTATTTCTAAACCGTCACCTTCCCATTTCTCCATAGTGTGCTGGAGGGGGTCCGGCGTGGTGTTGTTAATTTCTTATATGTCAGTGAAATGGCTTTTTCCGGCAAGTAGCCGTCTAGCCGTCTGTCTTCGAGTGGTGAGTGCTCTGGGGGGAGGACTCTTTTGGCAGATGTGTCTGCAGTTCATGCCGAACCTGTAAGTATCTAAAGCATTCTGAATGGGCTAGATCGTGATCCTGCTGCAGGGAGACAAACGCTTTCACGTCGCCTTTCACCTACAAGTGCCCTATCCTTGAGATCACAATCATATCCCACTTGTCAAACCCTTTCGAGGTTGAAAGGTTCCCCAGTTTTTCGGAGTCCCAGAGAGGGGTGGCGAGTGAGTCCGCTCCCATACCCAAATTCTGCTCGCTGCCTGCCAAACTTGGACTTAATGTCCAGTTGGCCCTGTTAGGTGGTGTTTTGGGGGTTTTGAGTACAGCGCCCTATTGGAATTCCCTCCTGGTAAAAGCCACCTGTCACTGGCATAGAACGGGCTGTCCATGCGTCTATAAGTACCGTGGTTTGTTGCTGCCAGGTGTGAAGCCCAATATACCGTTTGAGATCGGGAAGGCCAATGCCTCCTTCGAACCAGCTGCGCATTAGCTTGGCCAATGCTATTCTCGATTTCCCGCTCCATAGTAAATCTCTTTGGGAACCCTCTATATCTCTGAAATAACTTGCGGGAACTGGGTCTAGGGAGTTTTGCAGTGCATAGAAGAAGCGGGGCAGGGACATCATCTTGAAGAGTGCCGCTCTGCCCAACAGGGAGAGAGGGAGTGTGTTCCATCTTGTAATATCTCGCTTCAATGTTTTCAGTGGAGGGAGCAGATTCTGTTCGAATACGAGTGTCCGGTTCGATGTGATAAAGATGCCTTGGTACTGAAACCCGACTGTGGTGACTTGTATGGGGCAGTTCCGAGGCGGGATCGGCCGGGACCCACTGAGGACATACAGGAGAGACTTACTCCAGTTGATGGAATATCCAGAGAACCTACAGAAGGCTGCAAATATGTCTAGTACACTTCCCAAGGATGCCCTTGGAGAAGCCAACAATAAGAGTATGTTGTCCGCATACAATGAGATACGGTCTTCCTATGTCGCTAGCCATCACAGTGCCAGTATCACGGAATCTTTGTGGATCCATGCCGCGAGCGTCTCAAAGGCAAGGGCAAAAAGGAGAGGGGACAGGTGACAGCCCTGGCGAGTCCCACCGCCCAACTCAAACACCTCAGATTTCTTGTTATTGACTACCACCTGTGCCAGTGGTTCCAAGTACCGTATACGGACCCACTGAATAAAACTAGGCCCAAACCCCATTTTGCCTAGGAGTGCAAAACGATATGGCCATTCAATGGTGTTAAACGCCATTGTGGCATCTAGGGAGACGATTATCGCTTCTTCTTGAATTGTGGCCTGTCTCCCAAAAATGCCATGCACTCTGCGCAGGTTCAGAGCGGTGTTACGGTGGGGCATAAAGCCTGATTGGTCAGGGTATACCAATCCACTTATGACTTTAACAAGCCTGATTGGCTTGTATGTTAGGCTCAGCGTTAAGAAGAGAAATTCGTCTGTAGGAGGCACAGTCTACCATTGGTTTGCCTGCTTTATGGACAGTTATCAATGTTGCTATCCTCTGATCTAATGGAAGGATTCCCTGATGTTTACTCTCTTCAAACATGGCTCTTAAGTGCAAAGCCAACTTGTCTGGTTTGAACTTAAAAAGTTTGATCGGCAGGCCAATGGGGCCTAAGGCCATCTCTCGCGAGAAATGCACATGCGCGGCCGCCCGCGCATGCACATTGCTTAGCAGACGGCGGCATGAACGAGCAGAGGGAGCCCCGGGATGCCGCGGACAAGGTAAGTGAGTTTTATTTATTTCTATCTGCCCATTTAATAAAATTTTTATGTTCGGGAGGGAGGGATGGAGGCGGAGAGCGAGGCGGGTGGCGGGCAACTTTGCTACGTCCAAGGAGTGGGCGTAGTGTTGCCTGCTTCGCCTGCTTTGCAAAGGGCGAAGTAGGCAACACTACGCCCACATCGTGGGCGTAGCGAAGTCCTCCACCCAGGGTTAGTAGGAAGTGAGATGTCCTTAAGCAGTTGTTGGGAGTCTTCTTCGGTATATGACTTACTTGTGTGATAGATTGAACTATAGTGCGTTGCAAATTGATTGGCTATTGCTTGGCGGTCGGTGACCAGCTGACCGTCGTTATCAACTAGCGCTGGCACCAATCTGCTTGCCAATTCTTATTTATTGAGCCATGCAATTAATTTACCTGCTTTATCTACGAGGCCATGTATTCTGCCTTCTTTTTCCCTCCCCAGAGTTTTAGCCCTGTCTGTGGACAGCGCTTTATATTCAACCGTTTTAAGTGTCGAAGGTGTAGTTTCTCCTGGGTGACCTTCCCATCCAAATCTTCCTCCAATCGAAGGACTTCACTTTCGACCGCCACTAGCTCTATTCGTCGTACCTTTTGGGTACCGGCTATTAGGGAGAGGGCTTAACCTCTTATCACTGACTTAAATGCCTCCCACAAGGTCAGCGGGGAATCGACTGACCCCTCATTCTCCAGGAAGAAGTGGTCAAAGGCCAGGAGAAGTTCCTTTCGAACTATAAGATTACAAAGGTACCATGGGTTTATGGGTGCTATTCTACCCACTTTCTCCTGACCTAGAACTATCTGGGCTCACACTGGGGAGTGGTCGGAGATGCCTCGGGCTGAGAGTCTGCCCTCATGTACCGTGGCCACTTGGGACACCGGGACAAGGAGATAATCTATACGGGATAGGCTGTAGTGTGCTCCTGAATGAAACGTGTGGTGGGTACTAGATGGATGATACGTTTGCCAAACATCCACAAGGCCGACGGCCTCCAGGAAGTCATGCAGCCACCTCTTTGAGATTTCAAGTTCCCATGGCGGGTACCTGTCCAGCGTACCGGAAACCACTGAGTTAAGGTCACTGCCCACCACCAGGAGACCCTCAGGGAGCGAGAGTATTATAGGGCCCAGGTATTTCAATGTGCAGGCAACCACTTCATAATGTAATGTAATCAATTGCGCTGACCAAGTGTCCACCTAACAAGCGGGCTTCACCCGTTTCACCCATGGCCCAATTTCTAAACATGACACTATGCTTCACATAGTTTTGCACTTTGCATGGGCCTGTAACCAGGCAATACCAGTTATTTGTGTGTGGTGTGTTCGTCTACTAATCTCCAGCCCTCCAGTCAATCTGCAGCATCCTCTGAGCGGTCGTAGAACCAGGCCTTGCCATCATCCTCCACTCAGAGCCGGGCGGGAAACAACATTGGGTACTTCACTCCTTTGTCCCGTAGTGCCCTCTTTATTGCCAGGAAAGATCATCTCTGCTTTTGTACGGCCAGGGTGAAGTCAGGGAAGAAGGAAATGCCTGAATTCTCGTAACGAAGAGGTGGGGCACCCCTGGTGTTTTGGTGGATTACATCTTGGTCGCAAAAGTTCAGCAGACGTGCCAGGATTGGTGGGGCGGCGCTCCGGGCTATGTTCTCCCACCAGGAATTCTGTGTGCTCTTTCAACCACAAAGAATTTGTGTAACCCCTTGGGCTGGAGGTGGGTGAGTATGAGATTCTCTACAAATAGGTCTGTGGTGCCTCCTTCTGCTTTCTCCGGGACCCCAATTATGTGCACGTTATTGCAGCGGGTGTGCCCTTCATAGTCATCGAGTTTGTCTTCCGCAAACATTTGGAAAGCCTGGGGATCGATTTCTTTCACATTCTCCCCTGTTTTAGTTAAGTCTGCTCTAATAAGGGTCACCTCAGTTGTGATTGCATCTATTCTCTGTTCAAGGGATGTTCGAACCCCGGATATTGCATTCATGACATCTTGAAGTGTCAATTCTGCTTGACTTGCTTCCGAGGTCGCCTTGGTACTAAGCGCATGCTGGGTGTCTAGGGGAGGTGGTTTAAGGACCGTGTATCTGTATCTGTCCAACTTGTTCTGTTGAGCTGGTTTGTTACCTCTGGTCCCCGACATCTTGCAGCCTCTCCCCAGACCTAACCAATTCTGAGCTGGATGTATTCTCTGCCCAACGGCTCTGTACAGCCGCCCGGTGGTATAGTAGGCAGACTCTCCGGTGGTAAGGCATACATCGGCTATATCTCAGGCGAGGGGTGGCCCCGGTCTTCAGGGATTCGTGTGGCTGGCACCGCTGAGGCCTATTTCTGGACAATCCTCCAGCACGCTTCCTACCGCGGTGCTGTGCGGTGCATCAGCGTTACCCTGCCTCCCTGGGTCAATGTGTGCCAAGCCAGTGGCCCCTCTTGACTCCCACGAGGCGTAAATGGCTGTATGGTCTGGTCGAGGCCTGTGCGCTGCTTAGTCGTGTAGGGGTTTAGGATGTTGTTGTGAGCCCCCCTTCCAACACCTCACCTGTCACTGCTTTTCATCTCCCGGGGGCAGGACAGGTACCTCTGGATGAGCAGCGAACTTGACTTTCCCTCAGCAGCAGGTGTATCACCTCTGTGGCCCATGTGCCAAGAGGGTGGATGGGAGCGCCGCAGTCTCTCAGGCGCACAGGAGTCAGGTCCCACTGCAATGCACAGAGGCCCAATGGGGCTCAGAGCTCTCAAGCCCCCAGCTATGCAGCAATCAGGCACCTCTGCTCTCGCCGCTCGTTTTTGTCCCTCCGGGGCCCCCCGTCTGTTGGCGATCGCAAAGTGTCCTCCCGCTGTCGAGCTCAGAGCCCTCTCCAATAGCGAGGAACTTGGGCCATGGCCGTTGCCTCGCATTGCAGACGGCCTGGGTCAGTGGGTCACCCTGCCCCACGCTCTCTGGTGCAGCCTCCGGCTCGGGATACGCAGTTAGGCCACAACTGCCAACGGCAATAACTTGGCCAATGTTGTTGGTGGGTCGCCAGGGATCATCACATCAGTGGCAGCAGTCGTCCCCCAAGATGTCCCGACACTTGGGTGCCGGATCTGTGTGTCGGACAGACGTGAAGGGTTCACGGGCGCTGGAGCTTCTCTAGCTAGCGGCCATCGCGTTCCGCGGCTAAGCCACGACCCAAGCTGAACTATTGATGAACGAAAGCCATATTGCAGAGGAAGCTTTATTAATGAAAATCAAATATGGAGTGAATCATGTCCCTGAAAGGATGTCAAACGATTAAACGTGGACTCGATTATTTGAGACTCTGAGACTTTTATTGACGACTATTACTTTTTGCGTGCTCGGAGAGGATTTGTGCATGAATGTTTAGCCGGCGCCATAGTGCCGGCCACACATTTATTGCACTTTACGGAGTGCAAACCCCTCCTCCCCTCCCCTGCTCTGTCAGCAGAGCAGCCCGCCATGCCTGGCAAAGCTGCTGCGCCTGCATCAATAAAAAATAAAATGATAATAACTTTCAGTTATTATCATTTTATTTTTCCTTCCACTGCTAAAAAGTAGTGGGTTGACTCTCCTCCCCCTTAGCGGAGGAGCCGCCACTGGTCTTACCTTACCTTATTCAATCTATGCAAGGAGTGTGACGAGGATCATAGCTCCGAAGAATACATTTCACACTTTACAGCTGAGACAAGGACAGAACCGTATCGACTAGGTAGACATAATGGGCCATATTATCAAGAACGGCGATAACATTATCGCCACTTTAGCGACAGGAAACTGCCGCTAATGCGGCGATAAGGGCCTTGATAATATGCCCTTGTGAATTCCCATAGAAGCCCAGGTTCACACCAGAACCTGGGCTTCTATGGGAATTCACAAGGTCATATTATCAAGTCCCTTATCGCTGCTTTAGTGGCAGTTTCCTGCTGCTAAAGCGGCAATAATGTTATCGCCGTTCTTGATAATATGGCCCGAAGGGTCTGAACACACTCTCTTGTTCTATGTTGTGACAGGAAGGTAACCATGAAACTATATAGTTAACTCCTGTGGTGCATTATTAAGTGTGGTCCTTCACGTGAAAATAAAATGAGTAGCAGGAAACTTGCAAGGCCTATCTTTTTTTTTCTGAGCACTCCTTTGAGCCCAACCTTTATGTGCCCATATATCTATGGTGAGGAGCAGTACTTATGTTGAAGAGTGCTACGTTAAGGGAGAGAGGGTTTGTCATTCTTTTAACTGAAACCCTTAAGGTACAGGTGACTATTTATTTTGGTGCTTCAGTTTGTTTTTTTCAAGGACCTTACACTGTGGGGGTACCTTAAAGTTTTTGTTTGTATTATATGTCGAATGATAAGGAGACATTTGTTCGATACATATACAGTTCTGATCATAATCCTGTAATCGAGCTGTATTAAATTGTTTTGACTAATTTGACCAACCTCAATAAACCTCATTTGAAAAAATTAACAATATGAATAATAACAATGATGAAGATGATAATCAAAATAAATCGTTTATTTATGTAGCTGTTACTAACTTCAGCCCTGGTGTTCCCATTCACTTTAGAACAGGTGTAATACATTTTTCATTATTTTTACCTTTATCAGAATAATAAGCTATAGAGCTTAGTACCAACAATAGATTTTATGACTACTTTTGGACTACATTTTTAGGTCTGGGCTAATTTACAGATCTTGTGGTGAACTCAGAATAAAGGACTTGAGCGAACGAAGTGGAATTGTTGGATTTTATGACTGGCGTAGCAAGGAAGGTATGCACGTGCTATGCTTCAGGAATGCCTCATAAGAGCTGCACCAGGTTAATGCGCCATCTGCTGTTTTAATTTGTGATGTATGTTTGTGGGATGCAGGTCACTACAGTGGCCATGTCCCAATCATTCGCTGTCATTCGCTGTTGTAATCTATTTGCTCTGCAGAACACATGACTTCTTAACTCAAAAAAATGTGCACATATTTTTATTTTACCAAAGGAAATTAATTTCCGTGTGACACCAGTTTTTTCAGGCACATTGTATAGTGCAAGCTGGTTGTGCACGTGGTCACGTTTAAATGAGTTATTAAATGTTTTCAAAGTTGCAAGTTTTGATCGAAAACATATTTATAGGTATTATTAGGCGTTGGTTGAAACTTCAATTGCCCTATCATACCCTTTTGCAAAATTAAGCCGTATTTATGGCAAAAGCATGGCACTTTCGTGCAGGAACAGCAAAACGACCAGAACGCAAGTAGCTAATTTTCACACAACTTGTGTTTTTTTCACTACTTAAAAAGAAAAAAAGAAAAACGCTTGGGGGCACATTAGTATGGCGGGCCGGCGGACTTTGTCCGCCCCCCCATACCAGTGGGAAATGGAATCGCCCGCCATCGGTGCGGGGATCCCGTTGGTGGTATTAGGATGCGCCCGCCATACTGGTGGGCGCATCCTGCATACTTGACATTAGGGGGGGTGGTACTCTCAGCACTGCCTGCCACAATGCCAAGAACTGTACAAAAGGGGGTGGTGATGGACGGAGCATCTGAATCAATCAAAAACTCACACCCAGTCAAAAGATCTGGGTTTAATCCATCACCGTTCTTTAGCCCACTCTGCCACCCCAGTTCAGACATGGCTATATGCAAATCAGTCTGACCCTGTGCCTCATGGGAACAGTCCAGCCCGAACTGCCAAGCCATGCCTTCCCTGGACCGGAAACAAGCTTCCGAGTACCGGTTCCTGGCATTCCAGCCGTCTTCAGCCCGGCTTGCTTGAATCCAGTGGCAAAGTGAGCAAGGGACTCACGTCTGAGCATACCCTGCCACACTTATGGCGGCCAAAGCGGTACAAAAGGGGGTGGTGATGGACGGAGCATCCGAACCAATCAAACACTCACACCCAGTCAAAAGATCTGGGTTTGATCCATCACCGTTCTTTAGCCGACTCTGCCACCCCAGTTCAGACATGGCTATATGCAAATCAGTCTGACCCTGTGCCTCATGGGAACAATCCAGCCCGAACTGCCAAGCCATGCCTTCCCTGGACCGGAAACAAGCTTCCGAGGACCGGTTTCTGGCATTACAGCCGTCTTCAGCCCGGCTTGCTTGAATCCAGTGGCAAAGTGAGCAAGGGACTCACGTCTGAGCATACCCTGCCACACTTATGGCGGCCAAAGCGGTACAAAAGGGGGTGGTGATGGACGGAGCATCCGAACCAATCAAACACTCACACCCAGTCAAAAGATCTGGGTTTGATCCATCACCGTTCTTTAGCCGACTCTGCCACCCCAGTTCAGACATGGCTATATGCAAATCAGTCTGACCCTGTGCCTCATGGGAACAGTCCAGCCCGAACTGCCAAGCCATGCCTTCCCTGGACCGGAAACAAGCTTCCAAGGACCGGTTTCTGGCATTACAGTTGTCTTCAGCCCGGCTTGCTTGAATCCAGTGGCAAAGTGAGCAAGGGACTCACGTCTGAGCATACCCTGCCACACTTATGGTGGGCTGGACTGTTCCCATGAGGCACAGGGTCAGACTGATTTGCATATAGCCATGTCTGAACTGGGGTGGCTGAGTGGGCTAAAGAACGGTGATGGATTAAACCCAGATCTGTTGACTGGGTGTGAGTGTCTGATTGGTTCAGATGCTCCGTCCATCACCACCCCTTTTGTACCGCTTTGTTTGCCATAAGTTGGCAGGGTATGCTCAGACGTGAGTCCCTTGCTCATTTTGCCACTGGATTCAAGCAAGCTTGGCTGAAGACGGCTGAAATGCCAGAAACCGGTCCTAGGAAGCTTGTTTCTGGTCCAGGGAAGGCATAGCTTAGCAATTCGGGCTGGACTGTTCCCATGAGGCACAGGGTCAGACTGATTTTCATATAGCCATGTCTGAACGGGGGTGGCAGAGTGGGCTAAAGAACGGTGATGGATCAAACCCAGATCTTTTGACTGGGTGTGAGTGTTTTATTGGTTCGGATGCTCCGTCCATCACCACCCCCTTTTGTACCGCTTTGGCCGCCATAAGTGTGGCAGGGTATGCTCAGACGTGAGTCCCTTGCTCACTTTGCCACTGGATTCAAGCAAGCCGGGCTGAAGACCGCTGTAATGCCAGAAACCGGTCCTCGGAAGCTTGTTTCCGGTCCAGGGAAGGCATGGCTTGGCAGTTCGGGCTGGACTGTACCCATGAAGCACAGGGTCAGACTGATTTGCATATAGCCATGTCTGAACTGGGGTGGCAGAGTGGGCTAAAGAACGGTGATGGATCAAACCCAGATCTTTTGACTGGGTGTGAGTGTTTGATTGGTTCGGATGCTCCGTCCGTCACCACCCCCTTTTGTACCAAAACGCCAAGAAGGCATGTTGTGCAGTTTCATGCACAACATGGCAGGCACAGTGCGGTGCCGGCCATGTTGTGCAGGGAAGTGCATGGGGGTACAGTGTAGGGGGGTACCATAGGTACCCACCAAACCCTAGAATCCCTGGGGGCCCGCTACAGGCCCCCAATTGCAAAAAAGCACCTGCCTTTCCATGGCATGGCGGATCGCCACCGCCATGCGTGCGGTAGCGGTCTGCCCGCAATCATGATGGACCCCTAGATTTGCATTTACCGTACTAACATTTAATTTCAAGTCACGCATATTAGACTTGGCATCCTTGAAGTGGTTTCCCCTGACTTTATGCCTCAACCACCTGTATTTTTGATGGTGTGCTGGATTACATTTTTGCTGGTTTAGATGCTTTGGGCATTTTGCACTGCTGATCCGTGTAAAAGTACAAGTGCTCCCTGCATAAAGTGTTATGGTGATTGGTTATCCATGATTGGCATATTTGATATACTAAGTAAGTACCTAGAACAGTGCACTGTGAGTGCCCAGAGCCTGTAAATCAAATGCTACTAGTGGGCATGCAGCACTGATTGTGCCACCCACACAAGTAACCCCTTTGAATCAGTCTCAGACCTACCACTGTAGTGTCTGGGCATGCAGTTTGTAACTGCCATGTTGACCTGGCAGGTGCACCCACATGCCGGGCCCTAACCTTCCCTTTGCTTACATGTAAGACACCCCTCGGGTAGGCCCAAGGTACCCCCATGGGAAGGGTGCACTGTATGTAAAAGGTAGGAGATGTTCTGGTGTGTTTTACTTGTCCTGATAGCGAAATACTGCCTTTTTAGTTTTTCACAATTGAAAGGCTATCTGTCCCATAGGCTAACATGAGAGTTGCTTTGTAACATCTTACAAATATAACTTTCTGTTGGGACAAAATAGAGAAATTGAGTTTAGGCTCGCTGAACTCCAAATTTAATAACACATCTTTTTAATGAGATGGTTTTTAAATTGTGTGTTTGAAAATGGCACCGTTTGGAGTAAAAGACCTCTGTATGGGTCGCACACAATGAGACAGAACACTAAGCACAGACAACAAGCACGGTCAAAAATTGCTCTGAATCAGTGGCATAGCTAAAGGTGGGCGGGGTAGCGGTCCATCCCAGTCAGCACTTATTTGGGGTGCGGTGAGCGCATGGTAAGTTTTCTTTTTTTTATTCTCCCTCGTCATCTGTCACCTCACCACTCTCATTGCTGTCTGTCACCAGCAGCACCCCCGCTCGTCATGGCCTGTCACCAGTATCTTGCCCCCCTTACCTGATCTGGCTGTCACTGGGCAGCAAACTCGGGAATCGCCCCAGGTGGCAAATGCTCTAGCTATGCCATTGCTCTGAATGTTTAACAACAAGGGGTGATGATGGACAGAGTTTCTGAATTAAGCAGAATACTCTCACCCAGTCAAGAGATCAGGGCTAGATCCAACACCGTTTTTTAGCTCACTGCACCATCCCAGTTCAGAACCTGGCTATATGCAAATTAGTCTGTTCCTGTCCCAGTGCATGATGGGAACAGGGCAAACCAAACTACCGAGCCAATTCTTACACTGGGAAGGAAACAAGCTTCCGGGGACCGGTTTCTGCCATTTCAGGCGTCGTCGGCCCGGCTTGCTTGAATCCTGATGGTGCAATGAGCAAGGGACTCACATCTGAGTATACCCTTCCACGCTTAGGGTGGACAAAATATTTAACAACAAGGGGTGGTGATGGACAGAGTTTCTGAATTAAGCAGAATTCTCTCACCCAGTCAAGAGATCAGGGCTAGATCCAACACCGTGTTTTAGCTCACTGCACCATCCCAGTTCAGAACCTGGCTATATGCAAATTAGTCTGTTCCTGTCCCAGTGCATGATGGGAACAGGGCAAACCAAACTACCAAGCCAATTCTTACACTGGGAAGGAAACAAGCTTGCGGGGACCGGTTTCTGCCATTTCAGGCGTCGTCGGCCCGGCTTGCTTGAATCCTGATGGTGCAATGAGCAAGGGACTCACATCTGAGTATACCCTTCCACGCTTAGGGTGGACAAAATATTTAACAACAAGGGGTGGTGATGGACAGAGTTTCTGAATTAAGCAGAATACTCTCACCCAGTCAAGAGATCAGGGCTAGATCCAACACCGCTTTTTAGCTCACTGCACCATCCCAGTTCAGAACCTGGCTATATGCAAATTAGTCTGTTCCTGTCCCAGTGCATGATGGGAACAGGGCAAACCAAACTACCAAGCCAATTCTTACACTGGGAAGGAAACAAGCTTCCGGGGACCGGTTTCTGCCATTTCAGGCGTCGTCGGCCCGGCTTGCTTGAATCCTGATGGTGCAATGAGCAAGGGACTCACATCTGAGTATACCCTTCCACGCTTAGGGTGGACAAAATATTTAACAACAAGGGGTGGTGATGGACAGAGTTTCTGAATTAAGCAGAATACTCTCACCCAGTCAAGAGATCAGGGCTAGATCCAACACCGTTTTTTAGCTCACTGCACCATCCCAGTTCAGAACCTGGCTATATGCAAATTAGTCTGTTCCTGTCCCAGTGCATGATGGGAACAGGGCAAACCAAACTACCAAGCCAATTCTTACACTGGGAAGGAAACAAGCTTCCGGGGACCGGTTTCTGCCATTTCAGGCATCGTCGGCCCGTCTTGCTTGAATCCTGATGGTGCAATGAGCAAGGGACTCACATCTGAGTATACCCTTCCACGCTTAGGGTGGACAAAATATTTAACAACAAGGGGTGGTGATGGACAGAGTTTCTGAATTAAGCAGAATACTCTCACCCAGTCAAGAGATCAGGGCTAGATCCAACACCGTTTTTTAGCTCACTGCACCATCCCAGTTCAGAACCTGGCTATATGCAAATTAGTCTGTTCCTGTCCCAGTGCATGATGGGAACAGGGCAAACCAAACTATCAAGCCAATTCTTACACTGGGAAGGAAACAAGCTTCCGGGGACCGGTTTCTGCCATTTCAGGCGTCGTCGGCCCGGCTTGCTTGAATCCTGATGGTGCAATGAGCAAGGGACTCACATCTGAGTATACCCTTCCACGCTTAGGGTGGACAATATATTTAACAACAAGGGGTGGTGATGGACAGAGTTTCTGAATTAAGCAGAATACTCTCACCCAGTCAAGAGATCAGGGCTAGATCCAACACCGTTTTTTAGCTCACTGCACCATCCCAGTTCAGAACCTGGCTATATGCAAATTAGTCTGTTCCTGTCCCAGTGCATGATGGGAACAGGGCAAACCAAACTACCAAGCCAATTCTTACACTGGGAAGGAAACAAGCTTCCGGGGACCGGTTTCTGCCATTTCAGGCGTCGTCGGCCCAGCTTGCTTGAATCCTGATGGTGCAATGAGCAAGGGACTCACATCTGAGTATACCCTTCTACGCTTAGGGTGGACAAAATATTTAACAACAAGGGGTGGTGATGGACAGAGTTTCTGAATTAAGCAGAATACTCTTACCCAGTCAAGAGATCAGGGCTAGATCCAACACCGTTTTTTAGCTCACTGCACCATCCCAGTTCAGAACCTGGCTATATGCAAATTAGTCTGTTCCTGTCCCAGTGCATGATGGGAACAGGGCAAACCAAACTACCAAGCCAATTCTTACACTGGGAAGGAAACAAGCTTCCGGGGACCGGTTTCTGCCATTTCAGGCGTCGTCGGCCCGGCTTGCTTGAATCCTGATGGTGCAATGAGCAAGGGACTCACATCTGAGTATACCCTTCCACGCTTAGGGTGGACAAAATATCATCATCACCACCCCCTTTTCTGAATCATTTTGTCCACCATAAGCATGGAAGGGTATACTCAGACATGAGTCCCTTGCTCACTGCTCCATCAGGATTCAAACAAGCCGGGCCGACGACGCCTGAAATGGCAGAAACCGGTCCCCGGAAGCTTGTCTCCTTTCTGGTGAAGAATTGGCTTGGTAGTTTGGTCTGCCCTGTTCCCATGATGCACTGGGCCAGGGACAGACTAATTTGCATATAGCCAGGTTCTGAGCTGGGATGGGGCAGTGAGCTAAATAACGGTGATGGATCAAGCCCATATCTTTGGACTGGGTAAGAGTGGTCTGCTTAGTTCAGACACTCTGTTCATCACCACCCCCTTTTCTGAATCATTTTGTCCACCATAAGCGTGGAAGGGTATACTCAGACATGAGTCCCTTGCTCACTGCTCCATCAGGATTCAAACAAGCCGGGCTGACGACGCCTGAAATGGCAGAAACCGGTCCCCGGAAGCTTGTCTCCTTTCTGGTGAAGAATTGGCTTGGTAGTTTGGTCTGCCCTGTTCCCATGATGCACTGGGCCAGGGACAGACTAATTTGCATATAGCCAGGTTCTGAGCTGGGATGGGGCAGTAAGCTAAATAACGGTGATGGATCAAGCCCTGATCTTTGGACTGGGTAAGAGTGGTCTGCTTAATTCAGACACTCTGACAAGGTAGCTGACTGACAGCAGCGCGAGCGCTTAGCGCGCTGTGTTAAAAGTGCTTTTTAATTGTGCTGGCTTTATTTTGGTCACTTGGACCCTGTTTTTAATCTCCCCCTCACTTGCACTGTAATTTGTGGCCCCCACCGCCGTTTGGGCGGGTCTGGTTCTGGGGTGGGTGCTTTATTTAATCTTGGTCGCCATTTTGGAGTGGGGTTTTGGTTAGAGGCAGCTCGATCTGCCTGCGCTTTACTGCGCATGTGCGGACCTGGAACACCTATTTAAGGCGAGTCCTTCCTCACCTCGCCCCTGACAAGGTAGCTGACTGACAGCAGCGCGAGCGCTTAGCGCGCTGTGTTAAAAGTGCTTTTTAATTGTGCTGGCTTTATTTTGGTCACTTGGACCCTGTTTTTAATCTCCCCCTCACTTGCACTGTAATTTGTGGCCCCCACCGCCGTTTGGGCGGGTCTGGTTCTGGGGTGGGTGCTTTATTTCATCTTGGTCGCCATTTTGGAGTGGGGTTTTGGTTAGAGGCAGCTCGATCTGCCTGCGCTTTACTGCGCATGTGCGGACCTGGAACACCTATTTAAGGCGAGTCCTTCCTCACCTCGCCCCTGACAAGGTAGCTGACTGACAGCAGCGCGAGCGCTTAGCGCGCTGTGTTAAAAGTGCTTTTTAATTGTGCTGGCTTTATTTTGGTCACTTGGACCCTGTTTTTAATCTCCCCCTCACTTGCACTGTAATTTGTGGCCCCCACCGCCGTTTGGGCGGGTCTGGTTCTGGGGTGGGTGCTTTATTTCATCTTGGTCGCCATTTTGGAGTGGGGTTTTGGTTAGAGGCAGCTCGATCTGCCTGCGCTTTACTGCGCATGTGCGGACCTGGAACACCTATTTAAGGCGAGTCCTTCCTCACCTCGCCCCTGACAAGGTAGCTGACTGACAGCAGCGCGAGCGCTTAGCGCGCTGTGTTAAAAGTTCTTTTTAATTGTGCTGGCTTTATTTTGGTCACTTGGACCCTGTTTTTAATCTCCCCCTCACTTGCACTGTAATTTGTGGCCCCCACCGCCGTTTGGGCGGGTCTGGTTCTGGGGTGGGTGCTTTATTTCATCTTGGTCGCCATTTTGGAGTGGGGTTTTGGTTAGAGGCAGCTCGATCTGCCTGCGCTTTACTGCGCATGTGCGGACCTGGAACACCTATTTAAGGCGAGTCCTTCCTCACCTCGCCCCTGACAAGGTAGCTGACTGACAGCAGCGCGAGCGCTTAGCGCGCTGTGTTAAAAGTGCTTTTTAATTGTGCTGGCTTTATTTTGGTCACTTGGACCCTGTTTTTAATCTCCCCCTCACTTGCACTGTAATTTGTGGCCCCCACCGCCGTTTGGGCGGGTCTGGTTCTGGGGTGGGTGCTTTATTTCATCTTGGTCGCCCTTTTGGAGTGGGGTTTTGGTTAGAGGCAGCTCGATCTGCCTGCGCTTTACTGCGCATGTGCGGACCTGGAACAGCTATTTAAGGCGAGTCCTTCCTCACCTCGCCCCTGACAAGGTAGCTGACTGACAGCAGCGCGAGCGCTTAGCGCGCTGTGTTAAAAGTGCTTTTTAATTGTGCTGGCTTTATTTTGGTCACTTGGACCCTGTTTTTAATCTCCCCCTCACTTGCACTGTAATTTGTGGCCCCCACCGCCGTTTGGGCGGGTCTGGTTCTCTGGTGGGTGCTTTATTTCATCTTGGTCGCCATTTTGGAGTGGGGTTTTGGTTAGAGGCAGCTCGATCTGCCTGCGCTTTACTGCGCATGTGCGGACCTGGAACACCTATTTAAGGCGAGTCCTTCCTCACCTCGCCCCTGACAAGGTAGCTGACTGACAGCAGCGCGAGCGCTTAGCGCGCTGTGTTAAAAGTGCTTTTTAATTGTGCTGGCTTTATTTTGGTCACTTGGACCCTGTTTTTAATCTCCCCCTCACTTGCACTGTAATTTGTGGCCCCCACCGCCGTTTGGGCGGGTCTGGTTCTGGGGTGGGTGCTTTATTTCATCTTGGTCGCCATTTTGGAGTGGGGTTTTGGTTAGAGGCAGCTCGATCTGCCTGCGCTTTACTGCGCATGTGCGGACCTGGAACACCTATTTAAGGCGAGTCCTTCCTCACCTCGCCCCTGACAAGGTAGCTGACTGACAGCAGCGCGAGCGCTTAGCGCGCTGTGTTAAAAGTGCTTTTTAATTGTGCTGGCTTTATTTTGGTCACTTGGACCCTGTTTTTAATCTCCCCCTCACTTGCACTGTAATTTGTGGCCCCCACCGCCGTTTGGGCGGGTCTGGTTCTGGGGTGGGTGCTTTATTTCATCTTGGTCGCCATTTTGGAGTGGGGTTTTGGTTAGAGGCAGCTCGATCTGCCTGCGCTTTACTGCGCATGTGCGGACCTGGAACACCTATTTAAGGCGAGTCCTTCCTCACCTCGCCCCTGACAAGGTAGCTGACTGACAGCAGCGCGAGCGCTTAGCGCGCTGTGTTAAAAGTGCTTTTTAATTGTGCTGGCTTTATTTTGGTCACTTGGACCCTGTTTTTAATCTCCCCCTCACTTGCACTGTAATTTGTGGCCCCCACCGCCGTTTGGGCGGGTCTGGTTCTGGGGTGGGTGCTTTATTTCATCTTGGTCGCCATTTTGGAGTGGGGTTTTGGTTAGAGGCAGCTCGATCTGCCTGCGCTTTACTGCGCATGTGCGGACCTGGAACACCTATTTAAAGCTCCTCCCCTAGCGCAGCGGGATCGCGCAGCGGGCGCGTCCTCGCGTGGCCGGAGTCGTGCCAGAGTCCTGCCCGTCTGCGCCCGTCCGCGCTAAGGACGCGCTGGACGTCGCGGTACTCTGGCTAGGGAGCATCATTCTATCCCGGCTCTACCATGCTGACGTACTCGCGGGACTGCCTGCTTTCCATCGGTCAGGTAAGCCGCTGTTGCACCCTGCCCCCGGTACACCCACTGCGTGGCCCTTATCATTGCCTCTGTAATGGGTGGGCTCTAGACTCCCCGCGCCCCCTCTCAAGGACGGTTTCCTCGGAGACGCACCGCATTATAGGCATTCCTACTACTTTGAGGATCCTGAACCTAAATGTCAGGTCCGCGCTGAAGCATTATCAGCATATTTATGACCTTATTGAGGAGGAAGCTCCCGACGTACTCGCCATGACGGAAACATGGCTGCAGGACGCTGATACCGCTATTACCAATCTAGCCTGCCCACCCGGCTATTCAATATACACCTTGAATAGGCTGTCTAGGGGCGGAGGTATCGCGTTAGTGGTAAAAACTATCTACCCTTGCGTCTGGAGCGCCCTAACCATCTCTGGGTGCGAAAGCGCCATGTTCAAGGTCTCTGTCAGCCCGGAGTTTACCCTGTCCGGGATGGTCGTTTATCGTCCACCCGGCAGTGAGGTGGCGTTCAGAAATGCTTTCCCCGATATTGTTGGCCCTCTGGTTGCAGATTGTGCCAACTTTTCTATCATGGGTGACTTAAATCTGCATTTCGACACCCTCTCTGGCTTGACAGTGCGTTCCATCTCCTCTGACCTTGAGGCCTTTCAACTCCCTCAGATGGTGTCCCAGCCTACCCACTCGGGGGGGCATATTTTGGATCCCTTGTTCACCAATCTGCCGGGGATTCAAATTACTTCTGTTTCTCCGGTGGAGTGGACAGATCACTTCTTGGTGTCCATTCTATGCCCTGTCTCTGCCACTCCTTCCATCTCGTCGGCTAGATGGGTTCAGAAGAGGGCTTGGAAAAAGCTTAGTTTAGAAGACTTCCATCGTCTTCTATTAGAGGAGCCGCTGGACCTTTTGACGGATGTGGAAAAGGGGTATGACCTCTTCTGTTCTTGGATCACCAGGGCCTTGGACTCTCTGATACCTATTGTATCAACTAAAATCAACTCTAGAGAGTCCAGTCCCTGGTACGATGGCGCACTTCGGGCCCTAAAGGGCGCCTGTAGACGAGCAGAGAGGGCCTGGAGGAAAACCTATGCGGCTGATTTAAAAGCCGCATATACCAGGTCCGTTAAGCTCTACCATCGAGCTATCTGCAGGGCTCGTGCGGCCTTCTATGCTACCGAATTCCGGAACAGCCCAAATCCGTCAAAGGCTATTTTTAAGGCCGTAAAACAACTTATGGCGAAGCGGACTACCACTACAACCGTAAGCTCCCTTTCCCAATGTGAATCCCTTGCCTCTTATTTTTTGGGGAAGGTCCTAGCCATCTACAGGACATTCCCTAGCATAGGGTCCACTGTGGAAAGTATTAATCGGGTTCACCATCAGACCACACTGCTTGTTTTCCCCCCCCTTGCCTTGGACGGTTTTGACAAACTTGCGTTGCAAGTTAAATCTGGGTCTCCATCTGACCCAGTAAGGCCTGCTCTCTTTCGAGACCAGGCTTTTATGGGGCGTACAGTTGTATGCTCCCTTGTCAATCTCTCCTTGGAATCGGGAATTGTACCATCTAAGTGGAAACAAGCCGTGGTATCCCCGATTATTAAAAAGCCTACCCTGGACCCCTCTAAGCCTGAAAGCTATCGCCCCATCTCGCTGCTACCCTGGCCAGCCAAGATCACTGAAGCCCACGTCAATTTGGCCCTGTCTGAACATCTGACTCGGACCAATGCCCTCGACCCCACACAAAACGGATTCCGTGCTGGGCACAGTACGGAAACTGCGTTACTTGTGATGGTGGAACATCTCCGGGCAAGGTTGGATGCTGGTCAAACGGCGGCGCTTATTCTGTTAGATCTCAGCGCCGCCTTTGATACGGTAGACCACAGCATCATCCTGCGTCGGCTCGAGGAGACCGGCATTGGCGGTGTGGTATTGCAATGGTTCCGCTCCTTCTTAGACGACCGCTCCTTCTGTGTTGCCATCCCTCCCTTCAAGTCCAGTTACCATCCACTGGCCATGGGGGTTCCGCAAGGGTCCTCGCTGAGTCCCACGTTGTTTAATCTTTACGTGAGGCCGCTGGCTGATGTCGCCAGGCAGTGGGGCCTTACCCTGGTCTCGTATGCCGACGACACTCAGCTGGCGGTTACGCTCAGCGGGGATGCGGAAATTGAGGCCCCCAGGTTTCAGTCCGGACTGAAGGCGGTGGCTAGTTGGCTGACAGGCAACTGCCTTCAGCTAAACGCCACTAAAACAGAGGTGTTGGTCGTCGGGAAGGGAGTGGAGCTGTGGGGTGACCACTGGTGGCCTCCAGAGTTGGGTCCCACTCCGATCCCGGTATCGGAAGTGAAAAATCTGGGGATATGGCTGGATGCGGGCCTCTCTTTTATAGGCCATACGAAAAGAACTGCGGCCTGCTGTTTCGGTCTCCTGAGGGGCTTGAGACCTGTTCTCAAGTTCTTTGACGCCCCGACCAGGCAGCTGGTGATCCAGGCCACTATCATCTCTCGCCTGGATTATGCCAGCTCTCTCCTGGCCGGGGCCAATCAGGCTGAACTAACCCGATTACAACGGGTTCAGAATGCTGCGGCGAGGGCGATCGTCGGCTTACCAAGATTTTGCTCAGTGACAGGTGTCCTTCGCTCCCTACACTGGCTTCCGGTTAGGAAGCGTATTCTCTTTAAAGTCCTGTGCCTCGCTTTTAAAATCTTGAGAGGTACAGGCCCGGAAATCCTGTCGAATTGTTTGTCTTTCTACGTTCCTGCCCGTTGCCTCCGCTCCCAAGGTCTGGCCCTTGCGGTGGTTCCCAGATTCAGGCTTAGCCGCATGGGAGGCCGCTTGTTTCGGG
Organism: Lissotriton helveticus; assembly: GCF_964261635.1. NCBI lineage: Eukaryota > Metazoa > Chordata > Amphibia > Caudata > Salamandridae > Lissotriton > Lissotriton helveticus. Next base: position 977,478,711 of record NC_136072.1, on the reverse strand, counting down.
TACTGGCTGCGTCAGCATGGAACTCCTTGCCTGTTGAAATCCGCTTGCTTGAGGACCTTCTGACTTTCCGGAAGGCGATAAAAACCTTCCTGTTTTAGTTGTCTGTATCCCTGCTCCTGTTTTAGCTGTTTAGTTGCCTCTTTTTACATCCCGTTGTGTTACGAGCTACCTTGTCTTTGCGCCGGGACGCTCCTTGGCTGGAGTCGCTGCGCGCACAATAAATAGACGTAACATAACATAACATAACTCTGTTCATCACCACCCCCTTTTCTGAATCATTTTGTCCACCATAAGCGTGGAAGGGTATACTCAGACATGAGTCCCTTGCTCACTGCTCCATCAGGATTCAAACAAGCCGGGCCGACGATGCCTGAAATGGCAGAAACCGGTCCCCGGAAGCTTGTCTCCTTTCTGGTGAAGAATTGGCTTGGTAGTTTGGTCTGCCCTGTTCCCATGATGCACTGGGCCAGGGACAGACTAATTTGCATATAGCCAGGTTCTGAGCTGGGATGGGGCAGTGAGCTAAATAACGGTGATGGATCAAGCCCTGATCTTTGGACTGGGTAAGAGTGGTCTGCTTAATTCAGACACTCTGTTCATCACCACCCCCTTTTCTGAATCATTGCTCTGAATGGGCATCAGAAGATGACATAGAGTCCAAGGTAGCATACTGTAGTAAATATAATAAGTTCTTAAAGTAACTTTATTGGAGTACAGTTTTACATGCAGCAACCTTCAGCTGTACAATTCAATACTGGTTATCATTGGACCTTTAACTGTGATGCAGTTCCACTGCATCACAGTTACATCATACTATTCTAAATATTACCACATATTTTCCCCCTATGGACTCTAAAAGAAAAATAATACTTGAGAAAACATTCAACCTATGAAATACATGTATTGCAGGTAAACAATGTTAACAGTATTTACAAGAGAGCAAGAAATAATAAAAACAACACCTTTTATAAATGAGATACTTTGCAAAAATCCCCAAAACTCCACTTCTTGCCATCATCCAGTTGAGCCACGGAACCTCAGACAGAGATCATTTTATGAGGCTGAGAAAACTTGTTCTATCCTTTCTTCACAAATCCAAATCTTCTTATTACCCCCCAATCACTTTCCTCAAACACCAACTCCTTAGCACGGTTTCTACTGTCAAAATCTTATTGCGCCACTGACAATCTACAACTCTTGACCTCATCTTTTCTCTATCAACCCAAACCTGATTTTTCTCCTGCAACCACATCGGAGACTCCATAGTACCCGGGTCTCTCCCCTTCAAAGCAACAAAAGGAGAAACTCCTGTCACTGAGTGAGGCGTAATCCTATGACCCCACATTATTCTCCGTAACTCATCTTTCCATGACAATCTATTAGCTAGAGAAAGTTGAATACATTCCATCGCAATCCGGTTCACTCTTTCCACAAGTCCATTGGCTTGTGGAGGGAACAAAGCTACTCTATCATGACTGATCCCAAGACCACAAAGAAAACGACTAACTTCAGAAGAAACCAATTGAACTCCATTGTCCGTTACAAGTGTTTTCGGTACTCCCTCTTCCAAAAAGACTTCTTTAAGAAACTTTATCACATTAACAGTAGTGACTTGACCCATAGATTTACATGTACACCACTTGCTATGATAATCCACCAACACAACCAAACCAATTATTACTTCCCAATTTGTCAATTGGACCCAACACCTCCAAATCCAATTTCTCCCATGGTCTTATAGGTAATTCAACACATCTCAAAGGGGGTTCTCTTGTAACTTTTACCTTATCACTATTGCTACACGCATGACAATCCCGCTCCAGTTCTTCCACATTCCTGTCCATTTCAGGCCACCAAAAAGACTCTCTTAATCTCTGCTTAGTCAAACTTCTACCCAAGTGCCCTTCATGTACGATTTTCAACAATCTTGTTCCCAACAAAACCGGAGGAACTATCCTGTTTCTTCTCAAAATCTTATCACCTTGCAAACTAAGCTCATCCTTTACCGACAAGTACTGTTTATGCATTTCCACTTCACTAGAGCCATTCCAACAATTCATAATGAGTTCCCTTGACTTCTTATATTCTTCATCCTTCTTCATTGCTTCCTTCCATTCATCTTGATAGCAAATTCACTATCCATATTTACGACAAAATCCTCCAAAATGTCCACGCAAGAGACATCCTCCACCGGCATCCTAGAAAGACAGTCGGCAATAACATTCTTACTGCCACGCACATATTCAATAACAAAGTTGTAATCTAAAACAGAAAATAGCTACCTCGATATTCGAGGAGTTACACTACCATCTAAACCACTTCCACCTTTAAAAATATGGACTAGGAGGAGGAGCTACGCTAGCAACCAAGATGGCCGCATAAGCTCTCGGCTCCGTCGACCTCCGTCATTAGCTGGATAATCCTGTCGTATATCCTGATTTCATGCCCGACCTCCGTGTGGCTGAAGCGTTGCAGAGCCTGATGGTGCAATCCCGGGACTTTTACCGGCTCGATTGACGGAGTTACACCGTGTTTCATTTCTCGGCCTAACCCAGCGTGTGAGCAGGGGCCTCGAGTACTGGCCCATCCGGGTTTCAGTTGAACAACATCGGCCGCGGGACTCGGGCAGAGTCCGGTCTTTCGAAGTGGAGGTCTTCCTTACCCGATCTGGATGGCGGTCATGTGGTCTGGTTGACAATAAAGGAACGGTGACAAGACACGTCTGTGGCTGTGGGCGGGGGTCCCCGTCCCGGAGACCCGGTAGCGCCTCCCAGGTTCGACGGGCTGGAGTCCTCGCTCGCGGTGGCGGAGTATAGATTGCTGACTCGGTAGGTCGCCTTCCGTTGCCGTCTGCTCCGCTCTTGCCTGTCCCCCCGGAGTTGTCCGGCCCTCTGGGTAAAAAGACTTAGTTTGAAATCGAGCGAGAGGAGATGGATCGGACGGAGTGTGTGCTGTCGCTGAGGACTGTAATGGCCGCCGTCAGGGCACTTCACTCGCAAGTGGAAGCCATCGTCCACAAAATGATCGTTGCAGTTGAGACTGGGCATTTGAGACCGGACTCTGATCCTTTGCAAGACCTGAAACGAGCTGAGTTCCCCGCGATGGCTTTAACGGAGAAAGAGGGCCCGTGCAGAAAAAAGTATTGATGCCCTTGGTCAGCGCTCAAGTAAAAACTTGCGAGCTCGAGATTTCGGAAAGATCCCTACACCCAACAGTGCTACCGATTGAGATGGAACCACTCGATTCTTCACTCCTGGAGAACTCCATTAGTGCCTTTTGGATTGATTTAATATCTTTCTCCTCCCATGTAGTTTCACTACGTTTTCGGAGGGAGCAATATCGAGACTTACTGTCAGTGGGGGAGTATTTTTGTGCGGTTGGAGTTTTTAAAGATCAAACATTTTTGACTTGTTCCAGTTGCAATTGTTTTGAACTCCTTGGGCACTTTGACTCTCCTGTCGATGCGGTGGTTCTACCGGTAGGAGTTCGCAGGAAGGATCGGAAGGGCCAGGGATGAGCTTGACTGTCTGTGTTCGATATTAAGTCTTTAATGGACACGGGATTTGCAACCATTATTGACGCGGAAGGCTGGGCGGTTTTCATAACTTCCCCTGTTTGGTTTTGTTAGTAATTCCTAATAATATTTTGAATATATTGCAGGGGTCGTTTGCTTCTGGCGGGGGGGAGGGGAGACCGGGAGCCTGTATGAAGAATTCCTCCTCCATTTTACTATTTTTGGTAATTAGTTAGATGGGGCGACAGTTGGGGTTAGGCGAAAGCCATATGCAGGGGTGCAGGGAGGGGGGAGGGGTGTTTGTTGTATTGTCTTTGTTTTGTTTCTATGTTTCAAACTCCGATTCAAATCCTGGTATTGGGTGCCTTCCTGAGGGGTTATCCTGATTGGTGGGTGGACGGGTCCTAGGGGTGTTTGTGTTATATGAGATCTTCCACAATGTCTTGCCTTTAATTGCTGCAAGTGGGTAGCGATCGTTGTTTTGCTCACTGTTTTTATCGTGTTGCGATTGACTACCACTCTATCTTTCTGTATTTTTAAAATCCTGTTCTTAATGGGTGGTGCAATTGTGAATAATGTCGATAAGGTTGGACTGATATTTACTGTGTTCTATATGATCGCATGCCATTTTATCCTGAGATTTAGCTTTCACCGTACGGATTCTCCGTCTACTGCTTACCATATGTTTGTATAATTGTTGCTTACTCCATGATGTAAGGCATCTGCTGTTGTTTTTTTTGTCTTTTCAATAATAAAAAGATATTAAAAAATATATATATATGGACTAAAGGTTTATGATCCCTCTTGACAACAAAAGGTAAGCCCCACAAAAAGTACCTAAAATGCGCCATTCCCCAACAACATGCCAGAGCTTCCTTCTCTATAGTTGAATATGATTTCTCTGCCCCCTGTAATCTGCATGAAGCAAACCAAATAATAGTTTCATCTTTATCTGACACTTGCAACAAAACTGCTCCTAATCCGACATTACTAGCAGCTGTAACCAATATGGATTTTTTCTTATAGTTAAAATGCCCCAATGATGGAGCACTGGCGAAACATATTTTTACATTAATAAATGAATCCTCACACTCAGAATTCCATTCAACACAGTTCCTTTCTTCAAAAGATGTCTCATTGGTTCTACTAAATCAGCAAACCTTGGAACAAATTATGAACAATATTCAGCAAGACATAAGAAGTACTTTAATTGCTCCTTATTAGTAGGACAAGGAGCATCTTTCACAGCTCTCACAATACTACCCTTCGGTCTTATCCCATCAGCTGATATTTGATGACCCAAATAGTTGACTTCACTCAATCTTATTTGATACTTCACTTCTCTTTTTTGATTGTCAATCCACATTTAGAAATTCTCTGTAAGACGTCTTCCATCAATTTATCATGTTCATCAAATGACCTCCCCACAATCATTATATCGCCCCGAAAGCATAATATTCTCTCCATCCCCTTAAATATATTTTGCATGATACGCTGGAATGCCAATCCAAAAGGCATTCCACAATACCGAAACGCCCCCAAAGGTGTCACAAATTAAGTCAAGGGGCGCGACTCGAGATGTAGATGCACTGATGGTAGGCTGAGGACATGTCTAGGACACTAAACACAAAACCTCCACCCATCATGCTTAACATTTCTCCAATATTCGGTAAGGGTTGTCTATCCCCCCAAATTTTCTGTTAAGATATCTCAAATCAATGCATAAATGAATTTTGTTACCTTCCTTCGGTGCAACGACAATTGGAGATAACCATTCTGATGACTCTATTGGTTCTATAACTTTAGCTTCCAACAATTTATCCAATTTTTTATGAAGTGGTTCTCTCATCATATGCGTTATTGTCCTTTCAACATACCTAAATTATCAGAAAAACATGAGAATACTTTTCCATTAACATGTTTCTCTACTCATTGTGCATATCAACATTTGAAGATACATTTTCTACATTTGTTTCAGTAGCCATACTTGGTTCCACAGCATTTGGATTGAGTATAATGTTCAAATCCCATCCTCATTGCCATAATTTGTAGTAATCCAGACAGATAGCTCCTAATAAGTTCTTAAAGTAACTTTATTGGAGTACAGATTTACATGCTGCAACCTTCAGCTGTACAATTCAATACTGGTTATCATTGGAACTTTAACTGTGATGCAGTTCCACTGCATCACAGTTACATCATACAATTCTAAATATTACCACACATACATTTTGCGGGGAAAAGTGTTGTAACTAGGCAACGGAGTAAGAGCCCAAAGGCACTAGTTACCAGCAGTGGAAACAGTGCTCCACAATGGAGTACTAGCTACCAGCAGTGGAAACAGAGTTCCAAAATGGACAGGAAAGGAAACTACTGTTCGGAGCTGTCTTCAAGGATCACGGTACACAATGTGCCCAATACTGCCTATTGTATCACCCTATGCTGTCCTAACATGAACAGATGTAACTAGTGAAGACACAACTGAACTAATGCACAATGAATCTGCCCTGCTTAGAGCAGCATGCAACAATCCTTTGTGGACAGCCCAACACATATTAGATTGGATTGGATAAAGTTACATTCTTCCAAGTGGTCTACCTAATATCCATAATAACTCATTGGCCTAGGGGCACTCGCTTATAGCAATATAACAACTAACTCCAGTGAACCATGTGCTTAAGAGCAGAAGGAATGAGCAGTTCACAGAATTTTACTGGTAGATTCTTGAACAAATACATGGAGGGACCGTTTTGAATTTGTAGGACCTTATTACGAGTGGACCATGAAACTACTATTAACTCCCATATCTAAATTCTGAGTTTTTATGCATACACCACACCGTCATATTTACCCAGGTCATTTGCAGAAATGTACAGAGGGAAAATCGCAGAGAAAAATACTGGGATATGTTGGTTTTGGTTTACCTATATTGGCTTACCAAAAAATGGATGTGACTTTTTTTATTTCTTTGGGTCCTAGATGGCGATATCGATTCATTCATCCATTGGAACTCAGCACAAAAAACATTGTAAATATATGATCACAGAAGCATTACTTTGCAAACATGTGACCTTCGGAAGACTTTTTAAACATACTTAAACAGAGGTTGCACTCAAATTATAGTTATTACCTGAGAACTGAGAAAGGGTACGTCCTCATAAGAAAAAAAAAATAACAAAATGAGGAGCTGAAGGAGATGGAAGTTCAGACTAAAAAGTGATGGGAAAGAAGGGGGAAGCAGTTAAAGTTACAGAGGTTTCCCACATAATGAACAAACAAAAAAAGAAATGCAAAATGCAAAATTAAATAAAAGGGTAAGCGAAACTTGAAGTGCAGTGGGAAAACTCCCAAGTAAAAAAAAAGTAAAGACAAAAAGATGTTAAGAAAGGTGAAGTAAGATGCCCAAAGTATTACAACTTAGATGTAATGAACTGAAATTAAAATGGTACATTAAAAAAGTATGAAACCATGACTGGATCAAGACTTTGCAAACGGAATAACATGGCAGCAAGACTTCGTAAGCGCAATTGCATAAGGGTGCACACAGTGAAACATTGTAAGCATACACACAAGGCCTGTTTACTTTTGTTGCAGTGATTCTGCTCAGGAACAGAACTGTGGTTGGACCATAGGGCATCGGTAGGCAGGGACTGAGTCACCACATCCCCTCAATACCTATGAACCCCAGTCCGACTAGTTATAGTGTCTCACTTACCCTCCTAACCCTGCCCAGAGAGACAAGTGAATTGTTACCCCAGAGCACATACACTCCCGACACTCTCAGGGATCGAACTTGCCTACAATACAATATAACAGAGACACAACAGAAGTTTGGAATGTTTATTTAAATTAGCGTGCACTAGAGTGCGGTATTCATGCCACAATTAGAAAACAAATGCCTAATGAAAATACAATCAGCATAGTCAGTAAACCATATACTATGAAAAGTTCTGTCATATGTCAGATTAGCCTAACCCCCCACCCCTTCTATAGAAGCGGAATTATTATACAACAAAGATCTATGGGATTAGTATTGGACCCAGCACCTTGCGATATACAGACGGATGTTCTAAATCTCAGGTATAGCTGTGATCTCCTCTTAGGAAGTCTCTCTATGTGTGTTACATCTCTGTGCATACCTATATGACAAGGCTCATATGCTCACAAAAACAGCTGCACTCATGTGTTGTGTCTAGGTGCTAGTGCCTGACCAGAACAAAGTAAAGAGGGACATTGTTTTTTTAACTTGCCTGCTATGTTCAGACTAAATCCCAGGCAAGAAAAGAATGCGAAAACAGCTGCATGTTCTGTGTAAAAGTACAAAGTTGCGCAAAAAATAAAGGTGTTTATACATAGTAACATGTGCAAAACAAATGCAGCCTATGCCGTGCACAGTTAGGCTAACCTAGGGAAAAGTAAAATAGGCCTTGCACTGAACACATGACACTTTATAAACATTATGTGGATCGCTATTGGACAGTTCTCTATCTGCCCTTTACCTTTTTATGAAAAGAAACTTAGCAAAATAGGGTTTCTGAGACTGTGTATAATCTAATTACTGGTGCTCTCCCTGTTAGTTAAAGGTACATATGACGTTTTGTGATCAGCTGATATCTTTTATCCATACATTTAGAGGATCTGAGAGATAACTCCAACCTGAACATCAGAAATGAATTCAAAATAATCCTTGTAGTTAAGCGAAATCAAGACAGTGAAAGTTACTAAGAAATAGTTTACATATTTGTCTTGTTAACATTATTCAGGTGCCTCAAACCATTCACTTGGCGCGTTTACTTAAGGCATTTGTTGAGGAACTTAGTCGTCCAGCCTCAGCAAAGTGAGACCATGAATATAGAAGACTGGGAGGGCCCTCTGAATCAGATGCGCACATTTCAGCATTAAAGTCAGAGCTGTTGACTGGACACTTCTCAACATTTGTGGCTAACAGCTGTCATCTCCATTTTAGGATCATTTCCCTTTCGTCTCAGCAGAATTCCACAGACTATGTACAGAGTGCAAGCAAATGCTGTCTGTCTGGTGGCAGATACAGTCCTTCAATGGCTTTATGAAGAATGCAGACTATGAGTAATGTGCTTCAAGCTTAAAATAATATAGCTCCTCCTTGTTTGTTAGTAGGGATGCTCACACGTAGGGGTTGATGATTGGGAACTAGTATAACTACACCTGAATGGTTGATATTTGCAAGCAAGACTTATGGATACTTACAGTAATTGAACTATACGAAAGACAAGGTTAATGTTGGCATTATTAACTACTGAAATACAACACCATGGCCCTGATTACAAGCTACTGGTTAAATTGTGACCCCTTGGCAAACAGATTTTTGCAAAAGTATCTACATTCTGAGTTGTCTGATAATTATCTCAACCATGCCCTTTTCCCTTTGCCCCAACAGAGTTCTACAAGACAAACCTACTGAAATTTATCAGAGGAAAATGTCCCAGAAAAAAGGGGAAAATATGTGTATTTAGGATGCTTTCAATACTGATTTCACATGTTCTACCTCATTTGCAAGTGAATAACTTGGAGCAGGAGGTATTAATTATTCCAGGTGAATACCTTGTCCTTGTGTAATGTGATAAATACCTCTCCCCCAGTCGGCCCAATTGTAATCAGAATCTGATGCTCCAACTCAGAGCAGGTCATAAAAGGATGAGGTATTTACCCTGGGGTGAGCTATTTATCAGGTGTGGTAAATACCTTGTATCCCAAGTTGTCCTCTCGGAATAGGGGCATAATTCCAGAATCAGTATTTACACTTGGAATTCTCCACTTTTTGCATTTTTTCAGATTTCTGATTGCCAGACTCCAAAAAGTCCCAAAGTATACAGTTTGCCTAACCTTTTGTCAATGTGCATGTACCTCTGAAATCCTTCACTGATGTGTTTTCATTGGCACCCACCTGAAAACATGTTCAATATTATATACCATGTTTACATAACTCTTCACAGTTATTCACTCTCCTAATATCCCAATTTGTTGTTACCATACCTGCCAAAAAGAGGCATAATAGCAGCTGCCTAAAACTGTGCTTCTTTTCAACACAGATACATTTATCGTACATAATACCATGTTCAAGGCTTCTCTATTTGGAACTCAACAACTCTTCCTCTCTTCAATGAAGCACCTTTTCAAAAATTTGGGAGGTTTCTGAAGATGTATACCTCTTTACAGGCCTATCCCTGGTCTCAGCAGATTAAACTGGTTCCAAAGCCTGTAGACTCAAAATGTCAGCAGATGAATATCTGGCCAGTCAGAAGGTAATAACTTGACTGGGCCCTACCTCTCACTGTATCCGACCCGCGCTCTATCGCGGTCGGCCTGAAACCTTGACTTTGTCCCAGAATATCCCAACCAGATGGCCCAAGCACTAGAAAAAAATCATATTTCCGGGTCCCTACATTGGACCTTTGTCATTTTGTTATCATCCTAATCACATTAATGTTTCCTATTTTTATAAACTGGTGTTGGATTTTTATTGTGTGTTGTATCTTAAGTTTTTTATGTATTGGTGTTTTAAATACTTCACACACCCATCTCCTAAGTTAAGTTTGCCTGCTCACAGCCAGCTACCAAGGGTTGAGCAAGAGAATAATTTATTGAGACATTGACAGTATGTTATATTGTGTTTGCGGCTTTATTGCAAATGATAGGTACCTACCAACACCTACTACTGAGCCACCTTCCAACAACCTGTTAAATAGCTTTGAACCGTAATGCAGGTGTAGGGGTCCTGTAACATCTGCAAATAAATAAGAATAGGTCTAGCTTGCCTCAAATTTGGTTTCTTGAATAGGGGGATAAGATAACGCTTTCATAATTGTTTATGAACAATACAAAAAATAATAAGGTGCATAGTTTCTTGAAAAGAAATTAATTTACAAGAACCTGGACTGAATGTTGAAACATATGACCACCCTTTTGGAACACTCAAAGGACAGTGCACCAAATTAATTATAGAGGAGGTCAGTAGAAAACAATGGCTGCTGTTAGCCACAAATATAAGATAAGGTTCTAATGATGGTACTGTCTTCAAAAGGACATAAGACCTAACATTTCAGTCTTTGAGAGCACATCTACTTTTTAAAAATGATCATTCTAGTTCACTACAGAGCTGCTTTGACAAATGACTCTGACTTAAAGAAGAGATCTGTGTGTCCAAGTTCCAGAAAATGTTTTTACTTACTATAATTGATAATTGAGCCTAAAGATTTTTAAGGCATCATACAGCCAGAGACAGGTCATGACAACTAACTAATTAATTTATGTCTCTGGCTTAACACAAACAGAAAGCCAGAGTAAAAAAGGGCATCATTTAGTAAGATTAACAATGTACCCCAGCTCCATTTCTTCATGAGAAATGCACAATAAACAACTATTAGGCAACAATACAAATATGTCAGAGAAACAAATTTTCCTCAATTTGCAGATGAGGATATTTAATATAACCCCAAATATCCAGTCCAGTAGAAAAAATGCAACATATTTAACTCCATGAATTTTAATCATTACTTGGATGAGCCTATTACCCAACCTCAAATTGAAATCAAATATAGTTGAAATATGTTGGAATCCGGATTCCCCGTCCCGCACCACTGTCACTAAATGCGAAACCCGGGACTCATCACTCAATGTTAGGCCAAGTAAGGACACAGTTTGAGATAGCCCTGCTGACCCCCTTAGTAGCTTGGCAGGAGCAGCCAGGTGTATCTCCAAGGCACGAGTGTACAGTATGTGCAACCACACCCACAGCAACCAACTGGTGACACCACAAATGGACTTAACACGAGTTTGATAAAACGAGTATAATCTTTATATAAAAAGATATACGATCAGACCACACGATACAAAAGCCAACATATAATAAAGGGTAATATTCATTCCGGCTGGCTGGTAGGTTCAAATCCCAACCAACGCTTTGAAAATTAATTAATTTATTTATTTGCAGGTTTGTACCGCGCTGGCTTCGACTCCGGAAGGAGTATCTCCGCGCCTTTGGCTTCTACAACATATGTTTAGGGGAAGGACTATTTTAGCAGCTATTCTAGTCTAGTGTTGGAATAAGAAGGTCTTCAGCATCTTTCTAAAAGGGAAGTGTTCTGCACATAGCCTGAGAGATATTGGGAGACTATTCCAAAGGGAGGGTCCAGCTACTGATAATGCTTTAGTTCCATGTCTGGCCTTCTTTGCTCTAGGTACACACAGAAGGCCTTGTTCACTCGACCTGAGTATCCGGGAGGGTATGTAAGGGACAAATTTGGTGGTCAGGTATGCAGGACCCATCCCATTAAGGCTTTTATGTATGGTGCAGCATACCTTGAACTTGGCCCTCTGTTTGACAGATAACCAATGTAATTTTGTCAGCAGAGGTTTAGAAGGCGTACGAGGAGGGGCGTTCAGAACCAAGCGAGCAGCCGTGTTCTGGACCACCTGAAGTCTTTTCGTGACTCCCTCGTTAGCAGACAGGAGCAGGTCATTGCAATAGTCCAATCGACTCAGGACTAGAGCCTGCACCAGCGTCCTCCTGGTTGCATCTGGTAATAAGGGGAAGATTTTACGCAGCATGCCAATCACATGGAAGCAGGCTCCCACCACCTGGTTGCCATGTTGTTTGAGAGTGAGCTCCTGATCTAGACAGACTCCCAGGTTCTTGACTATTTGTTTGGGCTTGGGTACTGGTCCAAGATCTTGTGACCACCAGTCTGGAGTCCAAAGTAGTTTTGCCTCACCAAACAACATGACTTCTGTCTTCCCAACGTTGCATTGCAAGTAGTTGGAAGACATCCAGTGTGCCACTGCTTTCATACCCCGAGAGAAGGAGTTCCTAACCTCTGGGGTAAAGATCTTAAAGGGAAAGAGGAGTTGCGTATCATCCGCGTAAGAAATCGGGATGAATCCATACATTCTCATGATGTTAGCCAGGGGTGCCACATATATGTTAAAAAGCGTGGGGCTCAGACATGAGCCCTGTGGCACCCCCTTGGAGATTTCAACTTCCTCTGACCGATACGTACCCATAGTTACTTGCTGGGTGCGGTTAGTTAGGAAACTCCTCAACCATGCCAGTGCTTCGTGCTTCAGGCTGATGTTAGCTAGCCTGGCAGTTGAGATGGAATGAGATACGGTGTCAAATGCCGCAGACAGATCCAACAGCACCAGGATAACGGAGTGGCCCCTATCCTGGTACATGTGTAGATCGTCTGCGACTGACATCAGGGCGGTCTCGGTACTGTGTCTATGCCTGAAGCCTGATTGTGATTGGTCCAACACTCCTGCGGATTCAATGTATTTAGACAAATTTCTGTTTACGTGTTTTTCAATAACTTTGCCTAGAAAAGGGAGCAGGGATATAGGTCTGAGGTTGGCTAGCTCATCCCAGGGAGTTGCAGTGTTTTTCCTGAGCGGTTTGACCAGAGCCTTTTTCCATCCTTTCGGAACCTGTCCTATGCTCAGCGAGAGGTTTATCAGCCTCTGGATAGCAGGTCCCAGATCCATTGCCAATGTGGGCATAACACGTGCAGGGATAATGTCCATCGGGCAACCACTCTTTATCTGGGAGATGAGTGCTAATACTTCCTCAATCGAGATGGGGGGAAATACAGAAAGGGAATGCATGACCGGAGGTTGTATTTCCGTATTTAAAATAGGGTCATTATCATTCGTACTGGTTTGATTCGAATGTATGATTTTATCATAAATTGTATCAATTTTTTGAGTGAAGAACTGAGAAGTATTGTCGCATAATTGCTGTGAGGCCACTTCCGGGCTTTCGCAAGCTATAGGTTTAATAAAGGTCTCTAAGATCTGATATAGTGCTTTGGGGTTGTTACCAGCTACCAATAGTTGGGATGCAATATGGTTTTTTCGCGCCAAACGAATGGCTTTATGGTATGCTGTCAAGGAACTTCTATACAATTGTTTGTCCCTGTCTTGGAGGGAAGCCCTCCATTTCTTCTCTAGTTTTCTGGTGGCTTGTTTGAGCGATCTGAGGTGCTCTGAAAACCAGATTTCCTGTTTGTGTGCAGGTCTAGGTTTAAAGGTTTTTAGTGGAATGATCCCATCTATGGTTTTAAGTAGCATCTCTTCGTATTTGTTTAAGGCATTTTCAATGCTCTCACTGGCGCTAGGTGTCGGCGCTACAAACTTTTTATTAAAGTCTTGCTGGGTCAATTTGTGCCACGGTCTTCTTTTACTTGATAGGGCAATACGTCCCATATCATGCGAAATGGGAGTGGGGGTGTAAAATTCAATAATGAAATGGTCTGTCCATTCAACTTGATAGGGGGGTATACACTCAACCTGCAGGGAATTGGTTAGAACTAAGTCTAGCGTGTGTCCCGCCTGATGAGTAGGCCCGGAGTTAACCTGCCTTAGACCCAGTGAGTTAAGGTCTGCCATTAATGTCTGCACTTCGGTACTGTTGTCTAACTCACTGTGGACGTTAAAATCACCTAGTAGTAGGAAGTCAGAATTGTCATGTATATGGGGTGCCAATGCTTCCATCAATACTACAGATATATTGGAGCATGGACCGGGGGGCGATATATTAATGCTCTCTTTCTACTCTTTTTAGATGAAGTATGAATTTTAAAAATCAAGAGTTCTAAGTCGGGGGTGCACATCTCATCCAGCACAGTGACATTAAATTTAAATTAAATGCTAGGCTGGTCGCAATCCTAGAATCCCACACGTTACAATGGACAAACAATTGTGCACTGCATAATGATACAATCTTGTGCTGGGCAAAGGAGAAATAATACAATATGTAACGATACACCCCGATACCTTGCAATAGGAGAAAGATTGCAATGCGTACCACTACATTCATGTACTGCGCAATGAAGGAATAATGCAATGCGTCACACCCCAATCTCGTACTTTGCAATAAAGAAATAATGCAATGCCACCGCAACAATCGTGTACTTTGCTAGTAAGGGATAATGCAATGTGTAACTACAATCATGTACTTTGCAATGAAGAAATAATACAATGCGGGCCGCTACAATGCTATACTTTGCAAGGGAGAAATAATGCAATGTGTAGTGCTACAATCGTCTACTTCGTTATGCAGAAATAATGTCAGGCATCATAAGACAGTCTGGCAGTTCGTTAGCAGCAATATTGGCAATGTGTATTACGATAATCAGCCTCTTCGATAACAGTTGCCCCCCACACGTATCAAAGATGACATAAAGTACAGCTTCTCACTCTGGCACCAGTACTGCCACTCCTTTGGTCAGTACGTGCTCCAATCTGAGCCGAAGCAAAGGCTCACATCGCCTGAAAGACTGAGAGGCTGAGAGAGTGGCCTGCCAAGTCCTCACCCCATCCAGATAGTGATACACATTACCTGGGGGCGCAACCCCACTCCCCTCTCCTCCTTCAGCGAACTGGGTCTTCCGTGCAGAACTTCCTCAATGGGCCTCAGCCACTGGCCTGGCAGCTCAGCTCCTCCGGGGCTGCCGTCCGGGCCGTGACTGTTAGGGAGATCTCAGGTGGCCTCGGGGCACACGTACCCCATGACTCTGAGATTACTTTACTCCGGGTGCAAGTTCACCACAGCACCTTCTGGGTCTCCTCGGGCACGAAGCCACACACACAAAGCTGATGGGACATCATGTCGACTCCGAGTGCACGTTCACCAGGCAATACTTCCTGCGGTCTCAGTTGGCACCAAGACACGCACACCACGCTGAAGAGACTCACTTTATTCCGGTGCACACGATGATCAGCTGATCACCTCCACAGTCCCAGGTTGCACCAAAGCACGCACACTGCTTCACTGAGACTTACTCCAACTCCGGTGGTCCAATATCCAGGCGCTCTTCACCAATGCCTTTGGCTGCACCACAACAAGCTTACCGTGTCTGAGCCTCACTTCTCATCCGGTGCACTCAACGACCAGGTGCTCTTCACCAATGCCTCCGGTGCACCCCGACATGCACCCTGCACGTCCGAGACTCACTCCACTTCCGATGCACACGTTGACCAGGCGATCATCACCAACTCCTCCTGTGCACCACGACTTTCACTCAGCGCATCTGAGACTCCCTTTACCTCTGATGAACACGCCGACCAGGCGCTCTTCACCAGCGGCTGCGGTGCACCATGACACGTACCCTGCGTGTCCGAGTCTCACTTCACCTCCGATGCACCTGCTGACTAGGCGCTCTTCACCAATGCCTGCGGTGCACCACAAAACGCTCCCAGAGCTTCTGAGTCTCACTTCACCTCCGATGCACACTCTGACCAGGCACTCTTCACCAATGCCTGCGGTGCACCACAACACGCTCCCAGCGCGTCCGAGACTTACTTCACCTTTGATGCACACGTTGACCAGGCTCTCTTTACCACCACCTCCTGTGCACCATGACACGCACACAGCATGTCCTAGTCTCACTTCTCATCCGTGTGTCCAAGATCACAGGGCACACCTTCCGAGGGTCTCAAGCTGGTAAAACATGCTCTCACTGCGTCGCTTGAAACTTCTCCAGAAACGTTTATGTTCCTGTGTTTCCAAACAGGGAACCAGCTCACCTTGGGCCCTTGGGGTTACAAGACACAGCACAAAGCACAGTCTTCTTCAAGCAGGGGGACCCAGCACATGAAGCACAGTGCCAACAGCCTCTTCCTCGGTTAAAACAGCAAACTGCAGACCAGCCCCAGATCATGAAGCAAGGGTTGGTCCTTCCCAGCAGTCTCTTCAGTTGTTCCTTCCTTAGCAGAGGTTCCTCTTGACCACAAAATGGGTCCAAACCTTTTCAGTCTCAATCCATTTTTATTTCGTTTAGGGGTCTCAGCTTTCATAGTTATACCTCTAAATGTCATTGAAGTTTGTTGTGCTCAGGAGTCCCTGACCCCTGCATAAATCAGTTCTGGGTGCCTCCCTCCCAGTGTTACCTTTCTACCTTTGATACTGGTGGTCTGGATCCTTAATCACTCACAGCAGGAGATGGGTCAGTTGTTTTATAGCAGCAACCCAGGCCTCTTCACCTCAAGGGGCTTCTCTTCGCCTACTCTCCAGACGCAGGTCAGCCTGGTGCCATCTCAAGCCCTCCCTGGGTCAAGACCTCCCCCAGCTCCTCTCACCTCTCAGATCCAGACAGTCAATCCACATTCAGCAGAGACACACAGAAATGCTTAAAGCATAAAACTCAGCCACTTTCTAAAAGAGTGGTTTCTGAACACACAGTGACAAAGCCACTTTTATAGAAAGATGCGTTATGACACTGTGAGTTCATACATACTAAACTTCACCTCTCCATTTTAAACTGATAGGAAACTAGGCTAACAAAACACAATACCCAGCTTCCCATACTCTGTCCTATGGGCAGAATGGCCTTTCCACAGTGAAAACGAAATGGAGTGTTTTTTACTGTCAGTACATAGCACACACCTCAGTATATGTCCTGCCTTTTACTTACATTGCACCCTGGCCAGAGGTTTCCCGTGGCCTACCACAGGGGAGCCCACTGTGTACGCAAAAGGGAAAGTAAGGCCTGACAAGTATTTTGCACTTGTTGGGACAACATTCTAACACTGCAGGCCTGAGTTCCCTTCTCTGCGCACCTTTGCATTACTAGCCCTGGCACACACAGTGCACATCACTAGGGACTTTACTAGTAAGGCAAACATACCAATCATGGCCATCCAATTACTATTACACTTTACAAAGGAAACACTTGTACTTTGACACTGATCTGCAGTGGCAAAGTCCCCAAAGCATCTAAATTGGCAACTCAATGTCAGGAAAGTGGTATAGGTGGAAAGCAAAAAGATTAGGGAACTTTAGCCAAAAATGCCTAGTCCAAAAAAGTCCTACACAACCCCCTCTGAGCCAAAAGCCAGGGTAGACCAATCATTACCTTGATGTACTTCCCGGCTTCGGGCGTTAGAACCAGGAAACAGGCCCTCTACCATAGCGACACCCTCCTGTTCCACGCCTTACTGACCCCGAGGGTCTTCTTGATCACTACTCCCTGAGCCAACAATGCTGTTCCATGGATCCCTCCTGGCCAGGGGGACCCCTCCAGGCGTGCTGGTCCCACGCCAACCCCACCCCGGAGTGGTACCCTCGGAAGGCCAATCGGTCATGATACTATCTCCAGTCATCCTGTCCTCTAGGTTAAGAGTGGATCTACCTTAATCACTCCTAGGAGACGCAGCCCTACTGGCTGAACAATGTCCCATTGGTGTCCCCACCGGGGAACACACCCTTCTCTTAATCTTCCATTTAGTCTTCTGGGCCTGCCGCTTAGGAATGGTACCCACAAACTTCAGGACTGCAGGAGCGCTGACTACTGGCCCCCCACGCCCTCCTGACGCTAGTTGTCCTTCCTCACACCTCTGGCAAGTAGGAACTAGGCCTCCACCCAGGGGCTCTCCTACTGCCCCCTGCCCCCCGCCCAGTTTCCTGGGTGGTACTGCTGATCCCTGGGGATGATGTCTTCTCTTCCTCTCCCTCTTTTGAGACAAGGGGCTAGCCAGCAACCCCTCCTCATTACTCTGGGATCTCCTTGGGCCACTGGGCCCTTCTTCCCTCTCTAGGGGTTTTTCAGGCCCCTGGACCCATGATTAAGGGTCCGGTTCTCGTGCAGGCTCCTGGGAATCAAGGAGTCCACACCTTAACCCGGGGTGGCGCATACCTGGAAATTTATTTCTGAGCCTAGGCTCCCCTGGGGCCATATTGAACAACCCCTCCAAATCATTTAACATGCTAACCACTACCCAATCTTCCAGTGCACACTTGTACCCATCCTTCTCCATGGCTGACAGGAGGTCAGGAAGAGGTTCATTCTCCTCTTCCGGCTGTCATCTGTAGCCAAGAGCATGGTCACCTCAGACCTCTCAAAGTCAAACTCAAAGAGAGTGTGGAGCCTGAAAGGGACCATGAGTCAGTCTGCCTGTGTGTACATGCAGTGTACACGGAGCTCTGCCTTAGAACACTGGCTAAGTGTGTAGATATGCGTGTTCCTTTAAAAAAAAACTCAGAAGTAGTTAAAAAGTGTTTAAGAAGCTGATACAGGTCAGAGCAAGCCTGAATGTAAACATCAACTGTGCACATTTGTCCGAACTAGCGATCAGCATCTGACTAAAAACATTTTTAAGTGCTTATGTATGGTTATTTTTAATTTAAGCATATCTTTACTTACTTTATTGATACATATAACAAGTACATTGGGGCAATGCAACAGAGCGCAGGTAAATATTTGAAAAGCCCTCTCTATGGCACTCCCCATCGAAGGTGAAGAGATGGAGACCTAGGGTGGACAAGGCAGAAGGGGCAGAGCCAGCATAGGCAGCAAGGAGGAACAAGGGCCACGCATGAGAAGCTGGCCCATGTAGGGTGCACAGTAACAGGACAAGTTGAGAAAAGAGTAGTAAGGTGAGTAGTACCCGTCCATCTTAAAGGCTGTTCGGTGTATAATGACTCTTGATGTCACTCTTTCTAGTTTCACATAGTCCTCGAAGGGCCCTCTTGACTGGGTGCTGGCTGGTATGACTGAGAGCCAACAACCATTCCATGCATAGAGAGACCTGTAATTGAAGTACACTGCCAGCTTGTGTGTTCATTGCCAAAGACTCCTCATGTTCACTGCCAGTGCGAGTTCCCTTTTGTTTAAAAAAAGACTTTATAGTCAGGCCTACTGGAATTAAGTGACGGGTAAGGGCCAAATTATGTGGCAATGGTGACTAAATTATGCAGCAAGAAAAAGTACAATTTTGTGGCAGTATTACTTCAATATTTTGTCACTTTCACCCATGTTAAGACTCCCTCTGTAGATACACATGGGTGCACGAGTTTAACATCCAAATATAGCGATAAGTGACTGAAAGATGACCAGTCAATCTTTGCAAGAGGTTTTCCAGTGTGTGGTAACATGAATAGTGAGATTTTCCGTAACTTTTTATCTATGTGAGTTAGCAATTGTTTTTGTTAAAATCTTCAAATTTAGCAGGATATGATGGATAAAGGGACAAATGTGTCAACTCCATTATTATACGGACAACTCTGCAGAATCACATAATTCCAGAGTTCCTGATTATAACTGACATCAGAGCAACAAATGTCAACGTTTGAATGACACCCGTGTAGCACTACATTCCTTCATTTTCCTTCATTGCATCCTTCGATCAGAGCAGCCAATATACATCTCAAAACTGCGTGGCTGTAAAAGCTTTTTAAAAACAAGGGGGCATATTACCAACAAATAGCGATATTTATCGCTAAGAAGGCTTAGCGGCTATTTTTTTATCGCCGCGCATCACCGGATTTTATTGCTGCGATAACGTGCTATTAGCAACGTTTATCTCAAAAGCGATAACATTCCCAGCGATAGCGGCAAAATGCGTGAATATTGCTGAGAATACAGCGATATTCACGCATTATCGCTAACAGGGTCTTAGCCATTATATCCACCTCCCATTGGATATAATGGCTAAGAACTGGTCTGAGCAGGTGTTAGTTTTTGGAGATATTCGTGCTTAGCGCAAATATTTCCATCGTTACGCCTGTGTTGGTAATAGGCGATATCGATGTTAGCGACTGCTTTCAGTCGCTAACAGGTTGGGTACGCCCACTTTGCATGTCATTAGCGATAAATATCGCTGACATGCAAAGCGGGCCACAAACCGTTCGCTATCGCCTACAAGCTGTCGCTAACTGCTGTTAGCGACAGCTTGCTAATAGGGCGCTAGAATTATCGCCGCTTAGCGGCGATAATTCCCTATCGCCCCCCTTGATAATATGCCCCAAGATTCTTGCAAAACATCCATGGAAAAGAACATAAAATGCGCACTCTGGTGCGAAGATATACAGAACTGACGAGGAAGCCACTCAGGTGTGATTGAAATTGGAAGTAGCACAACAATTCAAAATAGTCGTTCACCTCCAGACACTATAAATGTGGGATTGTCAGTATATTTTTAGGAAAGCAATAATGCCTGCCTTTTTCATTGGATGACATTTTCTATCCTTCTCCACTTCTGCGCTGGAGCACTGCTCAAAGATTTTTTTGTTTTTACTTTCCTTTTCTTCATTTTATTCTCATCTTCTCCTTTTTCTCTCTATTTTCTTTACCTTTAAAGCGGTTTACATATTTTCTCATATAGATTATTTTAAACTGAGAGTGCACACAAAAAACAAGCAACCGCCTTAAAAAAAGGGCGACTTCACATAGGTTAAGAAGGGTGACTGGTGACAGGTACACCACCTCGGTCCTTTCATGAACGCGCTAGAAGACACTTTTTCAGTAACTTCTCCCAGTAGGGACAGCCCCCTGCTTACCCTATGTGTGGTTTATGGCGCTATGCAACTACCTGATTGACAGACTGATGTCCGTTAGTCCATCCACAATTTTGGTAAATACCGAGTCTAAGTTTCCACATTCGCAAGCAGCAGGACTCCTACTGCGTATCTAGCCATGGCACAAAGTACAGATGAAAGATAATGCAGCCTAAAGGCTGCATTCAGAAACACTCTCCTAAACTTCTCAGACAGCTCTGTGCATTTTCTTTCTGATGTATTAAATATTTAAAACCCATACTGGACAAGGTAATGCTGGTATAGGTACCAAGCAAAATTATTTATGACTTTTCAAGCATTTCCGTATTTACCGAACACTCGGATGTAAAAGAAAAATCCTGAAAAAATGTTTAATGACTAAGGCTAGCAATTGATATACCATCGGCGTCATGAGAAGTCCTATGAGTCCTGGGCAGGGCCAGAGAAAGGGGAACTCAGCCACATTTAAAGCTGTTGACAGCTGCTGGCAAACTTAAACGGTGATGTGGCGTTGTGGGAACAAAAGCAATGTGCAACACTCGCACTGTTTAAATGGCAAGCACCTTGATGGGAAAAGAAAGTGGCATACTCGAGTGGGCTCCTCAGCAGTCCAGTTATTCACATGTTACTTTCAGCCTCCAGGCAGGGGCAAACCAGGACCAGCGAATATTCAAACAACACAAGGCCTTACTTATGCTGTCAGAATGAAGAGTGCAGCAGGTTGGTCTGGCCAGCTAGAGGCTCGATGCTCTTGGTGCGGGGGCTCAGACAGACAGCGGAGTTTGGATTGTTCTCCGGGCCTGCCGTTTCCTCCTCGTCCCGAGCTAACTAACACTTCTGCCGGAAATTGCTCTGCGGACCGAACTGCGCATGTGCCGCGTGCGCACACACTCTCCAAACGGTTGCCCTCTTCTTTCTTCGCTTACATCTGCACAGTACCCGTTTCATCGAGTGACACACCCACCATGCGCAGGCGACACAGTAGTGTGTCGCGACACAGAGGTTGGAAAGCTCTGCAATAGATGCTGGCGCAGCTCCGGAACACACAGACTACTCAAGTGCTCCCAACTGATTAAATTGCATAAGCCCTTAAAATCATTGACCTTGCTGCCCAGCATCCAACCATTCAGTGCCTGTGTGTACTCATTCACACATTCTACCCAAGTGCGGGATTCTAGTTCCTTGGAGGTCCTGAACTTCTGCTGGTATTGTTCAGGAGAGAGCCCGTACCGGAGGCATAAATCCTCCCTCATGCTGGCATAGGTCAGGGTTCCCGCCCTCTCTACAGGTGATAGAACGTCCCTCCCTGAAGCCTCATACTGTTTCCATAGGCCCGCCACCCAATGCTTTTCAGGCACCTCATTCATCCTTAGTGCGATCTTATATGCCGTGAACCACGCATAAATGTCATCACCCCTCTGGTAATCTCGCACTAAATCCTTAGGAATGTACACCTTCCCTACTGCCAATGGTGGTGCGCTGCCACCATTCGAACTGGGCTTTGGCTTGTGTACCCTTAATGTCCTGTTCCCTCATGCTTAACTCATGAGTGAAGAGAATCCATTGCTCTTAAAATGTGAGAGTGTTCCTGCTCTCCTCTACTTGAATTTTAAGTTTTAACAATTCCAACTCATGCAGTCTGACCCTTTGGTTTTCCTCCAACTCCTCTGGTGAACAACTCCTCCTTGAATGGCTACTACCAGCCCCTGCGGCTGGTCCCTCCACTGGCAAATCCTGTGGACCAAATCCATTCCCTGGGTCATCCTCATCCACCTCACCATCACCCATCTCTTAAGCCTCTTTGGCTTCCCACCAGGCCCTCAAGGCCCCTTGCAGCTCCTCCTTCTTGGCGCTACCCTTCATGGGACATCCCAAAGCTCTGCAGAATTTCCTCAACTGATCAACCATGTAGGTAATCAATGCCTCAATATTATACTCTAATTCTGCAGCTGCAGCCTCACCGGCTATCTGGCTCCCCCCTGAGACATGATGTGTGGTTGAAAGGTTACTCAACAATAGAACCAACAATTCAAAACAATATGTTGCTGCGTTGTGGTCTGTGATCAATTGATGATGTGCACCAATTACTGTGAGTGGTTTTGCACACACGCGTTTCAATTACGTTAGGATCGTATCCCACTGCTCTGCCACCAAATGCTGGAAGCCGGAGTCCCAGTCCCGCACCACTGTCACCCAATGCGAGACCCGGGACTCCTCACTCAATGTTTGGCCAAGTTAGGACACTGTTTGAAATAGCCCTGCTCACCTCCTTAGTAGCTTGGCACGAGCAGCCAGGCCTAACTCAAAGGCACGAGTGTACAGTATATGCAACCACACCCACAGCAACCCACTTCTGACACCACTAATGGACTCCACATGAGTTTGATAAACCGAGTATAAACTTTATATAAAAAGATATACGATCAGACTACACAATACAAAGGCAACATATAATAAAGGGTAATAATCATACCGGCTGTCTGGTAGGTTCAAATCCCAACCACGGCTTTCAAAATGCTATGCTGGTGGCAATCCTAGAATCACACACGTTGCAATGGACAAACAACAGTTCACTGTGTAACGATACCATCCTGTTCTGAGCAAAGGAGAATTTATACAATGCTTAACGATACACCCCGGTATCTTTCAATGGGAGAAATAATGCAATTTGTACCGCTACAATCATGTACTGCGCAATGAAGGAATAATGCAATCCGTCACACCCCAATCACGTACTTTGCAATGAAAAAATAATGCAATGCGCACCGCTACAATCATGTACTTTTCAACTAAGGGATAATGCAATTCATAACTACAATCCTGTACTTTGCAAGGGAGAAACAATGCAATGCGTAGCCTACAATTGTGTACTTCATTATACAAAAAATAATGTCTGCTGTCAAAAGACCGTCCGGCAGTTCGTTGGCACCAAGACACGCACACCGCGCTGCAGAGACTAACTTTCTTCTGGTGCACACGATGATCAGCCGATCACCTCCACAGTCCCAGGTTGCACCAAAGCATGCACACTGCTTCACTGTGACTTACTCAAACTCGGGTGCTCTTCACCAACCCCTTCGGCTGCACCATGACACACTCACCGTGTCCGGGCCTCACTTCTCCTCCGGTGCAGTCGATGACCAGGCACTCTTCACCAACGCCTCCGGTGCACCCCGACACGCACCCTGCGTGTCCAAGACTCACTCCACTTCCAATGCACATGTTAACCAGGCGCTCCTCACCAATGCCTCCTGTGCACCACGACATGCACCCTGCGCGTCTGAGACTCCCTTCACCTCCGTTGCACACGCCAACCAAGCGCTCTTCACCAATGCCTGCGTGCACCACGACAAGCTCCCAGCGCGTCCGAGACTCGCTTCACCTTCAATGCACACGTTGACCAGGCACTCTTCACCAGCGCCTCCTGTGCACCACGACATGCACCCAGCGCGTCCGAGTCTCACTTCACCTCCGATGCACACGCTAACCAGGAGCTCTCCACCAATGCCTGCGCTGCATCACAGCACGCTCCCAGCACGTCTGAGACTCACTTCACCTTCGATGCACACGTTAACCAGGCGCTCTTCACCAGCGCCTCCTCTGCTCTACGACATGCACTCAACACGTCTGAGTCTCACTTCTCCTCCGTCTGTCCAAGATCACAGGGCACACCTTCCGAGGGTCTCAAGCTGCCACAACACGTTCTCACTGCGTCACTTGAAACTTCTCCGGAAACTTTCATGTTCCTGTGTTTCCAAACAGGGAGCCAGCTCACCTCGGGCCCTTGAGGTTACAAGACACAGCACAAAGCACAGTCTTCTTCAAGCAGGGGGACCCAGCGCACGAAGCACAGTCTCAACAACCTCTTCCTTTGTTAAAACAGCAAACTGCAAACCAGCCCCAGATCACGAAGCAAGGGTTGGTCCTTTCCAGCAGTCTCTTCAGGTGTTCCTTCCTTAGAAGAGGTTCCTCTTGACCACGAAATGGGTCCACGCCTTCTCAGTCTCAATCCATTTCTATTTCATTCCCCGTTCAGGGGTCTCAGCTCTCATAGTTATACCCCTAAATGTCTTTGAAGTTCCTTTTGCTCAGAGGCCTCTGCCCCCTGCCTAAATCAGTTCTGGGTGTCTCCCTCCCAGTGTCACCTTTCTTCCTTTGATACTGGGGGTCTGGATCCTTAATCATTCAGCAGGAGATGGGTCAATCATTTTACAGCAGCAACCCTTGGCTCTTCACCTCCCGGGGCTCCTCCTCGCCTACATTCCAGATGCAGGTCAGCCTGATGCCATCTCAATCCCTCCATGGGTCAAGACCTCCACCAGCTCCTCTCACCTCTCAGATCCATACAGTCAATCCACATTCATCAGAGACACACAGAAATGCTTAAAGCACAAATCTCGGCCACTTTCTAAAAGAGTGGTATCTGAACACAAAGTGACAAAACCACTTTCATAGAAAGATGTTTTATGACACAGTGAGTTCATAATACTTTACTTCACCTCTCCGATTTAAACTTATAGGAAACTAGGCTGACAAAGCACAATCCCCAGCCTCCCCCATTCTGTCCTATGGGCAGGATGGCCTTTCACCAGTGAAAGACAGAATTGAGTGTTTTTCACTGTCAGGACATAGCACATGCCTCAGTATATGTCCTGCCTTTTACTTACACTGCACCCAGCCCAGGGGTTACCCAGGACCTTACCACAGGGGTGCCCACTGTGTAGGCAAAAGGGAAAGTAAGGCCTGACAGTGGTTGCACATGCTAACTTAGTAAACAGCACGCAGGCCCTACACTGCAGGCCTGAGTTCCCTTCTCCATGCATCCTTGCTTTACTAGCCCTAGCACATATAGTGCACATCACTAGGGACTTTACTAGTAAGGCAAACATACCAATCATGGCCAACCAATTACCATTATAATTTGCACAGGGAACACTTATACTTTGACACTGATCAGCAGTGGCAAAGTACCCAATGCATCTAAATTGGCAACTCAATGTCAGGAAAATGGTTTTGGGGGAAAGCAAAAAGTTTAGGGAACTTTAGCCAAAAAGGCCAAGTCCTACAAAATATATCTGCAGATTAATTGTTTCATACTAGTTTGTAAATACAGGCATTTACTGAATGAGTCAAAAAGTACCCTCAGATAAGAGAAGTACTGGACATTGCTTATAAGTTGATCCTTAATTTAAAAGCTCTGAACTTAGTTGATTTTGGTCCCACTAATATAATATGTGATTTAGTAAAATTAGTACTTAACTGCAGACTGTAAATAAATAAAACAAATGAATCAAGAAGTTGTCTGAGACCATTAGCCATTCTAGAGTGTAGGACAGAATCATCATTATCAGAATATAGTAATGCTGGTTTAGGGCATTGGCCCCCTAACAACATGTCCTGACCATCTAAGATAAAAATATTCTCCAACTGATGAATATGTAATGTTAAAAAAGGAGGTTATATAAACCCTTTATGGACCCCGCCTTTAAAATTAAAAGCATGAGAATATTCTCCTCCAGGCCCATTTCTGACTCTAGCAGTAAGGTTCAATTCATATTTTGATTTCACCTACCAACGCATAGAGCAAAGGCTCTATTGCACTGTGAATGACAATATTTTCCCTGATCTCAAAATGTACATTGACCTACAAAGTAGTGTACACCAGGGCTGCTAGGCGAATACTTTATTTACTCAGTGCTTTTTTCTTTTTAGTCTTTATCTTTATTTATAAAAGTTTTTAGCTGTCCTCATGTTTATAAACTATGTCTTGAGGTTACAGTAATTCATAGGTAATAGTAATTCTGTTGCACTAGTGAAAAACACATTTGCCTGTGTTGTGCATTATTTCTAAGTATACCTTCCAGCAAATCAGGACTTGTGTCGTTCTATTTAAATGATGTGCAGTGTTTAATTATTAAAAATAATATGATTATTATTGCATACATATGGCAGCCTCATTTAGGCATGACCCTTTTTTCTGACTTGCAATTAAAAATAGAGAAAAAAAAACATCGCTCCATTTGGTTAAGACCGACCTATTGGATTTGCCACTGCTTATTGATATTGAGCTTTGTAATGGCTATCTCGTTGGGGGCGGGGGGTGCCATCTAACAGCGGTATCTATGATACTCTGCTTGCATTTAATTGGGTCTTCAATCAGAAGTAGTTAATAAAGTTATAAGGGATGGTGGTAACAAGGTATGTAGGAATGTACATATCATTTGCTCGAAAGCTTGGAGGACTGGGTTATGTTTCTATATTCCACACTTGGTTAAATGACTAATTCCACCATAGCAGTTAATTACACCTGTATGAGAATGATATGAAGGAAGAACTCTCCAGACGAAATATCATACAATCATATAATGAATAACCAGAACTTAATTTTTATGTGGGGTCCCCGATGAAATAACTCTCTAGCCATTATTTGTTACTTCAACCCAGAAGAAATAAGCGGACAAAGATAACTTTTAATGACTAATGTGCATTTGAAGGCGTTAGCTTCTAATAATGGAGTGTATTTACATGTATTTGAGCCAAGACGTTTTATAGGTTTCAGAAAAAGGTTCTTGAAATAGCATCAAAGCTCGGTGGCTCACTTTTAAGAACCTTGGCAGCTAGCTTGGTGCAGTGAAGTCATTAAACTCTTAGCTACGTAAACTGCCCAGTGTGGGGGCGTATCAAATAGTGAAGCAGTCACATCACCAAATGAAATCATTAGAAGGTCATCCTCTATGAGTGAAATGATTATAGTCTTTTTACTGGTCATGTTCTATTTCAGAATAGGCAGTGACTAACAGCATTTGGCAAAAAGGTAAAAGTACGCATAAAACATGCATAATCTAAAAAACGTAATTTAAGAAACCCCATGAATCATGCAGGTGTAGAAAAAAAACTACAATTATTGTACCTGCTTTACAATGACATAACTGAAAAGGTCAAGAAAATTATTGTTGTTTGGGGATGACATCTATCTATCTCTCTATCTCTCTATCTATCTATCTATCTCTCTATCTATCTATCTATCTATCTATCTATCTATCTATCTATCTATCTATCTATCTATCTATGTATCAACTATCTCACGCTCTCTTCTATATATGACGTTTGCCACTGGGTAGTTATATTTAGATCAGGGTTTCTATATGAATATGCCTTTTTTGTGTTTCTAATAACATTGGCACCATTTGATGAATCTTCACAAAACTTTTCCAAAAGAGTGCTCTTTTTTGCCAATTTGCATTACATGTATTGGGTGATCCGTCAAGCAGGGGGAAGAAAAGGGGACTCCTATGCCACAAAATACCCATGCATGTTTCATAGACTTCTTTATGACACACTACTACAAAAAGTGCTGAACTGAATTACACCAAATTTGTCTGGAAGCTAAATATTGGTCCGCAGATTGTCCTTTTTGTGTTTTGCTATAAATCTCTCCCTCTAACCCAATTTTAAAAAATAGAGCCATCTGATTGGCCAAGGGAGCCTTTTTCTCCCTCTGGCCAATTTGCTCCCGCAGGAGTCAGACTCCCGCGGGGGCGGGCACTCTGATTGGCAGCAAGCAACATGAGAAAAATATTGCTGGCAGCCATTACATTACTCGGGGACGTGGGGGCATATTAGCAAGAACCTCGTTAAAATTATCGTCATTTTAGCGGCAGGAAACCGCAGCTAAAACGGAGATAATGGGCTTGCTGATATGCGTTATAGAATTCCAATAGAAGCCCAGGTTAGATGTGCAGGACATCTAACCTGGGCTTCTATTGGAATTCTATAACGCATATTAGCAAGCCCATTATCGCCGTTGTAGCGGCAGTTTCGTGTCGCTAAAATGGCTATAAATTTAACGAGGTTCTTGCTAATATGCCCCTTAGTCCCCTTTCCTAAATTTAAAAAATAAAACTAATCCAAAGGAGCAGGGTAGGGATACTATGCTCCCCTAGGCCCTGTGGGTGTGACCCAGACAGCCCCCTGGGTTTCAATTAAAAAGAATTGGCAATGTTTACTGTGTCCTGCCATGTTATTATAAATATTTGAGGAGGGGAAGTCAGTAGGGTCCGCCTCCCTATTTAGGAGCCTCATTAGGGCCCATGGAACCCCATCCCCTGGGTATATTTATTTCATCGGAGGGGGTATATGGCCCCACTCCCCAAGACAATGGTGACCTGGGGACTCCATCCCCTGGGGGCCGAATTTGTAAAAAAGATCAGGTGCCAAGCTGTCCCCCTCTCAGACCCTGAGCATCTGTTGAGCAGGAGAGTTCGGCAACCAGGATGTCTGTGCCAGAATATGGAAATTCCCATTTTTTGGGGATATTCACCTCCCCAAAATGGTGTAGGCTGATACCAGTGCTGAAGGACAGCTGTCTTAGCCAGTGCCTAAAGTCACCCGAACCACAATAGCCAGTAGCTGAGAGGGGCTGTCCAAAAAAGCCTCTGTCTATAAATGTGTATATATTTATGTTAAGTTTGTGTTTTGTGTATTGTTTGCTCTAGCTAAAGCTGCCTGTAAATGAGACCTAAAAAAATAATCAAAACAGACACATTTTCTTCCAAGCATAATCTGCTAGGACTTTCTTGGACAACGACATGAGTAGACCATGTAAAGTGTAAATGTCTGAAAGTCAATTAATTCCCCCATAGGGGTATAAAGTGATGGTGGGGCAATGAACTACATAGACGAAGAGTTTTGTAAGAGAAGTGGGGGAGTTGGAGTTCGGTTAATAGATGTAGGCAGGAGTTTTGGACATGTCTTTGTGCTTGTCCATGTGCTTGGTTTTTGTCCCTCCTCTAGGGTCCATTTTGGACCTTTTGTTCTGTTCAAACAGGTGATGTTTTCAGAATGAGGAGCAAATATATTCAAGTGACTGGAATATTCCTTTTTTTGGAATGTTCCAATAGCATATGTGCCCCACCTCTCTTTGTTGATCCTTGCCAGTGTGTTTCCGTATTTGGTTTGTTTCAAGTAATAGATTTGAAATTAAAATAAAAAGTGAAAGAGGCTTTAGATCAAGTGTCACAATGTTGTGGTTTGTGTAGCAAAGTAATCAGTCTAAAGTCACTCCCCAAAGTTCCATTATCTTTAAGAGCCTCGGTGGACCTCAATTTAAAAGAAACCATTGTACACGTTTTAAATTGCTTATCACTAGAAACCTAGTACAACGAATCAGTGTGGCAACCAAACAGTTAAAACTGAGCATAGCAATATTTACTCCAGTCAAAAGGAATGAATAAAGAAACTTGTCAATATGACTCACTCTTCTAAGCATCGCTTCACAGCCCTCTTTATTCCACTTAACCCAATTCAGGTGGTGCAGCGGAAAGATTGCTCACCCTTTACTTGTCACAGACACTTGAGAAGCACATGGTGAAGTGCACTTAGCATATGATTCATGTGTGGTTTAACAAATTAATGTAAGTGTTGCACTCCACATTTATTAAAGAGTGCCTTCACTGTAGGATTAGAGAACTTACATTAATGCCTTGCTTTAATTTAGTGTCATTAATAAAGAATCATCTTCAATTAGTAGAAAATGTTTTCACCATAGAGATGAAATGTGACTTTCTAAATGTGTGTGCTACTTCATGTGAACGATTCAGAAAAGGGGGTGGTGAAGGACAGAGCATCTGAATTAAGCAGAACACTCATACCCAGTCAAAAGATCAGGGCTTGATCCATCACCGTTTTTTAGCTCACTGCACCATCCCAGTTCAGAACCTGGCTACATGCAAATTAGTCTGTCCCTGGCCCAGTGCATCATGGGAACAGGGCAGACCAAACTACCAAGTCAATTCTTTACTGGAAAGGAAACAAGCTTCCGGGGACCGGTTTCTGGCATTACAGCCGTCTTCGGCCCGGCTTGCTTGAATCCTGATGGTGCAGTGAGCAAGGGACTCCCATCTGAGCATACCCTTCCACGCTTGTGGTGGCCAAAACGATTCAGAAAAGGGGGTGGTGATGGACAGAGCATCTGAATTAAGCAGAACACTCATACCCAGTCAAAAGATCAGGGCTTGATCCATCACCGTTTTTTAGCTCACTGCACCATCCCAGTTCAGAACCTGGCTACATGCAAATTAGTCTGTCCCTGGCCCAGTGCATCATGGGAACAGGGCAGACCAAACTACCAAGCCAATTCTTTACTGGAAAGGAAACAAGCTTCCGGGGACCGGTTTCTGGCATTACAGCCGTCTTCGGCCCGGCTTGCTTGAATCCTGATGGTGCAGTGAGCAAGGGACTCACATCTGAGCATACCCTTCCACGCTTGTGGTGGCCAAAACGATTCAGAAAAGGGGGTGGTGATGGACAGAGCATCTGAATTAAGCAGAACACTCATACCCAGTCAAAAGATCAGGGCTTGATCCATCACCGTTTTTTAGCTCACTGCACCATCCCAGTTCAGAACCTGGCTACATGCAAATTAGTCTGTCCCTGGCCCAGTGCATCATGGGAACAGGGCAGACCAAACTACCAAGCCAATTCTTTACTGGAAAGGAAACAAGCTTCCGGGGACCGGTTTCTGGCATTACAGCCGTCTTCGGCCCGGCTTGCTTGAATCCTGATGGTGCAGTGAGCAAGGGACTCACATCTGAGCATACCCTTCCACGCTTGTGGTGGCCAAAACGATTCAGAAAAGGGGGTGGTGATGGACATCACCACCCCCTTTTCTGAATCGTTTTTGGCCACTATAGGTGTGGCAGGGTATACTCAGACATGAGTCCCTTGCTCACTGCTCCATCAGGATTCAAGCAAGCCGGGCCGACGAGGCTGAAATGCCAGAAACCGGTCCCCGGTAGCTTGTCTCCTTTCTGGTGAAGAATTGGCTTGGTAGTTTGGTCTGCCCTGTTCCCATGATGCACTGGGCCAGGGACAGACTAATTTGCATATAGCCAGGTGGTTCTGAGCTGGGATGGGGCAGTGAGCTAAATAACGGTGATGGATCAAGCCCTGATCTTTGGACTGGGTAAGAGTGGTCTGCTTAATTCAGACACTCTGTTCATCACCACCCCCTTTTCTGAATCACTTCATGTGAACAACATTTGAGGAATTGACACTGTGATTAAACACTTTCTCATATATGTAAAATGTAATCCTACTAGAAATGATAATTGATTTATGTAATGTGTGCATTACTAGTTCATACATTTGAATTAAATGTAGTTCTCTGGCATAGTTTTCATTATTATGATGATTTATTTATTACACGTAGTATGAAACTTAATGCATTAGAAAAACATATTCATTTATTTTAAAATTTGCACATGCATATTAAATGTGCACCTTTGAAGTTAATGCTAAACTTAACATCAGTAGGTCTGTTTTTCATCATCATTCGTAAAGTTGATTTCATTTTTCTGCTCACTAGACATTTCTTGCAGGTATTCACATGCATGAAGGCATATGGAAAAACAGTGCTATTGTCCAAAAGTTACAACCTAAATGCGTTTGAGGGAAAGATATCGTGCCCATGTTCAGTGTGGGATAAACTGGAAATGTAGCAGCCTGCAATGTGAACATTCATGGATTTCAAGGGACCCCTGATGGTGTGATCGAGGGGATGGTGCCCAATGGACTTTGCACGCTATATTATAACGTGACCCATTAGACTGTGACTCAGATCTCTTTCCTGATCCTTTCCAGATTCCCTCACAGATCCTTCATTTAGGGCCAGATGTTCGACCATTGAAGTTTGCGACTCGCAAATTGCATTAAATTGCGAGTTGCAATTTGCATGTCACAAATATCAATGTACAACAGTGTCAGAGACACTGTTTGTGTTTCCCAATGGTGTCGCAAATGGCATGCCTCATGCATGTTAATGAGGCTGTCGTAATTTTCGACTCCATTTGAAATGGCTGGCACTCCCAGGGATGTTGGGCTGCTGGGGTCAGCAGACCACCATGTCTGGGACTGCTTTGTCACTAAAGCAGTTTTTTTCTTAAATTCAGCCTGTGTTCCTTACAGTACAATGGGATACATAAAAAAAAAAGAAATGAAACATTTTTGTTTCATTTTTTAAGGGCAGGTAGTGGTCCCTGGGACCTCTACCTGCTCTGAAAAAATGTTTGCGCACCCATTCACGAAAGGGAAGGGGTCCCTTTGGGACCCCTTCCCATTTGCAAATAGTTTACCACCCTCTTGAAGGGAGTGGTAAACTGCAAGTGGTTTGCAACCGCAATTGCGGTCGCAAAACATTCCATAAGGTACAGAGTCACTATTAGGAAGGGACGCCCTTGGAACTCCCCTTCTTAATAGCGAGTCGCTAATCCTATTAAACGAGTCTCAAATCAATTTGCGAGTCGCTATATAGGATTAGTACATGGGCCACAGGTCTTTTGTGGGCGCAAACGGGTCTAAACCCCATTTGCGCACACAAAAAAAAATCATACATCCGGCCCTTATTTCTCACTGACTCTTTGCAGATTCTTGCAGGCACCTTTCTCTTATTCCATCCATTCCTGAGTCATTGCTAGCTTAATAGACTTTGCGAGGTTCTATGCCCAATGTTTTTCCTGGTTTTTGCTAAATTCTGGCTAAATTCTGGCTTACGCTGACAGTTATTCTTGACCCATAGGAGACTCTTGACTGAGCTTCTGAGATGATAACATCTTCCTATTTGATTTCTTTCTGTCCTAATCTAGCTTCCTTTATTGAGTTTCCTTGAATTGCTAAGATTCCTTCACCTGAAGCAGTCTCTGGACTCTTATCTTTCTAATGTGCAGAAGAGAGAGTATTCGATTATTTTCTGTGCACAAGATCCTAATGTTATTGCTTTGTACTGCATTTACAGAACTGCTGGTTTGTTTGATAATAATTTGCTTAATTTCTTACTGCTTCTGGGGATCCCTGCTGCCATTCTGTATCTTTATTGTATTGTGCTAAGAGTTGTTTATTTGAATTTGATTGTTAACTTGTAATAAACCTTTGAAACTTGGGTACTGATTCCTTGTCCTCAATGCATAGCCAAATGGGTTGCACTGTTAACTGAAATGTGATTGACTGTTGATGCTAACTCCCATCACCACTCAATTGGACAAAAGATCCATCAGAGGGTAAGTAAGGGGGTCCAGAAAACGATGGATAAAATCTGGAGCATGTCGGATAATTGTCCACTGATGTGAGGGAGATATCTAGATATTGCCCAAGCCCAGTCCAAACCCCAAAAGCCCATGGTTTGGTTGTAGGATTGATGGAGTTGTGAAAGGCCGGAGATGACTTGTAGCAGCAGAAGAGTGTGAGTATTAAAAGAGTTGAGCATTGCTATTGCACATTCTTAGATTACAGTACTTTGAAATGGTTGTATGGTGTTATGCGGAGCTGATTTAAGTTGATGTGTGAATGTGGTGCTTAATGCAGAGAAGTTGAAGTGGTTGTCGGGTCCATCGTGGCCTAAGATCCCGGCATATGAGATGTAAAGTTGAGTTACAGTGCAGAAGACACTTGGGGGCAGATTTATGAAGGCCTTGCGCCGCCGGTGCGTCACTTTTAACATGGGAAAAAGTGACGCACCGGCGGCGCAAGGCCTTAATAAATCTGCCCCTTGGTGTAGTTGTCTGCTACTTTGTGGTGCTTGTTGTGAGATGTCGTAGACAGTATTATTGATAGGGATTTTTTCTTTTTGTGTGATTGTGTGACGTGAGGGTATAGTTGATCTCGGTGCACAGGGAATAACTGTATCAATCTGAGTGAGATTCTGCTGGTCGAGGTTTCACTGGAAGTAAATGTTAGCACAGGTCGGAAAGTGTTGCTCTGAATTTTCTCTTGTGTGTATGAATAATTTCTTTAGAGGAACAAACAAAGTTAGTTGTTGACCTTGCTTGCATTCATTTGTGTGAATTGCTTAGAGAACCCACTCGAGAGAAATTGTAAAGAACGGTGAGCTGCTACAAGCAGTGAGATTGACGTCACAGTGTGCCGCGCTTGTATAGGTCAGTTGGTGTAGTGGCGTACTGGTATTGGTTGTATACATCACAAAGAGCCGTGATGGGATTGGTTGTGATTGCCAAACTGAGAATTGTGGGTAGAAAAATAATTTCCTGGTTTCAACTGAAAGTCATTTATGAATATTGCATATTATTGATTAAAAATGTAATTGTTTAAAGCATTTCAAAAAAATAATTAGGGGAGATGTGACTGTGCCTGTTAGGAAGGGAATAGAGGCACCACCTGAAGGTACACCAGGTCATGCTATGTCGGTAGAAGAGGGCTTTCAAACATGTATTTGGCTCGAACACTGGCATAGAATTACTATTCTATGCCAGTTTTCTGGCATAGAAAACTGGCATTGCAATTTTCTATTCTATTCTAGAATTACTATTCTATGCCAGTTTTCTGGCATAGAAAACTGGCATTGCAATTTTCTCACTAAGGGACATTTAATTTGACAATTATTGAGAATTGTAGGAGGACGCTGTATAAAATGAAGTCGCCTCCTAGACCTACACAGTTCAAAGCGCTTAATATTCGGGATCACGTTGCTCATTTGAGACAGAGAGATAGATATCAAGGGACAGTCAAGAAAGCTAAACGCACTTGTGCGGTTGCTAGATAGGATGCAGAACAGAAAACCTGGAGAACTGATATGATGGAGGGACCTAAATTATATCATGTCCTAACCACAGAAGAGGAAAAAGATAAATGAGAGGAGAAAAAAAAGAATAAAAAGACAGATAACAGAGAATGCAGCTGAGGACAGTGATAGTAACATAAATGTCATATCAGCAATGAACTCTGGATTGGATAATAATCTGCCCAGGAATGACTCTAGTGCATTTCATCTTCCACCTGTCGCTGCACCATTGGCGGTGATGTTGAGGAATGTACCCACTCTACATGCTCTTCAGATCGGAACTACAGACCAGTTGATGGCAAAAACAATGCACTGGCTTAATGTCCAATTGAGGGAAGCGGGGGTACGGGGCTGGGATGTTTGCAACCAACTGATAATTGCAGGACGTTTGTCATGGGTTGGACATTCCATTAAGGACAGGGGGGTGATTGCATAGTTGCCAATTTTAACAACGAGTATGTGGTCAGACTCCTACTGGAATGTTTAGGGAGCAGGAATGCGGGGCATCGCCCCAAGAAAAATATCTATCCTTCCCTTAGGGTTCTTTTATAGACCTTATCACAATTTCCTGTCCGGAGGGAGGGTCCAGGGTGATTACCAGGGTGTCCTTCAGTGAGTCATAGGCCATCCCTCTGATTTAAACCGAGCCTACTGAATTGCCCCATTGTCAGGATTAGATGGTGGCGATTGTCTGTCTCCTCTAGTTCCTAGGACAGTGAATATTCCCACTCACCCCGATACTTCCCATGTGATGGACTTACATTCTCTGCCGGCAATAGGTAGTTGGTCACAGGTTCCTGGGGGTCTGGCACAGCATGAACAAGGTGTAGATTCTTCCACCGGGTTATTAAGTATTCTATCTTGGAACATTGCTGGGTTGCTAACGAAGACTAGATCCTCTGATTGGTCTAATTTTATAGAGTCTTACGACATTGTAGTTTTCCAGGAGACTTGGTCACTGGAAACGATTTTTCGGCCAGGTTACCTGGCATTTGGTAAGCCTGCAATTGCTAGCCCTAAAGGGCGTCCATCAAGCGGTCTGATTATCTGGATCAAACCATAGGCACGTTTACTGGTAGAAGACCTAGCGATTGACACTCCGGATATTCAGGCCATTAAAATAACTCCAGCGTGCGAACCTGAGTTTATACTGATAAATGTCTATGCTAGGGGGCTAGTAGGTGGAAAGGCATCTACGACCATCTCTAATCTGGATACATTCATTAAAAGACAGGAAGGGTCTTGTAATCGAATCATTGCGGGGGATTTTAATTGCACATTTGAGCATGGAAGACGGGAACCTAACTAGCGATAAGGATGCTATTTGGGGTGTCCCATCTTTAATGCTAGCACAAATTAAGAAATGGACTGAAGCTGCCCTTCAGTTAAAAAGCCTAAGAAACTAATTCAGATAATAAAGTCAACCTCACCTATACATGTGGGCTAAGAGGTAGTAGGATCAATTATATTCTTGTAAACTTAGAATTTTGGCAAAGGGTGAGGGACATGGAGGTCGTGAAAAGGCCAGAGAGTGATCATGATCCAATGTCATTGACACTAAGGGGCCCATTAGGATCCCATCCCGACGTAAAACGGGATCGCCCACCATAAGGGCGGCGGTCCCGTGGGGGCCATTAGGATGCGCCCGCCACACTGGTGGGCGCATCCCACATTTTTTATATTCCGTCGCAATGCTAAAAATGCATGTCGCGCACATCAATGCACAACGTGGCAGGCACTGTGCGGTGCCTGCCACGTTGTACATTGAAGTGCATGGGGGTACCATAGATACCCCACATGTGCACCCTCCCAGAATCCCTGGGGGCCCACAACGGGCCCCCACAGGAGATTCCTGCATGCCGTTGCCGCCACGGAAAAACATGTTCCCGCTGCCTTCCTAATATGGTTGGCGGTGTCTAACAGATACCGCCACTATATAGAACCCTTTTCCACCCGGTCGACATGTCGACCGGGCGGAAAAGCGGCGGATGGTCTTTCCGTCCACCGCGGTCCCCCGCCATAGTAATATGGCGGGGGAAAATGGAGGGCAGGCGGGGAAGGATGTCGGGCGGATCACCACCGCCCGCATGGTGATGACGATCCGCCCGACATCCTAATGGGGCCCTAAATGTGAACTGCTGTTTGGTTACGAGCGGCAGCATGGACATGGTAACAGCAGATGTTATTATGTCTCATGACTGTCGCAGGTTAAAGTGGGCACAGCTGTCCGAGGATGAGGGCACCGTGAGTAAAATTAAGGCATCACTTGCAGACTCCCTTACTGCCCTCTCGCTACTTGAGCCTTGTGAGGACAATTTTTCCGCCTTTACAGTGGTTCATGAAACCCTGTTTTCTAAGTTGAGATCTTTTTTTATGAAACCAAAATCAAGAGCTAATAGGCCTTCTATGCTCAAATCAGCAGAATGGTATGATGGGGAATGTAGGAATGCCTATAGGACTTTATCGAAAGCAATAAGGGCAGGTTTAACACAGGAGGTAAGGAGATTTAGACGTGAATATAAGGCCACCCAACATCGGGCAAAGAAGGCTTTTGACGAAAGTAGATGGAGGGACTTACGTGGTGCAAGTTCTGGGAAAAACTGGTGTTGATTCTGGCAACTAATTAAGAGGGGTGGCGATAATGCTGGTCCGGCACCAGCTAATAATGTCCCACCTGAAGCCTTGGTCGTTCATTATCAGACCCAATTTTCTTTGCATGGAAATAACTGTGGACAGTATCAGAATGTAGTCCTGCGCTCAGTCTTAACATTCACTTTAGTGGAAATTGAACACGCGTTGGACAGGGTAGCTGCAGGTAGAGCACCGGGTCCGGATGGCATCCCGGCTGATATATTAAAAGCTGACCGGGAGGATTGGTTGAAATATATTCTTATTTTCGCCAATGGACTGGCAAGAGGAGCCCCAATCCCGGAGTCTTGGCATGGGGCTGAAATTGTCCCCAAATCCAAAAAAGGGGATTGTGCTAGTCCAACTAATTATCGGTCTATAAGCCTTATTGACTCTATGCAAAGCTGGTGGCTAGATTAGTGCTAAGCAGGGTAAATTGGTGGATTGATGACAATGACATTTTATCCACCTACCAAGCAGGATTTTGTTTCAATGGTAGCACTATTGACCACGTTTTTAGATTTCTGATGATATATTGGAACACCGTGGTCCTAGCTGGGGGCACCCTTTATGCAGCATTTAATCTGCATTTGATCTAGTGCCTCATAGCAAATTATGGAATTCACTTAAGGAAGCAGGGTTGCGTGCTGAGATTTTATTATTCATCGTAAAACTGCATGAATCTATTTATGCCCAAGTCCGGTGGGGTAAACAAGGTGAGGTAACTGAACGTTTTCCTGTGAACAAGGGAGTTCAGCATGGGTGTGCCCTAGCCCCTAGCCTCTTCTCTTTGTTCATTAATAATGTTATCTCATACTACACTGTTTGTATGTCCTGCATATAAGGGCCCTCGCCATAAATGGCTCAAGCCAGTTTGTGCCAAAATAAGAACAAGATCTAGCCAAATGGCTTTGCGTATCTTGAGAACTTATACTAGTGATGTAATACTTATTGCTATGGCTAAATTCTGGAGCTGGGCGTGGGTTCTTAGAAGAAATAGGTTGCAGGCATCTTGTAACTGATGTTATCTTATATGGCGTATTAGTTTGTTTTTATCTAATTTGCAGATAAGATTGTGGAATCTATCCAACCCTGTGTATTTTTAGTCTTTTAACTTGATATGTCTTTTTCTGGATTATTACTATGAATTTTATCATGTGATTATTTTAAAGTTATTTCTTGATTTTTAATATTGTTTGTTTTTATGCGTCATAATGATGACTTTATAGCTGAGTTACTGCACCTTCATACAATGACAGTTCAACTGGTGGAGTGAGTAATGTGCCCATGACAGAGCACCATTAAATGTCCCAGATGCATTGACTGTTCCTGTCACAATTGGTCCTGTAGTTCCTTTGTATAAGCCTTTGTATAAGCCGCGAGACTCAGGCAATAATACCCATACTTTGGCTGTTCCTACTGAAATGAGTGACGTGGCTACTAATAATTCAGTAGACCCGACAATAGGACCCTTTCACCAGACTCCTACAGTGTGGAATTCTCAGGTAGTCTGCATTTGGCTTTACTGTACGGTGGACCAGTTCAATATCTTTGATAAGTCCAATGTCTTTACCTGAAAAATCCCAGATGGGAAGACATGGCTTGGCAGTTCGGGCTGGACTGTTCCCATGAGACACAGGGTCAAGGTTGATTTGCATATGGCCATGTCTTAACTGGGGTGGTGTGGTGAGCAAAACAATGATGGATTCAGGCCCAGATCTCTGTACTGGGGTGAATGTATGACATTGTTCTGCATTCTGTCCATCAAATGTTGTTTTTGCATTTGTCACCCACTCGGGTATGCTCAAACGTGAGTCCCGTGTTCTCCATGCCACTGGAATCAAGCTATCCTGGCTGATGAGGGCTGAAATCCCGAAACCGGTCCTAGGATGCTTGTTCTGAGTCAAGGGAGGACTTGGCTTGGCAGTTCGGGCTGGACTGTTCCCATGGGGCACAGGGTTAAGACTGATTTGCATATGGCTGGGTTCAAACTGGAAAGCAAAAAAACGATGGATTTAGGCCCAGATCTCTGTACTGGGGTGAATGTATGACATTGTTCTGCATTCTGTCCATCAATTGTTGTTTTTGCATCTATCACCTAGCAGGCATCCTGGCGCTAACAAATGTGTGCACAGTAAGACTGATGCTACGGAGATTTGTCAAGATAACCAGACTATACATTAGGGAAGAGCCACGTTTTTAGTCTCTTCCTAAATTGAAAGAGATCCTCCAGTTGTCTCATCCCCAATGGAAGCTTGTTCCATAATCGGGAAGCAGAGTTAATAAAAGCTCTACCTCCTGATGTTATTTTTTTAAATCTTAGCACCTTCACCATTCTAGCTGAAGCGGAACAGAGCCTCCTCCCAGGCAACTACCAAGCAAATTTCTTCTGCATTCGTTTCGGACCAGACCCATGCAGGGCCTTGAAAACTATGCAGAGAGATTTAAACTGGATTCTTTGTAGTATCAGGAGCCAATGCAGCACCAACAAAGCCACAGAGGTAGAGGAGCGTCTTGACCTCCCAAAGGCTAATTTAGCTGCTATTGTTTGGCTCCTCTGGAGCCTCTCTATTAAATATCTCGGGGATTCCAGCAGCAAAGCATTGCAATAGTCTAGGGTGACCAGAATTTGACAGCAAAAAACTGGGACATTTCACAAAAATAGAAGAAGGACTATAAGTTTAAGTCAAGAGAGTGCACAGAATGACAGCGCTCCTCAGCAGAGAATTACAAAACAGGCAGTAAGAACATACATAAGATGCAATGTTTAAACCCAGTAGCTTGCCTGTGAATTAAATTGCTTTCTTGGAACAACTGCTAAATATCCCCGCTTTGTAAAACATTAAAAAACACCTTCCCCCGTTTCTAGTCGACCCTCCCCAAAAACCGGGACACGAACTAAATTTCTCGAAATCTGCCCGGACAGCTGGTGAAAAGTAGGGACCGCCCTGGCAAATCCGGGACGCCTGGTCACCCTACAACAGTCCAATCTACTTAAGATGGTGATTTGTACTACCAATGCTCGAGCATGTGCTGGCAGGACTGGAATACTTTTTCTAAGGACTCCAATGATGGCAAAGCAACTCTCCACGGTTTTATTAACCTGTGATTCAAGCACCGGCTTATTGTTGAACATGATACCAAGATTTCATACCTTCTGAGCGGGAATCAATGGGCTAGCAGTAGCTAATGCAGAGAAGTTTGGAGGAAGCTCAGGAGGAGTCTTCCCTACTGCACAATAGAGAATCTCAGTTTTTTCAGCATTGAATTGTAGAGAATTCTCTCTCAACCACTGCGCTGTATCTCGCAACATGCATGAAACACTTCAAGAGATGTACCCTGTTCTCTCTCTAAGGAGAGAATGAGTTGAGTGTCATCCGCATAATTTATGATATTAATTTTATGCACCCTTATAAGAGCGATTAAAGGTCTCAAATACGTGTTAAATAAAATCGCAGAGCCCTGAGGAATGCCATGCATGATATTAACAAAATCAGACTGAGAGGGGGGATGAGCCACTGCCTGTCTCCTGTCCAAAAGGAAGGATTGAAACCAGCTCAAGGCTGTGCCTGCTATTCCCACATCTTTGAGTCTCTTCAGAAGAATGACATGGTTGACCGTGTCGTATGCGGCAGACAGGTCAAACAGGATAAGTACCACTGATTGACCACTGTCTGCACGCATGCGAAGATCATCCATCACAGTCACCAGGGCATTCTCTGTGCCATGGGCAGGACAGAAACCAAATTGCACATCCTCCAGGATGTTATTAATTTCCAAATATTTTGAAAGCGATCTGCCAACCAGGCGTTCTACAATTTTTGCTGGGTATGGCAGCAGGGAGATCGGCCTATAATTTTTTGGGCAAGCTGGGTCCAGTGTTGCCTTTTTTAAAAGCTGTGTCACCAGTGCCTGTTTCCAGCAGGTCAGTACTAAGCCACTAAAAAGAGATTGATTGCAAATATGGCAGAGTATTGGGAACAAATCTGCTCCCAGCTCCTTCCATATTTTATGTGGCAAGGGGTCCAGAGGTGAGCCGAAGGAAATACCAAGCGCCATTTTGCTGAATTCCTCCACCGATGGTATCTCAAAATCAGTTAAGGTATTCGTGATCTCTGTCTCTATTTCTCCTGCCTTCTTTATGTCTATCAGATCTCTGTCATGACCATTAGACTCTGGGCCTTCTGCCTTCACTTGCAAGGTGTCCCTTCCGAGGCCATCAATGATAGTTTTAATGTTATCATTGAAAAAAAAACGCCAGGCTGTCACGAAGGTCCTGGGTGGGGGGCGTCTGGTTCTTAGCACAATCAGGGTTAATTAGGTTATTCATTATTTTGAAAATGCTTCTAGTACTGTTCGGAGCATTCAAAATAGTGTTGGAGAAGTACTCAGCCTTCGCCACATTTATTTCTTTTTTTACAGCTAATGATGACTGTTTTCCACGCAGATTTATCCTTATCTTCATACGCCCTTCTCCACTTCCTCTCTGCCTGCTTGCATTCTAGTTTCAACTTTTTCAATTTTTCACTGAACCAGGGAGCCGAGGGTCTGCCCACTCTTTTATGGTTTTTTAGGGGAGCAGCCATGTCCAGTGTAAATGTAATCTGTGTGCATAGGGCCGCATAATTCTCCTCCACATATCTGTCTGTCTCAAAACAGCCATCAAGAGAGAACACCGGGGAGGTACTTCCCTGTCTTAAAAGGGACTTCCAGTCTCTACTGAAAAGAATTCTTGTATCTGGGACATCACATTGAGAAAGGAGCAAGGAAGGTGTCACAAGAGAGAATCTCAGCGATTTTGAAAATGAATCCACCAACAACAGAGAGAGAGATCAGAATGTTCTTGGGAATGTTGGGTTACTGTCAACAGTGGACTCCTAACTTTTCCCTGATGGCATAATCTTTACAAAGACTGACACACAAACAGGTGTCAGATCCGGTACCATAGGATGAAAGCTGCATGTGTGCCTTCTCAGAGCTGAGAGAATGTCTCTGCCGAGCCTCGGCACTGGAAATGCCTGATTATAATAAATGTTTTGCTTTATTTTGCAGTGAGAGAGAGGGCTTCACTCTTTCAGTGCTAACCCAAATGTAAGGCAATGCTTGCAGACCAGTGGCCTATTTTTCTGTGACAATTGACCCCATATCTCCTGCTTTTCCTGGCTGTCCTAAAACAGTAGGCTTAACACGTATGATCAAGTCATTCTTAGAGCTGAAAATCTTACATTGAGAAAGTGTACTGTACTGACCCCACTACATTATTGACCCTTCCTGGAAATAAGGGTATTGAGGGAGAAGTTGAACAGGATTTTCTTGATGTTACTGAACTATGCACCAAACCAAGACCTGACATACAAGATGTGCCACTACCTGAATCAGATTATGTGTTGCTTGTTGATGATTCTTGCCTATGAGATCATAAGGAAGACCTAGGAGCTGCCTATGCGGTCGCTACAGTCTCAGGTGTGGTTAAAGCCTTCTGGCTTCAAGGAGTGTTTTCATTACAAGTAGTAGAATTGATTGCTCTTACTAGGGCACGCTGTGTTTCAGACCGGCTGAGAGTGACAATTTTCACTGATAGTCTGGTGTGATGCATGACTTTAGGCAGTTGTGGTTCCAACGTGGATTCATGACCTCTTCGGGGTCACCCATCCTTAATGGGGAAAGCGTGAAGAACTTGCTTCAGGCATTTCAACTGCCTGCCCAAATTGCAGTGGTAAAAGGTGCTGTTCATAGGCAAGGCAGTGATTTGTGACTGTGGGTAACAGATATTCTGATGAGTCAGCTAGGTAATGTGCACTGAATTTGGGCACCTTTAAGGGGGAATACGTCAATGAAAATTCAGATGTGACAATTTGCAATCTGTTATTGTCTACAGTTGATACTTGCAAGGAAGTCAAGAGATTACAGAAAAAGTGCCGGAAACAGACAGTAAGGTGATGTCAGTGCAGGTTGTGTCAACAGAGCTTAAGATAACATTTGGGTTTCAGGAGATAGAAGACCTGTACTGCCATATAGCTTGTACCTCCAATTGTGAAACATTATCATGGACCTGAACATGTAGGGAGGGACGCCATGGTGCGCCTCTTTAGGCAAATGTGGTTTAACCCCAGATTGAGATTGATGGCTGAGAGTTTGTGTCACAGGTGTGTTGTATGCCCACACCAGAATGTAGGAAGAAGAACAGCAGTAACACTGAGTCATATTGGGAGATCAGGAGGTCCCTTTAACAAGATGCAACTGGACTTCATTGAGATACTAGTGTGCAATGGATTGAGATATGTCCTAGTGACTGTTTGCATCTTTTTGTAGTGGGTTGAAGCTAGCCCGACTAGGAGAAATGAGAGTCTAACAGTACCAAAGCTGTTGCTGAGGGAATTGATACCGCGTTTCAGCTTCCTGACTTCTTTGGAGTCAGACTGAGGAACTCATTTTAACAATGAGATCCTGAAGATGTTTTGTGCACCACTACAAGTCGAACAGAGATTCGACTGCAGGTATTGACCAGAGGCTTCTGCTATTGTAGAGCAGGTAAATGGCCCTTTGAAATCTAGGTAGGCTAACATGTGTGCTTAGACATCTCTGAAATGTCCTCCTGCTTTGCCCATTGTACTGATGAGTCTACTTAGTACTCCAGATAGGAGGACTCGATTGTCG
The DNA here is from genome assembly GCF_964261635.1 of Lissotriton helveticus. Lineage (NCBI taxonomy): Eukaryota > Metazoa > Chordata > Amphibia > Caudata > Salamandridae > Lissotriton > Lissotriton helveticus. Next base: position 977,434,038 of record NC_136072.1, on the reverse strand, counting down.
CCCCATGAGATCATCATGGGGAGGGCCATGACACTGACAGCTGTGCCTGCAAATGCTCTTGTGAACAGTACAGATGACATGATTCTTGAATACTGCAAAGTACTGGCTGATGTGGTACATTCTGTATCTCATCAGGTTGGTGAGGCTTCGCCCCAGCCTCAACAGGAGCAGTGCCATGACCTTGGTCCCAGTGACTAGGTAATGATGAAAAAGCACATATGCAAGTCATGCTTGGTGCCTAGGTGGTGTGGCCCACCAGTTGATCTGGTCGCAACAACAGCTGTAAAGTGCGGATGTCTCCCTAACTGGGTAGATGTTGCACATATTCTCAGGAGTCCCATATCCCCTTTATAATATAACAGCACCTGTTCCTGATGTGCCGGTGGTTACAATGAGACAGAGGGAGCTGGTTACTTAACCTGTTGGGGACCAGCAGGCTGCTGGGACAGCATTTGTTTGGCCTGAGGGGGGTCTGAGAGAGTCAACAGTTAAAGTCGGAACACAAGGGTCTCATCCAGTGGTGTTGACTGTCAGATTCAGACCTTGGCGAATGGCTTAGTGCAGTTGTACCCATTATAATAATGGGGTAACCCAAAAGATCTATACGGACCTGGGCACAGTACGGGAATTAAAAATTGGCCTGTGACCATGTGTTTATAATGAACTCAATTTGATACTCAACAATCAGTGCCGTGTAGGAGACCTACAGCACTATTAATGGATAACTACACATAACAAAAGTAACTGTTTTATGCATATACTAGTTTCCTTTTATGCAAGCTTATGTCAGAAAGAACACACATAAAGAAAGTGCCACAATGTGTCATGAGATATCAAAACAACATATTTATTTTAAATTAATCAAAAATCACTTTTCAATTCTCAATATTCATAGGTTGCGTGCAAAAAGGGGGAGGGTATAGTAAGGAAGTGGTGGTGGGTAGTGAAAAGTACAAATCAGAAGGATAAAGAACACAGTAATATATTCAAAACAACACTGGTAACTGAGACCAAAATATGAAAACCTGTCCACGTTATCACTTTCATTTACATGAATTCTGTAAACTGTGGTGTGCATTTAATGCATTTTTACATGATGGAGGGGGGAAAATAGGTACAGGTTGTATTAAGGGCAGGCAGCGTCGACGTTTCGACTCGGCTGATGCAAGGCGGGAGCTTTTGGGCCTCAGCTGCGAGTCTTCATCAGGACAAGGGGTTGCAACCTAAACCTGGTAAACCTAAACCTGGTACCAAGCCTGGCTACACAGGTAGAAGATCCAACAATGTTTCTGGGCCCAGAGTCGCCAAGAGAACCAACGTTCAGTGTCCATTAATTAGAACCATCACTGAATCTGTGATTCATCCGTGAGGCAGCAACCTTCTGTAATGAAGTCGTGAATCATCCTGCTCGGCAATTCATTGGACTACCTTAAATGCATTAAAAATCAAATATGATGTATGACTCTGGGGAAATGAGGCTTTGTAAAAGCCAGTGATGCATCGGTTTCTTACTACTATGCAGGTTGTTGGCACGGGGATGCTCAGGGACAGTGTCATGCACAAAGGAGGTGATGCGTCACTGTAAATAGGGATGTGTAAGCTCCTGAAGGCAGAGCTGAGTTGTTGACCCAGGGATGATGCGTGGCGCAGGGGAGCGCATGCGTCATTTATGGGCATGATACCACGGTTCTTTACTGCAAAGCGGTGTCAATAATGAAATCGCCACCCAGAGACGTCTGTGGTGCTTCGAAAGTCAAGTCTCGCTGCATTGATTCCACTGCGTTGCAGCCACTGCAGTGTCGGAATTGGAGCAGTGTGTTCACAGACTTCAGTGAACTGGTGCTCAAGACTCACACATCGGTGGTCCTTCGGAGGTGCTGGTGACACTGACATTGCATGTTTGCAGTGTTACTCGTGGTTGCACAATCAGTGCTGCAGGCCCACTAGTAGCATTTGACTTACAGGGAATATATGATGTTACAACGGAAACAATTACAACTCATGGTTTTAGAACGCAGTTTTACATCGCAACTACCATTAGATCGCATGATTTTACAACGCATGCTATTACAATGCATTTTGTAAAACTACCATTACAACACATTCCATTACAATGCTTACCATCACAACGCATACCATTACAACGCATAATACTTTTAGGGCAACAGTAGGGTAAGTGTTAGATAATGTATTGGTAAAAATTACTCTTCACACTCCTGTGATTTCAACAGTAGAGTAAGTATTGGATAGTGTAGAGGTAAACATTACTATTCCCACTCCAGTGAGTGCAACAGTAGGGAAAGTGTTGGATAGTGTAGGAGTAGAAATGACTATTCCCAAGTACCCCAAAACCCATTTTTCCCTACTGTTTAACTCACTGAAGTGGGAATAGTATTTTTTACCCCTACAATATCCAACACTTACCCTACTGTTGCCCTAAAAGTATTATGTGTTGTATTGGAATTTGTTGTAATGGTAGTTTTTAAAAATGCATTGTAATGGCATGCATTTTAAAATCATGCAATGTAATGATAGTTGCGATGTAAAGACTGTGTTGCAATTGCATGCATTGTAAAGTCATATATCAATTTATATGCAATTGTATAGTCATTGTCTTGTAGTCGCAACCCCCGTCTCTCAATGCAAGGGGGCATTTTGGCTTACGGATTTTAAAAAATGGTGAGCAGCGTTTGGTGTTCTGTTATGATCATGAAATGGTTTCCATATAGCAACACATGAAAATCTTTGCAGTCCCACACTACAGCCAGACTCTCCTTCTCTGGCTGAGAATAGGCACTTTCTGTGTTAGTGTCACTTTGCTGCATTCAGAGTGAGACCCACATCAGAAAGAAACTAGCACACTTCTGTAAGAGCCTGGTTATGCTCTTTTTGTGTTTTTCCAAATACCAGTATATTGTCACTGTAATTAAAAGCATGTGTGACAGATTGAATTATTCGAAGTATAACATCCTGAAATATTTGTGCAGCTGGTGATACTGCAAAACTCAACCTTTTGGGTCTAAACAAACCAAGATGAGTTGAAAACGTAGTATTGTACCTTCAGTTCTTTCCCAACTCAAGTTGATGATATCCCTTGTTCAGGTCAAGACGGAAGAATACTTTGGCACTGTTCAGTTGCATGATCATGTGCGCTATGTTTATACCAGTATGTCTTTCTCTTTCAATTGCTTTGTTGACTTGGCACATAATAGCACAAATGTGTTTCTAGGTCTTTCTCAACAGTTTATTGCAAGTGGAAAGCAACTGTGAGGTGCTGCTGGGCAGCAGGGCGAATGTCCTCATTAATGTGAAATCACACTTTCATTGTCTTGAGCCTGCCTAGCCCATGAAATAATGACTCACCACTTCAAACTGAGTGTGGAAGTTGTAATAGAGAGATATCAGCCCCATGTCAGCAGCAGTGACTAAACTAAGTAGGCCATGAAGACCATGAATTGGCACTTTTACTGATACTGTTTGATGTCTCATTGTCACGATGAATGACCCTTGGCTCTGCAACAGTTTAGACACAGCCCACGTGTATACTTTCATGTTTGACAGGTTCAGGCATGGCACGGGAGATAGGCTGTTGAATTTTTCGACTGCCATGATGTTGATTGATGCACCACTGTCTATGATAAAGGTTATGAGGCAACCATGGACCTCTGTTGTAATCTTGGGGCAATGTCCAAAATGAATATTGTTGTTTCGTTTGGTGGTTCGCCTTTGTCTTTTGTTCTAAATTGTAACCAACCAAAGCTACATGTGCCAGTCAGTCTTTGATCAATCCTATCCTCATTGCCAGATGTAGTGTCCTCACCAGCCCAAGAACATGCAACCCAGCACACAGAGCTCTGGATTGTACGCCTTTATTCCTCAGCATGCAATCACAAACTGCTCTATGATTATGTCATAACAGTTACTAACACCTTAACATCTTTCAGCAAGTTATGTCATTCCTTGCTAAGTCTGCCACGAACCGCAAGAGTCCTAGCGCACATAATCGTATGACACTGCATTGAGATAAAAAGAAAATCTCCTACGTCATACCTGAGGACATTTTTAAATGCAATATGTCAAAGTCAAAGACAGCTTTATTTGTTTGCTATTTCATACAATCATAAAAGCACTTATCTAAAACATACATATAAATTAAAATAAATATTATAAAATGAACATCCTGTACATAAATCACTATTCAATTGATTGTTCATACAGTTAAAAAAGTAACTAAAAACAAAACACATTACACATTATAACATGCAATAGCAATAAAAGCATAATTCATATCGTTTGTAAATTCATCAATAATACTAATATGCCCTTTGCATTTATGTGACCCTTAAACTTCAATTACCATACTTTTCCTGGGGTTGACTATTTGCTTTAAGAACATTGCTATCTTCCAAGTACTATGTACATTATCCAAAAATTGCAAAGCAATAAATGCTGGATGGTATTATCTAATCCCGAAACGTTTTAGGATTGGAACAATCCACACGTTCTTCAATTCTCTAGAGAATTTACAAAACAAAAACACGTGCAGGGTGGATGGAACTGAATGATTGTCACATGGACACAATTGCAATCCTTGGGCCCACTCATTTATTATTGGAAGACTAAGAATTCTATGAAAGATCCCCAGCCAAAATCTTGTCAGTAGAAACCGATCATAACCCCCAGGAATGACTGTTAAATATGGCTGAATATTAAAAGTAGTTAAAATCAGCTGGTTCTGCTGAACACTAGACTTTAAAATCTCAGCTGATAATCTTATCGTGTCCAAGAGTTGGAGACCCTCTTTTTTTAAAATCCTTTCTCCTAACCATATGTAAGGTGCTTGGGTCAGTAAAATATACAGAATGTCCAAGATCCTCCATGAAATCGCGGACATACCTTAACCGAGGAATCTTTAAGGCCCCTTCCAATTTAAGACTATCCATCAAGATTTCCCTATTTAGCTTGGTCCAAATTTTTGTCCACACTCTGTGCCACAAAAGGATGGGCTCCAATTTTATGAGGTCCGAAATATGTGGCAGGCCCAGTTCCGCATGACAAACATACGAGGATTTACTGGTCGAGACAGACAGGATATACCTCAGTGTTTTCTACTGTTTGCAACGAGTACGTATCAGCAAAGCCCCAAACACCTGCTACATACATAGCTGTTGGGACGCTTTTGGCTTTGTATATCAACTCCACAGGGGGTCGCCTGCCCAATTTTCTTGAAAGGTTTTTATGGGCAATAGTAGTCCTTGACAATGCTAGCTTTTTTGCTGATACGGCTTGTGACCATAAGTCAAATGAGTATTTCAAGGTATGCGAATCTCTTTGTAGGCTCCATCTTTTGTCCATCCACAAAGATGTTCTTGCATCTATGGCTTCCACGACCACAACCACACCTCATTATGAAGGGCTTTGATGTATTTTTTAATTTTAATATGATTTATTTTAAGATTACTTGTGGAAATTGGGATTTACTCATGATCCTTTGTAGTATTGGAACCCAGTATCACCAATACCTGTACCATGGGGTGCACTTGACCACTCTTAATGAGGGTCTTCTGTTGTAAACAGTATTTTATGGTTGCATACTCTAAACCCACAGTAGTTTCTGCAGGATTTAAAAAACAATGGATTAATTTGCATCTCAACCAGAGGCAGATAGGATGGCACTGATACCTATATTTAAGATCGTGACTGTAAACCATGTACGCCAGGTAGAGAGTACATTTGATCTCCAGCATTCAAGTGGGTATGTTGGCACGCAGACTCTATTTTCCGATCGTGCTTCTTCATACAGTACAAAGGGTTTCTTTAATGTTAGTCAAGCTAGCGGTTTCAAAGCATGTCCGATGCATATTTGCTCCAGGCTTTGACCTTAAACAGCACTCTGTACTACTTGACAATTATATCTAACTGGTGCTAACATATACTGAATTTAACAACTATAGTTGCTGTGTCTTGTATCTGCATCACATATACTGTACTCGCTAAGTAAGGACTTAGATTCACCAAAATGCTGGAGGTAATGGAAGTGACATCACACACCAGGTGACCGCTGAAAGGATCACAATGTTGAGCCTTTGTCCCGGAACATCCTCGCGGAGAAGAAGGCTTATTTCGCGAGAAAAATTGAAGCTGCTTCCAATTCCTGTAAGGAGCTATTCGCCATTGTGCGGGAGTTTACAACATCTCGCGCAGCACCAACTCAGACCCCTCCTCCTGCGCCTTGGGTCAGGGCGATTGCGGACTTTTTCACCTCTAAGATCCAGCGGATCCAGGACTCCTTCCATGTGCTGGAGCCGGAGATGCCAGGCCTGGCGGAGAATGCCGCTGTTTCCCGATCTAACGCGGGTGTGGCCCTGGCAGCTTTCCCTCCTCTCTCGCTGTCCGCTTCACTTGACCTGATGGCTGGGCTTAAATCAGGTTCCCCCCGGGACGCCTGCCCCGCAAAATTTCTGGCTAAAATGGCAGCTGTCATTAACCCACTCGTGAACCCCTTGTTGAACTGTTCTCTTGCACAGGGTGTGGTTCCCCAGTCCTGGAAGCAGGCAATGATTATTCCCCTGCTAAAAAAGCCTGGCCTGGATGTGGAGGTGTTGGCGAATTATCGACCTATTTCGCTTCTGCCGGCTTTTGCAAAGATCACTGAAAAGCATGTCCATAAGGTGTTTGCCGATTACCTGGAGTCCCATGACCTACTGCACTCCACCCAGTCGGGTTTCCGCGCCAATCTTAGCACCGAAACAGCTCTCCTGGAAGTCTCGGAGGCGATAAAGGAGGTGCTGGATTTGGGCGGGAGAGCGATGCTGGTGATGTTAGATCTGTCGGCGGCTTTCGACACCGTCCCGCATGAGGGTCTTCTTGCAAGACTCTCAGAGATTGGTCTCTGTGGGACGGTGCTCCAGTGGTTTCGATCATTCCTGGCGGGCCGTCGACAAACGGTCTGGGCTTCTGCTTGCTCCGCCGAGATGTCGCCACTGGGGGTCGGAGTTCCTCAGGGCTCTGTCCTGAGCCCAACTCTATTTAACATCTTCATGACCCCTTTGGCGGCACTGGCGGAGTCTTTCGGGGCCCAGATCGTTTCTTATGCCGATGACACCCAGCTCCTCTTCACCTGTGAGAGGGGTGCGGACTTCGATGGAGGTAGGATCCAGGGTTGCCTTGAGGCTGTGTTTCAATGGTTCCATCATAACAGCCTCAAGTGCAACTCGGATAAATCCGAGGTCCTCTTTTTTGGGTGCAGTTCGGATCCGGACTGGAAAGTGTGGTGGCCTGAGAACATGTTTCCACCAGCAAGTTCGTCCCAGGTAGCTAAAAACCTTGGGATTAAGATCGACAATGGCCTCAAACTACGCTCACAAGTAATTGGTCTCACTGGTACCTGCTTTGGCTTACTCCGGATGCTACGCAAGTTCCTTCCCCTGCTATCGGAGGAACATAGGAAAATCACGGTGCAGGCGATTATAGGCTCGAGAATCGACTATTCCAACGTCCTTTATCTCGGCCTGCCAGAATACCTGCTTCAACGGTTACAGGTTGTCCAGAATTCGGCAGCACGTGCCATCTTTGGACTATCTCGCCGTGCTAGAGCCTCGGGCCTCCTGGAGGCTCTGCACTGGCTTCCTGTCCGGAAGCGGATAATTTTTAAGACTCTCACCCTGGCACATAAAGCCTTGCACACCTCCGGAGCAAAATACCTTCAGAAAAGGTTGACTTTTTATCATCCTGCCAGGTCGCTCAGGTCTGAAGCCCTGTTTCTTGCGGCGGTTCCTCGTGTGAAGAGAGCGCGCATCGGTGGCCGCTCTTTTAAATTACTAGCGCCGCAGTTGTGGAATAAACTGCCTGTGTCCCTGCGCAGCATTCCCAATTTGTTGGCCTTTAGGAAAGGGCTCAAAACCTGGCTTTTTATCTCTTAGCTCTGGCCTCTATTAGGCTTTCTTCTCCAATGGTTTTCCTTTATTTACTCTCCTTGTTGTGTTATGAGATTAGTGTGCAATTCAAAGCGTCGGGACACTCTTTCGAGTAGCCGCACGCTATATAAAACCCCGGTATAACATAACATAACATAACACCTTAAGGCCAATCGGAGACCTTCAGTTTACCGTTAGGAGACTATGGGAAGTGCAGAGAGTGCATACAACTGCATTCAACAGAGAGATCAATGTTGTATTTGTTTGGGATCGATGGTTTGAAGTGAGGATTAATTATCCAATGACCCATAATTATATGGAACTTGGACTCCATTATGCTACTGAACTTCTCATAACAGCCAAACACAGACAGTGTGCTTGTCTTGTACTTTTCACATTTATTGTGTTTTCACTTTGGTATAACATCACATGTGAAGCACTAATAACACTGAGCCAACTGAAAGACTCAGGTAGCACATTTATAAATAGTTGTATATATAATTCCTCTTGCTCATGCTTTGGTAACCTTGTTGTGTGTAACAAGATCCTAGATGTGTATTTCGCTTGCTGAGGCATCCAACCTTGTAACAGTAATGCTAGAATTATTACCTTGAAGTTCACTTTACTGATGTCTACAGGAAACATTGTAGCCAAATATTATAGCCTCATTATTTGTACACCGCTAGTGAACCAAACCATTTCTATGTTTCAAAATGTCTGCTGACGTAAGTACACATGTAACTACTTAAGAAAGAATGGAGCTTGGAATCGTTGTAGGCATTGAAGAAAAAAAAAGAAACACATTTACTGGAACACTGTCAGCATGTTCGATAATCCTGATTTGTATTGACATGGAGATGACACTATAAACGTAGGGGCATATTACCAACAACTAGCGATATTTATCGCTAAATGTACTTTTTATCGCCAAGCATCGCTGGATATTATCGCAGAGATAACGTGCTATTAGCAATGTTTATCTCTAACCCGATAAAATATCCGGCGATAGCGGCGAAATGCGTGAATATCGCTGAGAATACAGTGATATTCATGCATTAAAGCCAATAGGGTCTTAGCCATAATATCCACCTCCCATTGGATATAATGGCTAAAAACTGGTCTGAGCAGGCGTTAGCTTTGGTGATATTTGCGCTTAGCGCGCATATTTCCATCGCTACGCCTGCATTGATAATAGGCGATAGCGATGTTAGCAACTGCTTTCAGTCGCTAACAGGTTGGGTACGCCCACTTTGCATGTCATTAGCGATAAATATCGCTGACATGCAAAGCGGCCCCCAAACCGCTCGCTATCACCTAAAAGCTGTCGCTAACTGATGTTAGGGACAGCTTGCTAATAGGGCGATATAATTATCGCAGCTTAGCGGCCGAAAACGGCCGCTAAAGCGGCGATAATCTAATATCGCCAGGCTTGGTAATATGCCCCGTAATTCGTATAGATTTTCCCATATATTGGGATTATTGGGCGAGTATGTAGAATGTGAGGTAGAACTTTGTTCTGAATACGGTAACTTTAAAGTGTTTGTGAATACAGCAACTTTGAAAAGTGGAAAAGGAAGCTTCTGTGTGTGTTGCTGTGTGAAAAAGCTAATGAAGGAATCAAAGGTCGGTTATTTTCTCCTTCACTGCCTATACAGTTTGGCTAGGAAGAAAAAAGTAATCCCTTATTACTTGTTTTCTCCAAATAGTTTCATTTTTTGGATCTATACTGCTGAAATGTTCGTCTTTTGGGGCAATGAAAGCATATTGAACACCTTTCACTGCATTAGTTGTATCCACCAAAACATGGTGACTGAATGGGAAACAATAGTATCCATATTTGGCTTTGATGTAAGTCACTGGTGGTAGAGCACAAATACTGCACATGTGGTTAGAAAAAGAGTCAAACAGCCAATGTGGGGCAGAGAAGACTTTACACCACTCACATGTGGGGCTAACAACGTAGCAAATCGACTGGCAGGTAACTGAATAATATAGTAGAGTGAATCCCTGGTGCTAAAAAATAAATACCAACTCATTTTAACATTTAAAACATGAAATTTGGCATACAGCAAGTTCATTTTAGGTGTACCTTCAGGATGTATGCCCCAATGGCATAGTAGCCAAATTTTGAAGATAAAAGTTTCAGGTGAAAAGGTAACATGAGCGTACATTGTTTGTTTACTATATAGGTCTATGGCTTTACATTGAAAATCGCCTGTCCAGTGAAAAAAGCCCATTCATGCAGTTCGGGCTAGGTACCCCTTAGGAATTCACTTTTTAAGGTGTTTTACTAAAAACTGAGGGGCAGATTTAGATTGAAAGTGACTCCGTGCATTCTGCAAGCCATTTGGCTGTGCCACATTGAGTCACTTTCAAAGCACAGGGATGATACATATTTACAACAATATGTTGCATCTCTGTGCTTCCCCCTGCACTGGCGCACAAACTGCAGCCATGCACCGGCGCAGGTATCCTTGCACCATAGGATGCCTGCGTGGTGGGGATATTGTTTATGTGCAAGAAGGGGCACCTTCCAGCCAAAAAACAATCAATACAGCCATTTCCTCTTTCAATGTGAGCTGTAGAATGCAACACACATTGAAAACAAGGAGAGGTGAAAACATTTCTCCTCGTTGCACCTCCCTACACCTCGCCTGGGTAGGTGTAGCATTCAGAGGCATGTCCAGATTTACGAGGAATCGTAAATCTGGAAATGTGTCTGGTTCCATGGGTGTTGCGTGGGAACACCCACAGCAACACCCATGGAACGCAAAGTGCTGGGTGTAAAGCGGACATATTTACAAGGACAGGAAAAGTCACGCAGGGAGGCTTTTCCTGTCCTTGTAAATATGAAGCAATTAAATAAGCCCCCAGTACGGCAAAATCCATTTCTTTGGTGAACATTCTTTTAAATAAAAAATATTACAAGAAACATGGTTAATATCTGCTGGTCAATAATCTGAAGTCAAAGCCAGTTTACCTAGCTGGAAAGTCCCGCTATGAATTTCATGTAGCTTTCGTCTGTCTCCTGCAGTATCTTTGACCCAGTAGAGGCTTTCAAACTCTGAAATGTTTCTAAGTTCAAAGGTCGAAAGTACGCAAAATCAGTTAGAATTGGATGTTTGACCGTGGTTGTTGAGACGTACTAATCCCATAGAAATCCATTGCCTGAATCTGCCTAATAAAGTGATTCTGATAGACATACGAATAATAAGAGCATAAAGGAATACCTTATTCAGCTTTGGGTAAAATTGTGACTTTGAAATGATTTGGCCGTCGGAGGACTAAAACAAAGTAATAGACCTACTTGAAGTATCCTTGAAAGCCACTGTGGAGGCTTTGAGTGAGTAGCCTGAGACTCTCCTGGGACACAGAAAAGTAGATGTTGGCCTTGTGGAGTTCTCCTTGGCTACAACATCCATCCTTGACCCAGTGAAGGCTTTTAAGCTTCGAAAACGTTTCTAAGTTCAAAGATCAATTGTACTCAAGCCTCATTCCATCATACAGGTCCCCTAAAATAAACCATTCTAAACTCTTCCCTCTGACTCTTTTCCCTCCACAACCAGCTTTTTACTCATCCGAAAGCCTCTTCCTACTGCTATGACCTCCAAAAAAAATCTAAATCCTTCATTCTTCTATCCCTCCACTATCCTTTTCAATCAAAATAACAGATTAACATGTTCACTTCTCAAATGTCATATTCCACTATACTAATTTACCACTAATCCTTTATGGGTTCCAGAGTAGCGTGCTACTCGCCAATAAATCGCTTCAGCAGGGTTGCAAGCACTTTATAAATGCAAACCTTTTTCCCCTTTTCTTTATGGGTTTCCGGAGTAGCGTGCTACTCGCCAAACAAAGTTCTTCAACACCCCATCAGGGGTAACAAGCGCTATATAAACACAAAATTCTTTTCCTCTTCTATCCTTCTGCTATCCTTCCGAGTACAAATAACTGACTAACCTATCCACCACTTAAATTACTTTCATATTTCACTATACTAGTTCGACACTAGCTCTTCGACTCCTCGTCAGGGGTAGTAAGTGCTATATAGTTGCGCAATTACAATACAATACAATACAATACGGTTGACTACAAAAATCAAGGTCTGCGGCGCCCAATAGCATAACACTTGCTTTTGTATTTCCAATAGAAGTCTCTTAGGGCATATTACCAACAACTAGCGATAATTATCGCTATGTTGGCTTAGCGGCAATAATTTTATCGCCGTGTTGCGGTGATTTTTATCGCTTAGCAGCCTTGCTATTATCAAGGTTTATCTCCTAAGCGATATAAATCGACCGAAATGCATGAATATTGCTGTAAAGTCAGCGATATTCATGCATTACCGAGCTAATGCTCTTAGCCATGTTATCCACCTCCCATTGGATAACATGGCTAAGAACTGCTCAGGGCAGGTGTTAGCTTTTGGAGATATTCGCGCATAGCGCGAATATCTCCAAAAGTTGGTAATAGGAGATAGCGATGTTAGCGACTGTTTCCAGTCGCTAACATCTTGTCACGCCCACTTTGCATGTCATTAGTGATAAATATCTCTGACATGCAAAGCGGGGCCCAAGATGGTCGCTATCTCCTACTAGCTGTCGCTAACTGGTGTTAGCGACAGCTAGGTAATCGGGAGATAATTTTATCTCCGCTTTCTTGGCTTTTAAAGCCAAAAAAGCGGAGATTAATCCCTTGATAATATGCCCCCTTGTTTTTTTCTTTACACTTGAATAACGCATAATTGCTTTTAACCATGTGAATGATAACAATTAATTAATGTCTTCTAAAATGTTTTTTTATTGCTTCTAAATCATTTCCTGATATTAAACTTGTTTAGGTGCTGTTCAATGCAACAACTTATTTTTCTTTGTGGAAGCCTGCTGATTATACCAAGTTACCATAGGAAAGCACAGGATTCCTCAGAGAAAGTTTTTTTACTTGTAGGCACCAGAATGTTTACACAGAGGCAATAAATACTGACGCCTCCCTTATCCCTAGTTAATAACCCAGTTACCCATATCCACTGTTAGAAAATATTTTGATCGCTTTTGTGTCATCAATTATGCTGAATGTCTTTTCTCACAAGCTTTTTTCCTCTACGAGCAAACCTGTAATTGTAGGAAAATGCAGCTGTCTAATTATGAGGTATTTCTTAGATTAGTTGACCCTTATATAAATTGATACTTATGATTTATAGGTAAAATAAAATCAAAATATTATTTCAAGGGACAGCTTGAGAGTGCTAATGAAAATGTAACTTTATAACAAACTTCATGTAGCAAGTCGGCAAGGAAGTAGGTGAATGTGCAGCACAGTTAAGCACCTTGAAGTGAGGCTCGTGCAAGAAGATTGTGTGATGTCATATTACAGAGACACACAGCCTCCCATCTTCTCGTCCTACCATCAGCCTGTCATTACTCTGGTCTACTTCTTGTCTATCCCCTATGATGTCACTGTTCCTTTGACAAATAAACAGATGGAGGAGTACCACCATAAGACCTGTCAAGGTCTCAGTTAAGTGGGAGAAGGGAAAAGAAGCAAAAGAACAGGGAGTTGTCCTTTTCTAAGACTGTTCCTTTGACCCCCACCCTTTACCGTCTTGTTACAGGTCTAAGTACAGTAAGCCAACCTCACTGTCCCCACACAAATATATGTCAAGATGGGAAGAGTGACCACCTTGCAGGCAGGAGGAGGATGGCTACGAAGTTCCACGCCTCCGTGTAGCCACAGTGACCCGTGATCCTGCCCCCCCCAGCATTGGCGGCATGCATTGAGCTGACGAGTGCGGCGTAATACCTCTGCAGAGAACTGATGCAGGGATTCGGGTGGATTTAGACGCGGGGCTGACTACTTTTTGAATTAGCGGCAGTGACAATCCCCAAGCGGCTGTAAACCTTCGGCGGCGCGGGCTGGTAATGAGGAGGAGGAGCAGCTGAAGACTTTGTGTGGTGGGAGTGGTGTTGGCAGTGCGGCGCGATTAAGCTGGGAGTGCGCCACTGCTCAGCCTCAATCGGTTGGCGTAAGAAAGGCCTGTCTACCCCCCGGCGGCCGCTTGCAGGATGACAGCGGTGAGGCATTGAAAATGCCGTACGGAGGGGGAAAAACGGGGTACGGATTCAGGCGAGAAGGCCTGTTTGGCAAAAGGAGATGAGGGGGGACTGAATTGATTTTGAGAGTTATTTGCGAGCTCAATTCCAGTACAGAGCAATAAAGAGCAATAAAGAGCAAATTAAGCAAAATTGAAGGAAATTTGAAGAAGACAAGGGACACGTGGGGGTAAAAGAACAAGAAAGACTTTTTATAGGTCGTGTAATAAGGAGTGAGGGGAGGAAAAATGGGTAAACCTCAGAAAGATGGAAGCATTCTCAGTAAGCCCAGAAAAGCTGATATTGCGGCCCGTCTTAAAGTAAAAACAGGTCAAGCCCTGGCGAAGAAAGCTGCACGTCAGGCTGCTAAGAATAAGAACAGGGGGAATAACTCCACCTCCCCAGGTCTGGACACCACCTTGGAGAGCTCAGAGGATGAGCTCCCCCCACGTCTACCTCCTTACAATGTGAGGGACAGGTTGATGTTGTGGAGTCAGGAGCCGAACAGGCAAAAGATGCCCCGGCGGTGTCAACAAGTCCGGTTCAAGTTGGCCCGAAGAAAGGTGCAAAAGAAATGAAAGACTTTCCTTTGTTCATAAAGAAAACTACCCCAAAATCTTCAAACCCACAATTCTCCTTCTTAACTTTGGGCTCAGCCTCCAAGCCATCAAATGCTTCATTACCAGACATAGGACAGGTCCCAACAGTATTAATACCTCCTAGAGACTCTGGATTAATGCAACAAATTCCCGTAATGAACTGTCGGGGGGATCAGCAGCATCAGATGAACCAGACTCAAGCACAGTCTCAAGTACAAGTTTTGGCAGCACCCCTCATATCCTCAACCCCCCTGAATGAAGTAGAATATGGAATATCTGATCTGGATCCATCTCCAGTGCAAGATGCAGCTGATAAAAGAAGGGAGTTCACGACGGAGACTTCAGTGAACCCGGTGGCATTACACCCAGTAGTATTACAACCCCTTTTACAGCCTATAGTTACAACAACTTCAGACAAGACCTCAAGAAGAGCACCACCACAGGCTCAATCGGTCTTATCAATTCCATCAGTACAGCTGGACTCTAAGGTGGGAAATACGAGTGTCGGTACCGATATCTTGTTCGAAAATTCCAGCCAAAGTTCAAAAACTAAGGAGAGGTATCAGCTAGACATCCGAGATATGCTGATTTTGATCCTAGAAGAAATACGTGAAATGAAAAAACACAGCAAGCAGAGATTGCTGCCCTGCATTCGAGACTGAAGAAATGTGAAGAAACAATGTCTGGGCTGCCGAGTAGATTACAGGAGGCTGAGGCTAGAATTTCTGTATTAGAGGATCAAATGAATATGGCTATGGGAGAGGCCAAAGAGGCGGCAAAAAAGAAGAATTTTCTTGAGAGCAAATTGGAGGATCTCGAGAATCATTCTTGGAGATCAAACCTCAGGATCCTTGGGGACCCTGAAGGTATGGAAGGCTCCTAACCTATCCAATGGGTGAACTCATTTATCGAGCAGAATATATTGCCAGAGTTTGAGGGTGACCTCACTATTACAAGAGCTCATCGAGTTCCTGCCCAGTGCTTTCCCAATTTTACAATTCCTAGAACTATCTTGCTGAATTTTGCGGACTTCCGGATCAAGGAGGGGATCCTGTCAAAAGCTATTCAGCAGAGACAATTTTCTGTGACAGAGACCAGTAAATGTCGCATATTTTCTGACATGACTGATGCTGCTAAGCAGAGGAGAAAATAATTTGTTAAAATTCTCCATTTATTTAAAGCTCATGGCGCACAAGCGTCAATTGCCAAGCAGTCGAAATTGAGAGTTTTGGTTAGAGGGAACTTTTTTATGTTTTCAGATCTAGAAGAAGCACAATCCCACTTGAAGGAGATCTTAGCAGGGGCTCGTACTTGAATACATATATATGGATAGTCTCAACAATAGCAATAGTTAAGGATCCCCTCCTTTAATATGTAAGCTGGGCTGTATGCTCCTTAGAATAGTCTTATGATACTGAAGAGGATCTGTAGCCCGGCAGCTTCATTATTTGTGTTTTTCAAAGATCTATTATATGGTGGGAAACTGTCTGCACGATTGATAATTGGTACCACACGTGCCTCTTCAATCCTAAATATATGTATTGCCTGCTAGTAAATTAAAGAACTAATAGTGATAACCTTGCAGGGGGGCCAGGGATTAGTGGGGACACTTAGGGTGTGACTTCATGACACCCAGGCTAGATGGGAGGGGCAAAATGTGGTCACCGTGGTTGGCTAGGGGTTTTCCACATTTCGGAGGGAGGTTTCTTTTCAGGGGTAGGAAGGAGGGGACTGGGTTAACAGCAGTAAAAAGAGTACTAGCAAAAGGTACAGCTATTACACAATCAGAAGTTCAAGGTTATTTTGCAATTAGAAACCTTGATGGAAATTAACAAATGTAAGATCTTATCAGTCAACGCTAATGGAATTTTAAATAAACAAAAATACGGCGCCCTTATAAAATGGCTGATATCTTTTAATCCCCAAGTGGTGTTCTTCCAGGAGACACATCTAAAATCAAATTCTCCAAAATTATTTCTACCCAGGTTTTTTTCTCATGTATTTTTTGCGTCGGCTGGTCTGGCCCTGAGAGGAGTTGCCATTTATTTCTCCAGAAAATTATCTTGGGAATTTCTACAAGTTCAGAGAGATCCACAGGGGAGATGGCTATGGGTAATTGCTAAGTTACAGGGGAAAATCATGAATTTGATAAATTACTATGGTCCGGTCTGGGATGACATATCCAGTCTGGTCAAAATCAATGAGCTTTTGAGGGGAGTTCCGGGGCAGCTTATTGTAGGAAGGGATTTTAATTTCATACAGGATTTGAAAAAAAACACTTCAAATAAAAGTAAGAGACAACTGTACCCGAACACCAAAAGAATTATGGAAGCCCTTAAGTTGGAATACCAATTAGTAGATCCCTGGCGAAATAGCAATCCAGATAAAACACATTTTACCTGCTATTCGCATCGTTTTCGAACTGCATCTCGAATCGATTTTTTTCTCATATCAAGATCTCTCCAGGTCTCTAAGATAGGCATTAGGTGTAATCCCTTCTCAAATGACACAAAAGTTGAGCTTGAAATTGTATTTGGTGGGGAAAACAGAGAGCGGTCCAGGTGGCAGCTGGACTGCACTCTGCTCCAAGATCAGGATTGGGTGGAGGGCTTTAGAGAATGGATCTCTGAATTATTCTAGATTAACGAAAATACTGTGGAGCCTTTCTCTGTGTGGGGCAGGTTCAAAGTGGCAGCTCGCGGTCAGATCATCGTTTATACGGCTGCCCAGGCAAATGGCAGAAGGTTTAAAATAGCCAAGTTACAACCTGCAGTTGAAAAAGAATATGCCCTCCAGCTTCAGCAGTATCCCAATCAACTTGAGCAAGTGAGAGCAGCTCTGAAAGACTTTTTTGCATTGGAGGAAATTTGTAGTTCAAAAAAGTCCCAGCAAAAGGTGTATGAAGATAGTCAGCTAGTAGGGAAACTTTTGGCTAACACAACAAGAAAAAAAAGGAGTCGGCAATAATATCGAAGGTATGGGACTCCCAGATTGGCCGGGAAGAGGTCAATGGTGATAAGATTCCACAGATTTTTTTAGAACATTTCCATCGTATTTATTCCACAGAGTATTTAGTTGGGGAAGAACTGATCCAGGATTTTTTCTCTAATGTAGATATCCCTAAACTTTCAGACAACCAGATCAGTCAATTAGGATCTGATATAAATTCCGCCGAAATATTGACTTCTATTAAAGTAACAGCTGTGGACAGGATGGCTTCCCCATCGAATTTTATAAAACCTTTTCACTGACACCTTTGAAAAAACGATTAAATTATATTAAGCAGGGAGGTTTGGTTCCCGCAACTTTTAACCCCTTCTGTGCGTTTGTAGGCCAACAGCCATCGCGAGCACTACCTCCGTAGTGCTGCGCACGTCTGTTGGCTGAAGCGTCCCCGCCCACTCCGCACCACGGCAGAATTGCCACCGTGGTTAAGCTGTTAAAGAAGCAATAATTGTGTCATTTGTTAAAAAAGATAAAAGTCATGAGGATGTAAACTCCTATAGGCCCATCAGTCTGTTAAACTCGGACTATAAGATTTTAATGAAAGTATGGGCCGAACATTTTTTATTTGCTGCCCAGGAGGTAATTCATAGAGATCAGACAGGTTTTATAACGGGGAGATATATGGCAGCTAATGCTGAGTTTTTAATACAAGCCCTGGACTATTTTAACACCAACTTAACCCCGGCATGTATTATAATGGTCGATGCTGAAAAAGCATTTGACCTGGTTAATTGGACAACCCTGTTTTTTGCCCTTGGTCAATTTGGTTTCCCAGCTCAGGTTATTGATATGTTACGCAATATTTATCAGGGGGCCTCGTCCCAGGTATTAATCAACACAAGCGAGCAGGATCTATAAAAATAAACCGGGGGACTAGACAGGGTTGTCCACTTTCGCCGCTGGTTTTTACTTTTTTTATAGAACAATTAGCAATTAAAATTTGAAATAACGCTGCTATCCAATCCCCTATTCCCCAAACGGCCAATTTGAAACTTTTCAAGGACGACATATTTATTTAACTGGTGCCCAATAAAGAAAATATGGAAAGTGTATTGAGAGAATTCAGAGATTTTGAGCAAATTGGGGGCTACAAAATAAATCCTAATAAAACGGAAGTCCTTGCCCTCAACACCGATCTAAATCTTCTTCCATCTTGTTTGAGTGTCCAAGCCGCTAATCAAGATCCAATTAGATATCTTGGGATATGTGTAACCAGCCAGTACCATCAGTTATATCATCTGAATTATACAAGAATGAAAAATAAAATCAAGAGACTCTTGGATCAGTGGCTTTTACTCCCTCTTTCACTAGTGGGCAGGGTTTCACAAATTAAAATGTCGATATTACCGCTACTTATATTTCTGTTTAGGAATGTCCCCATTAAAATTAATTTGTCTTATTTTAAAGAAATGGAAATGATGCTTAGAGGTTTTTTTGGGGGGGAAACAGTATCGAGGGTCAAGCTGTCAGTAGTGCAATTATCTATTGCCCAGGGGGGCCTAGCTCTACCTCATTTAAAAATGTATTATGAGGCTGCTTTTTTAGATATAGTGGTGGGATTGATAGGATCTAAATGTATTTGAAATAGCTTCTTCTTTGATAAAATGTTACAGGAAATTGGTTCTCAAACTCAAGTGTTTTTTAAAAACCTCCAAACTTCCCAAAAAAACTAGATACAAGACCTTAAGGGAATATTCTTTTAGACTTCAGTCCTTTTTTAAAAAGACCGGCTCCTCGGGTACGCAATATCTGAGTTTGAGGGACTGTACCAGCCGAGGCCTCCAATTTAGAATAAGCCATCTAACAAATTGGGAAAATTGTGGGCTACGGTAGCTAAGACATTTTGTTATTCAAAACAGGGTGGTTGCTTGGCAAGAGGTGATGGCAAGGGCTGACTCTAGGAGACCCAGCTGAGCAAACGTACTGGGATGACAGGATATACAAGGTTCAAGAGAAATGTCGGAATCTCACGGGGAGGGGGAATCATCAGATACAACCTCAAAGGGCGGCGTACAAATTTCTCTCCTGTAGCTATTCCAAGGTCCCCAGATCTTTGACCATTTTTGAGGGCGTCCCCTAGCAACATATGTAGTCTTCTCCCTAAACATACACCAATCTAAATTATTTTCCCACCCTTCACGCGAGGGGGCCCGCTCCGCTCCCCATAGCTGTGCGATATCACGTTTGGCAATCATATAGCCCAAAGCTACCCATTGCGTCTGTGAGTTATTAAGTCAGTGGGTTCCCATACGTTAAGCAAGCATCTCCTCGCCTCTGGGGAAAGGGAAACCCCAAGCACCTCTCTAATTGTATCATGAATGCTACGCCAATATGTACCAACGGATTCACACTCCCACATATTATGCATAAAGGTACCAACAGAGCCACAGTTCCGTTTACAAAGCCCCGAGTCTGAGAGACCCATATGCACCAATCTAGGGCCCGTTAGATAAATTCTGTGTAGGATTTTTAACTGAACCAGACGGAGGCGAGCTGGAATCGCAACCTCTCCAGTCAATGACACTGCTAACTGCCAGTTTTCATCATCCAGTTCAAGTCCGTCCTGTACCCATTTGTCCCTCAGTGCCCCAAGAGAGTCGGTCCTGTGATTAATCAATTTCTTATATATGAGAGAGATCGTCTTATCAGGCAAATGTCCATCCAGTATTCTGTCTTCCAGAGGGGAAGACTCTGAGGGTTCAGCACCACCGGAAAATAGTGACAGGAGAGAGTGCCGAACCTGCCCATACCAAAAAATTCAGAGGGTGCAAGCTTATATTCCTTCTGCATCACGTCAAATGATTTAATCTCCCCCTTCCCCCAAATATCCTTGACTGAGGAGATACCAATAAGTTCCCATCTATCAAAGCCTTTTGTGTTCCATAGCTTACCAAGGTTCTCAGAGTCCCACCCGGGGTGGCCATGGTCAGCCTATCCTTCCAGCCCATGGAGTCCACAGCCCCATGCCACACGTGTACCGAATGCTTAGTAGGCCCCGTCAATTGCACTCTATTAGGTCTAGAATATAAGGCTCTGTTATAGTTATTACCGGGGAGTAGCCACCTGTCCATGGCGTAACCGGGATCGTCAATCCGACCATGAGTACAGTGATTAATTGCAGCTAAATGGGGCACCCAGTAATATCGCTTGACATCCGGGATTGCGATGCCACCATCGTACCATGAAAGAGTCAACTTGTGTAGTGCAATACGCGGCCTCCCCTCCCACAGCAGACTTCGCTGTAGACTCTCAATTTCCCGGAAATAGCTTGATGGCACCACATCTAGGGAGTTTTGTAAGGCGTAGAGAAAGTGTGGGAGGGCCGTCATTTTAAACAATGCCGCTCTGCCTAGTACTGAGAGAGGGAGCTTCTTCCAATTGGATATATTACTCATGAGTCTACAAAGAGGGGGAAGAAGGTTACAAGAATACCATACCGATGGATCTAGAGATAAATAAATCCCAAGATATTTGAATCCTTCTACACTAACCTGTATAGGAAAAATTACTAGGAGGTACAGGAGGATCACTCCTTAACACAAATAAGACCGATTTGTTCCAATTAATAGAGAGGCTAGAGTTACGTCCAATAGAGGCAAGGACATCACAAACTACAATGAGAGACTTACGCGGGGAGGCCATGTACAACAAAATATCATCTGCATATAGGGAGATGCGGTCCTCCCATTCAGGGGACCACTGCAGCTCCCTACTCGAGGGCTCCCAGCGCATCCAGGCTGCCAGAGGCTCTATAGCCAGTGAGAAAAGAAGAGGGGACAGTGGGCAGCCCTGTGGGTGCCGCGTCCCAACAAAAAGGGGGCCGAGACTTTATTATTCACTACTACTTGTGCCAAAGGCTCCGAATACAGCAGGCGCACCCAGCCAATGAAGCCAGGGCCGAACCCAAATTTGGCCAACACCGCCCAAAGTATGGAATTCTTATCACGCTGCCTTGCCTATTGAACTCGGAAGACCTTGGGGTAAAGATATCCGGAGGTTGAAAATAAGTGTTTTAGATGCCAAGCTAATTGTCAGGCCGGGTGGCACCATATTTTTTTTACCTGTCCACGACTGGCAATCGGGAAGAGAATTCAGCCTGAGGCTGAGCCGGCCTTATTTGGTATATGTAAGGATAGAATGATGTTAACTAAGGCTGAGGAGGTGTTTTTGTTTATCTCTTGTACGGTAGCCCTCTCCTTAATCCTTCAGAATTGGAAATCCAGTGATGTTCCCTCACAATTGTAGTGGTTCAATAAAATGCAAAGGACTCGTAACTTTGAAAAAGCATATGCAAGTCGGTTGGGAGCCATTAAGAAATTCGAAAAAAATTGGAAGTGTTTTGGAAACTTCAAAAAGTTGAAGGGGGGTGATTAACACTTGAGATTGATATTGATGTCCAAATTGTTTCTTCTGTGGTTGCACTTGAGAAGCATTAGCACTTTTTGTGGCTGTTGCACTTTGTATTATTTGCACTTTTATGCTGTGGCACTTTATTGCCGGTTTTTGCACATTGTCTCTTTTTAAATTATTGATGATGTCGTTGGCTGCTACAGTTATATCTTTTTTAATCTTGTTATGGAAGGAAGAAGCTAATGTTTTAAAAGGTTTCAATAATTGTGTCTTTAATTTCTTGATTGTAAAATGTATATCATGTACCTAATGCTCTGCTCAATTAAAGGAGTAGTGACATGGCATGCACTGAGCAGTGACAGATGACCTCTCCACATGGACTAAAAAGTGCCATCTGCCTTCCCCAACTGCCCTTCAGCTGAGAACAGGAGAGCGGCCCAAACATATACCCTCCACCTGAGCTGCACCTAGTCCCACAGATATGTAGTGAGCCACCTGAGTTCGTGACAATCAGTACAGGAGCAAACCTGCCTCACTTAAGTGATGATCAGTCCTAAATTATAGCATTTTTGTTTAACAGTGAACTTCACTGAAGTGAGATTCACACTCGGTCATCGGATCTACTAGGAACCCTAAAATGTGAATGCCAGTAATGGCCGAAATTCTGGCACTATTGACTGAGAAAATAATTTTTGGGCTGCATCCAGTGAGATCTTACATGCTTTTCTTTTGCTAACCCAAGACATTAATTAGTAGGTGTGTATGTGTTCCTTTTTATTCTGAAGCATGCAGAAGTGCCTTTTTCCTTGATCTGTGGTTTCCTGGGAAGTATAAGCAAAACCCCAAAGTCACATGATGTGATGGCCGGGGTATGGATATATAGGGCCTTTGGGAGAGAAGAAGTGGACAGGATTTGGACTTTTTTTGGTGCAAGTATCGCTTTACTGAAAGCTTTCTTTGTTTTAAGGTTAATAAATGGCTGTAGCAGGACAGCGTAAGAAGGATGATTAGGCTAAAGAAATAGGCCATACTGAATGGTAAGCAACCCACATCTAGAGTAGTCATTCAAAGCGTTAAAGAACCATCCTAGGAGACACCACTGGAGGTAAGTTTGCAGCTGTCAAAAGGAGAAGATTCAAGACATGATGTGGATTCTAAAAAGCCGCGAGGGCCAGACACAGGTACTTCTGATAAGAATTGAAGATGTTTCAGTAATTCATGGATTATCTTTCAAGTGGTATGTCGAGGGCAGATCCAAAGAACATGGTAGTCTGTTAGGAAAAGACACATTCCCAAAAGTGAACATATCTTTGCTATATCTGGAGGGCAAAGGTACAGTCTAAGAAGATATGCTTGTGGAAATTTTGTGGTAAATGACGGGGACCCTGCGTACCAGTAGGGCTGGGGAAATGACAGACACAGATAGAACTGAGAAGGAGAAGTGCACATTGCAGTCCATGGTGTGTTCTTTGGAAAGCCAGGAGGGTTGGGACATAATCTGAAACAGTGAGCATATTGATCTCTGAAGCTAAAGTGAACCATGTGGCATTGCCTGGCAATGTAGAGTGCCATTGAGCATTGGATGGGCAGGGGAAGCTATTTATACTGCAGTTCCTGCCCTGAAGAGAGTAACAGAGGTTTGCAGAGCACCAAGCAGCCCTTTCTTGTAGTGGAGAGGCAATGAGGAGATTGGCCTTTAAGACAATTTGTCAAAACTCAAGTACTAACTAGAAATTGCTTTTCATTTTAAAATACTAAATATAGGCGTATGACCAGAGCACATATTACTGTGATGTAGAAATGATATTCTGAAGACCAAAAGGGATTCCACTTGAAGTAGAGTTGATTTGGGGCGTCTCACCTGATGTGGGTTAATTTTGTGTCGACACTAACCATTGCCAACCTAATTTCAGACAATGATAATGCTGCAGCATGGGAAAATGCTCCTCGTGGTGC
Source organism: Lissotriton helveticus (assembly GCF_964261635.1). Lineage (NCBI taxonomy): Eukaryota > Metazoa > Chordata > Amphibia > Caudata > Salamandridae > Lissotriton > Lissotriton helveticus. The sequence continues at coordinate 977,410,119 of NC_136072.1, read as the reverse complement.
AAAAGAAAAAACGGTGACCTCAAAAGTAGCTTTGCATTTTGCATGGACTCACTCCAGAGTATGCAACTGATAACAAGGCTGGTCTTCTCACAATAAAGGCATGCTTCACAGATGTGTCCAAAGTAAAATCTGCCCTTTCCAGATATCTTCCCGGAAGATTATCTTCCAAGAACGTCGAGTCCGAATTACATTATGCTTCCGGGGCGTATTGAAAATAAACTTTGCTTCACAAATATCTACATAATACAGCTGAGCTTACCAGAATCCTCTAAAGTACACTTGGGCCTTCCACGTCTCTGGACCGACTTGTTCCCTACGCAGATTGTGCTAACAAGATGTTTCCAATTCAAAGATGCTTCAGGGGAGTCGGCATTGTGTTGAATAAGTAAATAGTTGTGCAAGGGTGTCCACAACAAGATGTACTTGGAAACACGTAATTGACAGAGATCAGGTAACCCATGTGTCCTATGGTTTACTTTTTCACCATTGAAAGTTAATGGGAAGGAGCGGAAATGTGGTGGAGAATCATAAAGCATAACCATAAAATATTCATAAATTGTACTAAATTATGTTCCCACGATGCCATATGCGAGTTCTACTGACATTTACAAACCAATGAACCTGTAGCCATCTCCTTTATCATATTACTAGTACTCGTTTTAAAGTATTACACTGTGTAGTGGTTTGTGTTATGGTAAAGCTAGTGATTCACAAGATTTTTGCACAGGTGCTCTTGAATCGCAAAGTGATGTAAAGTGACGCCGATGATAGCATCGAACAATAATTATGAGAAAAACGTTTTGTGCTCCAGAAGATTCACATCCTGCCATTTCACAACAAGTGATCACATTTTGTAGTCCTAATACGAGATTATCTTTAACCAAATAGCGTGCAAAGTATGCAGTCTAAGAAAATATCCCATTCAACAGAGGTTTTAATATCACCAACATCCAAAAGCAGTCCCAGATCCCTGACACCTCAGTTGATTGTGCAGTCATGGCTATGGTTTGTAACACTGTGGAACCCCTGATGCAATGTATTATGTGTTGAACAAAGTGGTCTCTATAGTCATTCTTGGGACCAGTCTGCATTTAATGGCAACGTGTTTGAACTATGCTGAGTTCTTTCGTGTTGAAGGTGTTAGTGGTTTGTGCAAGGGTTCACTCAACTAACTTGAGATTAACTCTTCTATTTTCATGTTTTTTTCCTTCCCTCCCTTTTCGTGTGTCTAGCCCTGTGTGTAGTCCGATGTTTCACATGCTCTGCTAAGACGTCACAACCCATAGCATCCTCAAGGCACCATAATCCTCCTGGCACTGTAGCAGCATGGCCATCTCCTCGCGTCTAGCTCTCTGGGAGCAGAAGGAAAGTTGCACTCCTCTTAGCAGGTTTTGTTCTTGCATGATGACGTGGTTGGTCTGTCAACAGTGTTGAGTGCTCAAATGTGGTTCCTCTCATTGCATGCGAATTAACTAACGTCAGCCCAGTTATAAGACACCGGCATAGTACACCACTCGTTTTTTTCAAAGTATTGTTCTAAAATGTGAATATTTGGTAAATGTAAATGATAGGCTCTATATGTGAATTCAGAGAAACTGTGTTTGGTGTTACCCTATATTAATGTGAAGGCGAGAGAACTCTATGTACAGGCAGGTATCGGACCTGATATAATCGAAAAATAGGTATGTTGCATTTGCTCTTCTTTTGCCTTTTCAATGAATGATATTAAAATCTATTTCATAAACGTTTAGAGATAAAGAAGTCTGATTTATATGGATGCAACACAAGGGATTTGCCACTTCCTTCTACAAATGGCTTAACAAAGGTACCTAAGTAAGCCATAGGAAAGCATGAAGGAAAAAGGCCCATAGTGCAAAATATAGTTTTATACCAATCACAATAAAAAACCCATTTGATATAAGCGATTGGAATTTTTTTTTTAACATGAAGGCTATTCGCGATAAAAATGAATGATGACATCATAGTTGAGAGATAATAGGATTTGGGGCATTCTGGTACCCTTTAAGCATTACAAGAAATCTATATTTATCGACACACCTTCCACCAGCACACGAGCTTCCTCATTCATAGAAAGTTAAATTACATAATATAGAGAGCCAAGTGTTCATAAAATGTGTTATAAACTTGAAAAAACGCATATTTGCCTCATTTCTGATACTGCAAACATATTTGTCTTGCTCCAATTTCATGCATTTGGACAAAAGTTCAGAACTCCCTGGTGGGCATGGTTGGAGCAACTTCAGAACTCAGCTGCCCATATATATATATATTTGTCCCCATGCATAGCGACAATGTATGCAATTTAGCCTGCTTGACAACACTCCATGATGTGCATTTTGGAAATACCTGTTTTTGTACCTTCACTTGCACATGCCTGTGTTCTCTAACCCAACGCCTACAGAATGGCGAGAAGTTGCTCTTTCCGTAAGCACCTTTGAAAGTCACGAATTAATCCCCGTGCATCACTTAAAAGTCATACATTTAGCAGTAAGTTAGGAAGAAGCCTGGGAAAGCCATTCAAGCATTCTGTGGTTGTTCACCTCATTCACCAAAACGATTCCCCTCAAACTATAATGGGAACAGCAACTCAGTAACTACTCATGACTACATAGAAATCTATATCTTCAATGGAATTTCTGCACTTTTGCGTAGTTCAACAACACAACAAATAGGGTTTCAGAATATCCTGCGTAAGTACGCATTGGAAGAATTCCTGGTAATGCATTGCAGAAGAGACTTATTGTAAACTGTTGCCTAATGTGAAAATGTGGCTGGATTTCTTCTACTGGGCGTGCTGGCAAGTGAAGATCTACTCATAGTTGAGACCTCTGTCCTCAAAAATACACCGATCCTGCACTTGGGATATAGAATAGGGCTTTGTGTGTGAAGTGCTCCAATTCTTCAATGAGTAACCACTAATCATCTTCCTGAAAACATTCATTATTTTAACGCCTGTTGTTTACTGCTTTGTTCTCTTAGCATGTTATGCTCATTGATGCTCCTTATTGGATTTGATCTGTGGAAGTGAATTGAATTTTTGTTTGTCTCCTAAAGATAAAGTTACATTGGATGGAAGATAATATTGTGTATTAAACCACAGTATGTTCTACATTCTGAATGTTGGGCATAGTGGTCAGGACCATGAAATATCTAGCAGAGTCATTTGTGATATTCATTTTCCATCTCACATAATAGCCATTTAATACGCTGAGTGTGTTCTGTGACCATTATAATAAGCGTGGCCTCCTCCAATAATAATATCAAATGATTATCAAAAATGTAAAAACATGTTACTGTACAAAGCTACAGAGCCACTCACAGAGAATAATGCGGTCCTATGATCATCATTGCTGATTACTAACTACAGCTAGAAACCTTTTTAAATGTATAGTTTGTCTTCTTCTGGAAAAGTGTTGTATTTTTTAAAATTTCAGTGACACCGAAAATACAAAGAAATATTGTTTACATAGTATGGTGACAAGCTGCGATGGGTCATATAAAGTATGTTTCGTAGTCTCAACAGAACAACAAATATGATGACTATATCAACAACCTGATAATATTTCCTTTTATGATGGAAAATACAGGCGCTGCTTTGTTGCTCATTCCTGAGATCTATTGCTATTCTGCAGAGAAGGTACATGGCCAATAATCATTGCAAATGAGTCGTGAAGTCATTCCTCTTCAGTGCACAAGAGCATAATCGTGCATCACTCCATGCTGAAATTAGCTAGCTATTTTGGCAGAAGTGATTCCCTGCATATGCTTAACAGATTACATCTATCAGGGCTTGTTTCCCCTGTAGCACATTAATGCTCGCATGGCTGGGATGTCAGCTATTTTGAAAAAAGATTTAAAGCCCTCATCCCCAGCACAAGTTTGCCTTGAATATATTTGGCTCGGTGAATCCATCACACATGCTGTTACTTTATGAAGACCTCTATTACACTATGCTGACCTGCCTTGCATAGCATGCACACACACGTCCTCTCCTATTTATTTCCTCCCTCAATTTCATTGTAGATGGTAATGAGCAGTTGACCTCTTTGGTACAAAGAACACAAGATGTGATTACAATATTTCCTCTTGCTAGCAGCATCCCTACCGTGTAAATGGAGAGGACAGAAGGCAGATCACAGGGCGTTGACAAGTATTCCATTAAGCTAACTGATTAGGGGACGTATCCCTGAAATTGTGGACCTTTTACATTCTATACATGAGCCCCTCTCTCCCTATTGGAACTATCAACGACTAGCTTGATGCTAGAGATGGAGTGGTGCACAGAAACGTCACAAAGTGCTCTTTAATGTGTGCCAGAACATAAAGCAGGCCAGTCAGCTCCAGAAGTACTCAAGTCACACAGAAATATATACATATTCATTAACATAGATGGGCGCTACCACCTAAATCACAGCCATTAAGCAACGGATAATTACCGCAGCAACAGCAATAAAACAAAACAAAAGTTGTAGTTAGCACTAACTTTACAGGTATGCGAGTGCTCTTGAACAACATGAACAGAGCAGGTGTATGCAACCAAGGTATTGAGGGATCTTCAAGTGGCTCAAAAGTTCACCAAAAAATGAAGATGAGAACTATAGGAGTGGTCTCAAGGTGGGTCATGAGGTGAGCGCGTGAAATCACATTTCTAAGGGGAATACTATTAATCGCTTGAAGAAAGCTGCATAATAATTACGTTTTAGGACAAAAACAGACAACGGAAACGGGGTAGAAACTATGACTTCATTCTATGGCGTAAGCGAGTGTGATGAAGGTAAATAAATTCGAGAGAGGGTTCCCAGAAATGGCTGGTGCTGAGTGTGTCTCTAAAAGAATACTGTGACCAGTGTAAGCGGACCCTTTCAGCAGGTCACTGGGAATCAGAAGGGAAACCATTGTATTTGGCTTGGTTAGATAGCGTGATTCTTCCGTAGATGGGTTTTGTGTTTGCAGACTGAGATGAACTGTTTGTCTACATACAGAAACAAATAGAAGGCTAGCCTGCCTCCATGCACTTTCATGTTTGGGGTTCAGTTATCTGAAGCACAGAAGGAGAATCAAATGTTCCTAGTGTACATGAATTTGGTAATTATGTGTGTCAGACCTGGTTTTTAGAGCGGGTTTATCCCCAGATTCTTTGCTTTGTGGCCTTTTGTTTCTGATCTGTTTTTGTTGGTTTTAGGACTCTGGGCACTTTACCACTGCTGACCAGTGCTAAAGTGCATATGCTCTCCCTGTAAAATGTATGTATGGGTTGGTGTTTCCATAATTGGCTGAATTGATTTACTAGTCAGTCCCTAGTCTAGTGCACTGTGTGTGCCCAGGGCCAGTAAATCAAATGCTGCTAGTGGGCCTGCAGCACTGATTGTGCCAGCCACATAAGCATCCTGTAAATGTAACTCAGGCCTGCCATTGCAGAGCCTGTATGCAGTCTAGTACTGCTATGTTGACTTTGAAAGTGCACCCACTTGCCAGGCATTAACCTACCCTTTTCTTACATATTAGTGAAAGATAGGACATGCCCTGATATGTGTGGCATGTCCTGATGGTGAAATACTGGTAATTTTGTTTTTCACTATTGTAAGGCTATCTGTTCCCAGACGATAGATTTGGGAGTTTGCTTTTAACATCTTATAAGCATAACTGCCCCTGGGAACCAGATAGAAAAATAAAATGTAGTATGCCGGAACTTTTAGTGAGGACGATTTTTATATGCTGTGTTTCATGTTTAATGACTATCTGACAGGGGCTTGGGATGTGCGGGGCTCCAGTGAGTCTGGATGCGTCAGCGCTAGGCTGAATAGACCTGGTCTGCATTTGAAGTGGCGGCAGGAGTGGCGCCTGCACATGAATAGAGCTGTGCCTGTTTCCACAACGATGGCTCCACCCCCCTGTGGTGTGTCTGGAGCCAGAGCTCACACTGACAATGGAGGTTGTTGTGCACTTTCAAAGTGCCCCCCCAGAACTGGTTTAGACTGGGCTCAGAGCCCTGGGCCAGAAGAGAACAAAGAGATTTACTGCATAATGGTTCATGGAATAACGGCCATGTCCGTGGACCCAGTAAAATCTGACGCCTGCATGGCGTCAGGCATCCGTGTTGAGGGTAACAATAATAGCAATACTCCTGAATGATCTACTTTTTCTTCGCTGACAATGGAAGCGACAATAAACCTGATGAAATCTATTAAATCAGGCTCTCCATTGGATCTTTGTCCTCCACAAATCTTCCACCTCCTACCTGAAATGTTCGCATCTCATTTGATGCCTATTTTTAATAAAATGTTTTCATCTGGCATTTTTCCTACCTGTTGGAAGTTGGCTTCTTTGCACCCCCTTCTGAAAAAACCAAACCTTGACAACACTGATCCTAAGAATTATCGCCCGATTTCTAGACTTCCGTTACCTGCTAAGGTGGCGGAGAAAGTCATGAACAACATTCTATCAGAATACATTGAAAAGAAAGATTTTTTTGGTGATACTCAATTCGGGTTTCGAAAACATCATAGTACCGAATTAGCACTTATCACTGCCTCTGAAATGATTAGGCAAACTGTCAACTCGGGGGGCAGTGCAGCACTTGTGCTGCTTGACCTCTCAGCTGCGTTTGACACCGCGAACCATCAGAAACTTTTGGAAGTTCTGAGGGGGATCGGTGTCAAAGGGAAGGCTCTTACTCTATTTGAGTCTTTCCTTGCTGGTAGAGAACAGTTTGTGGCTTTGGATAATTTTAGGTCTCCAAATTTTACGTTACCCTGTGGGGTACCTCAGGGATCATCCCTGAGCCCCACGCTTTTTAATGTTTATGTTGCCCCATTGGGGAAACTGATTAGATCTCTGAGGTTCTCTGCTGTCTCCTATGTGGATGATATGCAGATTATCGTCTCAGTGTCAGGATCTCCCACTGACACTGTGATACGATTCAACTCCTGCCTTCACCAAGTGGGGGAATGGATGGCCACCAACTGCCTAAAATTGAACTCCAGTAAGACGGAGGTACTACTTTTTGGGGCTCATACTAATTTTTGGTCGCCAGATCTTTGGCCCCTGGAACAAGGACCACTACCCACACCAGTGACCAAGGTTAAGAACTTGGGAGTCAAATTTGATTCTAAACTGTCATTTCATATGATCAACATGTCAATCAGGTTACCTCCCTCTCTTTTTTTACATTGAAAATCCTTCGAAAAATCCTTCCATTTATTCCAGCTGAGCTTCGTAAGCTGGTGCTATCAGCACTGGTCCTTTCAAGAGCCGACTATTGCAATGGGCTCTTCATCAACCTTCGCAAAAAATGCCTAGCCAAACTTCAGGTTGTTCAAAATGCTGCGGCCAGGCTCCTACTGAATGTCCCACGATATAAATCAGTTTCTTCTGCATTGAGGGATATTTATTGGCTGCCAATAAAAAGGCGTATAGAGTTTAAAACTCTATGTATTGTGTTTAAAACCACTCAGGATATTGGACCAGGTTTTTAAAAACTGAACTTGTTGTTCTACATTCCAGCTCATAAACTTCATTCATCCTCGTCCAATGATCTTGTTGTTCCCAGGGTGAAGAAATGTTCCTGGGGAGGGAGAAGTTTTTTGTGGGGTGCTACAAGGCTGTGGAATTCTGTCCCATCACATCTGAAACATGAGAACAATTTGTTAGCATTCAGGAAAGCGCTAAAGACCTGGCTATTTACCTGTTAGGTCTGTCGAACCTCAGCCCCAATGAGTAAGCGCCTTGACACCTTTGGTGAATGTTTAGCACTCTACAAGTCGCCTTTTCATTTAATTTAATTTCATTATAAAAAGAAGGGCCCAGACCCAAGACTTTTAGATCACTTCTGGGAATCAAGAGGATCCATTGCCAAGGAGAAGAGCTGGAGAAAGTGAGTAGGAATACTGCCCCTGTGCTGTTTGCTGTCTGGGGTTGGCCTGCAGTGGCTACTTTGATGTTTGCTGTGTCCCCTGCATGAGGAAGGTCTCCAAGGGCTTGAAGAAGAGCTTACCTCCTGTTCTGAAGTCTCAGGGACACCATGACTTCACTCCCAGCTCTCCTGATCTTCCTTGCTCGGAGTTCTGACCTGCCAAGACGTGCCTGTAGCTGTTCTGGGCCTCTGGAGGTTGTTCTGGCAGTTCGGAGCTGGAAAAACAATGCAACAAAAAGAAACATGATGCATCCGCACCTGTTTCCGATGCATCACCGAAAACAACTTCACAGTGCCTGCCCGTGGCTTGATAAATCTCTACACGCTGCATCGAGTGCACCGTTCTCCAAAGTCCGAGGTCACAGCACTGATTCCAGTGAAAGTCCTTCTGTGCAGCTGCAAGAACCCACGCATCGTCCCAGATAATCGCATCACATTGAAGCGCCAGGTCTGTCTCATCGTTAGTGGACGCAGTAAGAAACCGATGCATCACCCACCCACGCAGTAAGAAACCGACACATCACCTCCTCTCCGTAAGGAACCGGCGCATCACCTCTCCTGCACAGCAGTAAGGAACCGATGCATCACCTCCCCCGGAGCAAGGAACTGACGCATCACCTTCCCTGAGTGTAAAGAACCGGCGCATCACCTTCCCTACGACCCTTTTTGTTTATGTGCGTGACGCAGCCAAGGTACTTTGTGTGAAAAGTGTTGCATCTGTAATTTGCTTTGAACTGAACTATTTCTACCATTTGAAGTCATATTTTTTATTGATGTATTGTGGATTTTTGTCGTTTTGGTCTTGTTTGGTTTAGAAAAACATTATTTATTTTTCTAAACTGGTGTGGTGTCCATTTGTAGGGTTTTCACTGTATTACCGTATGTGTTCACAAATGCTTTATACACTGCCTCTGAGATAAGCCTGTCTGCTTGTGCCAAGCTACCAAGGGGGTGAGGGGTTATTTTAAAAGTATATTTCCCATACCGTGACTAGAAACAAGGGTCCTTATTTGGACAAAGGTTCCTGCCTCTGCCAACTAGAGATCCCCATTTCTAACAATGTGTATTCTCTAATTGGGTGGAACGTAGTCACCCTAGACATATGAAGTCAGACCAAGCCAAGCTGAGGTGGTTGGCATACCTTCGGTGTGGCACTGCACTCCTGCCTTCCTCTACCTTTCTCTGCATTTTTCAGCATTCAAGATTGACTCGTATTTCAAGCGACTCTCAGTCCCCCTGCCACTGCATCCTACTGGCGGCTGCCCCTCTGTTATCACACTTCACCTGTTACAGATTTCAGCAGGCCTTTTTTAACAGCAGAGAGGGGGACATAGCAGCACTTGATGGATTTCACTCACTGGTTCCACATTAAGATACAAGAAAAAGGTGAGTACTAGCAGTCGGGTGCAAATCCTTTCATAGGGACAATCGAAGACTGCACTGATACTCGCCTTGACTCATTTGTAAAATGTTATGCAAACCCACTTTTCTCTGTAATTTATTAAAGGCACTTTTAAAATAAGAACATGGCTCAGTCCGGTTAAGTTTGAAAAACATGCCCCATCTCCCTTCAGTGTTTCTCTTTAGCCGTAATTTCTGCAAGTGGGACTAATGTTCCCATCTTTGTTGTGGGATGTTTCTATAAGGGCCCAAAATTTAGTATTTTAGGTGAGCTTATGGCTAATGTAAAATTTGCCTTTTAAAAGCACCAGTGATGGTCAGTAATTCTAGCTTAGAAGAGGGGCCTACATGCACACTCATACACACCCCATGGATTCACATGCACACACAGCCATTTACATCACACACTCACATATACACATATTTTCATTCCTTTACTTTATGCATGGCTTTGATCCTATACAGCACTCCGCTCCATTTAGTTAGGTTTGGGCTATAGAAATACCAAATACTTGCAGACATACATACTTACATATATACATACTGCTAGAACTGGGATTCCTGGTTGGTTGAGGTATTCATCCAGGACAGGCAGGAACCACCACTCTAGTCAGGATAACCTAGATTGACGATAAGATAACGTGTGCTTACCCTCTGGTAGCTTGGCACAGACAAGTCAGGCTTATCTACAAATGCAATGTGTAAAGTATTTGTGGAACACACTCATACACAGTAACACAATAAATACACCACAAAAAGACCCCACCCAGGTTTAGAAATATAGATTATTATATTCTGCATGAAACAAGACCAAAACTACAAGAATCCAATCTGTGGTTTTCACGATATGCTTCTTTCAAGTATAATTGTGAAATAGTGCTTAAATGTCACTAATGCTTTCAAAAAGGTTAATGGAGGTCATGAAGACTGGGGTAATGATACAAATATCCCTCAGAGGATCACCAGAGAGACTTGATCACAATTGCGAAATAGCCATGGGAGCAAAAGTCATTCATGATTCAATAGTTAATTTTGGTCACTGAGACCAAGGTACTTTCACAGGTACGGCCACCAGCAAGAGAGTGCAGGCTGGCTATATGCACCCACAGGTCCAGCAGAATACAGTACCTAACAGGCGGGGCTTACACCATTGAGTCTCTAGGATGGTAGGGGGGCTTCTAGCTTAGCACACAGACAGCATGGATTCTCCTTACGTAGGTGGGCTGTGGCAGTGTCAGGAAGGAGTGTGGCAACTTCAATGAGTGTGCAGCTATGAAGCGTTCCTCCTGAACACACTCCGCTGCCAATTAGACATGAAGTGCTGGTCGTAAACAAATTCCACTGTCACTCAGACATGAAGCATTGATCATAGACAAACTCCATTGTCACTAGGACATGAAGTGCTGATTGTACACAAACTCCTCTGCCAATTAGGCATGAAGCTCTGATTGAAGACAAAACTCCACTGTCACTCAGGCACGAAGCACTGATTATAGGCAAGCTTGTCTGTCACTTAGGCATGAAGGGCAGTGCCCAGCCACTGTATAGGAAAAACAAAGCCTTTGTTGTCTCGGATACCTCTTGAACCAGGGAAAGCCAATAAGCCCTTGGAGATCACCTGGCAGAAGGCAGGATCCAGCTCTCCTTCAACAGAGTCAGAGAGCAGCAGCCAGAAGGTCAACATGTAGAAAAGCAGTCCTTCTAGAAAAACAGTCCAGTTGAGTCCTTTATCCAGCACAGCAGTTTTTTGTCAGTGCTTCAATTGCAATTCCAGTAGTGTCTGATTTTAGGGGGTCTGAGACCCAGTACTTATGCCCAGAAGTGTCTTTGAGTTACTTCAAAGCAACTCTTTGAAGTTTATAATGACCCCTTTCAACACAGTCCTGCCTGCCATGCTGTCTGAGGGGGGTTATCAGTCCTTTGTGGGGACAGGGCACAGCCTATTCAAGTGAAGTGTTAGTTCCTCCCTTGCATCCTGCCCAAGAAAGGCATTGGAATGCAGATGTATGTACATGGGTACTCAGATACACCTATCCTTCCTGTGCTGTGGCTGTCTCGAGGAAATGCACAAAGTGTAGCTGTGACCTACCCCGTAAGTGCATTAGAGACAGGCTATCAAGCACACAGAGCAGTAAATACAGAGAAATGCCCACTTTCTAAAAGTCCCTTCCAGAGAAATATTTATAACAATACATTTAGAAAACAAATAATTTCTATATCAGCCTAGAATAGGATCATATATTCAATAATTGGAATAAATATTCAGAAAAAAACAAAGCCATAAAGACTTTGAGAATAAGACAGGAAAACACCTTCTTACTGCCAAGAGCCACACGCCTCTGCTGCTCCCGACCCGTGAGCTCTCTCTTCACTTGGCTGAAATATTTACTTCCCAGCCAAGAGCTGCACACCGCTGCTGCTCCGACCTGCCACTCTTTTTTTCCTAGCGATCCTGACGTGAATGACCCGTGCTGCGGGTTGCAGCCGCTCATGTTGCGGGAATCACTCGGCATGAGCACTTTATTGCTTTATCACTATTTAATTAGCCGCAATGTATCTGACTGACCTCCATGATTCCCATGGCGTGATTGTACGTCATTGAGCTGTTTCATACGGACTGCACTGAACTCGTACCTTTGATGCATTCGCAGCAGCATACACCGCAAGCAATTGCAATTTTGCCTTGACGTAATTTCAATTGGTTCCTTCTCACACAGGCATTTCTTCTCTCAGGCATACGTTTTAAGTCTTATAGCAACAAGGGATCAAAACATCATCCATGACTATTGTAAATGTGTTTAATCTAGATACAAATAGCATGTCTACCTTATGAAAATAAGTGGTACTAATTGTTCAACACTTGTGGAGCCACGTCGCAAATGTCTGACTTTTGTTTTTATAATATGTCCAGTTTTCCTATCTTTTTCTTATGGCTTTGTTATTTCTGAATATTTATTAAAATTATTGATTATATGATCCTATTCTACACTATTATAGAAATGATTTGTTTTTTATATGTATTATAAATATTTCTCTGGAAGGGACCTTTTGTTCCTCTATAAATGACTTCCCCCATGGTCCCTGTGACATCCTTGAGTTCCCTTGCCTATGACAACACACTTTCTAAAAGGAGGATTTCTAAAATAGCAATGTTTAATCCAACTTCACCAGTAAGTAGGATTTATCAATACCATTCCAAACATATGAAAAAAGAAGAATCAGCTCCTCTCTGATCAGAAATTACAGCTTAAAAATGTATTAAGCAATTCCCAGTGCTATGCTATGAGAGGAGTAAACCTCACAGTAGTGAAAAGCGAAATAGTCTGTTAGTCACTATGAAGGCATGCAAAACATAAAAGTAAGTATCCTACGTTTTACTTACATAGCACCTTGACATTTGGACTACCTAGAGCCTACCTTAGGGGTGGCATGTATGTAACAAAAGGGGAGTTTGAGGCTTGGCAAGTAGTTTTAAATGCCATGTTGAAGTGGCAGTACACTGCACACAGGCACTGCAATAGCAAGCCTGTGGCAGTTTTAAAAGGCTACTTTTATCGTTGCACAATCAGTGCTGCAGCCCACTATTAGCATTTACTTCACAGGCCCTGGGTTGTCATGTAGTTCCCACTAATCAACAGGACCTGGCGTTTGTTGGACAAATCAAACTCTGGGTGAGGTGCCTAGACTGATTCCAGGCACCCTCGCATGATATGTTGGTCTAGATACTAGCTAGCTCACAGTGCCACCATAAGCCCCCTAACCTTACCAGGCAACGAATAGCTTCTGGCTACCACTGAACATGACAACCCTCACCCCTCAGGAATTGGGGAAACAGATCAGAACCTTTCGCTCAGTCACTTGTGCCTACTTGTACTCATAGAAATATACTGAATACACAGTGGGCTGTTTTCAATATATTTATTGAACCAACATTATTCTCGTATAGGCTACAAGTGCTGCGATAATCAGTAGACAGAAGCAGATGAAAGAGATTACAAGCACTAAAGGTGTTAATAATAGATAGAGTTCTACCATGGTGATAAAACTGTGTACATATGTAGGCATAAAAACAAGGCAGTAATCAGGCATACTTCTACTATGCAAACCCTTCACTAAGCGTACCTAGAGTGTGTGTAGGTGTAAAGCCAATAATTCCCCCAAGGAATGATCCAACCTCATAACCTGGTGGGGGAGAATATAGGAGCCATGCTTGGTCATGAACTGGACACCCCTCACAATTTGTCAGACCACATCTTGGTGAAGTCTCAACATGCAGGGACCCTCGGTGTCAGCTGAAGTGCCTCCTCTGCTAATCTATTGGGATGCTCTTTATATTAGAACGCAGCCTTGCAATGTGCATATAGATTAGTGATGTTATGGATATGTAGAAAGCCCTGTCGCCCTTTGGATGAAGATAGAACAACATTTGCACATAGTGTGTCAGAAGGGCATTGTACATGATGTTAGAGAAATCGTGATACTGCTTCATTCCGAAGTAATTTAATTGCACAGCGCTTCGTGCTGAAATGAGTTTGTTTGTTTGACAGAGGCATTGTCAAGATATTTTGAACACATTCAATTATGCATTTAATCTTTTATCCTATTGGCGCTCGTTACTGTTCACATCATGGTTTATTGATTAAGTTCACTGCCCTACACCCACCTTACAGTGTTGTATAATGATGCCAATCCTTCACAGACGATACACAAATGCTTAATTTGTATGAGCAATTCCTGAATGGTTATGATCAAATGTGATTTTAACCCATTAGGAATGAGCCTTGTTTGTTAATAATCTCCACACTGTTTGGGATGATACTATAAAGTTCACAACTTGAACAATTAATATTCTTGTGTGAATATTTAATTTATTTTTAGCTCTTCTGAAGAAGAATCTTTTTTTGTTTTAATAGTAAATGAGACATAAGAGAGAGCAATTGTGTGTCGACTATCAAACCCCTGTTTAGCACTACCTCCCTGCTTTGCTAATGTTCTGTTAAATATCATTATCTCTGCATGCGCCCCACTTCTTTTTTTGCCAGCTGCCGCTGTGACCACTACATTGCTGCTTGCTCCTTTGGGTCACGGATTTATAGTTTGCTAGAAACTATTCCGGCTATTATAATTTGTGCACCTAATAAACAATTCTTGGCTCCAAAGTCATGGCATTCAGTAAGCATGCATTGATGTTTCTTTATGTATTAACATTTGTTTAAAGAAAAGGTTATTTATTTAGTTTTGCATAACTTCACGTATGAAAAGAAATGCATGAATATTTATTTGTTTGACACGTTCATTTTCCTCTATTTAAATGTTGCCCTATCTTTGTATTCTTCAAGTAGATTAGGGAAGAGGACAAAACTCCCACCCCATCCTCGCCTCCTCCTTTCTACTCTGTGATTCCGGGTGGGTTCATTAAACAGCTGGTTCGTGAAACAGAAAAAGAATCAAAAGAAAAGAAAGAAAAGCAACCAAAAGATGAAGCTCAGGTTCGTACTCCGGGCCGGCATTAGGAATGTGCGACTGGTGCGGCAGCACTGGCCGCTGACAGGGGAGGGGCCGCTGACCTGGGGGGTGGGGCGCTGTGTTGAGGAATAACTTTCGATTTAGAAATACATTTAACAGAGTTCCTTGTGCATTCAGTTTTCATGCAGCATTACAAATGTCAAAATAACTCTTGTGATTCATTTTTCTGCTGGAGAGAGAGATCAGAGTTTTGTCTATTGGCAGTTTTCACTTGCCATGAAGTAGCGCAGAGGGTTAATGTGCCTCCTGCAAAGAACGCCTATGGTGCAGATCAATATTTGTATTTTATGTGGATAGCTGAGTGAACTACTGCTTTTGTCACAGAGTTCCTTTTATGACTGCAGTTCATAATATACAACCCTGATATAAAACTATGGGGCATATTCACAAGCCCCTATCACGTTGTGGTGGTGATAGGGACCTCGCATGATTCACAAGGCAGCGTTAAGCCACGTTAACGTGGCTTAACGCTGCCTTGTGAATAGGCACCTTTTCACGCTGTGTTGAGGTGTGAAAGGGGCGTGCAGTGGGTGTTGTGGTGGATGTTCCACCGCAACACCCATTGATATTTACGCTGCCCCCTATTCACAAAGGCAGCGTAAATAGGAGCTAACCCCAAACTTAAGACCAAGAAAACCCTAGTCTTTAGCTGGCGATACGAGGAGAAATGTTTTATTTCTCCTCGTTTTTGCATTTTCCATGTGCACATGGAAAATGCAAAATGCCATGGTTTGTTTATGTACAGGAATTTACAGAAGTGCTGCATGAAGCAGCACACATATGGTGCAGCCTTGCTTTTCCGAAGTGGCGAAGAGAGGCGTTAAGCCAAGCAGGCTAACGCCTCTCTCGTCGCCACTTCCTTGTGAATATCCCCCAATGACTATTATGAACTGCATTCAAAGACCTGCATGCAAACTGCATAAAATAGGTTAGGATGTTCTGATTTTCCCCCCAGTCTTTTTTTTATCTATTCCTAATGATGCTGAAAAGTGTTTGTTTGGGTAGATATACATTCTTATTATTAAAGTCAGCCTTTATTAGTGCTTTGAAACATATGAAATGTATGTGGGAGAGGGACTATGGAGCGATGAGAGGCACTTTTGACTGGCGGTCATGAGGAAATCCGAGGAGGTGGTCATCAGGGGGGTAGATGCTGTCTGAATGCATGCCTTTTACCACCATGTGGCATAATGTCTGCATTGGTGCAATGCAGTATTCAGTTACAAGGAATATATAACATATCCTAATTTATCTATGAATGCACGCTACAATTGTTGAACCACCAAAGAATCTTTCTTGGCAGAATGTTTAGACTAAGTTGACATATATTTAACAATGTCACACAGTGACTCAAAGCAAACATAATTTGTAAATCTAATTGGATCGCTGAGGCAGACACTTAATTAAGTGTCATTTGCCATTAGTCACTGACATGAAAGGATGTTCTTCTATATATTAGAAAAAGCAATCAAGTTGTCATCAAAGTATTAAACAATCCAGGCGTGGTTGCAGACACCCTAATGTTAACCTACCATGGAAGAACAACTGAAGCGACTGAAGTCACAGAACAGGCATCACAATGTGTTGACAAGAGTACGTTTTTTCCCCAGCTTGCCAGTACAAACATCATTTTGATTAACAAAATGCATTGCAGAGCAAAGAATATGCAAATATTTCCAAAAACATGGGTACAATTAATTATACAAGACTGAGGATAGTATTGCTTATTCAGTCGTAAGTTTGTAGTATGTGATTTGCTCAAGAAAGGCAATCGTTTCTTTGCACCTTGGTATTGTTAAATGTGTTCCTTCTGTCTTTTAGGGCGTCCTTTTCATGTAGTAGTTAGTATATAAATATCAAAAAAGGAGACATGGTCGTTTTTGTTGTTACACAGTTTTTAAGCAGGACCAGTAGGAGCCTGAGATTGTTGCTGCAATTGCCTCACTGTGTGGTTTTTCGCAGCATAATTTCCACCATGTAAACCTGGCTTAATTAGTGCCCGGAAAACACATGATTTTGAGTTTGCACACCTTTTTGCGGATGGAAACATGCAACATTACTGCACTATACCTCAATGTGAGATGGAAACTTGGAATGGTGGAGGAATGCCACGCAGGGTAAATACCACGCAGTTTCAGGATGATTTTGGGCCCTTAGTAAAAGCATACATTATTTCTGAGTTGTTCCACTGTAAGTGAAGTAGGCTAGATACATTACATAATGAAAGGGTTCTTCTGACATTGTGACCAACGTTCGTTCCCCGCCTTGATTTGACCGAGAACACGTCCTACTGTACATCCTTGACTGCCAGTTACCACTTTACTGAAAGTGTTCTCTTATGTTTCAATTTAAATCAATGCCACTTCACACACTATGATAGTTCTCTAAGAATGGCTTTCAGTCCTATAATTTCAATAAATGTGATATGGTAACTGTAATGTAATTTTTTTTAAAATGCATTTGACAACAATCACTCCATCTTTCAATAGGTTACCCAAGACACAGCACCAGAGGTTTTAAAGGTATGTTTAATCAAGTTATTGATGTACAGCCACAGGGAAGTGTTTTCCTTTCAGACCACTTTCCCCCCTAATGTTTTTATCACATTTTAACCGTAACTTACAATTCCATCTTGTAATGAGAGCACCAGTCATACCCATAGCACCAGCTGTTTTCTTACTTGAGTATTTGATCAAATTCTGCATCTTCTAACATGTTTTATCTATGTGTTTGTTTGCGTACTGGTTTAAACTGGTGTGTCCTATAGTTGTATACATTTGAATGTACGGTCAACTTTCTTACTGTGAGGATGTTGATTGTTTTTACATACCTTTAGTCACATTTTCAAAATGACAATGCATGCATAGCAGAAGAGGAAGAAACAGCTCTAAATAGGAAATTATCAGATTAAATGACATATGATACCCCACTGCAGAGGATCAGTGGCTTCTGAAAATTCAGACTGGGGAGCATCACTTTTCATCTAACATCAACATGAAACCACTACACATTTCCTCATCCACTTTGTATCCCAACCTTTCTGATACAAAGTGACCCTCCTAAGATTCCAGTTCTCCCCATTCTCAAGAACCGTTGAATAAAGGTGATATTTGAGTACCTTGAAAGTCCCCCTAAACCTAGTCAGACCTCTGCCCAACCTTCCTGTTCTCATTTTGACCCAGTCACCAACCCTTACATGACTGTGCTCCATCACACATGGTTTCAAACCATTCTCTCCTCACATCAACCACTCCCTTATCCATGCTAGAGCTTACTTAGTTACCGGTTATCTGCCACGCATCATATCAAATGGCGACTTCGCAGTATTCTCATGTTCAGTTGAACAATAAGCCCATACCATATCCAAAACCTTTGTCTCATCCTCTTGTCCATTCACTGCTGGCATTTGTATGGTTCCTTTGACCATCATATTTGCCCTCTCACAATGCTATTGACTTGTTGATCATATAAAGAAGTATGGTTGTATGTGACTCGGCAAGACAGCAAAAAGTCCTGCATTTCACTGGACTTTAATTGAGCACCATTGCCTGTAGAAAACCATATATATTCCATTCATTAGACCAATAGTGGAACAGGTGGTTGCCTCTCTTACAAACTTCACAATTAACCACTTAGTGTACACATCGACAACCACTAGAGCAAACCTTAAATCCCCTCTCAGTTCATTCATTGGTCCTATGAAAGTCATACACAGGATGTGCCAAGGTCTTCACAGGTCCTCTATGTAACCCGTGACTGACTGACTACCCACCTTCAACCTCTACTCTTCCTCCTTACAACTGTTTCACTGACATACTATTAAAATATAAAAATATTGTGATACAAAAATATAGTGTCAAAAATATCGATCACAAAAATATCGTTTTCCTATACATATAATAGTAAGTAAGTTCAAAAAATATCAAAAAACAATATCGTTTTACACTTATATCGAAAAATATATACAAACTTATCATTTTTTAATATATATTTAAAAACTGTAAATTGTAAACATTAGAACCTATAACATTAATATAATATATATTAAATGTTTTAATAATATTGAGAAATATATACATATCTACTTATATAATATAAAACTATTCTATTATTTTTAAATGTACTAATATAAGGAGTGTATATATATATATATATATATAAATATATATATATATATATATATATACATACACATAAATAAACTAAAAATGCAAACAAATTTAACCTTTTTCCACTTTATTTATGCTTAAAGCATAAACAATAGATACAAATACAATTTTAATAAAAATATGTTGAAAATTAAATACATGTATATATATGTGTGTGTGTGAATAATATTAACTAAATACACAAACACATACTAATAGAGAATAACAAATATACTATTCCCACTCCAGTATGTGCAACAGCAGGGAACACATTGGATACCAACGGGGTAAAAATCCAAATAATGAGGCCCACAGCTAGTAAGCTGGGCTCGCGAGCCTGAATAAGGGTGGACAACGGTTGTCGTTCACATTGTGATTTTAGACCACGACACCTGAGAACCCCATTGAGGACCTGTACCTTAGATCACCTGGATCGCACCTATCCTGTGACGATCATCAGTATTGTCTGACACTGACTCCACTCCCGTGGATCTCGAGCGTTGCCTTATTCAGGCTCGCGAGCCCAGCTTACTAGCTGTGGGCCTTATTATTTGTGATTTTAACTTAAAGGCAAATATCAATTGTCCTGAAGATGAACTCTGTATTTTGTATAGGGTTCGAAACGTCGTCGACCAGATTACACTATATGCCCATAATTTTGTTGTATAATTTGAAGCAATAGTGTATCCTACAATTTTGTCTGTATAACACGTATGAAAAACAGACTGCCTTAACTTGCCTCCACCCCTACCCCCTTGTTCGTTCTTCCATAGTGTGTTAGTCGGGCACCGGCTGGTGTCCCACTTGTATTCACACTGAAAATGTCTATGTATTCTGGCATATACAAATATTAAAAGGTGTCCGGCTGGACAGAGAATCTAGCAACTATCTAGTCTATATTTATTACTTTCTTTCCAATCTATAGTGGTTAGGGACCGTTGTCCTTGATAAATACGTAACTACCCAAGGTCCCTGACCTATTGCTTCCTTGGGTTTCCCTTGTTCTATATAAAGAGCAGATATTTATTAAACAACCATGGCATGCTTGACTGCATGTACGTTAATAACTATATTGAGATAATATTGATGCATCCAACACAAAATAGGTGGGCCCTGTTCTACCATGTACACTTTACCATCAATCTTTCTCACCTCACGCTCAATGGTTATGGACAGAAGCCCCATGATATCAATAGACTCCCACTGATATACACCGGGATTGATGTCCTTGGATATTAACACAACTTTGGGCCTGTGTTCATAAAACAGACATTGTGGAATAATAGTGCACATGGAACTTGAATCTACCATCAATTCTGTAATGTGTTCATTCACCACAAACATAGCTTTTGGCCTGCACTTTCTCCCTTTCTCTTGTTGGTCACTCACAACACAAGATCCTCCCAGTACACCCTTCCAAGCTTATTTCATCATTCACAGCAGCTACTTTGGATTTGCTGCCATCTCTACACACACCTACAAAATGGCCTCTATGACGACCACACTTTCTACACTCATGATTAATTGCAATATAAGACTTAAAATCTGAGTTATGTAAGTAGCTGTCATACCGATAGTACAACTTGGCATTATGTTTAAGTGTGAAGACTCTATTGCTGATCTACAACAGTGCACCCACATCTGGATCACAGATCAATTTCTTTCCAACACTTGACACATCATTGCCAACTTTGGGGCTGAGTACGATATTACAAGGACCACAACCGACCCACGGTCGTGTGCGGTCCTTCTGACATCCGCCCCTGCGGTACACCTGCCGCATTATGGTGTGGTGGGTTGAGGCATCAGGTAGAGGGACCGTCCGCAGTGCACCTGACAGGCTCAGCGTCGGGAGGCACCATAATCCCCTAATGACAGCAGAGCCAGGCTTGGCACCGCCATCGGGATTATGATGGCACTTTCCGACAGCCATTTCATGTCAGCCTTTCCGACAAGAAGAGACTGTCATAAAGTGTCTTTGGGGGCTCCTAGCAGGGCCCCGTGCCCTCCGCATTGAGCTGGTGGGCACCATTCATCCCTGCACTGTGTTGCAGGCACCGTGAGGTGCCTGCCACACGGTGCAGGGATGTTTCCAAACATCCATTTGTCAATGGAAGCTTGTGCTTCGGGCCTTTTCCGGCCGCTGCACAAGCTTCCATTGTCCATAGGGAGGTTGCACTGTAATACAGTGGTCGTAACCGCCGACCTACGGTTCCTTTCTGCAACAATGTCCATCCGCCCAACATCGAAATTAGGCCCTAAGTCATTTGTCTCCATCTCTTCCATGCAAAACTCTGACTGTTCCACCACCTTGACAATATCGATGGCATCTTTAAATAGAGGATTTTTCACAACTCTAAGGTGTTCCTGCATCTTCTTACTCCTGCATTGAACAATGAGTTCATCACGAACCAGCTCATCAGTCATAGTACCAAATTGTTCACTGGTTCATTATCATGTTAAGGTTGTATGTAAAATGTGTGCCTAGCCATCACCAGATTTTCCTCTTTGGCAAACCTCCACTGAAGCCCCTTTTTGGCTTCCATTAACTCATCCTGAAGAGGTAGGACATTAGGTTCTAAAGCCATTGGCATATATGTAAATATGTGTTGGTCTTCCTTTCTAATTACATTCAACATTGTGGAGAAGTGTGGCTCACTGGTTAGAGGAGGCAGACCTGAAAGCAGAGGTCAGCCCGGGACCAGGGTTCAATTCCCGGCTCGGCAGGATCTTGAGTCCTAAAATGTCCACGGACTTGACAATTCTCGCTCCGGTGCCTACTTGATTCACAGGTTCACACTCTGCGACTCTGGGCAATAGCTTGCTTAATCTCCACAACGGCCCCTCGCGGCGGGATGCCTGGCTTTCACCTTGCGGATACCCTGCCGGGGTTATCTCACAGGGGAATACCAGGACGGGTTCCCTAAGCAAGCGCTTAGAAACCGCTTGGTGATTTGCGCTATATAAATTCCTGTACATTTACATTTACATTTACATTTAACATTAGACCTTTCTTCCAAGAAGGCTGAAAATGTTGACCATCCAAAGCTTCCACATAGTTTTTGAACATTGCAAACCAATCCTCCCACTCTATGACTTGTGGTCCAGGTAGCGATGAAAGTAGAGAAGGTGCAATAATAGAATTGAATGACTCCATGGCGCAGAAATAACAAAGCAAGAGAAATAGAAAGCAATGCTAGTACACTCTGCATGTTACAATGGATGCAGAAGTTAATGTGGTGTGCGCATCACCGCAAAACACGAAGAGAAACACCCATGAAGAACTGTGTGATGAATGCATTCAGAGAAAGTGTTCAATAATTCCTCCTCTAATATGTGTTGATAGGTGTGTGTGTGTATCACTGAAAAAGTGCCCAAGTGCCCATCGAGCTTAGTAATAATACTCTTTCAACAGTTCATGTGTGCGTCTCAATGAATGCACATGAATGCCCCAAAAAAGTTGCCGCTGCAACTGACATGAGTGCATTTCCTGTGATACGTGGACAAATAAATGAGGTGTGCGTTGCACTGAATAAGTGCCCAAAGAAATATGGCGGCACCACTGACGTAACTAAGTGGCAGCGTGATGAACGCGGAAGCTGTTACTCCAACTGTCGATGTGAAAATTGCACCTTGCGCAAATTGCTTGAGTCAAGTGTCTTGTGCATACAGCACACAAAATAGCCCCACTGGAACTGAAGTACATAAATACAATAGTAGAATTCAAAAAACCTCACCACCAGTCGTGACCGCACTTCTCCGGAGCTATGTGGTGGTGTGCTGCCCAGCACAATACCAGGTAGGGTAACTTGTTGTTGCAGTCAACAGCAATTCCTAGATTCTGGACTACCTCTAATCATTGTAGGTCTTGAGGCTGGCTCCTCGTCGCAAATATTTTGCGAGGCACAACTCTTCACAAGTAAATCTTGTGGAATATAATTTAATGAGACACCACAACGTGAGTATAGTCATCCCCAGCCACATCTAACACACATGGAATGCTCCCTCATAAAGCAACACAGAATTCCCCTAACATTCTAATTCCATCAGATATTTCTAATACAACAGGCTGCCTGTGAAATGATTTCTTAAACTAATTGACTATACTACTTACCAAGGACAATACACTGCTCTACTGTGAGAAATGGTACCAATCATTATGCACAGCAACAATGTAACACGCAGAAGGCAAAATACGTCTACTAATTTATTTAGCAAGGACATACCCCCCTCAGCATTGCATTTGAATGGAAAGTCTGACTCCACGGGATTTAAAGCAACAAAGAGTTGCTTATTACAGCTCTAAGGAGCTATGATAAAGTTCTTAAAGTCATTTGACTGCTCTAAGATACAAGGGCAAAGCAGAACTTTGCAATTATGTCAGACCATGGGGACTGAAATCATTTCTCAATAATGGGCACTGGCTTACAAAACATGAAAGTACCTCCTTTCACCTTTCTAGGACAATCGTACAACTCACTCAAAAGCACACTTAAGCTATTCTCCTGTGCTGTTTTCATATATGTTACACTCTAACCTTTTCAATGTCATCTTTAGTTGGGATCAAAACGCAGCTTTCATGAAATGCGTATAAAAACACTAAATCAGCCAGTTTCCCGCATATTGTCAGACTGCATGTGACCGCTGTCTGAATTCCTAAAACCCAAGGGCGTGCATGCAGTTTCTAATATATGCAAGTAAAATACAAATTCCACAGCCTGGGTTTTGTAATAGTAATGAGTTTTCAACTCTTTTCTGCATTGGAGCATAGCTGGGGCAGTTGTCATTGATGCAGAGATAGTGTTGCAGATTCTGGGGGCTTATTTACAAGCTCCTTGCGCCGACAGGGCGTCACTTTTTCCCATATTAAAAGTGACGCACCAGCGGAGCATGGGCTTGTAAATAAGCACCTAGGTGCATAGCTGGAAAAGGATTTGTAAACGCAATAGTCATTTAATCTAGTACGCTGCTTCAAAACACCATCAGGCTATTGATTTGGGAGATTCCACAACAACGACAATCAATTTTGCGTGTTCCCCACAACTAACTCGCTCAGTAAAAGTGTGTAGCCTGTGCAATTAGTAGGAGTCTGTCCTCCATATGTGATGTGTCTGTCCTCTTTGTGATAAAGCCAAAGAGATGGCTCCATGAACCATCGAACCACCATGGTGTTCAGACCTGTGAAAAGGCATTTGTTTATTTGTCTTTAAAAGGCCATCTGCGGCTGACAGATTTTGGAAGATGTTGAGCAACCGTTTACTTTTGCAACAAAATAAGTGCATTGAATAATCTATTGAATTCTAGCAATTTCTATGGATTTGTTTTTCATGTGACCTGTGATTGTTAACCTAGTGTTTTAGAACCTGGCTTGGTTTTTTTATTTCTGCCTTGTACTTTTCATTGTATTTACTGATCTCTTGCTATGTTATAATGTTGCTGGTAATTTATTTTTTATAGTAAGGCTTCATTTGAACTTTTTTAACGGTTTTAAATGACTATATAAATAAAGTCATTCATTAGGTGGGCGGTTGACTACAGTTGCCAGTATTTCAGCACCTTTAAAGTCCCTGCATGCAGGCCAGCTCTTGATATGATATTTCTAGACCTCCAATGCTGCCATAAGCCATAGATAAGGCATTCCTCCTGTAGAATTCCTACCAGATTCTCAGCGGGGCAGTTTTGTTTGTGATTGGCATGGCTTTTCAGGTAAGATGTTCAGTTAAGGTTCATGTAGCGTGCTTCCAGCAGGTTACCAATGTATCTGACCTTTAGGTTTCTATTCTAAATGAGAAAGAAAGGGGGAAGAGTATCAGGAAATTTCTAAAGTCATCGAGACAGCAATTAGGAATTCTCTTTGATTTTGGGTCAAGAAACAAGGTGGGGAAAACAGCCTTAATTCTATGCAGTTTTATGGTATGTAGTTATATACTGTGCAGAGTTCTTCTAAATTCCCTTCAGGGTGGAGTTATTGCAATGAGAATTGATATAAAAGAGCACCCAGTTAGTAATTCTATCATTTTCATTTTTTTGTAAAGTAAATTCTGTCACTTGGCAATTACCATCTGTCTCCTTCCTTGCTATACTTGGAAGGTGGCACATGATACTTTGTGACTTTCAGCATCCCAATAATTAAACAAAGTAACATATGCAACAGTATACCCCAGTATCTACTCTTCCTCCTTAGCTGTTCAGGCACAATCGGCACCACAGAATTGTATGTCATTGTGCAAGTTTCCTGTTATGTTATGTTATGTTATGTTAACTTTATTTTCTATAGCGCACGGCTACTCCAACGGAGTGTCCCGGCGCTTTATAGTGGCAGCTCATAAAAACATAACAGACAAAGATATTCAAAGACAACAGGACAACGCAACTAAAGGGTAAAAAGCCAAGTTTTTAGGCCTTTCCTAAAAGACAGCAGATTAGCGGTGCAGCGTAAGGCCAATGGCAGAGTGTTCCAAAGCTGGGGCGCCCTCAAACTAAAAGAGCGCCCCCCAATCCGGGCCTTCCTAACTCGGGGAACCACCGCGAGAGACAAAGAATTAGAGCGCAATGCTCTAGTAGGACGATAAAAAGCAAGCCTGTGTTGAAGATATTTAGCTCCCAGACCGAAAAGCTCTTTATGGGCCAGGGTCAGTGCCTTGAAAATTATCCGCTTCCGGATAGGCAGCAAATGGAGTGACTGTAAAAGACCGGACACTCTGGCTCGCCTGCGCAGGCCGAAGATGGCACGCGCCGCGGAATTCTGCACGACATGTAATTGCTGCACTAGATAATCCGGGAGACCCAGATAAAGCACGTTGGCATAATCCAATCTGGAGCCAATCAAAGCTTGCACCGTTATCTTCCTGTGCTCTTCAGTGAGCAGAGGAAGAAACTTCCAGAGCATCCTAAGGATGCCGAAACATGTGCCCGTGAGGCCGAGAATCTGAGATTTCATCGCCAGATTGTTATCGATCTTAACTCCCAGGTTTTTTGCCACCTGTGATGCCTGAGCTGGGGGAGACATATCTGTCGGCCACCATGCCTGCCAATCAGGGTCCGCGGCACAACCAAAAAACAGCACCTCCGACTTGTCAGAGTTACAATTAAGGCTGCTCCGCTGGAACCAGTTGAACACCGCCCCGAGACAATCCCGAATGCTCTCTCCATCAAAGTCCTCACCTTTTCTACATGTGAAGAGAAGCTGGGTGTCATCGGCGTAAGAAACAATCTGGGCCCCCTGTGACTTCTGCACAGTGCAACACCCCGATCAGGTGGACTGGTACCTCCCAAGTGATCAGAGGCTTGGATACTTGTACTTCATTTTACCACTACTGCATTTTGCCTATACTTCATTTTACCTATACTTGAGCTTCAGTTTATTAATGAAATGGGCATGTTACTTGTGTGAAGCAGGCATGGCTCTCCAGACTTGCAAACAGGCAATATACAAAAGGAAGAAATAACATTTCACCCTTGTCCTTTGATAGTAGTACACGCATGACAGAGATTATGGGAAGGACTGCAACCACCCTTCTTCCTTGAATTGACATCTACCTTATGCTTTAGTTTATCTTATGTAAAGCTCATTTCTGAAAATGGACTTTACATAAAGGATTAAGGATGCAAGAAAGTCATTATAGTAGCCTGCCTCTGCAGCTGCTGTGTTTATCCTTAGACATAATTTTAATCCTCTTCAAAATGTCACAGATGCTACAAACCTCATAAATTGAATGCATTATTTATTAACGTTTAGACACTGTCTTTAAAACTAAAACATACAGTCCTTAAAAACAATAACATTTTTGTATAATTACACCATATAAATACCAATTCTTCATAATACTCTGAAAGCTCTGAACCCCTACTATTTAAACTATAAAACACTAATCCAAACAATTTTTAAGAAATTTAGCCAGTGCACAAGTCACATAAAAAAATTCCATCATTAAGCGAAGTTCCAGTGCATCATTCCCACAATTGATGTTATATTTTTTAAAAGAGGTTTTAAAATCAAGCAGCGAGGTCTTTAAAAATGATGACAATCAATTAAAATATGAACGTTAAAGTTATGATACGGCAGCCCACATGTGCAGTTATTCTCTTGATCTAAAATTGCTTCGAATTTTTCAGCTCTTACATAACGCATATTTAATCCTGTACGGAACTTTAATAGTAATAATCGTAACCGGTTATCTGGTAATGCCAATAAATACCGGAATACGTTCATATTTTCCCATGAATCTAACATGTATTGTGTGGAGGGTTTGTTCCTTACATATTTCTGGTCCACCAATCTCGATTCTTTTTTACAGGCTAATTTTAATTCTGCTTTAGGGATTGGGGATTCAGCTCTTTTTAAATCTAGTTTTAAGATTCCTGCAATATTTTCCAATCTATACTTTATCTTCATTGCCCAATGTAGTTCACTTCTTTCTATTTCAGTGGCACAGCAGGCTGATATCTTCTGGGTATTTGGGACCAATAATTTGTCCCAAAAACGCAGATAACCTCAGATAACATGCAATATATGTAAAGGCCTTTACTGCTGTATCATTTCTATGCACACCTGTCCCTTACGCGATCCATGTTCTGGGAAAAAAGTATCTAAGCGTTGATGAGTATGCTGGTAGAATTATTATGCAAGTGGGACACAGAGGCATATCATGTGTTTCCAGGAGAAAGGCACCTGGGCCTGAGAGGCCTGTGTGTGTTGAATTTAGAATTTTATAATGCGTCTTTGCCCTGAATATGACGCAAGCACCAGGTTATGATGGAAGCACAGTCATATAGGGTCGACCCTACTACTGCATTCCATAGCGGATTCCATCCAATCTCTGATAGTACCATAGGGTCTTCGGCTGGTTTGTTCGGTACTCAATAAGAGTTGCCTTAAGAAAAATGATGATAACGGGAAGGATCCACTGCAAAGATTGTTGGCTAATGATCTAGAGCAACTGGGCCCAGGCCTTTGGATATTACAGAAATGGTCGCTCCATATGACCTATGTCTTTGTTGAGGAATACATGCTGCAGTGTTCAAGTTATAAAAATATGACTATTTTTAAGGTATGTCTATCGCTGGAGTGGTGCCTTAAATTAACCTGCCTATTATTCAGTCAGAGATACTACTAGCCATGAGTAATGGAAACTTGCGATTCGTAGGAGAAAGATGATTTTACCTTAAGGTGGCCTAATTCATAATTTGTAAATCCCCCCACACAGAGACCACTCCCTTCATAGGTGTAATGCTCTCTGTCCTTTTGAATGTGACACATGGAGCAACATGCAAAACTCAGCGCATAAACTCACGCTGAGTCATTTAAGTGGTGCCTCATTTGCCCATGTAAGCCCTAGATGTGATAAAGGAGACGCAAGAGAGGTGCATTCAATAGGTTACAAATGCACGTTAAATTGAGGGAATATTTAGGAAAGGGCAGGAGCAGATGGTGTCCTTCCACTCTGCTTGGCTTCTTGGATTTCTAACTTTCCTACCATCTTTGACTTTCTTTTGCTACTATTTATCCTGGCAGGAATGGTGTATATTTATAGTGGGGAAAATGTGTGGAGAGGCATGATTTTAGCTGATTGGGTCATGTCAGGTGACGTTTCTCACTCAAATTTGTTTTGCGTGAAAATTCTACTTCCACAGTAAAGCTTTAATTTATCAGAAAAATAACTGATAACATTTTCCGCTTACTTTTTAAAGTCTGCAAAAGTTTAATTGCCTTATTTTACTGCTGCAAACCTAATTTCGCTAGTATTAAAACGTAATCTAGTGTGAATAAGAAAAAGTCCTGTAACTTCTGAACTCTTTGATTTGAACAGTAAAGAACAATACCCTTCAACGAGACCATTTCGATATGTGTGAACAGGGATTTAATTGGGCCTCGTGGCATTCTGAGACCAGTGGGAAATGAATATAAGTGGCAACTGTCATAGTTTGGCATATAACCAACAAAAATATGATATCTTGAGCCTAAAATAGGACATCGGTAGCACACCTCTCACTTTCTTCTAGGCCACAGAAAAGGTCACGGTTGTGGATAACTAATTATGGAGTAGGATTGTGTTTCAAATTCCCTAAATCACCATATTGGGCATTATGATTCATCCATGGAGTTTTAATTCAATGGTTTTATAGTTAATAATCAATAACAGTCTCAAATTGCACTTGAAGTGTAGGGGTTCTTCTGCTAAGTATACATTGTTTTGTTTCCATTAGGAACACTGTCTATTCATACAGTAGCTTGACTTGACTTGTGTTGTTTTGACAAGTGGAACTGCCACCAGTTATAGGCACCTTCTCCCCCAAAAAGCAAGATAGCATTCATTATGTTTTTGGAGATTGTGCAAAATGTTATCTGTTGCTTAAATTACCATTTCAGCAACTACATCCATGTTCTTGTTGGACTCTGTGCCCATCTGCAATATTTCTTTCTCTAGGTTTTCATTCGAAAGGCTGATACTTGTGAACTACATTTTTATTCGTTTTCTTTTTATGACAGATTCCTGTCATTCAGATTAACCTCACGAAAAACAAGGGGAAATATAAAACCTAACTCTTTCTGGGAGGCTCTAACCTTACTTAATGCTTCTCCCTTTTCTATTTGCACTTTCGATCACTACCCACTGCTTACAGAATACGACTTATAATAGTTATTGTTTTTAAGCTTCAAGATTGGTTTAGTAGTCCTATAGGTGTAAATGATTATATGATGTACTTAAATCTGCATTTGGGTACGAAGGAGCAGGTTATGTATCTCTCATTTTGACCTCATTTTTAAATGATGCTATTGCAACAAGGTTGCACTTTCCAGTGTCGATTTTTACGCTTGCATGTGTGATTTACGCATGCCTTTTTCAATGTATGAGGGAAATTATTGCGCTTGCATGTGTGATTTATGCATGCCTTTTTACAATGTATGAGGGAAATGTGGATACACTATTTAGAAGTTCTGATATAGCTCCAGTACTGATCCTTCTCCCCACAGGATCTTATTCTTAAACAAAATTACAAACTTTCCAGTAGTACGATGGATACCTACACCAGTAACAGCTTTCCAGGTTTGCTTCAGGAGCACCTATATGAGTTCATATTTTTTTCAACGGGGCATAGGCATTTTCAACTAATTGTTCATGTTGTACAATTGTGCTTGCTGAGATGCCATTGCCTATGGGCAATGGAGAACTTCATTTTATTCTTCTTTTGCAACACTGGAAAAATATGTTTCCACATGGCGAAATCCCTGCACTTTCCACAGATTTTACTCAGATGCAATATTATGTAGTTATGGAGTAATATCCCTTGTGAGAAAAATGATTTATGAATGCAAGATCTCTTTCTGGGTTTACCATATGCTCGTATATTCAGCATGCAAGGCAAATAAACAACTCAAATGACTTTGTGATTTTGTCCACTGAGTTTCCTGACTGCATTGGCTTATACACATGTAATTCTCAAGCTAACCAGTAATGTGCACTGAAATGTAAACACTGAAACCTTTAAACATTCACAAACAGTGTTAATTTGACAGCTTTCATTTTAAAAGTATTATCACTGATGTTACTGATTCTTCTTGATTTTGTTTTTTAGTCACCAGGCAAACTCCCCGACAACCTAGTCCAGCAATTTTTGTTAAAAGATGAGAATATTCTTTTTATAGAACAAGAAATGGAAGGGGAAAAAGCAGAACCGCTGGCCAATGGTCTCAATGGAGAGAAACACCAGGAACAAGTATCAGAAAAGCTTCCAACCAAAAAGCCCCTACCATTGAGGTTACAGAGGGGCACAGGAAAGAAACATGCTCCTGCTGTCCCAAAACCAGCATCACAGACTGTGAAACTAGGAAAAACAAAAAATGTTGATGACCATGAGAACCGTAAGTCTTTGCCTTTTTCTGAAAACTCTTCAAAGGAACACAAGGAGGAAGAGAACATTGTTGTAGATAGAGCAGGAAAGATGGACCATCCAAACAAAAGTGAAGAAATATCAAAAGAGGTTGAGGAAACAAAGAATGATGAGAAAGACAATGCAAGCAAAAAGAGCAACAGCAAAGACAGGATAGATGAAGGAAACAAACTAATGAGTGAAATGTTTGCAAGCACAGAGCAGAGTAATGATTACACTGAAGAAACAGTTGATGAGAAGCATGACTTGGAAAAGCTAGAGAAAACCACACTTTGCAGCAGTAACAACAATACCAGTGAAAAACGTGAAGGCATCAATCAATGGCAAGAGAACAAGAACAATGAAGAAGCTTTGAAAGATGTAGGTGACACGAAGACAGATCAGCCTGATGAGATGGAGAACAATAAAGAGTGTCTCAATGTCAAAGAAGAAAGAAAGGACCACACAGGGGAAACTACAGATTCAGAAAAGGTGAGCTGAAATAATTACTAATACATAACCATCAATTATTATTTTCAGCCATGTTTTCCTCATATGATGAATTTGCCTCACCTTATCCGATACTTCCATGAGATTGAAATATTTACCAAATTTAGGTCTCAAACATAAGTTATTGCAAGTTCCTAAGCATCACAAGTATGTATGGGATGGCAACTGTGCATTTTCCAAGTGGAGTTGACCAGGATTGCATGGATTTATGTATTTGAACTCCTCAATAACCCACCTTTTTCTCAATTGATTACGTATGAAGTCCATACAGCATTTAGCAGGATAAAAGATTTTGCTTTTATTATGTGGAAGGGATCATGTGAGGGCTCATGTGAGAATAAAGGCTCCCTGCAAACACTAAAGATTCCATTCCTACATTTTCTACGAACTTAATATAATTTCTTTTGTCATAACCATACAAATTTGTAACTCTCCTGCATTGTTGTTGTGCTTTACCAGTTAGGGTCCAATTCTGATCTCATTTGGAAAGCCCTCCGGACAACTCGAATCTAGAGAGCTTTCCGAATGACTTGCACTTCGGGAATCCGTGCGACCAATTCCGATGCGCCCGTGCAGTGACAGATTTGGTTTGGTTGGACTCCCATTGAACTCAATGGGAGCATATGTACCGAACACGTACACAGGCTCCCATTGCAAAAAGTGATTGGTGGGGAAAAGTGTTCACTCTGTGGTGGGCACCCCATGGTGCCCGCCACACTGCCATGGCCCCCCTAAGTCTGATTCCCACAGGCGTTTCATCCCTGTAAAACCAAGTCGGTATGGCTGTCAGAATTGACCATCGTACTCACTCGTTCGGAGGCCGTCCCCATTGAGCTGCACGATTCGGTCCCGAACGACTTGGTCTGACTGATTCGGGCTCGGAAACTATTTGGTCGGCGTGAGCAGTTTCCTCGCATCATACCTGGTCATTCGGAATGGGGGACAATTCTGACTGAAACATACGCTCCGAATCCCGTTCGGAGCCCTTCCGAGCGAGATCGGAATCGGGCCTTAAGACTTAACCATTCTACTCCCTGCAACATCAACTCATATACAAGAAACCATATTAATAATGGTTCTCATTTCTCCCTGTGCCATGTGTTTGAGATGAGGTAATGACATATGAACAGAGAGACATGCATTACAGGACCACAACTTTGTTAACTCACCGCAATGTTATGCCTTTGAGCAAATGTGCAATATCATGTGCCTAATCTATGATGGCTTCAATACTACACCGTGGTCTTTTAGTCTAAGAGAACTAGAACATTTTGAGGTGGTTACTCCTAAGATTCTATCAATACCTCAAACTGTTCTGCTTAATGCTATGCCCTGATGAAAGACCAGTGACTTTGCGCCTGGTCTTGAAACGCGTCGGCAGTTTTGTTTGGGTGGAATAAACTGTCATCTTTAAGATACTAGGACAGGCTGGTCCAGTATTTAAGTGCTTATAAGTCATTAAGTCGCTTATATTCCCCCCAAACTGATTTTTTCTCATGTTTTGATTGTAATAATTGTTGTTTGTGATGCAATCATATATTTTTTTGTAATGCTTGATGCAGAAATGTTTTTTATTGTGTAAATAATGTTTGTCTTGAATGTATGTACAAAGTGTATTTAGTCTTGTAAATTTTAGAATCTATTGTCCTCCTTTTTTTCTGTTATGAGTTTTTGAAAACACAAAAAAAGTATAAAATAATGGACACATAGTAACGCTGTCTAAGGGAAGTTACAATAAATTGGCTTCTCACCCTTTCAAACGTGTCATTGAGTAATTGCAGTGTGGGCACTGTGTGTTTATTGCAATTTAATATAGGGTCTAGCCCCCACTACGTGTATACGGACCTATCCCCTTTTGTTCACAATAATGCTATGCTGGTGGCAAGCATGGTGCAGGTAGAGAGTTTCACCCTTGTTGCCTCTGTCAAGTGTGGGAATTCAATAATCCAAACAGAAAGATGGAGTAGCTTACATATCTTGGGTGAATGTTTAGTGATGGTGTCTTTTGGGTTTAAAGTAATCAAAGAACAGCGTAGAAATAATGGTGGACTTTCCCTGAAACTTAAAGATAGTATTACAACCTGCTGGGAATTCCCCCCACGCCACTCCTTTGTTTCCCCAGCATGTTGGGGAGACCAGATATGTGAACAATGGCAAATGACCCTATTTGGGGATTTCATTTCCATTACTTGCACTTGGTGGGTAAAAAGGTGTAGAACTTAATGTGATGATCCCGGGGTCATGAATAGAACTAAATATTGTGTGGTTTCTTCACACAACATTGTGAGTAGCAATAAGCAGCCTATATTTTGACAAATTGGATCACACCCATTCCTAAGCAGAGCAACATGTTACACATTGATATTTTAAATTGAATTTGTAGTGGGCACCCTTCTGCTCAGATGGCTCCTGCCATTTGTGGATAAAAGTAAGAGAGACTTCAAATGGTTTTGGCTACATTTATAATGAAATGAAAAAAACATAGAACACTAATATTTAATGAATGCAATAGTAACTAGACTTAAATTTGCTAATAGAAGATGGAACAATTTATTTTACTGAAGTAATGAGAACAAATCACTCACCAGATCAGTGATAGCAGAGACACGGGAAGGTGTTGGGTGAGTAGAGACTGGAGGGTAAGTAGTAGACAGGTAGTCATATCAGGAAATGCTAATCACCCTATAATAGTTGAGAGTCTGAATGTCAAATAAAAATATAAATGGCTATCTGACCTTATGACATCTGGTTATATCACTTGTGGGGAGAGACTTTGTAGAAACACATGGAAGTGAATGCAGGGATGATAGAGGTGATGGAATTAAAGCAGTAATGTGTAACATAGGGATGATTCTTTGCCTGAGTTACAGGTTATACTCTCAGGAAGAAACTATTTTTAACCTAAATTCAAATAGTTTGCCTTGTTATCTGAAACTCTGGCCGGGATCTTGCCCTTTAGGACAATCTGGAATTCTGGAGGCAATACACTGAGAGGGATAATAGCAGGTGTGCCAGGATAGTGTTGTAAGCTAAACCTGGAATAATGATTTTCATGAGCAAAATCAGGCAAGAGACTGGCGGTTAGGAAGTGTTCAAGAGATGGCAGAGTCACATAAACAGGAAGCTGGAATGGCACGGATATGTTGCACTTTAACCGTATTTGTACAAAAACATAACATTTTCCATTAAGTACAAAATAAACACCTACCTATAAACCCCAAGAAAAAAGAGTGGCTTTCATCAATATGGGTAGACTCTATCGGTATATCAGAAAAATACAACAGTGCCCTCAATGATAATGGAAGCTGTTTCTATTAAAAGATACATGTTTTTGATCAGTTAGGATACAATATGGTATTTTTACCTGGTTCATAGATGTATTGATTTATTTAATTTTGTTTTTTGCAGACGCCTGAAGATGTGTGGTATGAGACAGAACAAGTGTGGTTCGTTCACAAGGATGGATTTTCTCTAGGTAAAGTAAAACGGATTGTACAAGCCTGTACTTTTCCCCTCTCATCCTGCTTTACCAGCTCCCTGCGTAACAAAAAAACAGAGAGGAGAGGAGTTTAATAAGCACTATATGAATAGGAATGTCTTAAAATATTATTGATTTTTCAAAAGATAACTCTGAATTTAATATAAAAGAAATCCGGGATGAAAAAATTAGAAACTATATTTGGAAAGAACTTGGAATGGGAAGCTTCAACCTTAAATGAATAGTAATACTTTTAATGGGATTTCATGAGAATTGAATATAGCTGAAAGTATGTGTAAGAAATCATAATAGTGTGTATAATTCTCTTTTCTTGAACACATTTGTTCAGTGTGAACAGTCCACTCCACTTCAGTTGTTACTACCAGAATGGAAGGCTGGAGGGACATTTTGTGTGCTCACTTTT
The DNA here is from genome assembly GCF_964261635.1 of Lissotriton helveticus. NCBI lineage: Eukaryota > Metazoa > Chordata > Amphibia > Caudata > Salamandridae > Lissotriton > Lissotriton helveticus. The sequence goes on along the minus strand of NC_136072.1, from coordinate 977,374,828 downwards.
GAGCCCATGGAACCCTTGCTACAGGGGCGTAACAAAGGACCCCACATCCCCGCTGTGAGGGGGAGCACCTAGGCTTACCCATACTGGAGGGGGCCCACTCAGTCTCTACTGATGTGAGTGTGAGTGGCCCCTTCAGCATATCTTGCAGGGGGGGCCCTCATGTTTCTTTCCACCACTGCCTTGCTATGCATATGGTCAAGGGTGGTAAATCGCAGGATGAGGCCTACTGGACTAGCAGAGTGCTAGGATACCTGTCAGATCTCCCTGCCTGCAGCAGGCATCCACATGTGGTTCCAACTCTGCATACTAGATCCCATCGAGGCAGACATGTCTTGTTTCCAGGCACTAGTAACAACTGAACTGCTATCCTGCATTATCTAACTGGTCATCAGTGGTAGCGGCCATTTTGAAAAACAAAAACACAATCACATGTCCCCTTTTCCGACATTGCAATAACTACCTCAAGACATTAAATGGTGTCAGTGAGAAAGCCTTGGACTGCAGAGATGGGGTTCGCGTCTCCACTAGATCTTTCCTTGGACTGCCATATTTACGTCATAAAGAGGCAGCAGGTGTGCCAGGTCATCAATGGCTTTGTTCCATGGCAATGTGCAATTACTGTTTAGTGAAAGGGTAGGCTGGGTCCTAGGTTTGCCAAGCGATATGAGCTTGATGCTGCATAACTTTGTGCTGCCCCAGCAGGCTATTAAATAAACCAATGCAATATTTTGCGTTGCTTTGCTCCATGCATGCACCCACACAAAACTTTAGTACATTTTTCTCTGTATGTCTGGATTCCCTCACTAGACAGTCTGTGGCCTGATTATTTCCAAAAATATTTTATACAAACTGCCTTTCTTGGTTAAGTGTAGCCTTTATTCTGAAACCTGACCTCTGTACTGTGCTATGTAATGAACCATCAGTGCATATGTATTGTAATAAAACTTGTGTTTACAGCTGGGTCACCAGTCCAGGTCTTTTTAAAGCTATATCAAAAAGCAAATAAATAAATTAATCTGTCAAGGAATTATAGAATGTGTGAGCAATTATTTTTTGACAGTGAGTAAAAACTCATCTGCCATCTGGTATGAATTGTTTTGAATTTGTAGGGTAGAAATCTCACTAGAACATGGCTGTGCATTGGTCAGTATTGGTGCCATAGGCGTTAATGTAAGCAATAAAAATGGGCTTCTTTATTTTATGGTTTACAGCCATAAATAGTACAGTGGGCATCTGACACCTATGGCCCCAGTATGACTGCGCCTGCTATTCTAATGATAGCTACACCACTGGTCTGAAATTACTGCAAGTGTGATACTGCCAAGATGCTGCATGAAAGACAAGTGTAATACTGTGTAAACACCACCTAGCACAACAAGAATTTGTTTAGTAAAACCAAATCAACACTCAATTTGTCATTCCAACGTGTAGATGTTTTCAAATAAATCAGCATTGACTAACTGTACAAAAGCAGATGTTTACTGAAGCTGACTTTTTTTCCAAATAGTGTCTATTGAGATTGCATTTGTCTTCTCATCTGAATAAAATGTTGCTGTCATTTAGCATCTCTAATATAATTGGTGTGTGTAGTTCTAACGCAAATGACCTAGCATTGTAGGTTGAATGCACTCCCATTTTTCCTTGTATTCGTTTTTTAGTTACTACTAACAATAATTATCATTAAGGATCATCGCTCAGCACCACGCTCTTCAACATCTACATGGCCCCACTCTCCGCCATCATCAGACAACACGGCCTCAGCATAGTATCATACGCCAACGACACCAAGCTCATCCTCTCCCTCACGAAGAATCCCAAAGACACCAGACTCTGCTTTCAGGAAGGAATGAGGAACGTAGCCACCTGGATGAAAAGCAGCTGCCTAAAGCTCAACTCGGAGAAGACCGAGGTCCTCATCCTTGGACCCTCAACCTCTGCCTGGGACAACACCTGGTGGCCCTCCGCCCTCGGGAGTCCACCCACCCCAACAGACCACGCACAGAACCTCGGCATCATCCTCGACTCCTCCCTCACCATGACCCGCCAGATCAACTCCATCGCCTCCACCAGCTTCAGCTGCCTTCGGATACTCCGCAAATGGATACCCCCAGAATGCAGAAAAACCATCACCCACGCTCTCATAACCAGAAAACTGGATTACGGCAACACCCTCTACACCAGAATCAACAGAACCCTTCTCCACAAGCTCCAAACCATCTAGAACGCTGCAGCCACAATCGTCCTTGGAACCCCATCAGACTTACACATGACCCAACACCAACGAGACCTCCACTGGCTCCCTGTCGAGAAGAGAGTAACCTTCAAACTGCTCAACCACGCTTACAAATTCCTCCACAACATCGTACCCAAATACCACAACCAGAGAGTCCTCCCACGTATCAAAGAGGAACCTTTGCTCCGCAGACCTCGCCCTCGCAGAGACCCCTCACATTCGCAGAACCAGAGCAGGCGGAAGAGCTTTCTCGTACGTCGCAGCCAAAGCCTGGAACAAGCTCTCTGTCAACACCAGATGCTCCCCCACCCTACACACCTTCAGGAAGAGCCTCAAGACCTGGCTCTTCGACTGAACCCGAGCTGCCGACCACCCCCCCCAACGCACTTTATAAATCCCTGATTGATTGAATAATAATAACAACAACAAAAATGATAATAGTACATTATTTTAATTATTATTGTTGCTGTTCCTTGTTTTAATAATATTATTAGTAATACTTTAATTATTATTATTATTATTATCATCCTTAATAGCATTGTTATTATTATTGTTTTCGTTGTTATTGTGGTAGGAAATTCATTTAACAATAATAATAATAATTGTTGTTGTTAATATTATTATATAGTAATTATGCTTAATAATATATTATTATTGTTGGTAGTAGTGGTACTAGTAGTAGTAGAAGCATTTAATTGTTGACATTTTGATCCATATATACAGATATATCCAAATCTTCGACGATAAACTGCGCTCATGCTTGAGATTAATTGAGCTGTCTACTGACTTGGGTACCTGTGCAGTGGATGGTTCCTGTTTTGCATATCTACCAGGAGGAAAGATCTATACTAATACCTAGGATCACCATTAAGTGGTGTTTGAGGGTGTATCTCTTCCTTGCTTTCCTTGCAGTTTCAAAGTATATATAATGTTGTTGTCTTACAATGTATTTTTGATAAGTGGTGTGTTGATGTACATCAGTACATAATCTGACAAATAATTTGTTGTTAAAAATCCTTTTTTGCTGCTTTCCTGGCAGAATCATTCTGGAATTATACATGCACTAGAAGGTTTGTTCAGCCATATGCATTCTCTTGAATAACTAAAAATAATTTCCTGAAGACAATATATCAAGATATTTATAACAGGCACATTAATCAGCCATGTTATTTACTTGTGTACTTGAGCTTGTCTTAATTTACAATTTACACTTTGAACCTTGTTCTGCAAACTCATGCCCAAAAAAGGTAAACTAGCAAAAAAATGTGGTTTGATGGCAAGGTGGATCTTATCAATGCCATCACAGTATACCATGTTGAAAATAATTAGCTTAATTCATATTTTATCAGACTATTGTTCTAAAAACGATGATAAGTTGAATAATGACCTCTATGGTACATAACTATATGTAATTTCTGCCATCCTCACGCAGCCACAGAACTGAAACCTGATGTTGGAACCCCCGAGTTACCTGAAGGCAGAGTGAGAATTCGCATTGATGCTGATAACACTGTTATGGAGGTAGATGAGGAAAACATACATAGGGTGAGTGACTGATGTTTGTGCTAGCATAGAGCAGGTTGTGAAATGCATCCTTGTCTGGTCAATGCCTGGAAGCACTCTATTTATTTTCGTTTGTTGAAAAAACAGTTTCCATGATGGAATCTAGCAGCACCAACATAGAAGTTGGTTTTCCCTGGGGTAGTACCGTTTTCTTTAAGCTCAACGCAATAGCAATATAAATCAGTAAAACTGGTGAGTACATTGCCCCTTGACCATCACCACTTGTGTGTGTGGCTATCTATGTCTTTGGCTAATACTTAAAAGTTCTCCTTTGACACATTTCTTTGCATTATATTTTAATGTCTACATTCTCTCTTCCTGCTAAATGGGTATCATGTAAGTTTGATAAGTTGAAATTTAATTACCTCAAATGGTATTCTTTACTTATTCAATCAATAAATCACAGACATTTATATAGCGCACTACTCACCCGGAGGGTCTCAAGGCGCTAAGGGGGGGGGGAGTGCTGCTACTGCTCGAACAGCCAGGTCTTGAGCTTCTTCCTGAAGGAGAGGTGGTCTTGGGTCAGGCGCAGGTCGGTCGGAAGGGAGTTCCAGTTTTTGGCGGCCAGGTGGGAGAAGAACCTTCCTCCTGCTGTCGATCTCCGGATGCGGGGGACGGCGGCGAGGGCGTGGTTGGCTGATCGGAGCTCTCGTTTGGGAACGTGGAAGTTGATGCGGTTGTTGAGGTAGCTGGGGCCTTGATCGTGTAGGGCTTTGTGTGCGTGGGTGAGGAGGCGGAAGGTGATTCTTTTGTTGACGGGGAGCCAGTGCAGGTCTCTCAGATGTCCGGAGATGTGGCTGCGTCGTGGGATGTCGAGGATGAGTCTGGCTGAGGCGTTCTGGATCCGCTGGAGTCTCTTCTGGAGCTTGGCGGTGGTTACGGCGTAGAGGGCGTTGCCGTAGTCCAGTCAGCTGGTGACGAGGGCCTGGGTGACCGTCTTCCTAGTCTCGGTGGGGATCCACCGGAAGATCTTCCGTAGCATGCGCAGGATGTTGAAGCATGACGAGGAGACGGCGTTGACTTGTCTGGTCATGGTGAGGGAGGAGTCCAGGATGAATCCCAGGTTGCGTGCGTGGTCTGTCGGTTTGGGTGCGGTGCCCAGGGCGGGGGGCCACCAGGAGTCATCCCAGGCGGACGGCGAGGACCCCAGGATGAGGACTTCCGTCTTGTCTGAGTTCAGTTTCAGGCGGCTGGTCGTCATCCACTCGGCTATGTCTTTCATCCCTTCGTGAAGGTTGGCTTTGGCGGCGGCGGGGTCGTTGGTCAGGGAGAGGATCAGCTGGGTGTCGTCAGCGTAGGAGATGATGTTGAGGTTGTGTTGGCGTGCGATGGCTGCGAGGGGGCTCATGTAGACGTTGAAGAGGGTGGGGCTCAGCGATGATCCTTCAGGGACGCCGCAGATTACTTCGGTGGCCTCTGATTTGTACGGTGGTAGGCGGACTCTCTGTGTTCTTCCGTCGAGGAAGGAGATGATCCATTCCAGTGCTTTCTCCTGGATTCCGACGTTGCTGAGGCGCTGCACTAGGGTGCGGTGGCAGACCGTGTCGAAAGCCGCGGAGAGGTCTAGGAGGATGAGGGCCGCTGTTTCTCCGTTGTCCATCAGGGTTCGGATGTCATCGGTGGCAGCGATGAGGGCGGTCTCGGTGCTGTGGTTGGCTCGGAAGCCAGACTGTGAGGGGTCCAGGGATCCATTCATCTCGAGGAAGGCGGCCAGTTGCTTGTTGACGGTCTTCTCGATGACTTTGGCTGGGAACGGGAGGAGCGAGATGGGGCGGTAATTCTTGAGTTCGGTGGGGTCCGCCGTTGGTTTCTTTAGTAGGGCGCTGAGTTCGGCGTGCTTCCAGTTCTCCGGGAAGGTGGCGGTGTCGAAGGAGGTGTTGATGATGTCTCGCAGGTGGGGTGCGATGACCGCGTCGGCCTTGTTGAAGATGTGGTGAGGGCAGGGGTCGGTCGGAGATCCGGAGTGGATGGAGTTCATCGTGTGGACGGTGTCTTCGGTGCTGATCGGGGTCCAGGCGCGGAGGGTGGTGGTGGGTGGTGGTTCGGTCTTGGCGTGCGTCGGTTGATTGCTGAAGCTGTTGTGTATGTCCGCGATCTTGTTGTGGAAGTAGGAGGCGAGGGAGTTGCAGAGGTCTTGTGATGGGGTGATGTCGTTGTTTCCGGCGTTGGGATTGGAGAGCTCTTTCACGATGTTGAAGAGTTCCTTGCTGTTGTGTGCGTTGTTGTCCAGCCGGTCCTTGAATGCAGTTTTCTTGGTGGCGCGGATGAGTTGGTGGTGCTTCAGGATGGCCAGCTTGAGGGTGGTCATGTTGTCCGGTGTTGGTTCCCTTCTCCAGGCTTTCTCGAGGGCTCGGCAGTTCTTCTTGGAGCTCTTGAGTTCGTCGGTGAACCAAGGGGCCTTCTTGCTGCCGGGTCTGCTGGGCGGGGTCCTAAGTGGGGCGAGTTCGTCCACGCAGTTGCTGATCCACTTCGTGAGGTTGTCGGCGGCCTGGCTGGGGTTCGCTGAGCTGGCGGGGGGGTGCTGGCTCAGGGAAGCGGCGAGCTGGTCGGCTGTGATCTTGTTCCAGCTTCTTCGAGCAGCCGGTTGCTGGTGGTGGTGGTATGTCTAATCTTAGAACGTTGTGACCAAGAATACTTGTTGCCAAAGGTAAGTTTGGATGGGACTGGCAACTGTCCATCATGATCAATATAATTGTCACTATTAAAAGCATTGGGCATAATTAGAAGTTTTCATAGGTTACCCCCACACCATCACTCAGTGTCATAAAAGTTACATTGCATGTCTTGGACCACTTCTCAGATCTTTCTTTTGGTTACTGTTTAGGTTTCGTGCATCTCTTTCCCGTGAACACTCACTCTTATTTTATTATTGTGTATTAAGTAAACAATTGATTGTTTTGAATGTATGTCTCTGGCTCTCTCTCTCTGTCATACGGTCGAACAAATATATATATATTATAGGTACGAGTTCTACTCAGTATTAAAATATATCTGAATTATGCCCAATTTACAAATACATACAAAACAATCAATTGCGTCTTAGTGTAACCTATGGAAACTTCTAATGTATACCTAACTGCACCTAACATCAATAAAGTGGAATTCACCAATTCATTAATGATTAACAAAATGTGTTTATGAGGCGGTGCCTTAAATATTTGTGTACATTTCATTTTTGAAGAGAAAAAGATGCTTGTAATGCATTTTACAATTTTGTCATTGAGACTAGATGATCCATTTAATAATTTATAAGCAACACTCACTACAGGGTTCATGATCACGCCTTTTCATTGAGAGGTGAAGGGCTTGAAACACAATATTATGTTATGTTATGTTATGTTAACCCGACTTGTATAGAGCAACAGCTGCCTCGGCAAAGAGGCGTCCCGGCGCTAACAGCAGCAAGACATAGAAGCTAAGGCCTAAGCCGGGGGGAAGAGATAGGTATTAATATCCTTCTGAAACATCAGATAGTTGTCCAGACAGCAGGTCTGGCAGAGTTTGGCCGCTAGGTTACGGAACGACCATCCACCAGCACGTGAGGGACGGTAACCAGGCACTGCCCCAAGGAGCACAGATGACGCCGGGGTGTATAAAGGCACTAACAGATTTACCAAAATACCCGGGGAGGAGTGCTTCAGAATTTAAAGGCCAAGCAAAGGGCCTTGAATTCGATGCGCTGGGCAATAGGTAGCCAATGTAATCGTCGAATGGCACCGGTTGTCAGGCAGCTTCTAGGGAGCCCAAGCAGAGCTCTGGCTGCCACATTTGGGACCCTTTGCAGATGCATGACCTCTACCTTATTTACCCCCCTGTAGAGTGAACTGGCATAGTCCAGCCTAGACAGGATGGCCACTTGGACAATCATTTCTCGGGTGGACGGGTCAAAGTACCCCAGCAGGGGTTTCAATCCCCAGAGTAAGCCAAAGCACGTGCCTGCCACTTTCTTGGTATGGTCCTGAAAGCTGAGAGCCGAATCCAACCACACCCCTAGATTTTTCACCACCGACTTTGGGGTGGGTGCATTCCCAAGGATATTCAGCCACCATTGCTCACTCCATAACTCAGTATCTCTCCCCACTAGCAGCACCTCAGATTTATTGCCGCTGAGCTGGAGACAGTTGGTGGTCATCCATTCCGTGACTGCCGCCAGACCGCTCCAGAATTTGGGAGCATCCCGAGTAGAGTCGTCGAGAGACAATGGAGAGACCCCAGTCCCTGGCCACCACAGCCAATGGTTGTACATATAGATTGGAAAGTACAACACTCAAAGCAGAGCCCTGTGGTACACCTTGACCGATAGACTGGACACAAGATAGAAAAGGAGGGGCGGTAACCTTTAATGTTCTCTCAGAGAGGAACGATCTAAACCACTCTAGAGCTGAGCCAACAACACCAGCCTCCCCCAGACGATGTAGTAAAATCTGGTAGGAACCGTATCGAACGCCGCACTAAGATCTAATAGCATCAGTGCCGAGGTGTTCCCCGCATCAAGAACGGACCGCAGATGTTCGGTCACAGCAAGTAGAGCTGTCTCCGTGCTGTGACCTGGGCAGAAACCATTCTGAGAGAAATCCAGGACACCGTGATTATCCAAGAATGCCATTAGAATGGAATTAATATGTGCCTCTGCGATATTGGCCGCCCAAGCTAAGAGGGAAATCGGACACAAGTTTTCAAATTTGGCTGGGTCCAGTGAAGGTTTTTTAAGTAGGGGGACCACCATTGCCTGCTTCCACAGCCTAGGAAACACAGCAGTGGAGAGAGAGGTATTAATCACCTGGCATAGAGGTGCCAGGAGCACAGGCAGCGAGTTCATGAACTGGTCTGGCTTAAGGGGGTCTGCAGGAGAGCCAGATTTAATTTTGCTGCAAAGCAGACAAAGCTCATCCTGTGAGACTGAGGGAAAGGTTGTGAGAATATGGGTAGTAGGGGGTGTAAGAGTAGGGCTAAGACAGAGAGAGACCTGAGGGAAGGATTTGTATATAGTTTCACTTTTGTGACAAAAAAGGTAGCCAGGTCCTCACAGTGTTGCTTAGACGTGATCACAGATGCCGTAGGGGTTTTCCGTAGTTTAAGATCATTAAGTATTTTGAAAATACACTTGGCTGGATTGCTGCTAGATTTAATTTCATTAGCAAAGTAGGCAGCCCGCTCAGATTGTATAGCCTGATGGTAACACTTAATAGCGGCTTGATAGCGTCTCTTAGCCGCCAGGTCGTAGTCCCTCCAGTTTTTTACAGGTTTTACGCATGGTGGCCAGTCTATCAGAGAACCAGGGGTTGGAGTTAGAGTTGCGGCATTTTGACCATATGGCATGAATGAGAGAGTCCAATATTTGAGTAAAGCAGTCGCAAAGTACATTATATGCCACGTCTGGATCACTAGGCAGCTTAGGAGTTTCTAGGGAACATAGGGCATGAAATTGCTCAAGGGTCAATTTTCGCCATGGATGCTTACAACAAGACTTCTGAGCAGCTCTGTACAGGGGTTCAAAGGACAGAAAGGATGCAGAAATCAGAAAGTGGGCAGACCAACAAACCGGGCTAAGGGTATTGATAGTAAGGGAAGGGAGGTTGGAAAAGACGGCGTCTAGCAAGTGACCTGCCGCATTAGTAGGACCTGCAACTAATTTAGTTAGTTGACAGGCGGCCAGGTCTGCGAGAAAACTACTGATTTCTGTGTCTGTATGGCAGTCAAAGTGTAGGTTCAGGTCACCAAAGATGGTAAAGTTAGCTGTTCTCGTTGCCAGGGCACTGGTGACTTCAAAGAGTGCAGATTTAATCTCCTTGGCTGGTCCAGGAGGTCAATAGATCAGCAGCCCTGACATAGTGTGTGCATTTGCAATCTCCCACGGGCTTTTTAACAAACGTGCAACATAGCTGGATTTAAAAATGACAGCGATACCGCCGCCTCTCAATAACCTATTCAAGGTCAAAATACTGTAGCCAGGCGGAAGCGCTAGACCTGGCTCCGCACCCATATCATCAGAGAGCCAGGTTTCTGTTAAAAAAAGACATCAGGAGCTTCATCCTGTACTAAGTCATGTACATCCAAATAGTGTTTAGCTAGTGAATGGCAGTTGAGACTCAAAATTTTAATGAAAGGCCTAAGTGAAGGCAAGAGGGGTGGTGGAGGCAACTTAGTATGGGAGTTGAAGCCACATTGGATGCAGCAAATTGGCCCTTCCGGAGAGCCAGTTACCGGCTGCACGCAAGGGATTACCATTTTATTAACGGCCCATAGATCCTCCCTTAAATATGATAGAGCACAACGTTTGCCGCCGACAGCATGTCTGGCGTATGGCGACGTCCAGGCGCTGATGGGCGCAGATTGGCACAGACGGGCATGCCTTTGGCTCGTCCGCTGCGCGTCAGCACCATTAGTTCTTAAAGTAGGCATGCTCACCAGAGAACTCGGGAGACTAGAGCGTCACCCAACAAAGATGGGGCCCTACAGTGGACCACAGGAAGTGAGGAGGATCAAGAGAAGTACCCTCTGACCGGCCGGACCCCTTCCACACAATCAGCACAGCAGCTGCAGTGGACCGAGAGGCTGGCGGCGGAAATACAGTTAAAAACAAAGGTGGGTCAAATTGAAGTAAAAACTTTAAAATTACAACAGATAAAAAACGATAACATTTAGGCATGAGCTGCATGCCACTCAAAAGTGTAACTTGTGTAATGCACAGTACAGGAGATAATTAGCAAGTGAGGAAACGCGGCAGCAGCTCCTACCATGCGACCTGGCCTCTAACTCTATGTCCCAACTCAAGCTGAGACACTATAGTTCAGCCTGGTGGAAGCCATTCATTGCTGATAGTTCCATCATGTCAACAGTGTAAGTGTATGTCTTCAAGCAAATGTGGCATCTCTGATGTGGTCATGAAAAGAGCAAGGATTTTTAACACTCCATGCAAAATAAAGTTTTTTTCAGTACTTTGATGCTCCTACATGGTAGTGCTGTCTTAAAAAATTACATATGTGTAGACTCTACTATCAGTGCAGTCTTTATTGTTTTAGGGGCTACATGTCCACATTAGCCAAAGTGTGCTTGATCCAAAAGTACCTGTGAAAAAAGCATATGCACCAGCTATGCAACATCTAGTGCATTAACGATATTGACAGATGCTCGGAGAATCAACCAATTTGTTTATTTAGACATCAAAAGATTTATAATATTATGTTCTAGTTTCTACAAATTAATTTGATTGACTAAGACACTTTGCATCAATTTCCATATTATTATTCTGTATGCATATAATAATACCACTGCTTCTGATATATAGCTCAGTTCTTAAATGGCTTATTTAATAAATGCTTCTTTAATATGTGTTTATCTTTCATAGGCTATGATAAATAGCAAAGGTACTTCTCACCACATATTATAAAGATATTGCAAATCACCACTATAATTTTAGGTTGGTAACAATCTTTTCATCTGTTCATCTTCTCTTCCACTTCTAACAGTGTGATATTCTATCTAATTCACAAGGAATTCGGTGTTTTTGAAGGGCTACACACTCCCATGTGGGCCCTTACTCCATGGAGTAGCACATCTTTTTTACTTACACTCTTTTCACTTTTTCGGGTGCTCAATGTGTTTCAATGGTCTTGTTTTCACCTTATCATCACGTGCTGAATTCGGAAGGCTTTTGCTCCTCTTCCTAGGATTTTTTTAATATTGGGACTTCCACTGCATGAAGGATATGTAATGAATCCGTTGTAATACATTGGAAGTTAAAAACTAATTTGTATATGTGTATTTACAGCCTTGAATAAGTCACCTCATTGTGACAAAACACATGTTGGCTGTTTCTGTGTTGAATATAGGCTATAGATCAACAAATTATTTGACTTCTGTCTTTCATTTGAACTAACAGTGACTAAGATAATCAAGACTGTATAATTCAATTTACTGTATTTGGACTTCTTTTTTGAGTGCCTGGATACTAAATTCTTTCATGTTTACATGTAGGTATTTTATACCAACATGTCTTAAGGCACCTATCATAGTAGGGTGCTATTGTACCATTACAGCACCATTAATATATGTTTGAAAACAGTTTTATGTATATATTCTCCATACTGTGTGGATTGGGATGTGCGGGCTTTTAAAATACTACTACCTGTCTTAAATTTGAATTTTGGTTTTGCATTGGCTACTATCCCAAAGTAAAGTAAAGTTGCAAAATGCAGTGCGGTGCATTTCTTTGTGTCGGAGTGGTGTTCCCTGTGTGGTGCATGTTCATTCCAATGCAACCGCTCATCAGTTTTGATGCAGATCTGTGTCTACAAAGAATCATAGACAGAGATTTGTGTCGAAATTTGACACCTCCTCGAGGTAGGCATAATGAGCAGAAATTACTTCATTTCTCCTTGCCTTTTTTAATTTGCATGTGTGCAGCATTGTACAGCGCACCTACAAAGTGGGAACTACTTTAAGGCATAGTTTTTGTACTCAAATGGACACCTTCCAAACAAGACCTATGGTTTGGAGAATGCAATCACCATTGCACTATGGCTCAAGGGTGTCTGCATTGGCACATGGCTGCCAAAAGTGTGCCAGCAAAGGGAGCAAGGGAAACAGCGCCATATCTTAGTAATGATGGTGCTATTCTGCTCTCTCCCTTTCACATATTGTAGTGCAGCAGCTTAATTTGCTGCAGTATTGCATAATGTCTTAGAAAATCTGGATCATGGTGTCTTGCTCTTTCATATGAAAGAGATAATATAGTTGCAGGTATGAAGAATACAATCAGAAATCATTGTGTAAAAATAAACACGCTGAAAAGAATGTAGCAATTTTTCCAAAAATATGTTAGAATCAGTTTAATGTAAGTCATGTTAAAGAAGCTGTAGCTCAGAATGTATAGAAACAGTATTAATTACTAAGAGCCTGCAAAATATAAACATGTTGCCATAAATATATCCTGATGATCAGTGTTTATTTTAGAAAAGTAAATCAGAAGAATTAATCCATAATTCTCATTTTCTTTGTTTCTGCAGCTGCAGTTTGCTATGTTACCTGTCATTAACTTGGTCTGCTCTCAGACTGGCATTATGAGGTCACAGTTCAACCATAACATATATAATTATAGTTGGGTAACAGTGAATAACAGGAATATGTTTCACTGTGTAGTCGCAGTGACATTGAATAGAGAAGAATAAAAAAATCAAGTGTCTATGATGAAAACCATCCCTTTAGCCATTTATAGTTTTATGTTCTATATGTCTCCAAAAAACAGTGTCCCCTGCTTTCAGCTGCTACAGAAGGGTAGAGGAGTAATGGGGGAGCCGGACACAACATGGCCTCTCCTCTTTAGCCCAAATGTAAAAAAATATACTTGGCCTCTTACAACCTACCTCCACCACATTCTGAACATTCAATTCCCCTAACCTCTCTCAGCTGTGCTCTCTGCTTTCCATCAGTGCAGAGAACCAGCACTGTACTGAGAGGCTCCCAGAGAGCCAAGTTAGATCAGCCTGGAATTCGGTTATGATGTCAGTGATGCTAAGTGATTGTAGAGAATAACAAGAGTTAGAATTCATGATGGTGTAAAAGCCATACTTAAAATATGATTTCAGTTAAGGAGCTACATCATTGTCTTATTACAGGTGACTACACGCATAACAGCTCAACTGTAATGAGGATATTACAGACAGGCTTTTAAACAGGGATTGCACACTCTCAAGTATTATAATATTCCACAGTTGGTGCCAGCAGTGTTCTATGTATAGCCTTATTAACCGTGTATTTCATGTTCTTTAAATAGAGGTGTTACATTGTTTGATTTGACTTCCTTGAATGCATGTATCAGCAACAATTTATACCCCTCCCCTGCACTACACATCTAGTTGAGATTCATGACTGTCAATGACGTGTGGATTTCTCCAACTATGTAAGGCTTAAATGAACGTGGGGTTGATAATTCGATCTTGTTAAATCGAGTTAATGAAACAATTGCATGATCCATCTTCACCATAGTTGTGTAGACACAACCGCTAAACTAAGGCCACCTTTGCCTAAAGCTTACATTCCATATGGGTGGTTATCTAGTGGGAAATATATTGGGAAGACAGAGGACTGTTGTATTAGTGAATGGAGTCAGCACACAAGAGACATTGACATCTGAGAGCAATAGGTTTAGAGGAAAAGAAACCGAAAATCAAAAGAAAAGTGACAAATCAAACGGGTTAAATACCGAATCTAAAACCGATTAGAATAGATAAGGAGTTGGTAAGTAAAAGTGATAAACAGCTAAAGAGAGAGCATTTTATAGAGAGAAACCTAATGTTTTAGCTTGACAATGAGGACTTGATAATAAGCAACAACTTAATAGTCAACATTAGATGTGCCAGAGGACACATATTAGAGCTGACAGCATGTAATAGAGAAGAGAAGCACAACCACAAATGTTTTGAAGGCGAAACGAAAGCCCTGGAGAAGCACTGGATGAATTGTGTGAGATGATAGCAGCTTTGGGAAAGAACAATATAAGTGCCTTCTGGTTTTAAAGTTCTATGTTCAATGTCGTTTTCAGAACACACTCATGTTGTTGCATTAATCCTTTTTCGGTTTTGCCAGAGGGGTGATGAGTATAATTAGAATGTCAGGTTTGAGACAAAAGACGCTGAAAATTGAATTAAAAGAGTTATGTCTAAATAATGTCTGATTTCCTTTCCATACATGAGTGAAAAAAATGATCCCAAACAGCTGTTTGGACATCTAACTGAATGGACAGATATTATAGTTTTATCTCGCAACTAATTCTTTCAGAAGCTGTTCTAGAAATAGTGTTTTTTAGTGTGGGTGGAGGTTTGCCTTGTAAGTGGTGAACTTAAAAGGCATACACAACAAAATAGGACTTACTAAATAATTTGACATAGTGCCAGTATTTTCATTGCATCTTTTTGAAAGCTTATTTGTATGCACATCTATACTTTGTTAACTGAACAAGGTATAAATATAACAACAGGTTATCTTGACAGTGAAACAAATGAAAATGTGCAAGATTAATTAATAAGTAGCATTTGTTTTTATGGTGGCTAAAACACTCAAGTATCACTCACCACCTAAACAGTAAGCCACAAATCAGAAATGAAATGTTTTGATGAGAGCAAAGTAAAGATGCCAAGTGGCTCTCTTAAAAGCTACATGCTATGTGTTGGGCCCTCTCCTTTTTACTTAATTAATGTTTGATGGCCTTAGGGCTGTGTGCACTTTACCACTGCTAACCAGTGCTAGAGGGCTTGTGTTCTCTCCTTAAAACATGGTACGATTGGCGTATATCCAATTAGCTTATTTCGTTTGCTTATTTGTCCCTAATACTACATGTACCCAGAGCTATAAATTAAATCCTGTAGCACTGTTTGTGTCACCCAATTAAGTAGCCCTTTAAACATGTCTCAGGCCTGCCATTGCAGCCTACTCTGAGTAAATATGCCTGCAATGGTGCATTACAACATGGAGGGCCATGGGTTCCACCTTGAGAAGCCCAGGTTTGCCTGGTGAAGACATACAGAGGAGAGTAATCGCCCCAGAATGATTTGTGTATAGCTGCATTCTTGTGAGCTGGGTGAGACACATTGGAGAGAAAAAGAATAACAAGTCCCTCTACTCTTCAAAAGACTCAGTGATAGATCACAACATCTCAGGAAGGGAGATGGGCTGATAAGAGAACAATAGAGTAGTGCTGGGGGTCTGTAATTAACCTTTTGAGGCGCGTATCACTGTGGTTGACAGCCAGGTGTGAACTCTGGTGACTCCAATGAATTTTGTTGTGGGACAATCAGCTTAGGAGTCTTGCCTGCTGTAACCAACAGTCTTACTTGAAGAAAGAAGAAAAGGAGAATAAAAACCCCAGCATAAAACTTCAAACACTCAGACCCTAAATTATATTTTGCTGTCTAGAGATGGACTATAAGAAATAAAGGTGAGACCTTGAAATTCAACACCTGCCAAGCAGTTAGATAGGCTGTGTGAGAAGGAGAAGCTCTACAAGATATTTGCCTGTGACCACGACTGGAGGCAGAGGCTTGCTAGTCTCTGCCCCAGTCGTGCCCTCCGGTTAGGTGTGAGGAAGAGGAGAACGTTGAAGGAAGGGAGCTCCAGTGGGCATGTGAGAAGATTCCCTGAGTGAGGTGTGTGGCTGTGCACCAACCGATAAGTTGTCTATGTGTCGTGTTTGCTCTCTTCCCCCCCGTATGCCAGGAGAGGGCCACTGGAGACTGAGCTGAGCGTGAAGCACCATGCAGTTGTGGACAAACTCATACCTCCATGCTCCGTTGACCACATATGCCAGAAAGGGACTCTGGTAAAGTTACCACTGCTGTATCTTATGGGATCTGAGCAGCCTAACATCGCCAAACTGAGCAGGACTCATGCGTGGTCACTTCAAGGGCACCCACTGCTCCGCCGAACCCCTCCATGCTGCAAGGGCAGATAAGATGTGAACTGGGCCATTTGAGCCCTTGCGAACTGACTGCTAATAGTGCTGCACCACTATGTACACTTTTGATTACAATCCTGAAGAGTATGGCCTGATAGTGTGCATTCCCTGGATGTGGCCACCAGTGAATGAGGATTGTTAGACCTGGCATCCTTGGCGTGGTTTCCCCCTATCTTTTTGCCTCTACCTCCTGTATTTTTGATGCTGGGCTGGATTTCATTTTTGCTGGTTAGATGCTTTGAACACTCTGCCACTGATGATCAGTGTCAGAGTGTAAGTGCTCCCTGTGTAAATTGTTATTGTAATTGGATATACCTAATTGCCATATTTGTTTCACCCAGAAGTCCCTAGTAAAGTGCACTGAGTGTGCCAGGGCTGGTGGTGTCAAATGCTACTAGTAGGCCTGCAGCAATGATTGTGCCACCCACATGAGGAGCCCTAAAAAGGTGTCTCGGGCCTGCCACCGCAGTGTCTGTGTGCAGTCTGTGAACTGCCATGTCCACCTGGTCATTGTCCCCCCTGACCTGCATAACCCTTCTCTTTCTGTGCACATTGGTCACACCTATGGAAGGCCCAAGGGACCACCTTGGGCAGGGTGCAGTGTATGTGAAAGGTAGGGCATGTACTTGTACAGGTGACGTGCTCTGGTAGTGAATTACAGCCATTTTCGTTTTTCACTGCTGTAAGGCTATCTAGCACCATAGGCTATCATAGGGGATGCTGGCTACAGTGGCTATCAGCATATCTTCCCATAGGAACAAGATAGGACATAAAAGTCCCAGAACTCAGAATTTAATAACACATCTTTTAGGAAAGGTTGTTTTTATATCCTGTGTTTGAGAACAACGCCTTTAGAAAGTAGTTGTTCTCTTGTCTGACCTTCCTGTGTGCCTTGGCCTGTTTGTGAATTGATTGTCTGGTTTGAGAGTGACAGGGGCTGGGGAGCCCCCAGGAGGCTGGCTGGGTCAGCCCTAGACTGAATTACTGCATTTGCAACTTACGTGGTGGGAGGAGATAGCACCTGGGCCTGAATAGGGCTGTGCCTGCCTTCGACAATACTGGCTCCACCTCCTGCTGGGTGGCTGATGACCCTGCCCCTCACCCTGAAAGGAAAGGATAAGCCAGGAAAACAAAGTGCTCAAGGAACACCCAGAACTGGTTCAGCCGGGCTCAGGGCCCACTTGCACAAAGAGAACAAAGACTTTTAGGGGTATAAGTACAGGAACCCTGACAAAAGAAAATTAGATCATCCTGGAATAAAGAAGGAACCTCTGCCAAGGAGAAAGCTGAAACTGAAGAAGGAAGACTGTCCTGATGTTGCTCTGCTGGACTGACCTGCTGTTGCTTTGCTGCCAAGGAGAGGGGAAGGACTTTGCTTTGTGCTGTGTCCCCTTGCTTGAAGGAATCTCCAAGGGCCTGAGAGAGAGCTGGTTCCCTGTTATGAAGTCCCAGGAACAAAAGGACTTCACCCCCAGCTTCCCTGAATTCTACTGAGAGAGTTCTGTCCTTCCTGGAGTTTGTGGCCCATGTGTGGTGCCTCTAGAAGTTGTACCTGTGTTGGGAAGCTGGAAACCAACCTTTTAAAGACTTTGTGCAAGTTTTGTCGCATCGCTCGCTTGTAGAGCGCATCCCGGACAGTGCGAGTAAAATTCCCGCCGCTACGAAAGTCGTGATCGTCGCAGCGCCTGTGGCCACTGCCAGAGCCGTCGCATCCTTCGTTTGCGGGACGCACCAGATTGGTGCGGGGAGATTACCATTGCTGCGAGTGTCGTCGCAGAGCCTGTCGTCGCTGGGTGAGATCGCCGCACCGCTTGCTTGCGGACCGCATCACGTCGCTGCGAGTGTCGTCGCAGAAGCCATCGCATCGAGGATCTTCGAGAGAGATCACCGCTGGTTCGCGCATCGTCGCCCCGGAGATCGTCGCAACTCCAAAGATCATCGTGCTTTTGCAAGAGAAAACTTCCTACGGAACCTACGCACCAGAATCCGTACAAGTCCGCCTTCCTCCCCATACAGACCAGATTCATCGCAACACGCCCGCTGCTGCAGCGGGGTTGTCGCATCGCCTCCCCAGGGTCTCAGGAGCAACGCATCGCTTGTTTTCCACCGCACCAGCTTCTGCTTTGGAACTTTGTCACTTTTAAAAGGTACTGTTGGCAAAACGTGACGCAACTGTGAACTTTTCACGCAACTGTGGATTATTTTATCGCAACCTTAAGAACTCTTTTGCAACCATATTCTTGAACTGTGTATGTGGGATTTTTGTCGTTTTGGTCTTGTGTAGTTTAGATTAAATACCTTTATTTTTCTAAACTGTTGTGGAGTCAGTTTGTGGTGTTTTCATTGTGTTACTGTGAGTTTTGGTACAAATACTTTACTCATTGCCTTTGATAAGCCTTGCCTGCTCGTGCCAAGCTACCAAGGGGGTGAGCAGGGGTTATCTCAGAGGGCTTCCTCTTTACCCTGACTAGAAGCAAGGGTCCCTATTTGGACAGTGGTACCTATCTCTGCCAACTAGAGACCCCCAGTTCTAACAAGGATGAACCCCAAACATGTTACACAAAGGTGGGTGGGACAGGGATTCATTTGACAACTACAAGAGCCCAGACCTCAAGGGGGCAGGGTGTTGTTGCTTTTGACTGTTGTATACCTTTGCATGTGTATAGTTATGTTAGACCTGGCATCATTGGTGTGAGTCTCCCTTCCATTTTTGATGGATTGTCTCCCCTGTTTTGATATGTTTTTGCTGGTTATATGCTTTGGGCACTGTGCCACTGCTATTCAGTGCCACAGTGCAAGTGCTCCCTATGTTAAATTGATGTACTAATTGGTGATTTCATGATTGGGTTATTTAAGTGTTAGCCCCTAGTACAGTGCACCATGTGTGCCCAGGGCTTGTAAATCAAATGCTGCTTGCCGGCTTGCAGCACTGGTTGTGCCACCCACAGAAGCAGCTTGTAAAGTGTGTCTCTGCCATTGCAAGGCCCGTGTGCAGTCTAGTACTGCCATTTCGACTTGGCAAGTGCACCCACTTGGAAGTCCCTAAACTTTCCCTTTGCTTCATATTAGACACCCCTATGATAGGCACAAGGGCAGTGTGTATAAGGTAGAACATGCTCTGATGTGTGTAGCATGTCCTAATAGTGAATTACAGCCATTATCGTTATTCACTATTGCAAGGATACCTGTTCTCCATAGGCTAGAATGGGCAGTTAGATTATTACATTCTCATAATCCTAACTGACTCAGGGAATATGGTAGAAATTCAAATTTAATATGCCTGAACTCAGAATGATAAAATACATCTTTTAGTAAAGTTGGTTTTAATATTCTGTGTTTGAAAATACCACTTTTAGAAAAAAGGTATTTTCTTGCCTAACTGTCCAGGCCTGCCTCTGCTAGGTTGTGCATAACCTGTCTGGGGCTGGGAGTGACAGGGATGGGGGATTCCAGGAGACAGTCTGGGGCAGCCGGTGGTGAATAGAGCGATCTGCATCTAGATGGGAGGAAGGAGATGCACCTGGGACCTGAATAGGGCTGTGCCTTCCCTCTACAATGCTGGCTCCACCTCCGGTGGCTTATCTGGAGTCTCTGCCCTGCACTGTGAAAGGAGAGAAGGAATCTTGTCAACAAAGTGCTCCAGAGCTGTGCCTCCCCTCCCCTGTGCTGGCGCCACCTCCTGTGGGACGTCTGATGTCTCTGCCCTGCACAGTGAAAGGAAGGAAGGAGTCATGTAAACAAAGTGCTCAGGAACTGGTTTGGACTAGTCAGAGGCCTCTCTGCCTTCAGAGAACAAAGGATTTTGGGGTATAAATATTGGGACTCAGTCCCGAGAACTTTAGATCACTTCTGGAACAAGATACCTTTTGCCAACGAGAAGAACCAAGGAAGCTGCAGGAGCTTTACTGCCCCTCTGCCAGTGTGCTGTTTGTTGGGTTGGCCTGCAGTGGTTGCTTCGTTGCCAAGGAAAGGAGAAGGAACTTTTAAGGAGTTTCATCATTTACAGAATATTCTCCAAGGGCTTGAACTGTGCTTGCCTCCTGCTGAAGTCTCAGGGACAATGGACTTCTTCTCCAGCTCCCCTCTGAATGTCCTTGCTGGGAATTCTCAACTCCAGACATTTGCGAGTTGCTGGGAGCTGGAAGCGCGACGCATCGAGAAGAAGCATGTCCCTGCCGCAGCTGAGATCATCGCACTACCGGAGAAGCGTGTCGCCGCCGCATCTCCCAGATAGGGTGTCTTCGTGAAAGCTACCTGCTGTCGCATCACCGGAGAAGCGTGTCGCAGGGCCTGTCACGGCTCCAAAGTGCAGAGTCGTCACAAGGCTGCCAGGGCATCTACGCATCGTCATCACATCACCACATCAAGGGCGCCATCTTTTCACATCACAACTGGTTCATCGCATCGCATCAAGGCGCCATCTTGTGCCTTGCAACGGGCCAGCAGGCCGAGAATCTACGCATCAACCCCGCACCGGTAAGGAGCACTACGCATCCCCTACTCTGTGCGAGCATTGAGGCACAACGCATCATCTCCCGGATCATGGAGCCGACGCATCTCCCCTTTTGCGAGTCTTTTCTTTACTTTGCGTTACTCATCCAGGTACTTTGTTGAGAACTTTGTCTCATTGATCATCAACTTGAACTGAGCAACATTTTATCATCTTTAAGCAATCTTAAGTGTAGTATTGTGGATTTTTGTTGTTTGTGGTCTTGTGTTAAGTCTATATAAAGAATACTTATTTTTATATAACCTGTGTTGTGTCCATCTGTAGTGTTTTAACTGTATTACTGTGTATAATCACAAATGCTTAACACACTGCCTCTGAGATAGGCCTGTTTGCTCGTGCCAAGCTACCAAGGGGGTGAGCAGGGGTTATTAAGGAGTGTTAGCCCCTTATCCTGGCTTAGAAGTAAGGGTCTCTATTTGGACAAAGGTAATACCATTGCCAACTAGAGACCCCCAGATCTAACACATTTTAAATAAAATACTTCTTTTTTCATGTAAAAGAAGTGTTTGACTGGACATTGATTTATTGTTGGTGCTGTTTGCACTTTATATTATGAGTCATGTTCACTGACCTGTATCTCTAACTCACCTCGAGGTAGCCGTGACTGCTCGACCCCATCTACTTCTGAGACTCCTTGACTGCTCTACCCCATCTACTTCTGAGAGTCAAGAGCAGAAGGGGTATTTGGCACAGTTGCTCTGGATCCATGGTAGATCAGGCCCTAGGACATCAGTAGTAAAATGCCTCAACCACGATAGTTGAGCACAGTAGCCCCTGCATGCCCTGTGGCCCCGCTGAAAGGAGCTCTGACAGACTGCCTCAATTATTTGTTCTTGTCTTGCACCCATCTAGTTTCTTCAATGCTCAATACAATTGTGAATTTACAATGCCAAAAGTCTGTGCAATCACTTTTGCACTGGGATGATGGTTCTGCTTCCACCAGTGCCCACTCAAACTTCCTACGATCATTCTGGAGGCATGGCTTCTTTCCTACTTAAACTATTGGCTACCATGAGACTACTACCTGGTGGTGCATTGTGAGGCAAGACACAACCTCAGTGCTGATGGAGCAGTCACCCTAGCATCTTGTTCCCTGCAGACAGTAAACGTCATGGATTTCCCCGAACACAATCTCCCAATGTGCAAAAGCATGCATCCACAAATCTGTGATGCTGAAATTATATGGTTGAGGGAGGGAGAAATTATCAAAAAACAAACTGCACATCAGAGCCTCCTCCTCAGTTCTTGAATTCCCCAAAAAACTGAAGACCTGGCTTATCACCTAGCCCTGACTCTGGCTCAGCTCATACAGCTTCAGCACAAGGATACTCTTTGCACACTATACAAGCATAACAACATAACATAACCGAACAGAACCGACATTGTACTAATATGAAGAGATGAACTCTGCCAGCTCCCATTGGCAGGAAATATCTTCAAGATTGAAAAAATAGAATATTACATTCTTAAAACTCAGATCTGTTGCTTGGAACCACGTTTCAAAATGGATAAGGAAATTGAACCAAAACTTTTGAAGGTGCAAAAACCGAAAGTATTTATCTTTGTGCCCAAATGTTAGCAAATTGGTCTTCTTAATTTTACGTCCTGGGTATTATCATGTCCCATCCTCCTAAATACATACATCAACTCGATCAGATTCTATAATCTACACATTTATGTATAATAGAGATTGGCCTTGCACAGTTTCTTTATACTACACCATGGTTGCTTTTCAACAATTCGGCATTTCAATTTATTGCTTCTTTGTGATTTAGATGACATCAAAATGTACAAGTGGCTCCACTTTTTCCCATGCAATACACATAATATATGGTTGTCGTCCATTTTTGATCTTTTTTTATGGGAACATTTAATTACTATACAGAGATTGTCATATCTGCCAATATGTTACTTTAGATATGCCAGACGTGACATACTGACTGACTGACTGACTGTGCTTATAATGCGCACTAATGCCGAGGCGTCTTGGCGCTGTGTTAGAGTAGAAACTCGACTATAACTGCATTCTATTGACATTAAGGAAAGAGCCAGATTTTAATTTCCTTCCTAAATGCATATCTATTTGACAGACTTCTTATATGCAGTGGAAGTGTATTCCAAAGTTAGACGCCAGGAATGAAAAACGCTTTCCGTACATACGGTATAAACTACCAAGAAGGTTAAGTCTAATAACAAATAGTGCTTTTCCGAATGCTGTTTCAGTCGAAGATGACCTAAGCATTCAAAGGATCCAAAGGATAGGCCTATCTTTTTATGTGCGGAGTTCTCTGCCCCAACTTCGGAGTCTTCCCAGTCACAAAGTTACATTTGTTTCAGAATAATAAAAATGAGGAAACTTACATAAAAGTGTAGACTAACCTATAAACTTACACCAAACTGTAAATCTACATTTGTAAATTGGGCCCAATCTGTTTAGGGGGAATCGGAAGAACATTAATTTGTTTTGTAAAATGTGAAACAATCTAGGATTTGTGAATTAAAATTATTTATTTTATACATTCAATTGTCTCTTTGCAACATGATTCTGACTCTAACGTATTGGGTACAGGAATTACAGTTAGTGGACACATTTTTGTTTTTGTCTGTTGAGCCTTGAGCATAATCAAGTCATATATTTTCACAGTATGTCACTATATTCCTTTACTGATAGATGATACGGGTCATTTGGCATTGCAGTGATAGTACTGTGGCCTTTACCTATGTCATCATTTTTTTTATTATTTAGGTATCTTGTTTTGCTAAATTTGCCATGCTTTTGCCATATTCAGGAGCAGTTCTTGATTTGTTTTTCATGTAACACATGTTTATTAGCCTTATTTTCCAATGTAGTTTGTGAGTAGTCTTTTGATAAATATTTGCCATTTTGGGATCATGATTACCAAGTTTTTCTTTTTTTGTGATAACCATAAATTAATGACATTGTTCTCCAGTATATTTAGAGGTGGACATAAGGTACATGGGCATACAAGGCATGCTCCTGGGTACAAAATGTTCTGTTTGTCATGTTGTTGTACTTGTGTTTCAGACAAATCCCTCGAAATTCGACCATGCAGAGGATTTATCCACGCTCATCAGCCTAAACGAGTCAAGTGTCATCAACACCCTGCAGCATCGCTACCAGTCTCAGCTCAACCACACCTATGCGGGCCCACACCTGGTGGTGATAAAGCCTAGCACGGCCATACCAAACTATTCTGCTAAGGTACTACCTCTCTGATGATTGCCCATTTCATTTCATAGATGTGACCATTAGTCCCTTTGCTTTCTAGTTGTTTGGGGAAATCAAGTTATTACCTATCTGAATGACAACTAAGTGTGAGCCTCAGGCATGTTTTATTCCATCCATATTGAGTATTGGCAGATGATTATTGCTTCTAGTAACTTTTATTGCTTTAAATGAGGGCACCATATTGTTGCTGAGCTCAGTGCCTCTTATTAGCTACTATTGTGATTTTCTTGTAGAATGTATAGTGTTGGTATGCAAGTAGGCAGTATTCCAGTATGACATTACATAAGCCAATGAATCATTTATTCTGTATAATACTTTCCAGCATTACAGTAACCGCCAATACTCTTAAGTTGACTGCACTTCACATTACATTTCCTTTTAATGTCCAAAGAATAACCCTGATTGTACCCATCTTTATTGCATTTAATACAACAGTCGGATTAGTCACATGTTGACAATCGACCTAGAGACCTAGAAGGTAGGCCAGGAATACACTTGAAATGTACTCTTTGCGTTCATTTCTATGATTACTCGTTTCTAGGGCTGTGAATCAGGAAAACATTCAGAAATTGATACAAATCATATTCTGAAACGTATGAGTGCAAAATCCATTATTCATCTGTGAGTCAATCTCGATGCTCTTGGATGATATTATAGGTCTTATTGTAAGTCGCATCTATGTGTGCAACATGTTTGGTGTTAAAGTAGCAGTTTACACACAGCAATGATATTAATTATTCAAATGTGACAGCTGTCAAGTGTTGTGACTTGTTATTCATTTAATCCCTTTGGGGTGAGGAAACAGGTAAACCTTACAGGTAGGAAGTAAAAAACATAACTATTGATTGCTTTGAGTATGAAATGTACAAGAATAAAAAATGGTATACTGTAGGGTAAAATTCAAGTAAACACATTCATGCCACAATGAAACACTACATTTCCATCAGGAATATGGCTTAATCAATCATGACTATCAATCAATCAATCACTGAACTTGTAAAGCGCACCACTCACCCATGAGGGTCTCAAGGCGCTGGGGAGGGGCTGCTGCTACTGCTCGAAGAGCCAGGTCTTGAGGAGCTTCCTGAAGGTGAGCAGGTCCTGGGTCTGCCGCAGGTGGGTGGGGAAGGTGTTCCAGGTCTTGGCAGCGAGGGAGGAGAAGGCTCTGCCTCCATAGGTGGGGCGCTGGATTCATGGGACGGCAGCGAGGGCGCGGCTGGCGGAGCAGAGCTGGCAGGCGGGGGTGTAGAAGTGAGTCTGCTGTTCAGGTAGGCTGGTCCGGAGTTGTGGAGTGCTTTGTGTGCGTGGGTGAGAGCTTGAAGGTGATCCTCTTGTTGATGGGGAGCCAGTGGAGGTCTCTGAGGTGGGGGGTGATGTGGCTGCGTTGGGGGAGGTTGAGGATTAGGCGGGCCGAAGCGTTCTGGATGCGTTGTAGTCGCTGTAGGTGTTTGGTCGAGATTCGTGCGTACAGTGCGTTGCCGTAGTCCAGTCGGCTGCTGACGAGGGCTTGGGTCACCGTTCTTCTGGTTTCGATCGGGATCCACTTGTAGATCCTGCGAAGCATGCGGAGGGTGTTGTAGCAGGAGGAGGAGACGGCGCTGACCTGCTTGGACATGGAGAGGGAGGAGTCGAGGATGAATCCCAAGTTGCGTGCGTGGTCAGCGGGCGTCGGTGCTGTTCCTAGTGTTGTCGGCCACCATGAGTCGTCCCAGGCAGACGGGGTAGGGCCGAGGATGAGGACTTCCGTTTTGTCTGAGTTCAGCTTTAGGCGGCTGCTCCGCATCCAATCGGCGACAGCCTTTATACCCTCGTGGAGGTTGGTTTTGGCGGTATGCGGGTCCTTGGTAAGGGAGAGGATGAGCTGGGTGTCGTCTGCATAGGAGATGATGCTCAGACCGTGTTGGCAGGCCACTTGTGCGAGGGGGGCCATGTAGATGTTGAACAGCGTCGGGCTGAGGGATGAGCCCTGGGGTATGCCGCAGATGAGGTTGGTGGCTTTGGATCGGTAGGGTGGGAGGCAGACACTCTGGGTTCTGTCGGAGAGGAAGGAAGTGGTCCAGTGCAGGGCTTTCTCCCGAATTCCTGCTTCTTGGAGGCGTGTTTTTAGTGTATGGTGGCAGACCGTGTCGAAGGCGGCTGACAGGGCCAGGAGGATGAGGGCTGAGGTTTCGCCGTTGTCTAGTTGGCGTCGGATGTCGTCTGTGGCGGCATTGAGGGCTGTCTCGGTGCTGTGGTTCCGTCTGAATCCGGATTGCGGCGGGTCTAGGATGTTGCTGTCCTCGAGGTGGTGGGTCAGCTGTATGTTGGTGATTTTCTCAATGACCTTCGCCGGGAAGGGGAGCACGGAGATGGGGCGGAAGTTCTTGAGGTCCTTGGGGTCCGCCTTGGGCTTCTCGAGGAGGACGTTGATTTTGGCGTGCTTCCAGCTTTCCGAATACATTTTTCAAAAGATGTTTAAGCCCAACAGTGCATCTATATACATTAAATAATGTTTCTTAGATCTGTGGTGAAAAAATAAAAATGAAGGCAGATTAAATACATAAGTGAAACGTTCACCACACAAATTCCGATTATCCACAAAAAACAGGGATTATTTAATTGTGGCCCGAATCTGTTTACATGCATTGATCCCTACGGTATACCATTTGTTTGTGTGTAATTTTTGCCTAAGTTCAATGGGGTTAGATGAGCAAACCCCTATTCTGTACTTTCTGCATTGAGTATAAAATATGGCTGCTAGCTTTGAAGCTTTGGGAAGTATTCCTAACTGGTTCATCCAGTCATATTTAACTTTGATGTCTTCTCTGTTGTTCTCTTCAGTCCTTCTGCATAATTTGTGACTCTTATAAATCCCATGTGCCTTCTGTTTTGCTTTCAGAACTGAAAATCAAAATATTAGGAGGCCTTTTTACTAAAACTTCATGCAACGCAGAGCAGAAAGCACAGTTGCTGCGATGTGTTTTGTGAATTTGAGAGAGCTGAACAGTGCCATATCTACTAAAATATGACATTCTTCAGCTCTTTCCCTGCGCTGGTGCACTTGAGGCTTCCTGAAGCCATGGTGCAAAGGTGCCTGCATGACAGGCAGGATTTTTTTTGTGCAAAGCAAGAGCATCTTCCTGCACAATAGCAACCCTAGGAAGGAATAACGAAGAAAAACAAACATATTTCCCTTCTTTATGCCAGGGTGGTGTACCATTTTGGCGCAATCCTAGGTTTACTAATTTTAGTAAATCTGAGATCCACCAAATTTCATGAGTGAATGCACAGGAATACCCATGGAAAGACTACTACTATGAAGCAAGGCACCACATTGTGTTACATTTCTTTAGAAAATCACAGATGGCAGCGCAAATTACCGCTTGCGTGGATTTGTAAATCTTACTTAAACTTTTAAATTTAAATTGCCTTGTATTGCCACACGCGATGCAAAGACAACGCAAAGGTTTAGCAAATCTGGGCCCCGTTATTTTCTGTTTACACCTCAATTGACTAACCCCACCTACACATTAAAATAATGTTATTACACTTCAAATAGTACAGAAAAAGTGGCACTGTTAAGCCAAAAAGTAAATAAACAAGTGGCATAGTTGTGTTTTCACTTTAAATAACACAACCACTTAACACCGAAAGAAGCAAACACATAATTCAAGATCCTGTGCACAATGCACACTTCTCACTGGAGTAAAGTTTGGAATTCTCCAGACATCTGAGTGCGCTGAGGTTACCTAAATCTTGCAAGATGCTCCAGCCAAGATTTAAACTTCAGACACCATTGAGGTAAATACTTCAGAGTTCAGGGACCAAACTGAGGGGCTGATTAGGATGGCAGGCGGACTTTAGTCCGCCCTCCAGCTCAGTGGGAACGGGAACGGCCGCCAGATATGCGGTGGTCCCACAGTCCTGATTACGATGCGACCACCCTCCTATAGGTCACATCCTACATATTTGACATTGCGGCGGGAGCTGTGTACAGCAGCACTGGCCGCAATGCCAAAATGGCATGTTGTGCATTTGCATGCACAAAGTGGCAAGCACCACGTGGTGCCTGCTACATTGTGCATGCAAATGGAGGGTGGTACCATAGGTACCCCCCACCCCCGAGGCCCGTATAGGGTCCCCAAAGAACATCTCGTCCACCGCAAAATCCCCTGCCATTGTAATATGGCGGGGGTTTCACCCGTTACGATGTTGTGGCGATTGCCATCGCTAGATCGGCGGTGTCGAATGTCACAGCATCATAATGAGCTCCTGAGTTACAATGTAAATCTGTCCCAAAAGCCAGATTTAACAATCTCAGACTAAGAAAACTCCTGAAAATCATTTTACTAGGGTAAACATTTGATTTATGAAGCTCAAGCTGACTGTAGAAATGTGAACTCCATCAGAACTGTCTACACCCAAAATAAATGAAATGCTGCATGATTTCCTTGCTCCATCAAGAGCAGAATAGCAAGTTACTGCTACTGAAGACTGGTTCTAAGGGGATCAGATAGAAAGTAGCAAGTCAATCATTGGTCCCGTCTATAATGACCATCCCTAGTTTAGAGGGTTTCTCTTAAAAAAAAGCTGCAGAGATTGAAGAAGACCGAGGGAAGGTGTGCATTACCTCCCAAACAGGCTTTATTTGATAGCCTCTCCTCTGTGCTCCTCGTGCTTTTTTTTTCTTCAGTTTTATGTAGCGCGAACTGGACCCGTAGGTATTGGAGCACTTTACACGAGCACCAGTTAACATTATACAAGGACACACACAATCGATTTGATAGACACGGGGAGACTGAGGGGCAGATTGACAAGG
Source organism: Lissotriton helveticus (assembly GCF_964261635.1). NCBI lineage: Eukaryota > Metazoa > Chordata > Amphibia > Caudata > Salamandridae > Lissotriton > Lissotriton helveticus. Next base: position 977,346,020 of record NC_136072.1, on the reverse strand, counting down.
AACTGACGCATCTGCATAGATGCGTCAGTTTTTTTGCATCAGTGCCGAATATCCTTGCGCCACTATTGATGCGCTGTATTTACAATATAGTGCTCCATGGCGCAAGGATTGCGTCTGAAATTCTGACGCCTCTGTTGGCACAACAGTGATGCCTTGCTGGAGTTGCTCATGAAATAAACGCAACTCCAGCAAGGTGCCACAACAGATAAGTGAGTCCCATTCAAAAAGCTCTGCGTTATTCATTACGCCTAGTCTGAGCAGCCGTAGGGATTTTAACGCAGTGAAGGCATAGATGGCACAGTGAAACCTTGTATATTTCACAGTGTCAGTTCTACATGGCTTTTTGCGTGGGAACGCCCACCCTGCATACATTATACCTGACGCAGGTATAATGTGACGCAGGGCTTTACAACGTGACGCGTCTCCCCAGATGCGTCACGCTCTAAATTAGCTGCATTTTTTACGCCACCGCTGCATCACAAAGGTGTTGCAACGGCGGCGCAAGAGAGTCGCAAGGAGCTTGTAACTCTGCCCCTAAGTGATTTGTCCAGAATGCCAGAATGTTGAGCCGAGGCCGAGACTCGAACCTGGTTCTCCAGTTCCAAAGTCAGCAGCTCTGGCCGTTACACCATACCCTCTGTCCTCATACTCGTTGGAGATGTATGTAACAAACTGTGAAAGGACTTCCAAAATGGATTTTTGTTTAAACTAAAGCTATGATTATGATGTTTTAATCAGATATTAGTTAAATGCGAGATTTTCTAAGACAACCCAAAAAACTGCTGTTTTCAACCTTTTTTTAATTTTCAATGAATCCACTGGGTGGCACCATATGACCAAAGTTCGGATGAATTAAAATAACTTGCATATCTTTTTTAACTCCGTTAAATGGAAATGTGATCGAAATAAGCCGCGAATGGAATGTGTAGAACAGGTTTGCGGTCCCCACACTATGATTTGAAGAATTGAAGAATTCTAGCCTTTGGGGCTGCAATGTACTTTACAATACGGAAATGTTTCAGATACGAAAATTATGCTTGTGGCTCACTGCGATTTGGAAGGTGGAGTGAGTTTGAAAGGGGCGCTGCCCTCCTCCATGTGAATCGCATTGCCACGCATCAGTGATTTGTAACTGCAGTCACAATCCGTTCATTATACTGACTCCCAAACGGATTGGTATTCAGTATTAACTGTTCCTGAGGGACAAATTCCATCTGACGGGCAGACATCATTCGGGGGGGGGGGGGGGGACAGACAGTGGTCCTGGGGACTCCAGCTTGGTCTCCAGTTGTCCACAGAGAAAAACAATTTTCATCTTTAAATTCAGGTCGGAAATGAGATAACAAAAATAAAAACATTTTATTCAGTAAATGAAAAAGCAGGAGGTCTGCTTTCCATCACAGGCATAGGTATCTGCATTTGCGTCTTTTTGACAGAATCTTGCCTCTGCTGCTATGGGACTTAAATACATTGGGCCACAAACTTCTTATTTTTTTTAAGGCAACACATTGTTCACAATTTTTATGAAATTCAAATTTGCAGTGGTTCATATATCTGTAATTAACATAAAATTAAAAACATCAGCGGACGGTAAAACTTGAGATTCCTTTAAGCAGACCGTTTGATCTTCCATCACAACCTCTATTACTGTGTGGATATGCAGAAAGTTAATTTTTTTCAATTCCACTATATTTCATGAGTAAAATACTTTTTTTAAATTGTATTTTAATCCAAATCGAAACGCCTTTTGATCAGTTGCAGTTGTGTTTCAGGATACAGTTGTAAAGAGAGGATAGCTCAGCGAGTTGGATTACTTCTGCTGAAACATGCTGTGCTCTTTAAATCCCAGCGAGGCCGACTCTACCTTCGGTTCTTTCAGTGTTTCTATATTGAGTATCATTAAATAGAGTTATAGTAACATAAATGAGTTACTGTATTTGCAAATGGCAGAAAAGTGCTTTATAAAAACAAGCTATTATTGTGTGGTTTTTAGCCACCGGCCTAAAAAATGTCCAGAAAAAAATAAAAATTCCTGTGGAACAAAATGTCTAAATTGACATTGTTAGACAACGGATATCATTTCCAAGAGGTAGCCTGAATCACCGAGTATTATGTTAACAGCAGTTCAGTTGATGGGCAAAGACACATAGATAAGCATCTTCATTCAGCGGAAATCATTTAGAACTGGCCTGCTGACACTTCCTTGATGCATTGCAGTTGTGAGTTGAAAGTGTTCTGCGCCTCAGAAGTATTTAGATTGTTATTGTGGTCCAACCTTCATGCATGGTTCATTGTATGTAGTGAATGGTTGGGGTGCAAGACTGCAGTCAAAGTTCACCATTTGCCCCCGAGAGTTCTATGGGTCACGCTGGAGTGTGTCAGCCACCACAGAACATAACATGCAAATCATACCTAGAAACCCTACCTATCTTGGTGAACACGAGGTTTGTAAATTAATGAATCTATCAGTCAAGTGCATAGAGGTAATCCCATTAGGGTTTCACATTTTATTAGTCGGTTATTATTGTTATCATACATAATAATAATAATAATAATAATAATAATAATAATAATAATAATAATAATAATAAACACAAGTAAGTTGTACCACTTTGGTGCTCTAGCAGCTTGAAACTACTTCTGTGAATATAAGATAAGCAAGGAAAAGTATTTTTCCATGTTGGAAACCTACTGTAATACTTTTGCTAAATGACTTCGTAAGTGTGCCATGTAAGCCCACAGGCAGGTGGCCTAATGTTTAAAAGTGGGACACACTAGGGGGCAAATTTATGAAAATGTGGATCGGTGCAGCGCCGCAAAGCAATTCACTTTGCTGAACTGCGTCACTGGGAAAGGGCAGAAATCCACCATATTTAAAACGCATGGCACGTTTCTGACTTTTCCCCCTGCGCTGGTGCACAATGGGCTGCCTAGTGCCAATGCAGGCACCCTTGCACCATCATGCAAGGGTGCCTGTGTTGCATGCAGGATTGTTGTTGTGCAAGAAGGGACACCTTCCTGCAAAAAAACAACCCTGCAGAGTGCAGCACACAAAGAAAGAGGAAGTAACAAGGAGAAATAAATATATTTCTCCTCATTATGCCTTTTCTGAGGAGGCGTATCTTTTTGGCACATTCCTAGGTTCACATGCTCTTGTGAATCTGTGAATGTATCGTAAACCATGGGATTTGTGTGAGAACACCAACACAATGCCCATGGAATGCCTTCCCAGTGCAGAACAATGCAACACAGAGATTGTGCTGTGTTGCATTACTCCAGACCTTTGGAGCCACTCAAAGCCATGCAAAGGGGCTTCAAAAAGAGGTTTGTATCACGCATGTACCATATTGTATGGTGCAAATGTGATGCAACCCTCTCATAAATATGCCCCTAAGTATCAATAAAATGTATCTTTCTCACAGTGAACTGTTACCCAAAGCTCTGTATCACTCTATAAGAGAAACTTCATTTCCATGAAAAGGCTACATTGTGAATAAAAACTGATTTCCCAAAGACAGCCTAGGAAAATGTTAGATAAGTAATTCAAAGTTTCTTTTCACTTGTCATTAAAGGAGAAGGCTATGCTGAAAGTATACCTAATAGAAAAATAACGTTTTAGTGTAGTATGTGCTGCCTGAGAGCCACCTTGGTTAAAACCAGTTTTCCTGGTATCCCCACTACAAAGACTTTAGTCAAATTACCACAAGGGGTGTTAATGATAGCCTCCAGGAGGAAAATGTATTTGTCTCTGGTAGCAAAAAGGCTGAAGTGATGTCAACTTAGCAGGGATGAGTGATCAGGCTGGAAACAGTAAAATATGGTAGCACAGATAGCTAGCACAAATGTAGATTCCAAATGGCCTATCAGGATGTGAAACAAATACATTCTAGAGACTCCTCAGATTTCTGCATGGGCTCCCAGCAAGATGTAAAACTGGTTTTAGTAAAGGGAAAGGGGGGGCTATATTATTTCAATTGGGGTAATTTTGAAAATGAATTCCACTCTTTTCCATAGGGACACCATGTAAGAGGGACTCTGGGAGGGTTTGCTGTAAGTTGGTAAATGGATTGCTGCAAGATAAGGTGTCCAAAAGCACTAACAGCCTGATTCATCAAGCTTAATTGCGCTCGCAAAGGGCCAGATTCTGAGAATCTGGCCCTTTGCGAGTGCAATTTTTGCATTTGGGATTCATCATCCCAAATGCAAAATTCGCTATTAAAGAATTCGCATATTGGCGAGGAATTGCATTTAAGGAATCTCTATTTAAGATTCCTTAAATGCAATTCATGAACCATTTTAAAATACCGAAATCGCAATTTTGGGCCGCTATTTACCGCGAGGTCAAACCTCGTGGTAAATAGCGAAAACTTAGAAAAATGCATTTAAATGCATTTTTCTAAGTTGCATGTTACACACACACATGTCCTTTGGACATGTGTGTGCGCAACACCAATGTAGATTACATTTCAGGGGTGCTACAGGGTGTCCTTTGGACACCCCTGGCACCCTTGAAATCGCTATCTTATTTGCGATTAGCAAATTGCTATTCGCAAATAAGGAATAACTCCCCATTCATTCCTATGAGCCTTTAGGCCCATAGGAATGAATGGGGAGTTATTCCTTATTTGCGATTAGCAATTTGCTAATCGCAAATAAGGAATGTGTAGGAATCGCATTTCTTTATGCAATTTCTACATGAATCCCGTTTTGCAAGTCCTTAATAGCGATTCCTTATGAATCGCTATTAGGGGCTCGCAAAACGGGAGAATGATGAATCAGGCTGCAACTTTGTAATCTTGCTCTAACTGGAGCAATTCACTCAATCATCTCTCACTGCCTCACCCCCTGACCACATTCAAAGAAAATATTAGAGCCTGTAATAGAAACGGGCAAAGAGAATGATAAGTGAGAAAATAGACACTGGACACCACCACTCTGACTTGTCACTTCTGATGGACACTGATGTTTGCAGGTCGTAGTGATCATCTAACAGCAGTAGAAGATATCTTACTAACCTGCTATGAAAGTTCTGCATCTCTGTGTAACAGTAACACGGATATATCTTAACTATATCTTGGCGTCACCAACTGTGCGATATGAAACTTTCTATTCCTGAAACTGAGGCATAACAAGAGAAGAGTACCTTTGCGTACGTTTACCATGACTTCTCACCTATTGGTATGATAACTACCTCAAGCATCATTAGTATGTGCCGTGTTATGAAGATAAGCTTACTTTCTGATTGCTTCTTGTGCTCCTGGAAAAGGAGTTAAAAGGAATTAGTAGTTATGTGGTTTCTGTTGTCAGTTCTTATATCACTTGCTCTAGTTCTTCACACATAATCATGTACACAAATCATGTATAACCATTATCTTGACTTAGAAAATCTTCTTGTTCCATCACAGAATCAAACCACAAACCCCTTGCGCCACCTGTGTGTCATTTTTTCCCAAATAAAAAGTGATGCACCAGCGGCACAAGAGGCTTGGAAATAAGCCCCCCGTCTTTAAATCTGACAGATCGTAAGGTGGCAAAGCTCCAAGTCAAATATTCAAAATAGTTCAAAGTTCAGTTCTCATAATGACTTGATTTTCAGTATACTTCTCTGAAATCAAAAAATGAAACTTATACCCAATTATCCAAAATGACCACAGTCATCTCCAACTAATATGAGAGTTCAAGGTCTGCTTGGAAATGTCAGAGCACTCTCAGGTAGTTTGTTCTCATGGAAAGCTCTGAGACTCTGTGAACACCACCAGCCTTTTCTTCTCTGAAATGGTCTGCACAAAAGTGGGTTTGGAGTACCGTGCCACGACGACCACCATTCCATAAGTGGTAATGTATGCCTCCTGACCAGTGCCGAATTTGAGCCAGTGTTTGCCGGTGCTTGGTACCAGCACCTATTTCGCAACACTCGCACTTGGTGCATAGTGGTGCTGTTTGTCTAATTTTTAGAAGAGCACAACAAAAGTACTTATTTATTCAAATTACATTAAAAAATAATAATACCTGATCCAGGGCTTTCTTAAAACTTTGGGTGGCCTGGAATAGTTTCATTCTTACACTTGTAGAAGTATGATGGTTAACCATTGTGTTAGTACCTGCAATGTTTGTGCTGGGAGGGCGAATGGATGGTGAAAGCTGCACTGGTCTCCTGAGGAGGGCCTGGCACTTACTTTTTAATTTCTTTTACAAATTCGGCCCTGCTTGGGGGGCGCTAGAGGGCGCACTAGCTAATGGCCGCACCTCTGTGAGGCTCTGGCTGCCTGGCCAGCATTATCCTGCTTTCATCCGCTTCCCCTGCAGATGGATGCCTGAAGATTGCACCGCTGCTGGCTACACCCGATCTGCGGCGCCGGTCCAAATCTGGAGGAGATCCGAAGCCCAGAGCCTGAGTTATGGCGCCTTGAAAGTGCCCCGAGGTGCGCTGCTGCGGAGGACCGCTGGCCGGAACCGGGAGCTGGGCCACTTGAGGCCGTGGCTTCACACGAGGCGGCTAGGCCTTGACATCGCGTAACCCGGCCGGACCTGCAGGGAGCCTGCTGGACGAGTGCCGTGGACTGGCGGAGGTGAGTCTCGCCCCCCCCCCCCTGAGAACGCTGCACTGGGGGGTAGGGCTGATCACCGCGCCACCTCCCCTGCAGCGGCGGCGGACGGACGGGTGTCTGCACCCTGAACCCGGCGGAGGCCGCAGCGGCCATCCCCGAGGGCGCAACCCTCCGCCTGGAGGACTTCACCCGGACCCAGTAGGGAATATCGCTGCACCTACACACGGCGGTTGGCTGCACCCCTGATCCCGGCGGAGGCTGCGGCGGACACCCCCGAGGGCGCAAACCTTCATCATTGAGGACTCCCTCCGGGCCCAGTAGGGACTATCACTGCGCTCACGCAAGGCGGCAGCGGGTGCCGCCGGCGATTTCGAGCCACTAAGTGCGGGGTCCCGCCGGCAGCTACGGCTGGGGCGTAGGCACTCTGAACTCGCCTTCCACTGCTCTTTTCTGCCCGAGGCGCTCCTACTGCTGTCGGGGGCTGCTGTGCTGGGGGCTGAGCCGGCTCCCAGGTCTGGTGGGGGCTGCATATACTCCATTGACAAGCCGCTGCCACGGTTGCCTCTGGGGTACTATATTTGGAACGACCTGCGCGTGGGCTCTGCTTGTGGGACCTGGCGGGCCAACCACTCATTCCAACCACTGGGTGCCAACAGTTTGGTCACCATGGGCAAGAACGATGCCAAGCAACCCAAACTGTCCTTCGAACCTGCAGCTTCGAAGAAACCAACACGTGGCGCAGGGAGCTCCACGGGACAGCCAAGCGCCGGGACCCCTCCTGCGGTCATAACACCTGAATTGCGCCTGATCATAGAGGAGATGCGCCAGGGCTTCGCCACGGTTGTGGACAAGGTGGATCGGCTATCTTCCAGGATGGACGGCGTGGTACAAAAAGTGGAGGTGCATGAGGAACGGCTCTCTGAGGCGGAGCGATGCATTTCCACGGCCGAAGACACTGCCGCGACGCACGACACACGCCTTACCCGCATGGACAACATCCTCAGAGTGATAGCGGCGAAGAATGAGGAATTGGAGGCGAGAAGTAGACGCAATAACATCCGCGTCACGGGGGTTCCGGAGTCCACCAACACTGGACGCATGGAGGACTATGTTGAACGCATACTGCAAACGGCTGTGGGCAAGGAGGCCTTCTCGAGCCAATTCATAGTTGAGAGAGCGCACCGCTCCCTGGGCCCGGTCCCCAAGCCGGGAACACCACCGCGGCCTATCATCGCCCGGTTACTTAACTACCGTGACAGGGACGTTGCCCTTCGAGCTGCCCGCACGCATCGGAATTTGTCCTGTGATGGTGTACAGTTTTCACTCTACCCGGACTTCACGCCCATGGTACAGGACCAACGGAAAAAGTTCCTGGAAGTGAAAAAGAAATTGAGGGATATGCAGATCGACTACGCCCTTCTGTACCCGGCCCGGCTCCGGGTGACCCATCAGGGCAAACAGCACTTCTTCACGAACCCGCAGCACGCTGAGGATTATGTTAAACGGCTTCGCACTGAAAGGAGAGACAGACGTAACGAGGGTGAGGATGAAGCGGGAGGGAATCCTGCTGCACAAGATGAATGACTCATAACGGCGCCCTCATGAAGTTTCTGCCACTCGCACCCTGTCGCACTGCTGGAGTAGGGGCTGGGAGCTGCTGGCGGTGACATTGGTGTTCCCGCCCTGGTTGCTCCGAGGAGGCATGCTCCTTCATCGTTTGCTTTTGGTACCTACCTTACTGCGCCATGGACCCCCAGCAGACTACTGGCCCAGCTGGTGCGCACTACTCCTTTGCTTGACTAGCGCCTGGATCGCACGCACTGATAAAGACACAAGTGACTGTGCGGGTGGCAGTTGGGAATGGGACGGGGTCAATGAAGTTATTGTTGTTTTCTACAATTGGAGGGCTGTGGGTCCGATACTGATGGTTTTTCGTTGAGGCTTACATCTACAGGACTACTTTAGGCCAGGCACCACCCCTTCTTCTCTGTCTTCCCCATATGGTATATGCGGGAGGGGAGGGGAGTGTTGGGGTGAGTAGACGTGTGCCTCTGATGCCCCCAGGAGGGGATTCCCCACATGGTTTTTCTATGGTTATTGAGTACGGGGTTTGGGAGGGGGGGGAGGGATCGTAATACTGGCAAGTTTGGGTTGCTTCAGTGGGTTGGGGGAGGGCTTGGGGAGTGGGGTTTCTGTTACTGTGAACGGAGTGAGGAGGAATGTTCACTTGTTGGGGGGGGGGAATGTTGGGAGAATGAATGACTGTGCGGATGGTAGTCATGGCATGTGTGTTGGGACTGGACGTGCGGGTTGTGGCAGTGTGTCTGACCAGGACACCCGACGATACTGTGCGCTGTGGTTTTTGGTACAGGATGCGGCACCACAGGGTGCTGGGACTCTTTGCACTCATTGGGTACAGGGATGTGATGATGAGCACGGGTGATCATACTTTGAATACTGTGTCTGTAATATCCTGGAATGTCAGAGGCCTTAATAATCCACGGAAATGTAGGAATGTGCTGGGATACTTAGATAGACACCAGGTGCAAATAGCTCTACTCCAGGAGACTCACCTTAATCCACGTTGCATCCCCCGCTTTGCAGACAGATGGGCGACCGTGCGGGAGTTCTTCTCCTATTCCACCTATTCCAGGGGCACTGCCATTCTGATCAATAAACGACTAGCGTTCCAAAAACTGGGTGTTCGAACGGATAGTGAGGGGAGATACGTGATCCTCTGGGGGAGACTGGGCACTGATGTTGTTATGCTCATAAACTGTTACGCACCCAACATTGACACGCCTGGGTTCTTCTTGTCACTATGGGGACATGCACTTGAGGTCGAGGCCACACATGTAATCTGGGGGGGGGACTTTAATCTCTCCTTGTACCCGGGGGCGGACAGGTCAGACGGTAGCGGACAGTACAATACGAAAGCCGGGGAGGCGTTGCGGGGCATACTGGCGGAAGCGGGATTGTTGGACAGCTGGAGGCACTTACATCCGGGGGCTAGGGAGGGCACCCACTTCACCACGCATGCACGCTCGTGGGCCAGGATTGATTACTGCTTCATCTCACGTGGTCTGGCTGGTGGCGTCGCCAAGGTGCGGCACCTACCTCGAACATATTCGGATCACTGCCCTGTGCTGACCGTCCTGGAATTGCCTGGTTATGCGAGAATACGCCCACCGTGGCGGCTATTCCCCTCGGCCCTCCTTGACCCGGTATTCAAACAAGAACTCGGAGAGGAAATCGAGGCCTTCTTCCCTAGGAACAAGGGGTCTGTTGCTAGGGTTGAGACGATTTGGGAGGCTTTTAAGGTCACAGTGCGCGGAGTCACAATCTCTAAAAGCTGTGGCGTGTTGAGGGACATAGTGCGCACGTTGACGGGTATTGAATCGGAACTTAAAGCGTTAGAGGCGGAGATGGTTGGAAACCCTTGCCCTGACCTAGCGATAGCATTCAGAGCCAAGTTATCCGAATTTGAGGAGGAGGCAGCCAGGGAAGCCAAATTCCGTGGTAAGTACTGGACGGCTCGACGCTATTGCGAAGGAGATAGGCCGGGAAAAGTCTTAGCAGCGCTCACTAGACACCAGCGATTTGCCACGCACATACTGGAAATCACTGATGGCGAAGGCAGAACTTGTCAGGACACCAGGGGGATACAGGACACCTTCCTGCAGCATTATAAACAGCTGTATACCACGCAGCAGACTGGAGAGGTTGACCTCAGTGGGTTCCTCGATGACATTGCACTGTGTTGGCTGAGTGATGGTGATAGGGCTTTCCTGGGGTGTCCTTTCGAGATTGATGAAATCCGAGAAGCGATCATGTCCTTAAGTAACGGTAAAGCCGCGGGACTGGACGGCCTACCAGCCGAATTTTATAAATGTTACATAGACATAATGGCACCAGTGCTGAAGGAGGTGTTTGAGGAGTCGCTGGAGGAGGGGATACTACCGGGCTCTATGAGGGAGGTGGCAATCACTTCGCTGCTTAAGCCGGGGAAAGACCCGAAGGATACCGATGCCTATAGGCCCTTATCGCTGCTAAATTGCGACGCAAAGATTCTAGCGAAAGTGCTCGCGACTAGATTATCCCTACTTATGACTACCCTGGTGCTGCCGGATCAATCTGGATTTGTCCCGGGTAGAGCTACATCCCATAACCTCCGCACCCTGTTCTCCCTCATACCTACCATCTCGCCGGACCTGCCGGTCGCTGCTGTATTTCTGGACGCCACCAAGGCGTTTGACTCGGTGGAATGGGGCTATCTCCTGGCCATATTAGGCAGGATGGGCTTCCCCCGGATCTTCATTGCCTGGGTGTCATTGCTTTACACCTCTCCAGTTGCTAGGGTCATCATCAACGGAGTGTTGTCGACGCAGATGCCAATCACGAGAGGGACTCGACAGGGCTGCCCATTGTCGCCCCTGCTCTTTGCCCTAGCTATCGAACCCCTGGCTTGCAAGATCCGGCAGTTGCATAAGGACAGAGCCTTTAATTGCAACCAGAGACAGATAGGCATATCCCTCTATGCGGATGACGTTACCTTGTATGTGCGGCGCCCGCAAGAACACCTCAACCCCCTATTGAGAGAATTCGTGTTATTTGGTGGCGTCTCCGGCGTACACATCAATTGGAAGAAGTCGCAGTTCTTCCCCCTCACGCCTTCGGTGGCCCCTTTCCCGCTTGATTACCCGCTGGAGTGGTGTAATACGGATTTGAAATACCTGGGAATTGTTGTGTCACTCGCTAAGGAGGACACGGTCCGACTGAACTACGGGGTGGCCATCTCCAAATTAGCCGATACTGTGTCTCGCTGGTTGGCCCTCCCACTGTCGATGGCGGGAAGAGCCTCCCTGATAAAAATGGTCATCCTCCCACGCTTCCTATACCTCTTTCAAAATATACCCTATTACCCGGGAGCCTACTTCTTCAAAAGGCTTCGGTCTGAACTGCTTCGCCTATTTTGGGGCGGGAAACAGCCGCGCCTCAGCTGGAAAGTATTGACACAACCGTATGACAGGGGTGGATTCGACGTGCCTGACTTGGAGGTATATTACCTCAGTGCGCAGGCTCAGCATGCTTATTATTGGATTAACCCCACCCCCTTTATGCCTCAGGTGGCAGCTGAGGACTGGATAGTTCACCCGCTGCCGCTTAAGGGCATGCTGCTGGGCCTGATCGGGGACGTTGAGACGCCTGCCACCACTGTAACTTGTACCATGGACGCTTGGCGAAGGGTGACTAGATTACTGGAAGCCCCCATGCTCTACTCACCGGCGCTGCCCCTTTCATATCATCCGCAGTTATCGCTCCTGACGGAAAATGGATTTCATTCCATGTGCAACCGCATCCAACTTCATACCTGGGGGGACTTATTTCATGAGAAGCAGTTCCGCACTAAGGAGCAGTTCTTTTGTGCTACTCCCCCGACGCCAATGGAGGTCTTTTATTACATCAGGCTCCGTCAGGGTATGAAGGAGATTATTCCTGGCTACCCGGAGGAACCGGGCACGGTCCTGCCGCTGCACGTCATGCTTGTTTCGGACGGCAGACATTTGGTGTCGAAGCTATATTCGGCCATTCGAGAGCAACGGCCCCCTGTTCCGTCCAAGGCACGTACTGCCTGGGACGCTGACCTACCCGCTGCACTCACTGATGAACAGTGGAGATACTGCTGCTCGGTTACCGCAAGAGTCTCCTCTAGTTGTAGACTGAAAATTATCCACTATAAATCTGTGCAACGGTATTACTATACCCCAGTTCGGAAACTGCGATTTCGACTGTCGGATGACGACAGATGTGCGCGGTGCCGTGCAGAGGGCGCAGGTTTCCTCCATCTGGCCTGGGAATGTGGAGTAATTCGGGAATACTGGGAGCAGGTTCATGCTGCGTTGCAGGTGATGATCGATGGCCCTCTTGACCTTGAGCCAGTGGTGATGTTGCTGGGTTATACCAAACACGTTCCCAAATCGGATCGCAAGTTTGTCGATCTCGCGCTCCTTCTTGCTAAACGGAGGATTGCATGCAGATGGGGAAGAGGGAGGGCACCTAAGTTTAAGGAGTGGCTAGACGACCTCAGGTACTGCCAGGACCAACATGGCGTTTATGCGGACCTGATGCCTGCCCGCTGTAGACCCAGTGACTTTTGGTCCCCCTTGCAGGTTTACTGGCTGTCCCAAGCTGCCGGCAGCGACTCCTCTGGTGAAGACGAGCCGATACCTGGCCCATGAACGTAAAAATGCACATTACACTGCACTCACCGCAATGCATACCGCCCGATAGATTGGCCCTTGACCAGCAGGGCTCCACCTCCCATATTCCTCCCATGGTTGGCTCCCTGGGGCGCGAAGCGGCTCCCTATCCACTGGGCACACACATAACATATTGATACACCGGGCGCCGGGGTTGTCTCACTGGGCGACGACAGGGAGACTGCGGACTGATGACATTACGAACTCCTGTTTTTCCTTGTCGGGGGGATGCCTGACTACGAGGGTGGGGGGGGGTCCCCCCCTTTGCTATTTGCACAGTTAAGATGGCGGGGGGAGGGTTACAGGCACAGTGGCTTCTGACTCCGGAACATTGTTGGAATTCATCTATGTTGTCCCTTGCCCGTTGTAGATGATGGTTGTCCGCTGAATGTACCATGATCGATACTGTACAGGATAATTGATGCTGTTACTGTCATGACTATGTGATGCACTATGTTAATAAAAAAGGTTTAATAAAAAAATAAAAAAAATAAAAAAAATTCGGCCCTGCTTCTGACATTACTCCGCGCAGGAGGTATTTGTGGAAAAGACTGGGTGTAGGAAATTCTCCAGGCACCGGCACCTTACAACCCTGACCTGTAGGAGCTTCAAGAAGAACACGCAAGGTCCTATGTAATTGTTGGGATCAGAAATCAGAAGGAAATTGATGGCACCTAGGGAGTGAACATACTCTACAAGGGCCAATCAGTAGGAATCCTGTTGCTACTACAGGGGCACAAACAGCAGTTCTGCTCTGAGGGCAACTCAGCTCACCACTTGGAAGTGGGCCTCATGAGAGATCTGGGGGCACTGCCAGAAAGTCACTTTTTGTGACGTTCCATGGCGCAGGGGCCGGCTCCATATTTACAAGGCAGCACTAAGCCAATTTTTTGGCTTAATGCTGCCTCATAAATATTGTCCTCTCTAACGCAATTTTCTGCATTAAAGGGGTGTACAAATGGTGTTGCTGGGGACGTTCCCAGCAACATCCATGGCATTTTGACACTGCCCCAGATTTATGAGAAATTGTAAATCTGAGACAGCGACAAAAACGTACGCCTTCCCAAGGAGGCACAACGAAGAGAAATATCTTTATTTTTCCTCGTTTTTTTCCTTGCATGCTGCAGCACACATGGAAAAAGGAAAAACCTCTTGTGATTGTTTTTGTGCAGGAAGATTTCCCTTCCTGCACACAAACAATCTCCCCCCCCCCCAACGCAGGCACCCTTGCACCATGGTGCAAAGGTGCCTGCGTTGGGGCACGGCAGCCCATTGTGTGCCGGCGCATAGATACGGCGCATTCCTGCCCTTTTCTTTTGCCATAGGGCAGTGCAGCAGGAAAGCCAGCTTCGCTTCCCTACTGCAAAAATACATAAATGATGCCCTTGGTGCTTAAAACTCTGCCCTGTGGATCTATAGAGCTCAGGAGTGACTTTCCCAACCTCTGAGAAACTTTTAGGTCTAGTGATTATTTGACATCTAGAGGACAAGGTCAATGTGCCATGGTTAACTCAATTAGTGTGTGCCTTCAGCAGTCATGACTCCCAAGTTCATCCCTTTCAAATCTTTTACCTGAAAAGAAAAGACTTCACTGGTGCCTCATAGTAAGACTGTTGGATTAGTGGAGTCCTGCCCAGCTGCAGCATCCAGCCTTTCCCCACTTGAGCAAGTCCAGGGGTGTAACTTGGGACTAGGACAAAGTGGCAAAGTAATGTTCGTGGTGAAATGGCATTGCCCTGCTATAGAATTCCGGGAACCAAAAACAAAGTTCTTTGATAAAAGGTTTGAGCAATGTGACCTGCTAGACTCACTTGAACCTACCATAGGTCCTGGTCTACTGCGAACCCTGACTTTCAATTGGCAATTTTTGTTTTCTTGGCACTTTTACCATAACACATATGAAATCCATATCTGTGGGCACCATTATCCATCTTTACCATTTTTGTTTCTACTAGCTTTTTTTAAACTTTCCAAATGTTTATAAATTGGTTTGGGGAATGTATTTGCATTTTGTTTGTAACTTTAGTGTTTTTGAAACTGCCTGAACTTGGCACAGGGATTTCTGGAGAATTGCTTGCTGCTCTTATAATTGCTAACAGTTGCTGTGCAGGCTTTCACTTAGGACTGTGTTGGGACCTACGCAGAGTATGTATGTTATGTTGAAAGGGATACCCCATTCTCAAATTACTATGCCAATTTCTGACAGTGCACATTGTTCCAATTTACAAAAAAACAATTCTGAATAACAATGTGTAGCTGAAACCTGTTCACAATCTATAACTGTTTGGCGAAATACTAAAACATTATTCTATTTTTTTTTACACAAAAAGAAATCTGCCACATAGAGAGACTTATGAAGCTATCGGGTTCATTCCAAAATATCTTTTCTATATATGTTTGTTTCTCTTCCTTGCATGGTCCACCCCTTTCACCTACCATAGCTGGGGAGTGGAGGAACTAAGTCTCGGCGGCAAATTTCCCTTGCGGAGTTCCAAAAACCTCTGCTCCAGTTTTTTTTCTCGCTCACGTTTGTCAACGTCAATTTGGCGAGTGCGAGTGAAGAAAATCCACCTCCTGCCAAGATTTTTTCTTGTTCACGATCGTCAAGTTAAAGTTGGCGAGATCGAGCGTGGATAATCAACCTCCCGGTGTGATTTCCCAAAGCGGGCGGTCAGATTTCTCATTGCGAGTGGTCACGTAAAAATCTACTCAAGCATCAGAAGGAAGCAGCGCCCACTTGCACTGTGCACTGTGCATGGTGCCACTCGCAATGATTGTACAGTGCGGACTAGCACCTGGCACTGAAAATCACTGCAAACTGCATTTATCTAATGCACTCCGCTGCTTGCAAGGCTCGGCGGCAGAGGTTTTTTTGCACTTTGTGGAGTTTCGCGTAAGCCCACCCAGGCTTAGGAAGAACTCTTCCTGATATTTTGTGTATCCATGGACAGACTGTTTGAGGACCAGCACGTTTTCGCTGGTGGACAGTAGGTCAGGAGCAGTGGCTTCCTGCACCCCCAGCAGCTCCACTGGCAAGTAAGGACCCGCTGTCTTTAGGCCTGGAATGATCAGGTCCGGAGTCTGTTGTCCCAATGATTCTGGGCCTAGAGACAGTGGGAAATTTATAGTCTGACCAAGCGGTATCTGCCCTTGAGATACCACTAGGCCAGACTTGTAATGGGGGCTTAGATGTGCATAGTCTATGCATAGCTCACAATGAGCATACCTAAGGCAAAGAGATCAGTGAAATTGAAATGTTCCTATAGTGTATTTTTCTTTTTTTCTTTTT
This sequence comes from Lissotriton helveticus, assembly GCF_964261635.1. Lineage (NCBI taxonomy): Eukaryota > Metazoa > Chordata > Amphibia > Caudata > Salamandridae > Lissotriton > Lissotriton helveticus. The sequence continues at coordinate 977,329,923 of NC_136072.1, read as the reverse complement.
AATATTCACTCTTTATGTCCTACATTTCCATCCCACTCTGTGAATTTTACATATGTACTGCTGCACCTATGGCTGAACTTTGTTGAAACCATAAACTTTATATATCTTCACCTTGTTTGTATGAGATTTTCGTGGTCACTCTGCTTACGTGTCTTGGGATACTCACTGATGCAAGTACATATTATATAAACACGTGAATTGCATGAATTTGTACGTGTTTCACACGTTGTGAATCAGAAGTAAATTATGCATGCCTAGCATTAGATGTTTTGAATAGCGTATGTAAACCTGAAAAAGCTGTATAACTTTGGGTCATATTACCAAGAAAGGGCGCTACATTATCGCCGCGTTTATCGTCAGGAAACTGCCTCTAAAGCTTGATAATATGCCCTTGTGAATTCCAATAGAAGCCCAGGTTCTGGTGTTCTGGTATGGGAATTCACAAGGGCATATTATCAAGCCCATTATCGCCGCTTTAGTGGCAGTTTCCTGCCAATAAAAGCGTCGATAATGTAGCGCCCTTTCTTGATAATATGGCCCTTTGTTCGTTATGAGCAGAGGAGAAAGACCCATTGTTCAAGATTACACTAGCTACCCTGTGCATGTAGAAAGGACTCTGTTGTTCGGTACGCCTTGTGAATACCTTTCTTTCAGGCTGTTGCACAGTTCTATCAAAGTGACATTAACTCCATGGACCTCTCTGTAGGTGTTTAAAGGGAAGAAAGACAGCATGCCACCTCACATCTGCGCTGTGGCACAGAGGGCCTACTGGAACATGCTCATGCAGAGACAAGATCAGACCATCGTCGCCCTGGGGAGAAGCGGCGCTGGGAAAACAACGTGCTGCCAGAATGCCCTGGAATACCTGGTGGGCACGGCTGGCAGCGTGGACGCCAGAGTCACAGGTGCAGAACAGAAGAGCGGCGAAGCGCGCATTGTCTGCCTTTATTCAAATCTGAATGTCACTCTGCACAGAGGTTTGCCTTATTTATCAGCTCGTCTGGGACTCGGCTCTCTTGCAGAGGATGTATTTTCATCCTGGTATAAGGAGAAGTAATGCTTTTAGTGGGCAATTGCTATACATATTTGTAATATATTGTTTAGTCCTATGTCCTGAAGACAATGTTAATATGACACCTTCAGGCATGTTTAAATCTAACCACCAAAATTATACTCAAATAAAACACGGTGATGACATGAAATCTCACCTTTCAGCGCTGGTGCCAATACATTTGCAGCAAATACTTGTTTGATTCATGAACAAAACTGGGAACCATTTAGACCTGTTGACCATTCCCCTGAGGGATGGAGGTCATGACCTCCCTGACCCTGAACGATGGCCGTCTGCCCTATGTAGAGATACTCACCTACCTAGTTAGGACCTCTATGATGTGAAGGAAGGTACTACTTCCGGTGTTCCATTGCCAGACCTCCAGCTTTGTCGAGTAGGTGCCATGTTCATAGTTTTTGCCTAGCAAACTAAATTAAAAAGCAAAAGTTTGTGTTTTCAAAATAAAAAAATAATTACCCCCAACCGGTGCTTAATTTGAGCTGGTGGTTTCCGGTGCTCGGCACCAGCACTTAATTGTCTACACCGGTGTTTGTGACAGTCTGCCACTAGGTAGTGTTGTCTGGTTACTTTAGAGATGACCACAACAACAGTTAATTATTAAAGCAATATACATTAAGAATGACTTTTACCTGTCGCCTAAGCCATTCTTACAGCTGTGGGGGCCTGAAATAGTCTAAATGATCACACTTGTAGGAGTATGGTGGTTAGTAGTTGTGTTGTTACTATCATTGGCAGCGCTTGCAGGGGCAATGGGTGGTGCAAGATGCAGTGGCCCCATAACGAGAGCTCTGGCACTTATTTTTTTACAAATTGAGCAATTTCCCCCCCAACATTCAGAGGCTTTTCTTGCTGCTCATGTGTGCCATTATACCTTTTCCCTGCCCAGTACATGCGCCATGCCTAGCGCAGTGGACATGGGCAGGGAAAATTAATGACGGTCATTCGACCCTTAGCAAGGGGCAAACTTCACTGTGAGATAACGATTTCTTGACAGAGGGCCGCTAGGTCAGAGGCTTACATTGGAGGAGTCAACAGAGGCTCTGCTGGAAACAAAGCACTTCAGAGACTCTGAACAAAGCAGGATAAGTGCTAGTTGGGTGGGGGGCAGTACTGCTGAGTTATAGCCATCTGAATGCCCTATTAAATTCTGGAACTCTTAGGACTGGAAATATATGTGACATTGATTTCAGGTCCCGTAGGAACAGTGGAAGCCATCAGATGTGTTTAGGCGGGTGCATGTGATAAATCCAGTGATCTTTAACTCAGAAATATCAAGAAATATCCAGCACCGGGTGGACAGGCAAAACTTCAGCGTATCAGGAAGAAAGGAGGCTACGAACTCAGGGCTGCTCACTAAGCACAGGAAAGGTCAAGGATGCAAATCCCAGTGGCAACATAGTAGTTGTTCATGACCCAGTACATGAACAGGCAGTGGCCACTGATGAGATGTAGCTAGGGTGATGCAGGAATTGCAATCTTTGCATGAGTTATCAGGATTTCAGACGCTATTCGTGCTACATACGGAAGCTCGCCATCTTCCACAACATTTGACACCACGTCCATGCCCGCCATGACAGTTTTCCATGCAATCCTCAAGTGTAGCTTGGTTTATAAAATGTAGCCCTCGTGTCAGTATCATTCTTACTCATGGAACCAGCCACTCCCTCCCCCATATGTGCTGTCAGTGGCTGCCTGCTGCCGTGTTGTGCATTTGTTTGTAAAAATAATAACTTGATTTTGATAGATCACTTTCTGCCAGTTTTTACATTTTATACTGCTTTCAATAGTAGGTCTTACTATTACCAAATGATTGACCTCAGAAGATTGAAGAGCTGAGTTAGTTTTGCCATGATTTAAATTTGTCCCTTGCAAGTTCCACACAGATGTAAGCAGTTAGCCCATAACATACTGAATCACGTTTGTGACCATGAAACTGCAATCTTCAAAGTTTCTCTTGAGGGTCTCCTTAGTGCCCACCTTCTGCACCAAAAGCCCAGCTTGGCACAGAGAATTATAATAACACAAGCAGCTTATCACAGCAGACCCCTTCAAACTGCCATAGCTCCAAAATAAATTCACCCCCAATCATGAACCCAAAAGCAGTAGTTACTCCCACAGTGCTGCAAGGCATCCTGAAAACTTCACCTCCACAACAATCCCTTAAATCGCATGCTGAGACATTGTAGCAGACAAGGTTCGAGTACTTGGCACTAGTATGTGGGTTTAGACCATCATGTCCTGATGTTGCCTAGATTGGAGGTGTGCCTATTAGGTCCAGCTGCGCAACATCAATACCATATTTGCAGGGCATTCATTTAGGGTAAATATCCATGTGATTAATCCAAAGGAAACGCAAAAATGTGATTATTCTAAATGTCTGGCAGTCAAGTGGTAATCCTGAACCTACTTTTGATACCTCTAGCCTAGATATGGGCTGATTCTTGTCAAACACACCAGTATGTTACCTTCTCCTCTCCTGTGTGTTGGGTACAAACTATTACTAATGGTTGACTGCGCATTGATTTAAAGGTACCATACAACATATAGGGCCTTGTTTAGAGTTTGGCGGAATGGATACTCGTCTCAAACATGGCGGATGTCCCTTCTGCCATATTACAAATGCATTATAGCTTACGCCACTTACAATGTAGGAGACGGGATATCTGTCACGCTTTGACGAAGTGTCCCGTCCGACAAACTGTGAATAAAGCCTATGGTTTGCAATACAGTGAAATTGCAGACATCAATTTTCTTTCAACATAAGCACTGCATGTCTTCTATTTCTGTTATATATGATTGGATTTTGTGAAAATAAGACCTTGCCTTTTTACATTATACTAAACAAATGTTGACTTTTTATGAACAAAATGAGAGTAACTTATTTCTGAACATACATTTGATTTTATAGTGGAAAAAATCCAAGCGATGTTTACAATTTTGAAAGCATTTGGCACTGTATCAACGAGCCAAGGCAGCAACTCTACGCGGTTCTCGATGGTCACCTCTCTGGACTTCAATTCTGTCGGCCGAGTGACAGCTGCCCATCTCCAGGTATTTACCGCCCCAGGTGCCACCATGGCAATCTTCATATATCTTCATGTAAATACACAGGCTCACAATTGTATGATTCACACAACCCTCAGAGTCATTGTTCTTAAAATGGTATTCCTAGGGTGAGTGTATCATGATTCATAGTTATTTTATGATGACACAAATATCAATAGCTGGGTCTTCTGGGGCACTCTTCCCTCTACACAGAAACTGGTGCTACTTTTCGTAATTACTTCTATTATGGCTCCAGCTTTTGGTGCTCATAGGGAGTAATGTTGGCGCCCATCCGTCTTTGTAATGTGGCTTACTTCTGAGTTTGGTATAAATTTCATGAGCTTTTAGTATGAGTTGCACTTCCATTAATTATGTGTCCATGGCACACACCTACTTGTGACTGAGTTCAGTGGGCTCAAAGATTCTGCTGCCAGTCTCCTTAGTACTTGATGATTGGGGAGCACCCTTGGACTTCACTGATCTACAATGAGCTGAGCAGTGGAGTCTGAGGGAGCTCCCCACTTACCAAATACGAAGGATAAGACTGACTGCAGAATCTTTGAGCCCAGTGAACTGAGCTTTTAGTCACAAGCACTTGTGGTTTTTGCACAGCGACTGGTTTGCACTAAGGGGCCTATTATGATTGCGGTTTTTCCGCATCCTCCGGGCCGGCGGAAGCCACCGCCGGCCCAGAGGATGCGGAAAAACCGCAGCGGACTCACCAAAGACCCACCACCACATTAGGATGGCTGGTGGGTCCTGGTTTCCGTCCGCAGCTTTTCCGCTGCGGTTGGCTTACAACCACGGCGGAAAAGCTCTAATATGGTGGCGGTGTCTCTCAGACACCGTCCACCATATTAGGAAGTGCTTGAAAAGATGCTTTTCCGCGGCGGATTTTCCGCTGTGGAAAAGCATGTGGAACTTCACTGCGGGGGCCCGTTGCGGGTCCCCTAGGTGAAGGAGGGGTGGGGGGTGCACATGGGGGGTACCTATGGTACCCCCCTGCATTTGTATGCAGAACTCGGCAGGCACCGCGCGGTGCCTGCCGCTTTCTGCATACAAATGCAATGTATGCATTTTTAACATTGCGGCGGGTGCAGCTTGAAGCTGCACCCGCCGCTATGTTAAAGATAGAGGATGTGACCGCCACCCTGGCGGTCACATCCTAATCTTCACGGGGGGAATGCCGCTGCCCATGCGGACGTTCCCCCCTACTCTATGGTGGCGGACGGACTCAGGTCCGTCCGCCATCATAATCGGCCCCTTAGTTTGCACTGCAATAAAGGTACTAATAAGTTGACGCAAAAAATTGACTTTATCCTGCCTCATACATATTATTGTGGCAGGATTCCTAACGTGAATAGTATTAGAAGGGTTGCAAATCTAGTGCAGGAGACCTATAGGAGAAAGCAAATCTTCATTGCTGCATTTGAATTTGCAAAATTATCTTCAGTGCAGTCCCTGTCACGTTAAAGAGACAGGTTGCGGCAAGCGAGCGTCCCCAGGGCTGTACCCAGCACAATGCTCACAGCCTGTATTCACAAAGTAAAATCTCTTTTGCACAGACAGGTTCCTCATTTAGGTAAATGGATACTACCCCTTTCAGGTGTTTGCAGGCAATCAATAATTTGTGACTGCAGTTGCAATCAAATAGTAATCACTAGTAAAGGGGATGCTCATTTTACACTCTGGGCTAGATGTAGGTAATTGTAAATTACCGATTCGAAAATATCGAATTTTACCGATTCGGTATTTTCGAATCGGTAATTGCTATGTAGATAAAAATTTGGTAAAAAATACCTAATCGGTAAGATTCGGTATTTACCGAATCAGTAATTACAGATTCGGTATTTGCCATTCATTCCTATGGGCCTGGTGGCCCATAGGAATGAATGTCAATTACCGAATCGGTAAATACCGATTCAGTAAAATTGGGAAAAAGTCAAGGGTGGCAGGGTGTCACTTTGACACCCTGCTGCACCCCTGATTAGTGCTTGTGTGCACATGTGGCACACATACATGCCCTAAGGGCATGTATGTCTGTCACATGGCACAGGTGTAAATGCACATATTTGCATTTACATAGGAATTTGTTATTTACCACCAACTAATAGTAGGTGGTAAATAACGAATCCTTAAAGCCCAGAAGCACTGTTTACAGTGCTTCCTACACCTCATTTACCGATTCGGTAAATACCGAATCGGTAAATGATGATTCGGTAAATACCGAATCAGTAAATACAGATTTGTTATTTACCGAATCTGTAAAAAAGCCTCCTACATAGGAAAAGTCTATTACCGGTCGGTAACGGCCGAATTCGGCCATTACCGACCGGTAATAGCCTACCTACATCTAGCCTTTTGTTCCTAATAACTCATAACGAGTTATAATCTGTGCACAATGAGTCACAAAGACGTTTGCGACTTCCCATGTAACATTTCTATATTGCAACTTTGGGCATGATTAAAAGTTGGCAGACAGGATACTCCATCACGTTTGCCAAATTATGGTCCGTGGTCCCTCCCTTTTAAGGGTCAGGAGGACTCTCAGCTTTCAGTTGATGGAGTCCCCATTGGCTGCATCGTCGGAAAGTGTCTTGCAACAGCCCAACGGATTGGTGGCTGTCAGAGAATGAACATTTACATTGCCCACCCTACTTAGGATAGACTGCCTGATCTTTTTTTCTATCTGTAAAGTTTCTTCCAATGTAAAACCTGGCGGTCAGAGACCAAAAAAACAAAAATAAATAATGGCCCTCATACCCAATGAAAAAACTCTCTGGGTGTAGGTGGTCATCTGTTTTTTGTTTTTCAATAATAAACTCCCACTTTCGGATTTTGTTTTTGAAAATCGATCTGTTTTTAAAAGTTTGGTGGATGGCCATTAAAACTGACTGCAACCATCTATCAACGTTTTTGTACCTTGACAGGAACCTCCAAGACAGCAGATTTTGTCAAGGTAGAGATCACTGATGGGCTTCTGATGTCCAAATTTGCCAGACGCTAGTCTATCAGGGTGGAGTAGACAATATCTTCTGTCATCCTGACGGATGGAGTGCTATCTGCCAAACTCTAGACCTGACTCTTTGGGTTTTGTAGTCACAAAGTCTGGAAATTTGGGATTCAAAGACACTGTGAGAACAAAACAGTTTATTATATCTGGCCTATTATTCATTTAAAAAACTGAAATACTCTCACTGAATCTTTGTTTTAAGAAAAAAATGCATAGTGAGAAAAGAGAAAGTGTGAGAGAAAATTGCAGGGTTAATTATACAGTGAGTGAGCTTCCTTTCTGAGAGAGACAGGATAATAGATGGGGAAGGAGGTAGAGTTTTTTTGATGTTCCAGGTTAAGATTGAAAACATTGAAAGCCATTTATTTTATATGATGTATGCAGAAGTACTTGAAATGTCTCTACTACGATTTGTTGTATTTAAACCATCACTTTTAGATGTACTATTTGTGACATATAACATCTAGGGGCAAAATACTTCTCCGTCAAGGTTATCATTCCATTGATGTTTGTGCCTGGTGATATTGCAGGTATGCATTATTGATGGTAGTATGGAAATCCCATCAGTGGTAGTATTACGGGTTAATACATCTACAATCAGTAGAACACACATGCTCATGAGTTCAGTACTGGAATATGTACCGCAAGGAGTTAAGATTAATTATGTACAATCAAAATGCCGGAAAGCAAAAAATTATATTTTAGTTTCATTGGAAGGGTTTGGGCCCTTGCAAAACAAAACACACCTGGATCAATACCTGAGTGTTTAGTGATTACATATAACAATCACTTCAGTGTTAATGCAATAAACAGTGGTGGTCGTTGTACAACCAGTAGTAATCCAGCAGGGCAGGCTCTATTGATTGGTGGTATTCTCTCCATCTGTAATAGGCTGTATTTGCCACCAGTGGTAAATAACAATTACTACTGGTTGTTGTCTACCATCTTTTGCATAGAATTAGAAGTTAAAAGTAACCCTGAGCAAAGCACTACGCTACGCTCGCTTAGTTTGCGAAGTTTGCGCAACTTCGCACTACGCCAACTGCACGTAGCACAGTGCAAACATGCGTAGCGTAGCGTAGTGCAGCGGTCATTTTTTGCTTGCTTGCGGTCCTCAACGTCAAGTTGGCGACCGCGAGCAAGCTAAATGACATCCTCCCAAGACTTTTTCCTTGTTCGCGATCAGCAACATCAAGTTGCCGATCGCGAGCATGGAAAATAAACCTCCCGGTGAGATTCTCAACGCGGGGAGGTCAGGTTTCTCATTGCGAGTGGTCGCACATGCTCGCGACCGCTCGTGATGAGAAACTACCAGTCGGTGTTGAGAAAGCTGCAGCTCGAGTAAAAATCTACTCGAGCGGCAAAAAAGAACAGCTCACACTGTGCAAGATGCTGTGTTCAATCACAGTGCCGGATGCTTGTCCGCACTGTGCAATCATTGAAAACGACATCTTGCACAGTGCAAACATGATACTACGCAGTTGGCATAGTGCTACGCGTAAGTCGCGTAGTGCGAAGTGCACTTCACGTAGCTACGCGTAGCGATACTTCGCGAACTCCGCCCACCCCTAGTTAACAGGAGAAACTCCCTGACGTGGTTTCTGCTGATTTCAGGAGGAAAGTGGACTTCTGACTATAATTTACTGCAGGCTGCAATGCGCCCAAGATGAATTTCATTGACTGAAAACATGTTTTGAGCATCTGTTGAATAAGAAGGAAAATTGAAAAGTGACACAATAAAATTGAGACTTATCTTTTTCAGACAATGCTGTTGGAACGATTCCGTGTTACTCAACAACCAGAAGGCGAAAGTAACTTCCGTGTGTTTGCCTATATGTTAGCTGGCGTGGACATGGATCTCAGGTAGAGTTGCACATTGGCATCTTTTGATTGTTAAGACTAACAGAATGACTTTAAATCTATTGTATCTGCATTTCACCAGTGATTTCCGTAGGTCTATGTGGCTGGAGGACTGCATTCAAGATATGCCTGAAATCTCCATATGCCATTGTGATTTAGGGATTTGATTGTTGCAAAAAATAGTGAAGTGAAGCTGCTATGAAACATATTTATTGTTTTAAGTATGAAGCGTACATAAAGTAGTCAAAAGGCACATTTTGGAATTTAAAAAAATGTGATGTGCCTATATTGTTTCTAAATATTAATGCAGTAGGTGTTAGAAGTAAACAATTGCATGCAAACATTGAGTGAAGCGTGGGACGGCATTGTGCTGGAGTGGATTAGATTCTTCCTCAAACTGAGGAAGCAGATTGCCTCTCTCCTCTCCCTGGATGATCGTGGCCACATATCTTGCAGGGCTTCCACGGGGCATAATCTTGTTTCCTCACATTTGTGTTGTAATTCTCGACCCATGCTAGACCAATCATCGGCGTCAGGATGAATTTCAACAAATGCCGGTTACATCCAATCATGCTGAAAATCCTACCAGCCCCTCTCGAGAAGTATAGCAACGTTACCTCAGGTTAGTTGGTATCTGATAATTAAATGAGTCTTTGGTGGGTGAAGATGAGTCCAACCACGAAAGAAAATATCATGGTGCGTGGCCAAGTTCACTTTTGCCCACTGGAAACCTGGCATCTCTCAAGTTTGAAATTCCCACTCATCTTTTCCTTGTGATTAAAAACCTGCCCATTATCGTGGATCTAACGCTGAATATGATGACCCAAGGTTCATTGAAGCAAGGAATGAGTTTTTTCATTCATGTGCAATGGTGGCTGCATCTCTGTATGAGACTTCCACTCTCTGACAACCCATTAATATTGGGCTGTCTGTCATTGACACTTGCCAATCCAGTTTGTCCTTGTTTTTGCCCAGAGCAGAAAGGCTCACTTCAGAAGTGTGGAGATCTAGTAGACCACCTACGCGGACAGCCCTACATGAGCCCCAAAGAAATGATGCCGAGTAATGGCTGAAAACATCAGTCACACTGTCAGTGTAGTGCCTAGGAGCATAGGGCCATATGCAACAACACATTTTCCCATAGACACAGAATGGGCGAAACCCTTTGATGCATCTGGCCCTTAGTCTGAATCAGGGGGAAGGGCTGTGGTCCATATCTATGATCCATTTTAATACACTTTGGCATAGGCGTGCATAGAATCAGTAAGATTGTGAGATTGCTGAACCCTCCTAACCCTGTGACAACAGGGTAGTCAGGGTAGGACTGTCCTGCTTCACCCTTCCCTGGGCCATGATTGGATGGCTTCTGCCTCACAGAGCTCTTGCTTATTTCAGGCTGTATCACAACACCCCTACCTCAAGGGAGTAGCCAGAAAATTAAAATCCCCCCACTTCGATCCATTCCTTGAATGCCATTGACTGAGCGAAATGAGAACGCCCTACTCCCTCTAAATAAGGTCGCTTCATCACGCCTTCCGTCCATCTATCGCTCCATCCTTTAAGCCTTTCATGCACCCATTTATCTCTTCATGCTTCCATCCATCCTTCCTTTAGCGTTATGTTTATGTACCCTTTCATGATTACTCTTTCACCCATCATTCTAACCTTCCACTCATGCTTCCAGCCATTCGTCCAGCCTTTTCCCATCCATAATCGCTTCTTTTTCATCCATATATCATTTCACTCTCCTTTTATCAATTCATTTATTCATCCAAACATCCATTTATCCATCCACACATTAATCCAACCTTTTATCATTTCAGCCATTCTTTCTTCTACCCACCCATGCAATGTTGTTTTACTTTTCATCCATCAATCATTTCACACTTGCATTCATCTTTCATCCTTTTGGCCCTTCTTTATTGTCACAGTTTTTCTACTTTTCATATGTTCTTCATTTCACTTTTCCTTCCAGCCCCCAATCTCACACTCTCTGTACCGAGTGTAGACCCCGGCTGCTACTTGAATGATAAAATATAGCAATAAATAGAGTTCAGTGTGCTCCTTAGGCCTCTGGATCCCGGTGCCACTGCACCTTCTGCACCAATGGAAGATACCTCCCTCTCATCTTTGCACTGTTTGGGCCCCTTTGACTTTGACTAGCTTCACATCCCTTATGGTTTTCCCTTTCTTATTTTTTTTAACCGTTTGTCTGCAGAGATGTAGACAGAACAGGCTCATACATAATCATGACAAACTGTGTCAACGTCACCCCCCTGAAGCTGTGAGAGCAGCGGGTTGACGATGCCACCACCCTGCCTTGCAAGCCTCCGACCTCCCATTGTACCTTCTTCTGCTTTCCTCACCTAACTGATCTACCCATTTGCTCCATGCTGATGCTTGGCATTAGGAAGATACAGCACAGCTCTTTTTTTCAGCTTTCTGTAGAGAGGCAAAGCCCCATGTTGCTAGGCCAACTTCAGAAACGACAACCCCTGCACCCATCACCAGCTGCACGACTTGATCCTGGAACCTAGAGAAGACCCTGGAGCCATACGCTGTGGGAGAGGTGGGCATGTTAACTTTGCATTTCTGTGTGAGAGTATGCTAGTGTATAAAGGCGTAAATGTTAATGTTTAGGACTCGTTATGTGTATATGCTTGTGTAAAAGTGTGAGCAAATATCCGTGTTTGGACTCTGCATGTATGCTTGGTTGAGGACAAAGGACGATGTCTCTCTATATATTCCTCCAAGTGGGTGGCAGAAAAGTAACCATGACCTAGAACTAAATGTTCTGAATGATGAACCTTTAAGCCCCAAAGCTGACTAAGGAATTTTTGTTGGTAACCTTACCCTCACAAGAGTTGAGTTTTTGTTCATAATGTAGCCTTGAGGAGGCTGACTCCTCAGCAGTCCCAGTGCTGGTTCTACCTGTTGATGGAAAGATTAAATAAATAAAAAAGGGTACACTGTTCCGATGATGTTTTCGAGGTAATATATTTAAAACACCAGAGCACCAAACGTCACTAAGAGTGTCTGCTCATAGAAGCAATTTCCGAGGACGTAGACAAGGAGTAGGAGAATCAGCCACCTGATCGGTCTCACAATATATATTGAGACCGGGCCATCCACGTACTCCAAGGGGCCCATTTCTTTACTTACGAGGGTCACTAGTACTGAAATATAAACCTACACAAAGGAGTGTAAGTTGGTGGGGTTACCAATGTTTCTGGTGTTCTTCAAAGAGGTGTGGGTCATGTTCTATCACACAGTCAGGATCCCTAAACAGAGCATAGATTAGGTATTCTTTGATAGGTCTGGATAAAATGCCACTTGATCCTATGGGACAGCAGAGGCATGAAACATGTTGACCATAAACTTTACTGATTTAATCTCACATTGGTATTGCATCAGAGGGTGGTTATTCATAGTAGAAACTGGAATCATAATTTTTCCCAGTTTCTTACATTTCAAAATCTTGACAAAGACACTTTATCCCCTATTAACCCCTTCGGCGCTGATGACGGCTCCCGGTCGTCATGCGTCACGGTGGGCGTGTGCTAATGACGGCCAGGAGCCGTCATGACCACGCCCGCGATCGGACTGTCCAGCACAGCCAAGGTGTTAAACAGACCGCAACATGTATATAGTCAATTTTAACTTACTTCATTCCAATTTGCCTACACTGGTATTGGGACTCACCTATTTACCCAGTTCTTCATAGGTGAATCAAAAGATCACTGGTGAAGTGGCCCATTGGGCATTGCAGCACCAGCCCAGCGAGGAGCAGGCTCAATGATGAAGCATGACACCTTGGGGTGGGTGAGGGCATTTGCTTCTAGGAGCAGACGCTCCTAGTAACATTTGGTACTCTGGGTTTTTAAGATATTATCTCAAAGCCATAATCGGAGCAGTATACCTTTTTGAACTTGTTCTGTTATATGGGAGAGTGTATATTGGACTGTCATAAATCTCTGTATCATCCCATTTTTGTGACGGAGAGATTAAGCCAGAGAACATGTGGCATTAATAGGCGGATGTGGCAGTTCATTTTCTGAATAAGCTGTGACACTTCAAAAACAGGACCCTGTTACAAAGTTAAGGATTTTATTCTTTCCTCACTTGACTGCAGTTCTGCTAATGTAATGTACTTTCAGACAGTCACTGTTTAGTAACCTGTGACTACTCTCCAGCCTCTATATTTCTAAATAGTGTTGAAATGACTCTTGACAGAGAACTTCAGTACACTCAATTTGGGACGGTGGTGGTGCCTATGCTTTTTCGTTTTTTTTAAGTATGAAGAGCAGAGGAGTTCCTGTCTAGAGAGGTGAAGATGCATCTCGGTGATGATAGTAAGGACTTGAGTGGAGAACAGAATGACAGCAGAATGTGTGTTTATGATGTTTTGATCTTTACTACTTACAGAGGTTGACAGGAACCCAACAATAATTTCTGAAAACGTGCTTGTAAAACTTTCCCAGCCTTCTGAATTGACAGTTATAGTTATGTTGTTATGTTATGTTATGTTATGTTAAAAACATTTATACCGCGCGCGTTAAATTGTCTTATTGATACATTGTCATTTGCCCGAGTCATAGCAGTGAACATCCATCATCTCTCTCCTCTTATTCGGTGCTTGAAATGGAAAAATAGCAGTGCAGGTAATTTATAACAGAGTAAACACAAGGAGATGATGCACGGAGCACTGAAACTTTTCAGACGCTCACCCCCAGTCAGAGATCTGGGTTGAATACATCATTGTTCTTTAGCTCACTTCTCCACCCCAGTTCAGACCCAGCCATATGCAAATCAGTCTTGACCCGAACTGCCACGCTAGGTCTTCCCTGGGCCAGAAACAAGCATCCTAGGACCAGTCTCAGGATAACACCCCTCTTCAGCCAGGCTAGCTTGACTCCAGTGTCATAGGGAGCAAGAGTCCCACGTTTGGGCATACCCTGCCAACTTAGGGAGAACAAAGCAGAGTACCTTCTTGTTTCTGAGAAGTGCAGGTACTCTCCAATTAAAAGTATTACATTTTGCTCAAGAAGTGCAGGTACTCTCTCTCTCAAAGTAAAAAAGTGCTGGTACTCAGTACCGGAGAGTACTGGCCCATTTAAAGTACTGCTCTTATTTATGATTTGTGAGGTGCTACACACCACTAGACGCACCTTGGGTATGCCCCTGGGTAATTATGGGGTATTCTAGGCCATACGCCCAGCATCCATCCCTTTACAGTTTCAGAGTTAGATTTCAAGTTTACTTGCTTACAGCAGTCTTGTTTTGGGGCACTGCGGCTCAAAGCAATTTAGCTCTGTGCATGCGAGTTTTGGGAAGGCAAAAGTAAACTGAATATTGTCTGCATCACGTTAAACGCACAAAACGTTCATAAATGAGGACCGTAATATCCTGTGCACATGAGCATAATGCAAGCCCCCGCAGTCCCTACAGCAGAGAGGCGCCCCCAAACCTTCAGGGCTTCGATTCACCCCAAGTGGTATAAATAACTGTGAGATACGGGAGGCGCTGAGGGCCATCATCACATTCTGTGGGGGGTGCGGGGGGGGGGGGAGAGGGGGGTGCTCCATCATATTGCATCACACCACTGCCTGCATGGGTCTAGTTCTGACCGGGGTTTAGGTATTACTTCTGTTTGAGAAATGAGTTACTTGTTTTGCATCGTACCGTTTTGGTTACATTTCCTCAACTCTTAAATGCACTTTTATCATTTAGTGTATTCTCTGCAGCCTCCTGTCATCTCATGCATTATTTATCACTTTGTCACCCTCTCAGAAAGCTGACAACATGCATGTCATGTCAGATGTGAACTTCAAGGAAATGTCACTGCACTACTGAAGCAGCAGGGAGTTCACTTACCGTCAGAACCTGTAAATAATATATAATTTCACTAAGGACATGGCATTCAGAAATAACAAGCCTTTTATGCGTCGTGGTCTGTGACAAAGTGGAAGTTTAGACTGCAGCTCGTGCATATGATGCCAGCATAGGAGCTCGAATGATGCTACATTAAAACTGCTAATCTTCCTTTGAAAGTCTGTACACAGTACAGCCGACAGTGTGTTCAGTTTTTTTCTGGGAACTGTACAATTCGTCTAATTGGACTACCGTCTACTCCAAGTTTTATGTTTATTTGTGAGGGCATTCCAGGTTTGTTGTATACAATTGTGATCTATACAGCCCTGCCCAATTTCCCAGGTCCATGCATGATGTCCGTTTCCATTCTAGCTTTTTTCTTACAATTTTAGGACTTGTAGTCTTGTTTATCCATTATAAAACAGAACGTCACGACCCCGAACTCAAAGGGGAAAACTTGGATTGGAACAGCACATCACGCATGGACCTGGGAAACTTGGCAGCTAATTGTATGTCCATTCATACCACACAGTCTCTGGAAGATGTAAGGAAGTCTTTGAGAAATGCTTGGTCGCAGTTTCCCTGAAATTTAAGTCAAGAACAATTTACTTCCTACTTCTTAGTCCTGGGTAAAGCCTGCTTTCCTCGGAAACTTTGAAGAATGCAAACCTCAGGGCATCGCCTCTACAATAGTATCAACTCCAGTCTCAACATGCAAGACCTTGTGGCTAAAATAACTAAATCAGTTTTAGAAAGAAGTTGCCGGATCTGGTGGCTTAGTGGACTAACGCATCCACAGCAGGGACCTGTGTTTGATCTCATGGTCACAGGTTCAATTCTTGGCAGGTCCATGCAGCCTTTCATCCTTTTGAGGTTAGTAAAATGAGTACCATTGAGTTGGGTAACAATAAGCATCTGTTATTCAGGGCCAAGAGAGGCCCCTTTGGGGGTGAATGTGCGCCTTACGAATACACATGTTATTAATCCAATGTATACTTCATATGGTAAAGAGAAAAGGTTCTGTGTAAATAGACTTATTTAGAGTTCAATGGGCTTACTCTGTTCCACCAGGTCAGTAGAGGGCTGATGCACTGGTGACCTCAACCCATCATATTTCCCATTCTACGCCTGGAAGGCAGAAATCTCTGTCCCTACAGGCACTGAAAATTTGCTATGTGAGCACCATTGCCTATGCACACTCATGATCAGAGTTTGTTGTTGAAAAACAAAAACATTACTGTCCCTCATGCGCTGAGAGGTTTTTCCCCCAGTGTGTGGGAACCAATAATCCTATTTCTTGGCCAAGACTGCCTAAATGATGTCAGAACGTCTGATCGGAATGATGTCCACTGACCGACATCACTTTGTCAGCCGGGCCATCAGTAAAAGGTTTCGAATGCCAGAAACATATGGTTCCCCCGACTCTAATAGAGATACTGAACAGCAAGTTTAATGGACAGGGTACTCTGCTGCAGTTGTGTCGGAGTACTTGGAGTAGGATGACTGCCAAGCTCTACATAAGGCCCCGTCAAAATGTATAAGCGTTAGAACCATGTGAGGTAAGCCGGATAGGATTTTTTTTATAAGCCTGTGACTTTTGCTGGAATGAATTTAAACAGAAATGTCTTCAATGCTTAAGGCAGGGAAAGGACCTCTGGGTGCAATCAGAGTCAAATACCATCCAAATGATGTTTCCATAAGACTGCAGAACAAAAACAAGGAGGAAGAAACCTGGGAAAGAAGATAGCCAAACATAATGTTAGCTTCACAAGGAAAAGGCTCTCATATTTGGCACATCTTGCCTCAAGGCCACAGCCCCCAGAGGTGGTTGAGCCTCTGAAGGCTTGTGCCTGGCTTGATGTCTGGCTGTGGCTAAGCTTGGGGTCCTCTTAGGCCCTCGAGCACAAAGCGATTCGAGCTTCCATGTGTCTTCAGCTTCCCAAACACACTGTGAGGTTGTGCACCATGAATGAAAGACAAAGCATTCATAGAACAGGAGAACGAGAACCCATTTTATTATCTGGGCATTGAGCCCGTTCCTGAAACCCAATGCCTGAGGCCAGATGTGGACCATTTTATTTCTCTGTACTTTTGTCATTGTTGGGGCTAGCTCACGCTGCTCTACAGAACACTAGAGGCTTCAGCAGGCCCTCGCCAACCCAGGACGGCATGTTGGCTGGCCATTGTCATTCTGGCTTAGCATGTGGTGCGCCTCCTCCCAGTACAGCCATTGTACGCAACCAGGAGGCCTCTGCCACAGAGAACACTGATACTGAGCAGCAGAGTTCAGCTTCCTTTCTCAAGCAGAAGTGGTGGAGACTTTCAAGGGAGTTCTACTTTGGCCCCTGGGCCCCCATTGAAGGCAGGGCGCAAGTCCTAAAAAAAGAACTGGGGATACTAACAAGTTAGGCAGTATGCAGGTGACACCATGGCGTGTGACTCACAGTGTGTGATATTACGACATGTGACATAACAGGAAGTGACATCACAACCCATGACCTCACAGAAAGTGACATCACAAGAAGTGATATCAGATCTTAAGATCTCACACATATGTCTAGTTGGCCTATTGGAAAGGCGGGATTTTACCTCTAGAGTCTGCTTGCCATTCTCCAGAATCCCGTCACAGGTCGACTAGAACTTTTTACCTGCATAGAGTGAATTAGGCAATCTGCCATATGAGAATAAACAAAATTTAGACTCCCAATTGCTTTCCCCAAGAACCACTGACCAAAATTAAATTTAAAGGTTTATTACATAACCAAAAATAACTGAAGGTACAAGCACCTCAGCAAGAGGTTCAAAAGATAAACAGGCACTAATACAAACATAATCCTACGAAAAAGCCTCAAGCGATTGATGAATAATACAAGGATCAATTCCAGAACCATCAGACTGAACAGGATTGCTATAACCTGAGTTCTGGTACTCATCAGTCTAATAGACATAAATTCAAATTAATCTGTCCCTACACTATACTAAGTGACATCCCTACTCAACAATAACTCAACCTAACCAAAGGTGTCAGCAGCGGTGACTTCCAAAGAAGTTCACTCACTTCTCTCCAAGACTATAGAATCCTCAATTATAGCTAAGCTCTTTGCCAAGCCCAACCACTCTCTCTGACTCCTCAGCCCATCTGCTCTGCTTCCACCCTCGGGGCACTGTCCCTAATACAAAACCCCACAATGTGAGCGACACGCCTTCAGGTACGCCCCTCTCGAAGGTGTTAACTTCCAAAATTTTCCAGTATGGCTCCGATCCATCTTTGATTTTGGAAAAAGGGGGTGGTGATGGACAGAGTTTCTGAATGATGCAGAATACTCTTACCAAGTCAAGAGATCATGGTTTTAATCCATCACCTGTTTTTTAGCTCATTGCACCATCCCATCTGATCCATCCGATCCATCTTTGTCCAGCCGACGTCCTTGGGTCACAGACTCTTCATCGCTTTTAGTTGCTTCTTCAAATTCCTGGTCTACTCCTCCATGTCTGGGTCTAGCATTTCTAACTCTCATACACAATGGGCCCTTCTACTCTACAATCTTCTGGGTGATGCACCTGCAAAAGAATATACGCAAATAGGCTCACAGCCTAATAATGTTGCAACATTTTCTAAAACCTCTTTCATAAGCATTTCTACCGTTTATATGTTTAAGCAAAACATTTTCATACAGGCCTGCGCCATTTCCATGAACTAGGCCTCTGCTAGAGTTTTAGGCCTCACGTTTACATTAGCACTTCTCTGGGTTCACTAGGCCTTCAACCTTAACGACAAATGCATTTTTCTCTATTTTCGACTAATTATCGAGTAGGTAAAGCATGATTATACGTTTCAGTTTGTCAATCTGAAGGCACATTAGTAAATCAATTAAACACTCTTATCAATAGTGAAAGATTTCATTTCAAAAGCATCTCTACATTGCAACAAGTATGGATTTGCACCTTGTAACGTTGGTTCCGCACATTTTCCGATACCAATTTACTTTAGTACTTTGTCATACATTGCATCTAACCATGATTAAAGTCCTCTATATATGCGGGTGCTGACTACTCGTACATATGCTGCACCCCTATGAATTTCACTGTAAATGGCGCTCTCTCACTATCATAAGTACTTTTGAGCTCATTCCAATATTTACAGAATGAGGTTTTGGATTGAGATTGTGCCAAGATAGTAATGCAGCCCAGACACAAAGGGACTGGTTTACAAGCCCCTTGTGCTGCCGGTACATCACTTTTTCCCATTTAAAATTGGTGCAAGGGGCTTGAAAATAAGTCCCAAAATCTTGGTCTCAGCTTGTACATGTACTTTTTAAAACCCTGTGTATCAAAAAGGAGGGGAGATGGATCTATTCAAGATCCAAGGGCTCAAATTACCATTCAGGAAGAACCTCAGAATGGAAGGTCCAGCCGCAGTTAGAGCCCAAAAGGACAAGGTTTAAGCAAAGACAAACCCGGCTGTTCCTGTAGGTTAGTAGATAGAAAAAGTCAAGCGTAAGACGGCGGTCACAAGGAGGGGTAAGGTAGTGCTCAGTGGAGTGCTACCCTGGGTATCCAATATGTTGGTATTAATGGCCTCACACACCCTTGCGAGTGTCATGCTTCATCATTGGCGGTTGCTCCTCGTCGGGCAGGCGGTGCAATGCCCAACGGGCTCACCTCATAGAGGGGCTCTTTAACGGAGATCTTTTTACCAACTGCCTAAGGGTGAAGTGCGAGTGAGGGGCCAGAGGAGAACGGATAGTGTAAATAAGTGGTTTAAAATGTGGCACAAGGTACCGGAGAGCAATTTATTCTGGTGGTCCCTTGCCACAAGTAGGATTCCACGTAACGATCCAGAACTACAGTACATAACGTGAGGTCAACATGTTTCTCGCCTAGGTGTCAACAGTACCCAGTAGGATTTACATCAAGGGGAACGAACCATAGGGGTTTAAGGTTCTTAGAGCCTTGGTAAGCACGTGGTCTGCCTACCCATCTCTACTGGGATCCGGATAGTGACACCTAGACACCTTGACCTATAGGCAAGAGCTGTCCCATACAGGTAGTACAACTAATTTGAACTGATACTTAATAAGGTCATGTCTTATTTTAGATAGATGTAATTACTAGGTCCTGAAGAATCGCCGCCAATGTGCACAGGCGAGAAACATGTTGACCTCACGTTATGTACTGTAGTTCTGGATCGTTACGTGGAATCCTAGTTTTCCAGCGATCATAGGCTACTCACTGTTTTTACTTGTGGCAAGGGACCACCAGAATAAATTGCTCTCCGGTACCTTGTGCCACATTTTAAACAACTTATTTACACTATCCGTTCTCCTCTGGCCCCTCACTCGCACTTCACCCTTAGGCAGTTGGTAAAAAGATCTCCGTTAAAGAGCCCCTCTATGAGGTGAGCCCGTTGGGCATTGCACCGCCTGCCCGACGAGGAGCAACCGCCAATGATGAAGCATGACACTCGCAAGGGTGTGTGAGGCCATTAATACCAACATATTGGATACCCAGGGTAGCACTCCACTGAGCACTACCTTACCCCTCCTTGTGACCGCCGTCTTACGCTTGACTTTTCCTATCTACTAACCTACAGGAACAGCCGGGTTTGTCTTTGCTTTTTAAAACCCTGCCACAAAAAGATTGGCAACAAGGATGTGGCAGTAAATCTGCTCCTTTTAATTTGTTGCAACTTCTGCATTTTAAAATATGTTATGGGGTTCTGGCACCTGCTACAGAGCTCTTTGTGTGCCCAGTGACTGGTATGGAATAATAATAATGGTAAGGTAACTCTGAAGGTTAACGTATTTGCTGGAGACGTGTTTTTTTTAGTCTCAGTTCCGAATCAAAGAATTTCACGGTGGCCAGGTGAGGCATGTTTAGGGTGACGATATTTTGTGAAGCAAAAACCGGGACAGGCTAGAAATAAAAGTAGGACTAAAGCCTTCAAACCTTACTTCAATGTCTGGCCTGACCCGATTTTTGCAACGAGCCGCCTCCCCTCCTCCCCCTCCCCCCCTAGCCTCTACCCTGCTTACCTCTGCTCTCCTCACCTCTCTGCTGCAGCCAGGCGTGCATCACCCATTAGCACCGCCCCCTCCCCGTGTGTGCCAGCCTGGGCTGAGACAGATTTCCAGGCACACACACAGACAGTATTTTAGCTGCCAGCAGCACCCGAGTACTTCACTGGTCTTTAAAAGACCATTCACTTGTTAACGAGGTTTTGCTGTTTTTTCACCTCTTTTTAGAGCCCCTGCTTCTCCACTCTGCCTATGAATGGAAGAATTAGCCCCCCCGAAATTTTTATCAGTCCCTCCTCCGCCTCTAAATTTAGCTCTAGTTGCGCCTCTGGCTGCAGCAGACGTGAACCTGCGCTGCATGAAACTGATACATTATTGAATGAAGGCACGCATTTTAATTCCCCTTTGCAGGATGACTTTACCTTTGTCTCAAAAACCGGCACATGCATTTAAATTTAAGGAAAGCGTCAGGACACCGGGACAGTCCTCTTACAATCGGGACTGTGCAGAGAAATCCGGGACTTTGGTCACCCTAGGCATGTCCCAATCAGACCAGTCGGTCTGGTGGCTAAATTGCACAATTTGAAAACACAAAAACCTTAGATCAGTCCATGCTTCCCTGCTTTTTCAAGTTGTGTGGTCCTAGAAAACGCTTAGCCAGGTCAAAAATATGAAGTAAGCCAAACTGAAGAAACCAAACAACATTTACTTTTTTTTTTATTTCCAATACTTTTATTGTGGTATATACAAAGTGCAGTATACAGATACAGAGTCTCGGTCTCCCAAGGGTGGCAAAGGCAGTTAAGCAACCATTATGTGCCGTTAAGTTACATACGGCCGTTGTGCGCAAAAAACGTGTCCTCTCACTTAGGCATATATACATGGTCCATGACTTGGGGTTATTGTCCCTGGGGGAGTTGAGAAGAGGGTAGAAGAAAAAGAGAAAGAAGAAGTGCTAGGTAGGGGAAAAAAGGTGCTCGTTATGGTACCTCTAGGTGGGGGTTCCTCGTCCACGTGATGGTAGTTGAGTGTCTAGGGGGGTTTGTGCGATGACAAGTAGTTGTCTAGTGATTGCCACATTTCTGCGTTTGTGTGAGTCTTTGTTATATGGCCTGAGGTGATGGTGTCAGCTCCCCGTAGGAAGGTGATCCAATTGAACAACATCTTGAAGGATGCTTTCTCTGTGTTCTTCCAGTTGTTCAGGATTGTCTTGACTGCTGCGTTAAGCAGAAGATCAATTAGTTCTCTGTCTCTCTTTGCTTCTATTGTTGGCGACATGCAGGCTATCGCTAGTGTTTGAAAGTCCAGTTGCAGCGGAAAGTTTAGGGCGTTACTTATAAATTCTTTGATATTTTCCCAGAACTTCTTTACTTTCGGGCACAGGAATAGCAGGTGTTCTAGGTCACCCCTGTGTTTGTTGCAATCCCAGCACACATCGTTTTCTCTTAGTCTGCAAGCTTTGCCGGGGTCCGGTATAGCCTGTGGAGCAGCCAGAATTTCGTCTGGGCTACGGTCAAGGTTACCTTCTTGTGTGTAGCGGAGGACATAATTTCTCTCTTTCCTTGTCTGCAAGTCCTTTACCCATGAGGGATTCCCAAAACCCCATGGCTTTGTTGTTGAGGGTGGATTTCCCAGGGTGTAGCAGTTTGTAGAGGTGTGATGTTTGGTGGCCTATCTTGTTTAGGTTTTCTGCGTATTGCAGTATTGAGGGAGTATTGTTGTTGAGCCCTGCTTTTGTGATTGCTACCTTAATCTTGAGGAAATTGTAGAATTCTATGTCAGCCAGGTTGTGTGCAGTTTTGATTGAGTCAAACGTGTTTTGTGTGTAATTGTCGCTTATCTGCTTGGCGGTAGAGATTCCGTGTCTGTACCAGCCTGTCATGTTAAGTATTCTTCCCTTGTATTTTATTTTCGGGTTGAACCAGAGCGCCTCCCATCTGGTGTTTTTGATGCTCGTGTCCATCAGCTTGTCTACTTTGAGGAGAGCGTTCCTCGTGTTCTTGAGAACTTGGTTGTTGGTGATTTCAGGGTGCCTCTTCGCCGTGAGCAGGGCTATGGGGTCGAGCCCTCCTAGGATTCTCCTCTCTAGGGCGAGCCAGGCTGGTGTGTAGACTTGTTCGGGGTTTAGCCAGTGCAGTCCTTGTTTGGCTAAGCATGCTGTGTGGAAGGCTTTGAAGTCTGATACATTTAGTCCCCCTAGGTTTTTATTCAGCCTGAGTTTTTGTAAGCTTATTCTCGGTCTTTTGTCTTTCCATAGGAAGTTGTTTATGAGCTTGTCTAAGCGTTTGTGGAAATCTTCCGTGTTGAGCAGGGGAAGCATGTTTAACATGTAATTGACCATGGGGGTTAGCATCATCTTGATCGTTTCCACCCTTCCTCACCAGCTGGTGAACTTCGGTGACCACGACTCCAGTTTCCCTCTCAGTTTTGTTAGGAGTGTCTTTTCGTTGTGATCTAGTGTGGACTTTGAAAGCCGTTGTCCTCCATTTATCCGTGATTCTGAATCTGGTTGGCCCAGTGAAGCTGAAGGTTATGTTATTCCTTCTCAGGGTGTCTCTCATGGCTAGGAAGCCTTTACGGATTTCTACCGTTTGTGGTGAGAAGTCTTGAGTGAGGATTATTTTGTTGCTTTCCCACTTTAGGTTTGGATTCTTCCTTGCTAAGACGAAGATCGCCTCCGTGTGGCTTGATCGGAGTGGGCAGCATATGATTGGCCTTGGGCCTTTACCTTGGGGCGGTTTCAGGGCTGGCACTCTGTATGCCTTGTCTATTTCAAACTGCCTCTCGAAATTGAGGCCCGTTAGCTGCGGTATTATGTCTTCCAGCATGGTAGTGAAATGTAGATGAATGTCGCACACAGTTCTGTATATTTATTCAGGATATATACGGTATGTGTGCTGCTCTGTATTAATGCCTGCCTAGCATTTTTAATGAACTATGAAAAGAGGCCTAACACCACATGGGCTGTTAGGACTACAGTGCGCACTACTTGGTCTGAATTATAAACATTCATGCAAAACTTTTTTTTAATTCATCAGCTTTATATTCAATATATTTTTTCAAATGTTAAACCAACAATTCAATCGAATATTCATTTCAACAAATCATATTACACTTGCAATATGCATTTCTGTTCGTATTTCATGAACAACCACCCAATGCATTTCGGGACGTTCTTGTCCCTTCGTCAGGGGTTCCTGTTGTAGACTGAAAAAACAAGGAAACAATATATAAACGATGCCTTATCACATGTTTAGAGTAAACAATTATATAACCCTATCAAACATTAAGCAGTGTATTATTACCGTTCCTTCATTACACATATAACTTTGGTGTTATTTCATAGTAGGCACATAGTCATTAGTAGAAAAATCAGGACATAAGTACAAATTCGCTATCCATTGTAAATAACAAGTATATTGACTCTCAATCATAGAACCTATACAAAACTAATTTGTTAAACTTTTATCAGTGTGATCATACTTGTATGCCTTGCAAAGATTTGAAAACCTCTGTCTCCATAAGGAGATGTGAATAAACCAGTCACTCTAGTTGCTGAATTTTACACATGTACTTTACACATGTATGTTAAAAAATACGTGCTCACCTCAACAAAAGAGGACAATCGTCGTGGTTGAGTAACCATGAAATTTTTAAATATAGCCCACTCTGTTAAGAAACAAGATTATACTGTCAGCGCCAACGAAGTATATCACTAAAAGTTTCATGTAGCCAATGTGTAAAAAGGCTCACCTCTAACAAGACGAAGTTGTATCAACCTTCTCGAAGCGGTCTAAAAGTTGTCCGTACCTACAAAAGTAAAGGTAACATCAGTTACTTTAAGTATATAACTTGTTTATAAATCCGAAGCGACTGACACATACGCTTACCTCTTGAACAAACGGAGACGCCAAAAACTAACACGCCTGGCTGATTCGATGATGCACTTCCGTGTCATCATACTCAGTTTATATGCACGACTTCCGGGTGAAAAACATAAAAATTGACGACCGACTATATTTATTATGAGCTAGTGACTCTTACTGATGTGAAAGTACCGCAAATATTGGAAATATATGTGTAGTCACCGTTTGCTATGTTATATGTGTAATGAAGGAACGGTAATAATACACTGCTTAATGTTTGATAGGGTTATATAATTGTTTACTCTAAACATGTGATAAGGCATCGTTTATATATTGTTTCCTTGTTTTTTCAGTCTACAACAGGAACCCCTGACGAAGGGACAAGAACGTCCCGAAATGCATTGGGTGGTTGTTCATGAAATACGAACAGAAATGCATATTGCAAGTGTAATATGATTTGTTGAAATGAATATTCGATTGAATTGTTGGTTTAACATTTGAAAAAATATATTGAATATAAAGCTGATGAATTTAAAAAAAGGTTTGCATGAATGTTTATAATTCAGACCAAGTAGTGCGCACTGTAGTCCTAACAGCCCATGTGGTGTTAGGCCTCTTTCCAGCATGGTTGGGCATGATCCTGTCTTGTCCTATGTGCCTTCTGGGATGCCCAGAATACGGATGTTCCCCTTTCTCGCCCGGTCATCCTGTTCGGCCAGCTGTCTTTGCAGCGCTTTAGCGATTTTGGCGTTTTCTGTTAGCGTCTTTTGGCTGTTCTGTGATGCATCTTCGATGTCACTAATGCGCTTCTCTGCCGCTTCTATTCTTCAGTTGGTACTGTGTAGGTCTGCCCTTATCACAGTTAGTTCTAGCTGCATATTGTCTATGGTGATTTTTGTCGACATAGCTAGTTCAATCCCTTCATTGACCTTCTTTAGGATCATGTCAATTGTAGTTTTGTTTTTGTTTTTCATTGGTGATTCTGGTACCTCTTTCCTTGGTTTTTTCGAGTCGTTGCTGTTTTTCCCGTCGTGGTTTGCCATTTCTGCTAGACCCCTTCTTGTTTGGAAGCTTCCTAGTCGGTCTTCTTTTTGGACTGTCTTTGACGTTCTGCTTAGCTGTCTGTCCTGTGCTGTAGGGTTTGTTCTGTATCTGCTCGGCTCCCTGATGCTCCTAGTTCTCGTTTTGGCCTTTGCTCCTGCCACTTCTTATCTCTGGTGTGCTCTTTTTGGTCTGTAGTGGCTCTTTTGTGTCTTTATGAAGGTGTGTTGCCACCTTGTACGGACTCCCACTCCCTTGATTTTCCGTATACTATTAGCCCTGTGTTTCCTTTGGTTGTGCTGCTTTTCTTGGTTCGTCTCCCTATAGTTGAACAGTTCGCTCAAATCAGCTGCTTGACCATTCCTTTGCTGGTGTGTTGCTTAGCGCTTCTCCGAAGTCTGTTTACCACTTCGTTTCCGTTTTCCGTCTGTGGCTTGCTCCTCCCTCTTAATGCGGCTCTCTTATTTGCGATTCTAGCCCTGTCTCCCTGTGCGTGGTCGGCTATGTCGTTCGAGCATTCATTTTTCTAGCCAAAGATGTCCGCCACTAGCTTAGCTTCTTTTTCGCTTTTGTGATGCAGTATGGCGGTTCATGCAGCTCGAGGGCAGGCGCACTAGCTAGCTGTTAGTTTGTCTGCTCTTTTTCTTCCTGCGCTTCTAGCTTCCTTAGTCGTACCTTCTGCCTCCCAGTCGTGCACGGTACCTGGTGAGAGCGCCTCTCTTTCTGCCCAAGATGGCCACGCCCGTTGTTGTGATCCTGTGTGCGATCGGCAGTGTTGTACAGAACAGCCTCTGACATGCAGTAGCGTCTGAAGTACAGTGGCGTCTCTTCGCTCTTTGGCTTGTGCGTTCCGTTTCTCACCTGCTGTCGCCGTCACCACCTCGTCTTTGCTCCACCGGCAGCCCTCGTTGCTCGTGCTTTGCTGGTTGCGGGGTGGACGCCTGATGTTCTCCTAAGATGGCGGCCTACAGCTAGCTTTCGGTTTCTATCCAAGATGTCTGCCGCCAGCTTTAGCTTCGTTTTCACTCTGGGATGCTGTATCTCGGTACCTGCAGCTCGAGGGTGGGCGCGTTGGTCACCTGTTCTCTTGTCAGCTCCTTTCCTTCCTGTGTTTCTAGCTTTTTTTTTGTCGCACCTTCTGTCTCCCAGCGCGGTCTCTGGTACGGGTGGTGGCGACGTCTCGCGTTTTGCCCAAGATGGCGGCGCCTGTTGTTGATTCGCTTTCACCTGTTCGCGGCTGCCTCTTGCCGATTTGGTCTTAGATTTATATCTCTGGCTATTTTCGTGTCTTACGCCGTGGTGTGGTTGGCTGGTGGTCCGAATGTGTGTCCACCGGTTCTTCTGCCGTGCTTCCACCGCTTGCTCCGGGTCGTTCTTCCGCTATCGCAGCATGGCCGATCCGCCCGTCCCCGTCTCGTGTGTGAAAACCCTTCTTTGTCTTGCTTCTCCGTAGTTGTGAGGCTTCTTTTTGGACTCTTTCAGCTCGCTCGTTGTTCCGATGACCCGGGCTCTGCTTTAGATCTGGGTCGGACTTGTCTGGTTGATCTGTTTCGAGTTTTTTCCCCCCAGGGTATGGAGGCAAAAGGACCTAGGCGCCCGTCCTCCTCGTTGCCATCCAAGCCACGCCCCCCCCAAACAGCATTTACGCTAAAGAAATTTCACACGGGAGTGGAAACCGACAGGTAACGTAAGCAGAACCCTGCTGTTTAGCAACATGTGACGTTGCAAGTGTAAATTGTTACATATGGGATTATAAAAAGTAGCTTACGGATACTAAATGAAACCAATAACATCACAAAGAGAAACAAACCGAAATTGCAAAACGTTTGTCCTAATTACATTTTTCTCACCATTGAGGGAAAAAATAGAACTTGATAACATTTTCCAGCAGAGGGCGCAAAATGTCCACCGTACGATTAAGCGCCTGTCAGCCGCGCTGTGTGTGAAGCCTCGTGTCGGATCTGGCGCTCTTCCTTTCCTTCAAAGATGAAGACGCCACAGGATCCATCTGCAATTCCCACACAGCCTCTGCGAGGTTTTGATTCCTGATACAGTTCTGACTGTGAGGCGGCTTTGGCCTGACGAGCGTGCATCCACTTACAACCTTAGTCAGGCTGCTTGAAGCAAAGCCCTGGTTTCAGAAAAGGTTAGTGTGAATCCTCGTAAGAAAGGGACAGAGGAAATGATCATTAAAAGAAGTTGCTGTGAAATCAGCCCTGGTTGGGTTCCATTCCAGCCTGTGAAGGAGCCATGTCTGTCGCCGCCGCACTGCAGCGTGATGCGAAGGGGCCGTGAGTTGCTGTGTTTCATCTTTCTGGCTGGCTTGAATGCCCCCGTGAATATGCTAAGACTCTTTGATAAAGGAGTCACCCCGTGCAACAGACAGCCCTTACAGTTTCTCAACGGGTGGCATGTAACCAAAATAAAATAAAATATAAGAATTTTCATGCATTTGACATAAGAAGAGGTTGTGCATTCATAAACGAAAGGGCTCTCCAAATCTGCTACTTGTCCGTCAGCAGTGAAATTTCTTTACTTAAGGGGGGATATTTACAAGAAATTGCTGGAGCGTGGTGTTACGCCAAATTTGACAAGGCCATGCTCTGACATTTTCAAAACGCAGGAATGCACCATATTTACAAAAATATGGTGCACCCCTGCGTTTCCCATAGCACTGGCGCTGAAAAAGCTGCTTTGTGCCAGCAGTGGCACCTTTACGCGATGTTGCAAGGGTGCCTTCACTGCAAGGGGGATGGTTTAAGTGCAGGAAGGGACACCTTCCTGAACATAAAAAATCAATAATGGCGATTTGCACTTTTTATGTATGCTGCAAATGCAGCACACATAGAAAGATCAAAAAATTAGGAGAAATTAATAATTTCTCCACGTATTGCCTTTCAAAGACCAGGCATTACCTGGCCTTAGTTTTTGGTGCTGCCCCAGCCTTGTAAATCTGGAGCAGCTTAAAAAAGTAAGTGGTGTTGCGGTGGTACGCTTACTGCAAAACCCATTGCCGGCCCTTTGCCGCAGCAGACTGCGGCGGAAAGGGGCATGTTTACAAGGTGGTGTTAAGCCACAAGTGGCTTAGTGCCACCTTGGAAATATGGGGAATGGTGCAACACCACCGAAGCGTCAGAATAGTGACCCTGTAGTGTGCAAAATAACTTTCATGTTTATGGTTATGTGTGTACTGGGATGGCAAGGATTTGTGTGCCTCCTCGAGCCATCCTTTTATGGGTGGTCTGCCCCATCCCCATACTACTTGAACCTACATGGCTGAGGAGTGATGACAATAACAGGAATGACCGCTGCGTATGCCCAGTAAGTCTGTAAAGAAATTACTGTAATCACAATCACTGTTGGTTTGGGATCAGTGCTCACAAGTGCCTTTCGTCCTCACCTCGGTGATTGTAAAACACTGTTCACAATACATGCCCAATGATGCCCTCTCAATGGAAATACGAGAATTGCTTGGTGGTGCAGAAAGAGAGCTGAATACCAGATCATACACACACTCCTATATGTTTGACAGTACAATGGTTTTCAATCACTATTGCAATCTAAACAAATGCAATGCAGCCAATGACCCCACTGAAGTACTTCAAGAAGGCATTAACACATCGGAAGTGTTCAAATCTTTGGCCATGAAAACAATCTGAGTCTCCTTGTATAGGATTAAAGTTTCATAATTCCTTCAAAGTTGAATATCTCCCTACCTACCACAGCATGCTAGTGATATGGTGTCGATTTGCTCAGAGTCCAGGAAGGAAAGATAATGGACAAGGAGAAAGGACAAGGTGGAGGGTCCCATAAAGTTGAAATCAAATGGTAGAGCATCTGTGCTCACAAGGCAGTCGCAACTCACACTCACCTGCACCTCAAGACCTGGTGTTGGGCAGCCCTGCTCCGATCTTTCTTGTGTTATAAAGATGGTGTCTTGGCTTTCTGAGATACTGTCCTTCAAATCTGTTGACTTCCACATGGCAAGGTGAGCAGAAGCCAGAGAGGCCAGCTGAGCTCCAGTATGGCATCAGGCTTAGATAAAATGACCAGATCTCAGGTCTACATCCTCCAGCACGCATGCCTTCAATTGTCTGCTAGGGAGCATTGCCGAAAGAGTAGAGTCAACAAGGCTGATATGGCAGTACACCCACTGCAGCACAACCAGATGGTCCCAGGCAAAGAAGAAATGCAGTAAGGGCCATCATTTCTGCTGGCAGGACATTATGTAGCCTGAGTGCAGCAACCTCCTTCGAAACATGTCCAAATCACCCTAACTGACAGGTGGGAAAGCCGATTTTTAAATGTTATTAGATCACCTCTTCGTTCGCCTACAGTGTAGGGTGCCTGATATTTACAAGTGTAACATGTGCAAAATTTAAGGCAAGACCCTAAAAGCTATTTTCACTGGCAGGGTTGGAGCTGGATCCAACAACATTTTAAAGAACACATTATAAAGTTTAATTGATCACTTTTGAGAAGAAATGGTAGCATAGTCATGCATCGCTATCAGCAGATCCGTCTATTTGTGGCTGCATCTCTGTCAGAGGTGCCACCTGTCTGTGGTCACATCACCATCAGATGTTCTTCCTGTGTGTGGATAGTCGTGTAGCCCCTCAGATGAGACACTGTGTGTGGTCTTATCAGCAAAAAAAGGTTCGGCCTGGGCATGGCTGCAGCACAAGCAAAAAACCAGAGAATCTGCGTGGGTGTGAGCCTGGAGAATCACCAAGTGAAGGGCACAACTGTTCGCACTGTGATTAATCCTTTACCTGGGACGTCACTCCCATCTGCTTGACAACCGGCAAGGTGACTGGGCCGATGCAGGACTGCCAGATCAATGTCTGCCGGACGAGTGCCCCAGCAGCTGGTATAGAGATGCCAGGCAGAACTGCAAGTTAGTGCCATTGCACTAAAGTGGGATACTGTCAAAGCTAGGCTGCTACTGGGAGTATACTGAGCCACCACAGGTGGTAAGAAAGTGTAAAAACTGAACTGTGAGACTGAGCACTGGCACGTAGAAGAGAAATCTCATCTGAGACGTTATCACATTCATACCCTATCCTGAAGGGGGCACTAGCAGGTATACCAGAGGGAGAGTCAGTGTTTGATTTGAGCCGGGTGTTCCTAGTGCTCAGCACCGGCAATTAATTGTCAACACTATTCTTATGACAGTCTGCCACATGGTGGCGCTGCTCATCTAATTTAGAGAGGAGCAGGACAACGTTTGTTTATGAATACAATATACAGAAAATAATTACTAATACCTGTCTCCCCAGTCATTCCTTTAGCTTTGGAGACCTGGATTAATCTTAACTGTTGCACTTGCAGGTGAGAGAGATGGTTATTAGTTATTGTGGTACCAGTATTGGCAGCGATGATGAGGCAATGGGTGGTGCAAGCTGCAGTGGCATCCTGCAGTGCTCTGGCACTTATTATTTTACAAATTAAACACGGGGGAGATTGCAGATTGAGATGCAGCCCTTCGTATTGGGCACCCAGAACACTAAACTGTGTTGTTCCTATATTCATGGCAACGGCAAAGGACGCCAATCCCAATGGTTGAGGCCCAGTAACCAGAAAGAGAACATATAGGGTTTAGTGCTGGTGCCCTAATGACTCTGCATGGATTTCTGAGCAAAAAGTATGATGCATACATTTTAGCTTCTATAAAAGCAAATATTTAATTGTTATTCATACTACTCTAACTTCGAATATGATACAAATATCTGGAGATTTCTTGATTTTTTTAAACTTTACCAGCAACTATAGCATTACTGATTAGGAAATTGTCATTGCACGGGTCCAAATTCAACTTCAGATGAGTGTGGTTACAAGATGAGGCCAAGTTAAAACACATGCAGCTCTATGCTGTATTAAGAAAGGCACGTTCGGCCTGCTCTTCCTCGCTAAAAAATCGCTCCTTACCCGAAGTTCACACCATTTATCGCCCAGTGGCGCTCACATGTATTAGAACCTCAAAACGCAAATGTTGGCAGCACGGGGACACTAATTAGCACCTCATTTGCATACAGAAACTTGGAAGGAATTTCGAAATCTGGTTCCAAAGCTGTCATATGCTGAGAAATGATCTCTTATTATGAGGTGGCATTCATATGAATACCTGTAACCCTGCACCTGCCACCTGGAGAATATAAAAAAAGCATGAACAAATATGGAGCTGCACATTAGTCTGGGGAAAAAC
The DNA here is from genome assembly GCF_964261635.1 of Lissotriton helveticus. Lineage (NCBI taxonomy): Eukaryota > Metazoa > Chordata > Amphibia > Caudata > Salamandridae > Lissotriton > Lissotriton helveticus. Next base: position 977,297,933 of record NC_136072.1, on the reverse strand, counting down.
ATTATATTGATTTCACTGTGGTGCATTCATTAATAATTAGCCCTAGACGGTGCACTTTTGAAACGCGATAGCTCAAGCTTTCTTTAAAATTAAGGTGGTTCCTTATTGATGGCGATTTTGTATGTGTAATTATGCGGCTTGGTGAGTGAGTAAATGCAACGAGTCACAGGGCCAAGGAATGGATGGTTGATGGCTGCAAAAATGTGTGAGTGACTGAATATTTTAGTGCACAGATGGATAAATGGATGAGTGAATGAGTGACTGGATGGGTGAGTGCCTGAATGGGTGAATAAGAGAGTGAATGCAAACATGGATGGATGAGTCAATCGACGAAAGAATGAAAAAGTGATGAGTTAAGTTAGAGTATTGATGGAAGAATTGCTGATAATAAGTGAGTGCATATTCTCTATATTCTAGCAATGCACCCTGGCTATTCTGCATTTTGACATGCCATTGCAGAATAATTGCCATTTAAACCCATGAAACCCCAGGTATTACACAGGGTTTAGTCATGGACAGCCACGGCCGGCAGTGGGAGGAAATGCAGGGCGGTGACGTGGGGAGGGGGAGGGGCAGGGTGGGGGTAGTAATGTATGGATTACGGAGTTTTACAGGTAAGTAAACATTTAAATAAATAAAACGAATTTCGTTGAGTACACTGCATCCCAAAATGCGATGCAGTGCGCGCAACGTTATTCGTTTTATTTATTTAAATGTTTACTTACCTGTAAAACTCCGTAATCCATACATTACTACCCCCCACCCTGCCCCTCCTCCCCACGTCACCGCCCTGCATTTCCTCCCACTGCTGGCCGCGGCTGGTCATGGACTAATCCCTTGCTTTGCAGTTCAGCAACAACCCAATCAAAGGTGGACAAGAAGATGCAAGTCAACAGTTCAAGGACTGTATAAAAATGCAGACCATTTGAATGTATTGAGGTCATTCCCATTTTTGGGCATTTTGTGACCCTTGAGTTCCAACTTATGCCTTCAATTTATTTCGTCTCCTGCTTTTCCAGTTCAGGGCAATCATTGAAGTTGTCCTTGCCTAAATTCATAGCCAAGGGCCAGAAGTACACTTTTACCCACACGCACTACTGATTTACTACAGGCAGGGACAGTTTAAGAATTTTGGGTGCCCTGGGCAAACATATTTTGGGGTAACCCGTTCGGGACACCTTTGAATTTATGATCCAATTTCAGCTCTTTCATGCCCTCTTAGTCCAGGTCACTGATGGTGCATATGCACACTAGTCCAAATTCTAAATGAGTTTGCATCCACTGTTCAGGGACAGTGTTGTATTCCAAATAATCTATGTGACCCCTAACATGTCTCATATGTGAGGTCCTGTTTCAGTTGAAAAGAAACGTTTTGTATGGATACTGCATGGTTTTGAAAAACATAAATACATTTCTCTGCTAGACGTCTGTGATGGGGTAAAAAATACATTAAAGGAAAATGGTTTTCGATTCAATCTATGTTTATGAATCATTAAAAGTCATCAGTACTGTTTGCAGAACAATCTGACTCGGGCAGAGAGCCGACAATACTGTGAGGAGGGCTCCTGAAATGGCGATGCAGCGCGCGCAACGAAATTCGTTTTATTTATTTATTTGTTAACTTACCTCTAAATGGCCGTATTCGGTAGTATACTACCCCCCACCCTGCTCCTCCCCCGCTCCTCGTCAGCGCCCAGCAGCACTCTCACCACGGGCTGCTACTGGTTGGCTCATTTCCCTTCAAACCTATCACTGGCAGGAGAGTAATCAAAAAAGCAGAAGCATCCAGACACACACACAAAACCCATCTGAAAACCTAAGTAAACTATTAAACAGCAAACAGCCTCAAAATATGCTAAAATGCAGCTTTGCCTTGAGGCATTTTATATCTTTCGCTGTAATGGGTACCCAACAAAAGCAAAAAATGCATAAAATAAATATCCTAGGGCAGCGTCCACAACCTGTGTAGTGGAATAACTAAAATCAAAGAACAGCGGGAAACACGTCAGAGGTTGTCATAGATACTGCGGCGGAGCATTGTCAATGACAACAAGAGAGTGAAAAACAATCCTAATGCCCAAAGCGTCAAAGAAATGTGAGCATCTTCTTGAAAGTTAAATGCACTCACAGGAGAGAAAGACTGACACCGTTTTCATATTATCATTTCGCATTGCTTACTTTTTGTTGCTAATCATCTTGTATGTCACGTAAGCTGATGTGCTACCCTGTGACATGTAGCTTCATCCAGGATTCCCACTAGCTGTGTAAAACTTGCGCTAAATCTTCACAATCCAGACAGTAACAAAAACACACAGACAGATTCCATGTTTAGAAACCCTCTGCTGACATGCTCCTATTCCAAAGCTTTATTTTTTACAAATTGTACAAAGAGGTGCAGGGGTGTGTGAAATTTGTGTCATTTTGCTCTTTGTCAAATAATGCGTAACCATTTGACATGCATATCCATCACGTAGCACTATAGTTGAGTGTGAAATGTGTCCTTGCTTCAATTTTGGATGCGAAAACCTATTTCACACAAAAAAGTGAGAAAAAACAATTGGTGTGAGCAGCAGGCTTGTGTTCTGGCTGTTTGTTTTATTACTAAGCACTTGTGGTAAAGAAATTGCCAAAAACGACATGGAATGCACAACAAGGTGTACTGTAATTCTTGGAATTTTGTGTAACCAGTGTCGTACGAAATTTCCAGAATCTACACAAATTGTGCCGGCGTAATTTCCATTTTAACTGGGCCTACATACTTTCCAAGGTGGAGAAAACATTTCTTGAAACATCGGAAAGGTAAAAGGTTTGACTGTGGCCCAGGAGAATGAGTTGAATTAGCAGCTTTTAACATAGACTTGCAACACTGCAGACGCATTGGCTGAACTGTAGACTAGGCTGGGCAATGGCTAATGCCAATGTATTCATTGCAAGAAAGATACAAAGCGGAAGTCACTGCATCACCTCGTGACTCCTATTCCCTTCATCGGAAAGCAGCAAGGACACGTGTACTGTTAGGTGTGCAAAGATGCAAAGGAAGTCCCTGAAACGATGCATGATGGTGAAAGTACATGGACAATAGCATACAGAGACTGCACTGTAAGGTGTGCAAAAATGCAAAGGAAGTCCCTGTAAAGATGCATGATGGTACGAGTACATGGCCAGTAGCATACAGAGACTGCACTGTTAGGTGTGCAACGATGCAAAGGAAGTCCCTGGAAAGATGCATGATGGTGAAAGTACATGGACATTAGCAAACAGAGACAACAGAGTCATGAGCGTGGAATGGAGATATGTTTGAGGGAGCTGTACTCCTCGGCGGTAACTAGACACAATATGGAATTCAAAATATAGAATGGACAGAATATCGAATTCAAAATATAGAATGGACATAACATCGAATGGACATAACATCGAATGGACATAATATAGTGGTTAATAATATTGACATGCAGGTAAGTAATATCGACTGTCAAAATATAGAATATTTAATAATATCGATTTTTTAAAAGTGTTTTTTATGTTAGTACATGTGTTAAAAGTGTATATTATTTTTGTAATGTATGTTTAATTTTTTTAAAGTAATGAATTTTATGTTATTTAATTTTTGCGTAATTTAATTCCATAGCGGGTTGTGGATTTATAGGGGAATAGGGTGGGAAGTCATTTAATTATAGTAAATAAAATAATAATTTTTAGGAATTATTAATTATTTTTAATTTAATTTTGCGTTTTAGTTGTGTTGCAGGTTGTGGGTGTATAGGGGAATAGGATGGGAAGTAATTTAATTGTAATTAAGTCATTATTGAAATTATTTTTGTGTATTGATAATTATTTTATTGATATTAATTGTTTTTTTTATTAGTTAATAAAATTTTGGTATTGATAAATATTTGTTGTTAATTAATTATTAATAGGAAATGAATTTGTTATACATATTTATTGGTATTTATAAATAATTAATTATTAAATATGTTGTCATTGGTAATTAATTTTAATACCTTTTTTATTGGTATTGATAATTAATATATTCTTATTTAAATATTAAATCATTACTTTCCTTACTGTTGCACTCACTGGAGTGGGATTAGTAATTTTTACCCCTACGCTATCCAACACTTTCCCTACTGTTGCACTCTCTGGAGTGGGAATAGTAATTTTTACCCCTACGCTTTCCAACACTTTCCTTACTGTTGCACTCTCTGGAGTGGAATAGTATTTTTTACCCCTACGCTTTCCAACGATTTCCCTACTGTTGCACTCTCTGGAGTGGGAATAGTAATTTTTATCCCTACGCTATCCAACGCTTTCCCTACTGTTGCACTCACTGGAGTGGGAATAGTAATTTTTACTCCTACGCTTTCCAACACTTTCCCTACTGTTACACTCTTTGGAGTGGAATAGTAATTTCTACGCCTACGCTATCCAACGCTTTTCCTACTGTTGCACTCTCTGGAGTGAGAATAGTAAGTGTTACCCCTACGCTATCGAACGCTTTTCCTACTGTTGCACTCACTGGAGTGGGAATAGTAATTTTTACCCTCCCTCTATCCAACGCTTTCCCTACTGTTGCACTCACTAGAGTGGGAATAGTCATTTTTACCCCTACGCTATCCAACCCTTTCCCTACTGTTGCACTCTCTGGAGTGGGAATAGTAATTTTTACCCCTACACTATCCAAGGCTTTCCCTACTGTTGCACTCACTTGAGTGTGAATAGTAAATGTTATCCTCCCGCTATCCTATGCTAAAACTATTGAATATTTTTAATAATATTAAGTTAATATATATATATATATATACATATTTATATATACAAAATTATGTTTTTTTCCTTAAATTAATTATTTATTAAATGTAAGGTTATTTAAGTATTTTTAAGTATGTTTTAGTTAATTATATTTATTATTTGATTAATTTGACATTACTTTTATGACATTTACAAAATTCGATATTTTAACTAACTATATTATTTACAACGATATTTTGGATTCGATATTTTTGTACTTACCTGTTTGTAGATAGTAATTCGATATTCTGGCATTCCATATTTTGTCCACTATATTTTGGCAGGTCGATATTTTGCTCTTCGATATTCTGTCAGTGATCTTTCCTCGGCACAGGGGCTCACATTGTAGCTGACGAGAGATGTGTATTCAACAGCTAGTGCAAAGTAATGTAGTGTTCTCATTATTCTTGTCATTGCACCAAGAATCATTAATATCCATTTTACACCATAGTTTCAGAAGATCTTACTTCATCTCACAGAAATGTGTAACTATATCTGCAGATTTTCACAATATTTCCAGAGATATGGGCTGCCTAAATTGAGTAGAATACTGCACAAAGGTTATTCCTTATGACAAGAATGTTGTTAGGAATATAAAGGGCCATACCAACATGGAGGGATAACAGAGACGATTGCTCCTTTGCTGACCCTTACTTCCCTGAAAATGTAGGGGGGGAAATGGAATCCTAAGCTGTGAAGAAAACGTCTCTACTGTCATAGCCATCATTATAAACCTTATATGAAAAGGTTGAGTGTAAATTAAACCGAAATATCACATCTAAATCCAAATGATATCAATATATCTTGATTTAAATCATTGCCTTATTCATTTTCATTATCATATATCCATTTACTATCTCATAGAATTCAAGAACTTTGCAATATGCTTCCAGAATAAATAGAAAGTCCTTTCATCCAGATGCATTAGAGGGTGTGCACAATCATATGGCATAACATATATTGAGTAATTGGTCCATTGGTCTTTCTTTGAATGATTTCCTCCGTTATAGATTATATGCCTTATTGGGGATGATTCCCCCTGGTTCCAATTCAGTTGTTGGTTACCAAGGTTTACCATTTAATAATTTCATTCATTCCAAATGATATTATGAAAAGTTTACCAACTTCTCCAGTAAAACGAAATCCGCCAACACGTGTTTCGCCTGGGGCTTTTTCAAGGCTGTCTTTGCAGAGAAACAATAAATCATGCAATGGTTCCATAACTCATAATTTAAATGTGAGTTCACCATTTGTCCACCCCAAAAAACCTAATGCGACCTCTAATCATGCAATACCGTGTTTGTCCCTTATACACTTATACATTTACTCAGTCTTCAAAACAGATTCCTATACATATAATACTTTTTTAAATATAGAAGCAAACCACATTCACTGGATGATGTCATCAGTGATGTCATTTTAGATGTCATCAGTGATGTCATCAGTGATGTCACTGACCATGTCATGAATGATGTAATATGTGACATCATCAGCAGTGGTTTGCGGGTGCGTGAGTTATAGTTAGTACAACGAACTATAACGGAGGAATTTCAATGGTTTTGTACGAGTGAAATGTCCAGCTAACTATGACATCCCTAAAACCTATGGTTTTTTCAGTGAAATTGTAAGGTTTTTTAAATGCAAATCCCTAACTATAACATGTCTGAAACCTATTGTTTTTTCAGTGAATTTCAAAGGTTTTTTAAATGATAATTCCCAACTATAACATGTTTGAAACCTATGGTTTTTTCAGTGAATTTCAAAGGTTTTGTAAATGACAGTTTTTAAATGTATTCATTCTTATATTTATTTTTTTGATATTGATTTACTACATTTTTTAAAACTATTTATTTTTAGATATTTTATTTTTTAAAATACATTATAAATACATTATACATTACATTACAAAATATACTTTCTCAGAATGAATTACTTTAGTTTAAATACTTTGCAAATAGGCAATAGACTTTTATGTACAGTAGTTACAGTTGTTGCAATGGGCAACAGAATTTCAAACACAATGCAACATTGAGATCAATGGGGATTTCTAGTTAAATGCAATTAGTTACTTTATGGATTACTTTTCTAACCACAGAACTGGATCCTAGATTCAGTCCTGTGACATCTCCTGTAAACAGTTGAGTAAAAGCATTTTGGTTACAGTAGTGATTTTTAAGGAATATTGTTCTATTTTAAAAGTTGACAGAAACTTTCTCACATAGAATCACCTATGTTATCCTATGGGAGGAAATTCACTTAGCAGCTAAGTAGTGCTATCGTCACATTTTCTTACTCAGTGGTGGATCCTGGATCCAGCACTGCTGCATCTCCTGTAAACAGTTGAAAACGTGTTTAAGTCATACATGCAATTTTTTAGGAATATTTTTAGTTTGTGAAAATAGACACTTAGAAACTTTCTGGTGAAAACCAGACAATGGATTCCTATGGAAGGAAATACCAATTACTGGCAAGTATGCTTAGAATTACTTTTCAGGGTCAGTGCTGGGCTAAAAGATGCAGCACTGGGTTTTCTCCTGATAACAGGTGAGTAAATCGGTAGTCGTTGTTCGGATGATTTTAGGTGAATATTTTAAAGTTCCAAAACTCCACACTTAGAAGAATTTCCAAGTGAAACCAGTCAATGTTACCCTATGAAAGGAAATTCACTTAGCAGGTAAGTAGTGTTATCGTTAGCTTTTTTTATCCAGTGGTGGATCCTGGATCCAGCAATGCTGCATATCCTGTAAACAGTTGAAAGAATCGTTTAAGTCATACAGGCAATTTTTTAGGAATATTTTTAGTTTGTGAAAATAGACACTTTGAAACCTTTCTGGTGAAAAGCAGGCAATGGATTCCTATGGAAGTAAATACAAGTTACTGGTAAGTACAGTTAGAATTACTTTTCAGGTTCAGCGCTGGGCTAACAGATGCAGCACTGGCTCCTTTCCTGAGAACAGGGGAGTAAATCGGAATTCGTTGTTCGGATGATTTTAGCTGAATATTTTAAAGTTCCAAAACCTCTCCAGAGGCCATACTCCGCCCCGGGGACACCATCTCCCGGGGCATGGCCTTTTTTTTATCTACAAGGGGGGCTGCCTTGCCCCCCTCCTTAGGCCATTTTTGGCCCCGGGGACCCCATCCCCTGGGGCCGGCCTTTTAAAAATAAAAACTTACTTTTAATAAATTTTTGGGAGGTGGCTGGCCCACTTCGCTGGGGCTGGCCCACTTCGTTGGGGACCGTGGGGGATCCCCCCCTCGGTCCCAGCCGGCTCCCTGCATCCTGCGGGAGCCGGCATTGCTTTTCCACACGGGGAGCAGGTAACATGCTGCTCCCCCTGTGGAAAAGCAATCTGCTTTGATATTTGGAAGAGAGAGCAGGTTTTCTGCTCTCTCTTCCAAATAGCAAAGTTAAGAACTGAGCCTCGGGGCGTCGTGGTACCCGGGGCAGTGTGGGGGGTAATGGGCCCCCACACTCGTTTTTGACAATGCCCCCGGGATTTGGCCCTCCGGGGGCTAATTAGAAATGAAGCACGGGAGCCCGCGATTAGTTTTTTTTTTGATCGGTAGGATCCTGCGCGGATTTTGGTGATTTAAAAAAAGAATAATTTTTTAGGCCTTGGGGGTCCTTGTGGGACCCCCTGAACAGGCCTAGGGGGTCAGGTTGTTTCTACCCTGGCCCCTTTTCGCGTTTTGCGCATTTGTTTTATAGGTTTCTTGTGCCTCAGTTCTACCGAGGCACAAGATGGCTGCCAACATTTCTTGATTTGGAGTGTTGACAGCCAATTAGAATACAGCTCGTGCACGGCAGGTTGTGCTTAGGATGCGCCTAGGGTACTCGGACCCTCCGAGGCCATAGATATATGTGTACCCTTTAAATGTTATTTTCTCAGGAACTACTGAACGGATTTACACCATTTAAGCAAAAGGCACGAGTCTGAACTAAGGACTACCTCTTTGCCAAATTTGGTGCAATTCTGTTCAGAAGTTCGGGCTGTAGCTGCCGCTAAATGTCCTAGGGAAATTGCATTGGGAAAACGTGTTTTGGGACACCCCTTTTTTCTCGGCCCCCGCTTGATGAATAGAATAGGAGCGGACCGGAGCTGACCGTAAGTTTTGGAAATTTCACGCAGATCCGTCAACCAGCGCCAAAGTTATTCCAAATAGAATGATGCGGATTTCCTATGGAAAATAGGTCGTAACTATAACTATCTACTGGCGTCCGCCAGTAGATAATATATATATATATATATGTGTGTAATCAATGCGGTGGCCCCCCTGAGAAGTGGAGGGATTAGAGAGAAACTCCTTAGAAAATTAGAGACATGCATGATTTTGGAGCTGGATAGTAAAAGTCCAAATGGGTTGAATAACACTGAAGATTTGCACAACTATTTATGAGCCTGTATGCTATTTATGGTTTTTACTTGCGTATTTGTTTATTTATTTATTTAGATACGTATCATCCCAAGTCGAGTATGTAGTTTGGTAAATTATCATTTATTCTGATGAAATCTGATGAAATTTGATACATTAGGATAGAATTATCCAGGTTTTATGTCTTAAGATTTGATCATGATGTAGGTTTTGCAATATGCAATACATCTGGTTATGGTGATTGTTTATGATTACTGAAAATATTTTTTTAGATATAAAAAACCCCTTTTTTTAAATGAAAAATTCAAACAACAAAATCTTTTTTAACCGCTAGTCTTTGCACAATTAGGGAATTTGGATTAAAATAATGATGGGGTGTATATATATATATATATATATATATTATGAAATTAAGTAATACCAGGGTGTTTTCAATAGGTTTTGATGGAGCACTGTAGCACTTTTTCTAGTCATCACTTTTTTAGGCTTCCATATAGATATAATGTTTCTGTAGTAACTCGTCAACAAAAAGAGGTGGATAAGTTGAGCCATTGCATTTATGCAGTTAAAAAGAAAGTTGGATGGAATAATCCTCCCAAAATGCTCGTAGGAACCGATAACAAGTTATGGTATATTTTGTAACTGATTGACCCAGCATTTGCAGATTTTCCACAAATTGCTTAATGTTTGCACAGTGTACTGTTTACATATGTATTTATTGAGATATTGATGTATGGAGGTCGGAAATACAATTGCCATGGTCCTCAGCAGATGCATAATTTGTTTTTTTTTTGTTATTTATATATTTACATATTTTATATATGTATATTTATTCTGATTTGCTATATTTGCGGGAAAGCTGCATAATTAACTACAATGTCACGTTGAATGTTGAAGTAATTCGACCATGCCGATCCACGGCGAAATGATATACTATGACCGGGGTAGCTATACCAAGATGGCTCTGCTAGTAACCGGTACTGCAATTACCAATCAGAGGTGCAGTTTAAAATGTACATGAAAACCATGCATGTAGAATTAACCAATTGCGGCAGAGTCTACTTTTTGGGCTAAAGAACAACCCAGGGAATGTTCTGCTGCACAGCCGATACACAACGTGTAGGCATGTATTTTACGATTATGCAATATAATGCTATGAAATGATTTCAAATAGGCATGTAAATAATTTCTTTGTTTACGCAATGATAATGGGAAAACAAATGCGTAACCACATGAATTATAGCAGTGGCACAACGTAAATACTTTGTTTACCGAAACAATACGTGATGTATAATATGAAGAGCTCCCATTATGGCGAATGATCATAGTCCCTTGTTTGTTTTCACTACCAATGTACGCAGAGTTTGTCGTTAAAACATGGCGCCTCCTCACAATGTTTGTAACATTGAGGAAGGCGGAGCGCCGAAACGCGTCTGTTGCAAATAGAATAAAGAAACATCTGAGAAATTACCCCCGGAGTGCGTGGTTTCTAATACAATCGAGGCAGAAACCCTGAGCTGGATATATATATATATATATATATATATATATATATATATATATATATATTACCTACTGGCGGTCGCCAGTAGGTATATATAGTTAGGATTTTTTCTCTATGGGTTTTTTGAAAATTCTATGTCTAATAACTTTGGCGTTTGTGGACGGAATTGGCTGAAATTTTCAGGAAAATGGCACATTTTGTTTCTGAGCAGCCCCTGAAAATTGTGGGGGGGTTCGTCAAGGGGGGGCCGAGAAAAAAGGGGGGTCCCAAAACGCGTTTTTCCCATGTTAATTTCCATAGGGCGGTTGGCCTCACTTTTAGCCCGAACGGCTGAATGGATTTGCACGAAACTTGGCAAAATTGTAGGGACTGGTAGCCCGATGTGCCTTTTGTAGGTCTCAATATATGTGCTTCAGTGGATTTTGAGAAATTAATGTTCAAAAAAAGATATATATCTGTAACAGCGGACTGGGCAGCGCTCCGCTACGCGTACTTTTCGCGCAACGGAGCTTTGTGAAGCGAAGCTGATTGGTTCTCCGGCGTCTGTCAACATTCCAAACAGTCCGTAGCGGCCGCCATCTTGTCTCTCGGTAGGATCGAGAGACAAGAGGAGGCCAAAGCGAAGGGGCAAATGACCATAAGGGGGCATAGTACATTGTCGCTCACCCCCTAGGTTTGATGTGGAGGTTTTAAAAGGGCCCCGCGGGGCAAAAAAAAATAAAAATAATAATAATCGAACAGCTGAATGGATTTGCACGAAACTTGGCAAAATTGTAGGGACTGGTAGCCCGATGTGCCTTTGCTAGATCTCAATATATGTGCTCCAGTGGATTTTGAGAAATTAACGTTCAAAAAAAGGTATATATCTGTAACAGCGCACCGCTTCGCGTACTTTTCGCGTTACGGAGCTTTGCGAAGCGAAGCTGATTGGCTCTCCGGTGTCTGTAAACATTCTAAACAGTCCGTAGCGGCCGCCATCTTGTCTCTCGGTAGGATCGAACAGCTGAATGGATTTGCACGAAACTTGGCAAAATTGTAGGGACTGGTAGCCCGATGTGCCTTTGCTAGGTCTCAATATATGTGCTTCAGTGCATTTTGAGAAATTAACGTTCAGAAACAAGATATATATCTGTAACAGCGCTCCGCTTCGCGGAGATAAAATTATATGTGTATTACCTAGCTGTTGCTAACACCAGTTAGCGACGGCTAGTAGAAGATAGCGACCATCTTGGGCCCCACTTTGCATGTGAGTGATATTTATCACTAATGACATGCAAAGTGGGCATGCCAAGATGTTAGCGACTGGAAACAGTCGCTAACATCGCTATCTCCTATTATCAACTTTTGGAAATATTCGAGATAAGGGCGAATATCTCCAAAAGCTACCACCTGCCCTGAGCAGTTCTTAGCCATGTTATCCAATGGGAGGTGGATAACATGGCTAAGAGCATTAGCTCGGTAATGCATGAATATCGCTGAGTTTTCAGCGATATTAATGCATTGCGGTCGTTTTTTATCGTATTTCCGATAAACCTTGATAATAGCAAGGTTTATCTGCGATAATTTCTGACGGTAAAAAAATCGTTGCTAAGCATCGTTAGGGATAAATATCGCTTAACTTTGGTAATATGCCCCAACGTCTGTTAACGTTCGATTCGAAGGAAATCAGGAAGTGTTGAAAAACATTGTCTGCGCCATCTTGTCTTTTTTCAAATGCCACACTTTTGTCGTGCACGGCAGCCATTTTAGATGCCTTGACCAGACCCACTCTGTGCACGCTGTCGATCCTTAGCATGGCTCCCCACCCTCGCAAGCATCTCCCCCAGGCAGTGGTCACCCCCGCTCTCTGTCTTATGCATGGGTAATAAACCTCCCCCATCTGCACTGCTGTTCCCTGAGAATCACACCCTGTGCCCGCCCGACACCTCCCTTTCGCCCTATTCACTACCGCACCCTCTGACACTCCTTTTCCTCTGTGTCCGATTGTCCAGGCTGGTCCTAGGGTATCAGCTAGCCCTGCAGATGTAGTTTATGGCCACAGCTGTAAAGAATCACCCCTCTTCAAAGGAGTTATAGTAGATCAAGGCCCACACTCGATGAGATCCGTCACAGCAGAAGCGTTGCTATTATCTGAAAACCATCCTGTATTGTGATTGGGGAGGGGACCGAGCCTGAAGCGGAAGATTCCAGGGATGACTGTTTGTACATCAAAGTTTTTACAATTATGTGTCACATTAAAAATATATAGCACTCCGACAAAGTAGTAAGATTATAAAACTTTAATAATTTATAAATATATACAAGAAAACAAAAATAGTAATAACATATAAACATGTTTAGGGAAAAACAACGAAGTAGCGGTCGGCTGTGCGAATAGTCCCAACGCAGCACAACGTCCAGATTTCCGGCGTGGGGCGTCGCGGGGGGTGGGTCATCAGTAGCAAACTGTTGTGCGAATAGTTCCAAGGCAGCAGAACGCGCCGAAATCTAGATGACACGAAAGTGATGTCTAGTAAGTTGCCACCCAGCAAATAACGGCATGGGGCGTCGCGGGGGGTGGGTCATCAGTAGCAAACTGTTGCGCGAATAGTTCCAAGGCAGCAGAACGATGGCACCAAGGTGATGTCCAGTAAGTTGCCGCACTGGTTTTGGTATCCTACAATGCTGCTCCGAATAACGGCGTGGAGCGCCCCGGGGGAGGCGGCGTGAACGGGCCTCTCCAGGTGGAGTCTCATCTGTTGTAGTGGGGCGCCCCTTTACCGTTTCAGTTGCCATTCCGTCCGTTTTTGGTCCACTGTGTCAAAAGCCGCAATTCAGCTGAGTTGCGCCCACTCTTGCGGTGCAGCGATAGGCGGCTGTCACAGGACTCTCAAAATGGCGGCAGGCTGTTTCCTTTTTGGGCCTGGTCCACTGAAATGGCCCTGGGACACCTTGGAAATCGGACGCTTGTCTGCTAGGTCTTGGACCCCATTCTCGAAAGCGTCCCCTCCGCCTTGAGAATTCATCAAAAGTTTTGGGGGCTCCGACTCCTGCAGGCTTCTGGTGGGGAGCGGCTGCCATGATTGCTCGCGGAATGACCACGACTGAGCTACGAGATGGTGGTGCTTTCATGCTGACGCCAGCTTCAGTCTGAAACATCCAGAAACAAGGTGGGGCTTTCATCGTTTGGGAAAAAAAAAAAGTTTTCATCCTATGAAAAGTGTTGTTTTTAGGTCACATGATCATGCCTTCCATCATTAGGAAACCAAAAGTAAAATGAACCAATGAAAAGTTTTATAAACAAGTCACATGACCTGTTATGCGGCATAGGGTGTAAAATGCGGAGAAAATACGTTGGCACGTGAGACGGCGTCAGTAGCGGACCGATGTGCGAATAGGCCGAAGGCAACACAACGCGCCAAGATCCGGATGGCACCGAGGTGGTGTCCAGCAAGTTGCAGCACTGGTGTGGCCATCCTACAATGCTGAAAGTCGGCGTGGGGCGCCCCGTTGGCCTGTGAGTTTGCGTCAGTAGCGGACCGATGTGCGAATAGGCCGAAGGCAGCACAACGCGCCAAGATCCGGATGGCACCGAGGTGGTGTCTAGTAAGTTGCCGCACTGGTGTGGCTATCCAACAATGCTGAAAGTCGGCGTGGGGCGCCCCGTTGGCCTGTGAGTTTGCGTCAGTAGCGGACCGATGTGCGAATAGGCCGAAGGCAGCACAACGCGCCAAGATCCGGATGGCACCGAGGTGGTGTCTAGTAAGTTGCCGCACTGGTGTGGCCATCCAACAATGCTGAAAGTCGGCGTGGGGCGCCCCGTTGGCCTGTGAGTTTGCGTCAGTAGCGGACCGATGTGCGAATAGGCCGAAGGCAGCACAACGCGCCAAGATCCGGATGGCACCGAGGTGGTGTCTAGTAAGTTGCCGCACTGGTGTGGCCATCCTACAATGCTGAAAGTCGGCGTGGGGCGCCCCGTTGGCCTGTGAGTTTGCGTCAGTAGCGGACCGATGTGCGAATAGGCCGAAGGCAGCACAACGCGCCAAGATCCGGATGGCACCGAGGTGGTGTCTAGTAAGTTGCCGCACTGGTGTGGCCATCCTACAATGCTGAAAGTTGGCGTGGGGCGCCCCGTTGGCCTGTGAGATGGCGTCAGTAGCGGACCGATGTGCGAATGGGGCCAAAGGCAGCGCAACAATATTTTCTGATTTGAAGACACCACAAGGCGCTGAGATGCCAAGATCCGGATGGCACCGAGGTGGTGTCTAGCAAGTTGTGGCACTGGTGTGGCCATCGTACAATGGTAAAAGTCGGCGTGGGGCGCCCTGTTGGCCTGTGAGATGGTGTCAGTAGCGGACTGATGTGTGAATGGGGCCAAAGGCAGCGCAACAATATTTTCTACTATATTTTCGGAGTAGAAGACACCACAAGGCGCTGAGATGCCAAGATCCGGATGGCACCGAGGTGATGTGTAAGTTGCGGACCGATGTGCGAATGGGGCCAAAGGCAGCTCAACAATATTTTCTGAAGAGAATACACCACAAGGCGCTGAGATGCCAAGATCCGGATGGCACCGAGGTGATGTCTAAGTTGCGGACCGATGTGCGAATGGGGCCAAAGGTAGCGTAACAAGATTTTCTGTATGGAAGATACCACTAGGCGTTGAGATGCCAAGATTCGGATGGCACCGAGGTGATGTCTAGCAAGTTGTGCCACTGGTGTGGCCATCGTACAATGGTAAAAGTCGGCGTGGGGCGCCCTATTGGCCTGTGAGATGGTGTCAGTAGCGGACTGATGTGCGAATGGGGCCAAAGGCAGCGCAACAATATTTTCTGACTGACACCACAAGGCGCTGAGATGCCAAGATCCGGATGGCATCGAGGTGATGTCTAAGTTGCGGACTGATGTGCGAATGGGGCCAAAGGCAGCGTAACAATATTTTCTGTATGGAAGATACCACTAGGCGTTGAGATGCCAAGATTCGGATGGCACCGAGGTGATGTCTAGCAAGTTGGTGTGGTCATCCTACAATGCTGAAACTCGGCGTGGGTCACCCCATTAGCCTGTGAGATGGCGTCAGTAGCGGACCGATGTGCGAATAGGCCGAAGGCAGCACAACGCGCCAAGATCCGGATGTCACCGTGGTGGTTTCATAGTTGAGAGGCACTTCATCTGCAGTGGGGCGCCGAGATCCGGATGGCACCGAGGTGATGTCTAGCAAGTTGCTGTACTTGTGTGGTCATCCTACAATGCTGAAACTCGGCGTGGGTCGCCCCATTAGCCTGTGAGATGGCTGTTCTTTGGATTTGGGCCTGGTCCACTAAAATGGCCCTGGGACACCTTAGAACTCGGACGCTCGATTTTTTTTTCCTTTCCTGTACATGCAAAAAAAGGTAAATGCCCGGTATGTTACACGCTTCATCTGCCACGATGAACTCTCCAGAGGAACCGAAAAAAAATATAGTTGTGGTAACTATACCATGCATCGTCATATGGAGAGGTGGCACCAATTAATTATAGTGCTGCATAAAAGAGAGATTTGGAGGAGAACCCCTGACCTGCTAGTACATTCATTAAAGAAGTGGCACTGAGAGCTTCAGAGGCAAGGGAAACGGTCCCAAATATTTAGAAGAACTTTGGAAAGATTAAAATGACATGTTTAGATTGTGGTAAATTAATTTCATGTGGGCAGATGAGTGTTACTCTAATAAAAACAGCATATGAACATCATCATAGTCGATGGTTGGTAGAGACATTTTGACTATATCCTGGACCTGCCCGTCCTCGCCCAAAATGGCGCCGGAATAAATGGGACTCGTAACTCCTTGTTGTGTACTGGTTGCAGAACCTTGAAATCACGAGATACGTATGCAGTTTTGAAGCACATGGCGGGGGGGGACGAGAATTGATTGAATATTTCGACATCCCTATTGATATTAAGTTCTGATGTGTTATTGATTACTGTACTGTTGAAAATTCGAATTAACGTCACCCATGGTACTTGCCCGCAAATGTATATCTAGATAATTTTATTGTAACTGGCCCTGTCGTATTTTAATTATAAAATGTACGTCCACCGATTCCGTAACTGTTAGACACCTTAGTTTTTGCAACCTAATGGCCCGCCCGTTACGTTCCTCTACAGTGTAAATGTCTATTCATCATATACGATTACAGTTTGCTCCGTGGCAGGCCCACGTGGTTATAGGCTCGTATTTGTATAATGAAATTTTCACAATAAAGGTTTTTAAAAGAAAACATGGTAGTAGTGTATACATTGGTAAAGTTTTTAATAATAGTCACTGTTTTAGAATCATTAAAAGGCAAGTGAAATAAAGCAGACCAATTACATGAAGGGTAAAAGGTATAATACGAAGGAACGCAGTAAAGATAAATGGTCAAGGGCTGTTGTGTTTTCTATTCCTGCAACATAAAGTGATCGATAAGAATCTCATATTCAGGCGTATCGGCGACTAAGACAGCAGGTCGACCCTCTTTTGCTCAACGGCTCCGTCATGGGACGAAGAAACGCTCTTTTTCTCGAAAAAAGAATATATTTTACTTGCAGGACAGTTGTAAAATTTCCGGGAAAGTACATTAGCCTGGAACATTATAACATATATTTAAGAGAAAATAATGTTCGGAAGTAATTAAAAGCGTAATTTTTAGGTGATATGACCAAGGCTTTCATCATTAGAATAAGAAAAGTAAAATGAACCAATGAAAAGTTTTATTAACAAGTCACATGACTTGTTATGCTTACGTTACGCGCTGCGCGCCCCGGATGACTTCCGGATGCGCTAACGCGGCGCGTCATATGACGCATTACGCGACAACGCAGGTCCAGAATATAGTCAAAATGTCTCCACCAACCAGCGGTCGAAACACAACCCCTTTCAGCAGGCTAAATAGTTCTGTTAAATGACAACAGAAGGGACAGGCAACAAGAACCATCAGTCAAAGAGGGGAGGGCTAGTTCTTCTCTACCGGGTTACATTGGGGCGCTACCGGAACTGATCGAATTGGTAGTCTACAGTGTTTCTGGATGTTTCAGACCGAAGCTGGGGTTAGCATGAGAGCAGCACCATTTCGTAGCTCCGTTGTGGCCATTCCGCAACCAATCATGGCAGCCGCTCTTTATCATTATTTTGGGCGGGGTGGGTGGCGGAGCCGAGCTGTTTTGCAGCCATCATTGTGTGGAGTTCAGTTCATCTCACTAGTTTTGTATTTGTCATGAGGGGTTGTTCCTAATGTTTCTATTTTAGCGAGGTCAAAAAGAGATCCCATTAGTGGCCTACTGATTTTGCTCGATTCCTTTTCTTTTTTTTTTACACGATTTTTCGTTATCTGCAAAGACTAAACAGAGTATTGCGACTCTGTGTTTGTTTGTAAATAGAGAATGAACCAAAGAGAACTAATTCTAAAACAGTAAATACTTGGATAACAATCAATCAAATGGAGAGAGAAGCAGGCACGACGGATTACAACGGGGGCAAAGGCCTGCGTTAACTACCTTTCACTATCTGCAAAGAGAGAGTACTCCTAATAGAAATGAGGGGGGGGGGGGCACCATTCAAAGCAGATCAGTGTGCATAAACACGAAAATGTTTTCACTTACCACGTACTTGACATTCGACAGCTTATGATATTTGCTATTAAAAAACCATTGAAATTCACTGAAAAAACCATAGGTTATAGACCATATATAGTTAGGAATTAGCATTTACAAAACCTTGAAAATTCACTGAAAAAACCATAGGTTATAGACCATATATAGTTAGGAATTAGCATTTAAAAAACCTTATTTTACTCACACAAAACCATTGAAATTCCATATATAGTTAGTTGCACTAACTATATATTGCGCACCCGCAATCCACTGCTGATCATGTCACATATTACATCATTCATGACATGGTCAGTGACATCACTGATGACATCACTGATGACATCTCATTTGACATCAATGACCACATCACTGATGATATCATTCATGTGACAATACAATGCATCTCCTCACATTTTAATATAACCTCTGTTTCACCCAGTGTTAAATACAGAGTATAATTTTTGAAACCATTGACACACCAATACTAGTTACTACATACGTACTCACTGATTCCTACGTCTACACACACATTCACTCATTCACCCATACAATCATTCATACATACAATCACTCATCTTTACAACACTATCATATGCACTCATACACCTATACAGACACTCACACTCTGCCACTCATCCATGGAGTTACTCACACACCTAGTCAGTCCTGTAAAGAATCAATCACACTTCCATTTTCTTGTCTATACAGTTAAACATAGAGCACCTTACATTTTCAAACATATAGTAACACATACTTACTTTCTTATACAATCATTGATACAAGTACACATTGATCTGCACAGAGTCACACACCTCCCAGCCAGCCACACACACACTCAGTCTCCCATACAAATACTTGGACAATCAATCAATAACCCATATAGTTAATCATATAGCTACTGATCAACACATGCAGTAGTTTACAGAACAACAGACATAATGATGCACAAATTAAGACAGTTTAGTCACTAACCCATGCACTCAGTGAGACACATTTAATCACTCACTCATACATTCAGTCATGCACCTACTAAATCCTTCGTCCAGACAGTTATACATCTACTCATTCTTCAATATCTAAAACATATTTAAACTTTACAGAAACACACAGTCACTGGATGATGTCATCAGTGATGTCATCAGTGATGTCATTTGAGATGTCATCAGTGATGTCATCAGTGATGTCACTGACCATGTCATGAATGATGTAATATGTGACATGATCAGCAGTGGATTGCGGGTGCGCAATATATAGTTAGTGCAACTAACTATATATGGAATTTCAATGGTTTTGTGTGAGTAAAATAAGGTTTTTTAAATGCTAATTCCTAACTATATATGGTCTATAACCTATGGTTTTTTCAGTGAATTTTCAAGGTTTTGTAAATGCTAATTCCTAACTATATATGGTCTATAACCTATGGTTTTTTCAGTGAATATATATATATATATTTAAAAAACCTTATTTTACTCACACAAAACCATTGAAATTCCATATATAGTTAGTTGCACTAACTATATATCGCGCACCCGCAATCCACTGCTGATCATGTCATATATTACATCATTCATGACATGGTCAGTGACATCACTGATGACATCACTGATGACATCTCAAATGACATCACTGATGACATCACTGATGACAACATCCAGTGACTGTATTTTTCTGTAAAGTTAAAATATGTCTTGAGTGGATGTATAAGTGTCTGGATGAAGGATTTAGTAGGTGCATGACTGACTGTATGAGTGAGTGATTAAATGTGTCTCACTGAATGCATGGGTTAGTGACTAAACTGTCTTAATTTGTGCATCATTATGTCTGTTGTTCTGTAAACTGCTGCATGTGTTGATCATTAGCTATACGAGAGGCTATATGTGTTATTAATTGGTTGCCCAAGTATTTCTATGGGAGATTGAGTTTGTGTGGGGGTGGCTGGAAGGTGTGAGACTCTATGCATAGATGTGTGAGCAGTTTATTCACTAGGTGTATGAGTTCAAGAGTGCATGTGGAAACAGCTACATGGGCAGTTGACTGTGTGCATGAGTGTATTAATGAGTGAATGGATATCTCAATGCTACATGTCATAGTAAGTACATATGTAAAACACAGTACATGTGAGAGTTGGCATATATAAATAACTGTGCATGAGAGCCACTGAATGAGTGAGTGGTTGTATCGATCATTGTGAACTTGTATCAGGGATTGTATAAGAGAGTAAATATGTGTTAGTATATGTTTCAATAAGTAAGGTGTGTTTAACTGTATAGTTGAAGAAATGGAGGTGAGATTGTTTCTTTGCATGACTGACTGGGTGTGTGAGTAACTCCATGGATGAGTGGCAGTGTGTGAGTGTCTGTATACACTGAGTGTATCTAAGGTTATATTAGAGTCTGAAGAGGTTTATCGTATTAGCACAAGAATGATGTCAAATGAGATGTCATCAGTGATGTCATCAGTGATGTCATTTGAGATGTCATCAGTGATGTCATCAGTGATGTCACTGACCATGTCATGAATGATGTAATATATGACATGATCAGCAGTGGATTGCGGGTGCGCGATATATAGTTAGTGCAACTAACTATATATGGAATTTCAATGGTTTTGTGTGAGTAAAATAAGGTTTTTTAAATGCTAATTCCTAACTATATATGGTCTATAACCTATGGTTTTTTCAGTGAATTTTCAAGGTTTTGTAAATGCTAATTCCTAACTATATATGGTCTATAACCTATGGTTTTTTCTGTGAATTTCATTGGTTTTTTAACAGCTAATATCTGTAGCTGTAAAATGTATTCTTCTTTAAATCCAAAAATATATTTTATATGTTTATGAATAATTTTTTTTTTTAAATATTTTTTTTTCTTCGTTCCCGCTTCGCGAATCGGGAAGCTTCCCGTTAGCTGACCTTGATGCCGCGAAATAGACCGCGAGCCGGTAAACGTTTCTTTACCGCAACTGCCGCGTTAGAAAACAACATCGTGACGCCTCCCGTCCGCATGACGTTTCGCGTTGTCGCGTGATACGTCATATGACGTGCTACGTTAGCGAACTCGTACGCTTACCGAGTCGCAAAGCACAGGTTTCTGGAAGCAAACCGGGAGGCCCTGCAAAGCGCGTAACGTAAACACAGCAGGTCATGTGACTTGGTAATAACACTTTTCATTGGTTCATTTCACTTTCGGTTTCCTAATGATGTAAGACTAGGTCATATGATCTAAAATGAACACTTTTCATTGGTTGAGAACTATTTTTTTTCCCAAATGGTGAAAATCCCTCCTTCTTTCCTCACTCTGACTTTCATCATTGTGAGAGAAAGACCCTTTGTTACCAGTGAGCAATGGCTTCTTTACTAGCTTCAGCTGGTGCTTCCCCACCACCTCCACCACATCCAAGGAAGAGTGGACCACCTGCTAAAGTTATAATTCAGCAAGAAGAGGAAGAAGAGGAACAGGACGACCTAGATAATCTCCCTATTATGGCCAGAAGATCTGTTGTACCGGAAGTAACGGGACCAGAGGGCAGGGAGATGGTGCCAAATATACAAACGAGATTTCGTGAAGTAAAACAAGTCTGCGTACATTGCAGTGGAATCATTTGCTACGCAGAAAGTAGCATCACTCTGATCAACAGAGCTATTAACAATCATGCTCATGTTTGTCCGAAACTCCCCAAACAATAAATTCTTTTTTTTGTTTTCTTCCTCCTGTTGAGCCCTTTACAATGAATCGTTTTCGTTGCCCCCTCCGAAAAAAAACAAAAAAAATATAAAACTGTTCAGAAAAATTCAAAAAAAGTAAAAAAATGTTCAGAAAAATAATAAAAAAAATATAAAACAACAAAAACAATTAAAAAAAAAGTTCTTTTCAGAACTACCTCCCCGTTATAAAAAAATTGGTACAATATTTGCAACTGTGCCAACCTCTATTTCTCTTAGTTCGCTTCCCAGTTCGCTCCCCGGTACGCGAACCGGAAGCGAACCAAAAAATTTTTTTTTTTAAAAAGAACAGTAAGTATAAGGGAAGGAAACAGACAGTTATGTTAAAAGAAAGACAGCTATAGGGGAGTAAACTAGAGATACTATTACCCGTAATCCACTGCTGATGATGTCACATATTACATCATTCATGACATGCTCAGTGACATCATCAGCAGAGGATTGCGGGTAACAGTATCCCTAGTTTATTCCCTATAGCTGTGTTTCTTTTAACATAACTGTCTGTTTCCTTCCCTTATACTTACTGTTCTTTTAAAAAAAAATTTTTTAGATCTGTCAGAAACAGTGAAAGTAATGAAATATAAAAGACTACGTAGAATATGAGCACTGTATGCAACAACTTTGACACTGACAGAAGCCTCACCTTCTCCATGCCTCCTACACAGTTCTACATGTACATCATAAATGCAAACAGAACAGAATTAATTATACATGTTAAATGGTTTATTTTTGCTGTTCTCAGAATGTATCAAATTTCACTAAAACAGTGACTTGAAGGTATTCATCATATAACAGCGGGGAAAAAAAAACACAATCAAAATGATTGTGTTTAAAAAACCCATACATTACAAATCAGAATTCAGAACTCCTTAAAGTTAACTTACTTTCCATGACGGCCAAGGATGTCCTATGAACAGCTTACACTCTGTTGTGCTGTTATTACTTTCAACCCGCCACTTTCTGAAAGAAAACCTCCATCGTTTTCAAAAACATGTTACATACAATAAATGACTTCTCGCTCTCTACCACACGATTCCACAAGGCCAAATCGTGTCAGAGCCATGTATAACTCTTGGATTTCTTGTAAGCCAATCCCGTCTTTTCGCATTTCCGCAACTTTCAGAATTAAAATGTTGAAGATCATTTACACAATCCTGGACTAGTAATATCTTCCCCTTCTTGCTCAATCATGTTCTACATTTCCTATCACACTGATACTGCTTACTATGAAGCAGACTTACACTACCTTTATGACTAGTACAATTATTTAATTCTCTACATCACTTTTAATCACAAAGCAATGTAAAACAGTAGACAGCATTGCAGACTTACATTCCCTCTACTCCATGTTTTGATTCGCTGCTTCAATTAGCTTATAAAAAGAAATAGTTTTTCTGAACTCATTCAAAGTGCACGTATTTCTCAATAACGTCCAGTGTTATGATAAAAAGTTATGTCTCTGTACTACACTTATCCTCAAGGCCAAATAGTGTAGGAGCCATGAGAACTTCTTGAAATTCCTCAGAGCACATCCCGAGATTCTTTCCCTAAAATTTTGGTTTTAAAAACACCAGGTAAGAGTTTTTAAGGTCATATGGCAATTTTTTTTTGAAAATTAAAACAGAATCATTGCAGAATGGCCAGCCATTTCTACACTTTAAATAAGCTGTATAATGTCCTGATGTTATTGAAGGACCATCATGATATATAATTGCTACAGTTACAAAAGTCCTTCCTGATATTGACAACTGTGAAGCCACAAAATTTTTAATTAAAGTTGTCAATTTTGTTCCATCAGGCCTACATCGTTGGAACATTAAAATGACATACTGGCCATATGTTCGTATAAATAATGTGGACATCATTTCAGATTTACATTGGCTACACTCCATGTTGTGATCAGCTGCTTTTACTAGCTTATTAAAAGAGACTGATTTACTGTCTGGCAAAGTTAAATATATAAATCTTTCTGAGTCTACACTAGTAGTAGCTGATACCCTACAGTTCTCGCAGTCATGCTGCCATTGATAAGAAAGCCCAAACAGGTGATCTACATCTACACCTTCATCATGCAATACATCAAGCATATACATTAAAAACTCCTGACAATCTTGCTGACTATTTTGAGAGAATTGTGTTTGGCCTGAACATCTGTCTAACAGATTTCGAATTTCAGACACACTTTCTATGTTTGTTCTATCAGTGCTACATTTCTCTAACACAGAATTTAACAAACTGCAAAATCTTTGATCCGAATTGACCACAATCTGTTCTTTTAAAGTTTCTAGAGAAAAGACAACATTAACCACTACATTAGCATAGCAGTTGACACCAGAACTGTTTTCAAATTGAAAACCAACAACATCTTCAACAGAATCCTTTTTGTTTCTGCTTATAATTTCAGGTTCATCAACTTTTCGTCTTTTTGCTACAACCTCCCCAGTATTGGTCACATTTCTTCGTTTCCGGCCTACCACACGTTTCTCAAACAAAGGATACTGAGGCAAATGTGGCGCATACTCTCTTCTCAACCTATTGTATTCCTTAACACAATCTAGATCCGCACAAATGTTTGTGACATCACACTCAATCAAGTACAATCCCGATAAAGTCCTAACTCGTGACAATGCCACATATGCCATACCCTCCTTGAACACAGAACTGCCAATATTCACCAATGCACAGTCTACACTTAAACCTTGCGATTTATGGATTGTCACCGCATATGCCAAGCAAACAGGAAACTGCTTACGACGAACATATAAGTCTTTTACAAGCAAAAATCTAGCAGAACAACGAGCAATTAGCTGTACTTCCTCAATGCCATCAAATTTAATTTTTAAAAATTCAATTCCATCTCTATTTCTGTATTTCACAAAATCAACAACATTACCCATTGATCCATTTACCAGACCTCTTTCAACATGTAAATTCCTTCTTAAAATTATACGGCAGTTCAAGCACACATTCAGAGTCTTTTCAAAACCCGCAGTTTTAGATATACTCTTCTCTAATGAATCCAATTTTGTTTTCAGATTCTCAGACAAAATAATTGTTGATCCCATATGCTCTACTCTGTCAATAGCTTCCAATTTCACAATCTCTTGCTTTTCTAAATGCAACATTTTGTTGTTGAATTTGGCACATTCTGCAAGAGTTGGCATCAAACATATTCCAGATTTTTTCTCAGTAACTTTCTGAAAAATATTCTCAGGCACAACATCTTCGTCTGGATATAAATTTGTCAGTAATCGTGCATGTAAAGCTTCTTTCCCATGCTCGGTCACTTTTCCAATTCTAACATCTTGTAGAATAGTCTTGTAAACTTCATCCTTTGCCTGACGCATATTTTCATGCAGTTCAGCATAATTGAAGTTTAACCATATATTGACGTTGCCAATACTCCCTAAGCACTTCCTGGTATCTTCATGCGTGAGCATTTTGAACACAGGTTGCCCTTTCACTGGTGTCAGCTGCAGAAGATCTCCAAAAACAATGATGTGTTTGCCACCAAATAACACATCATACTCTGTTTTGAGAACTTCTTGCATTCTCAAATGCACAAAGGCAAGCATGACATTGGAAACCATGCTTACTTCGTCAATGATAAGAAGTTTCATTTTCCTCAAGACTCTTGAAACTTCAAAACAAGCATCTCCAGATAGCTTGTGATATTCTAATTTGTTGTCATGCTCCACTGGCAGCATCAGTAAACGATGTAAAGTAATCCCTTTAATGTTATGTGCTGCCAGTCCAGTTGGAGCGGTGACAACACAAGACAGCGATGACTCTGTCCTTTCCTGCAAATAACATGAAATTGCTTTAATAAGGAAACTTTTTCCAGTTCCCGCTTCTCCACTCACGTACAGTCGGACAGGCTTCAACGACGTACATGAGCACTCTTTCTTGTCATGACTTAATCCATGATCAATTTGCATGGTAAGTTCGTCATATATTTTCCTCTGCTCAACGTTGAGTTGTCTTTCCAACTCTTCTAAGTTAACCGCATCCTCCTGAGCATGTGCCATGGCTCTTTCCACTTCATTCATAGCAGTGGCAGCTTCATTTTCGATAAGAGGTCCTCCTAGTGGATCCTGACTCAATGAAGCAGAACTCTGACTGTCCTGAGAACTGTCTCTGGCAATCTCGGCTGCAATCGTTGCTTCCTGCTCAATTTCCACATTCAACATTTCTACATATTTGGGAAAAGCAGGACATTCTATGGTCTCCTTGGCAGCATTGAAAGAGTCTTCGTAACAGAGGAAATCTCCAAGCAGTTCCTCTTCTGCACGCCAAGGCTTAAAAAGTTGCAAAAGTGCTAAATAGAAAAACTCCTTTTTTTCAGGAGATTCGCCACTCAATTTTCGATGGTTTATCAAGTGGCATTTTCTTTGCTTGACCAGACATCCCTCACTTCCTATTACAGCATACACTCCTTTCTCAGTATCTTCTTTGATGTTCCTCTTGAATATGTAATTTTGCAGAACCTCATACAGACAAACATTCTCGAGGTGACTGCTTCGATTTGGATAATATGTATCCAACATGTTGCTCTTCAAAATGTCGGTTCTGTTTGGCTCCTTTTCCGCCAAATACTCAATTTCCCGCACAGGTTTCAGAACTCGATTACGCGTTGCAGCAAGACCAACACTCGCCCAAACGATACTCCTGGACTTGGCATAGAGACTTGCTGAAGACAACCGGTCAGAACATTCGTAAGCTCCGATTTCTCGATGCGACAACATCTTCAGACTGAAACTGTACAACTTCTTGCTGAGGCTCTTTTCATGGCAAATGTCCTCCCACATATCCTTCAATTCTGTCTTCTCTTTTTTGGTGATGTAAGATGTCACATACCTAGCCACAGCCATACAGTTATCAGCCACAAACTGTATATCCATGTTAGCATTCCACATGGACAAAATCACCGGGTTGTAGTCGTTGATGTACTTAGACTCTTCGTTCCTCTTCAAATTGTATGTGTTTTTAGGTGATTTCTTCATCACATTATGTCACAGCGAAGACATCAAACTGTTCACTCTTCCTTTAGAAATCACCGATCGTGGAAAGCCGAAACGACATTTGGTGTAGAACTTGTCTTTGTTCCGGAATTTACGACGACAGTACTTTCCACATCGATGGCTTTGGAAACGTAGAACTTTTTCTCTTAGGCTTTTTTTCTCCTTTGCGTTTGGAACAGCACACGTAGAATACTGTTCTATGAAACTCATCACTGAGTCGTCGGCATCCGTTCCAAATTTAGGTGCATCCTTGATCCACAGCAACATATGTATATGAGGAGCACCTCTTGCTTGGTACTCCTTCCTCCAGAAGAAATCCAACACCTCTCCAAGAGGTGGATTCTTCTTATTCATGATGAAAGACATCATACCTTCAAATCTATGATTGAAGTACCTACATACATTGACTGGATCCAAAGAGCACAGTTCTCCGGGTGTCTTGAATTCGATGTTTTCTACGTTAGCATTTGCCTCTCGTAGAAATTCAAGTAAGTCTTCCCAGCCATACTCAGCACAGCTCAAAGTGAGGAACCATGTGGGAGTTCCTAAGTTCCTCAGCATACATTTTAAATCACCATGACGACGGTACCAGTACTCATTAGTACCACGCTGACACGCCATGAGATTAATCAGGTGAGAATCCAAAATACTGTCTTGGACATTGACTTTATCCATAAAGTCACTTGCCGAGATGTTTTGCATGTGTATACCACTTTTCAAGATGTGGTTCACTGCATATGACAGTCCAGACAGATCGCTTTCAAACAGGAGATGAAACAAATAAGGAATGCATTGTCGAAACCTAGGATCTCCTGCATACAATCGCAAAGTCCGGTATTCAGAAGCAGGAATTTGATGAGGTCGCTCATCATATCTTCCTCCCTGACCTGTTGGAAAAAGCTGTGGGAAACACCGAGCTTCCAAACTTTCCTCCCAAACACTAATGGGACTCCCTTTCGCTTGTTTCATTTGAAACAACTCAATAGCATTCCCCATGACTTCCTTGGAATGCAAAGGATGAACACTATAATGTTCATATATTTCTTCACTAGTAGAGGGTTCTACTTTCTCAATTTGACCAGCACACAAATCGCTATCCTCTTCCTCACTTACTTCCTCTTCTGCAACATATACATTTTTATAGTATTTATTATATTTTTTCAAATACAATGTTGCCCTTTTGACTTTCCTAACATCTACTAAATCTTGCCATATTTTCTTATTCTTTGTCGGAACCCCATTAACTAAGATAACCAGAGGTTCCTCTTCCACTTTTTCTACTCCAATTGTGTTAATGTTTTTCTTCAAATCTAGAGGCAAATAAACAACTCTTCCCTTTAATCCTCTCTGTAAATCTGATGGAGGCAATTTCCCTGTCTTTGGCTCCATTCTTACAATAGCCTGAAAGGGATGGATACTTTGAATCAAAATAGATTCATAAGTATTTAAATCCTTCAATTCAGAAGGAATTTCAACCAATTCCAGATTATTATGAACTGCTCTAGCAGGCATCTGGTTTTGATTTAATTTGTTACAACAATAAGTACACACACGTTGATCCAATCCCAAATCAAAACAATTTTCTACCATCAAGTATGTTGTAAAATCCTTCCATTCACTATTATTTTCCCTTTCACTTTTTCCATATAAATCCACTAACTTAGTCTGATTCTTATAATAAGTGCGTCGACAACACAC
The DNA here is from genome assembly GCF_964261635.1 of Lissotriton helveticus. Taxonomy (NCBI): domain Eukaryota; kingdom Metazoa; phylum Chordata; class Amphibia; order Caudata; family Salamandridae; genus Lissotriton; species Lissotriton helveticus. The sequence goes on along the minus strand of NC_136072.1, from coordinate 977,269,239 downwards.
ACAAGTGAAATTTGGCCTCTCACTTGATTTCACCTCAAACGTCGCAATTTCCCTCTGGAAATTATCTGTACTGGAAACCTGTACACTATCTTCCACATTACTCTCTTCTTCTTGGTCAATTTCAACATTCTCCTCTTTACTTCCAAAGTAACAAAACTCAATTTCTTCACATATATTCTTCACATCTATTTCAGAACCATGCAAAAGAGCAGCGCATAATTGTTTAAGCATAATTGCTGGACTCTTAGCATAATACAACATTCTAACTAATTTCCTCACTTTATTATGATGCACTGCTAGCATCCTGAAATGATGAAAAACACTCTGGCATACTCTCCTGGAAAGACAAGCCAGTGAATGACCATGCAAACCTATCACTTCTCTCACTCTGCAAGGATCTAATTCTTGCAACAACTTCATTTTCTGCTTCAAACTTTTCTTACTAAATGACCGTATAAAATCACAAAGCAAATTGATGGAATCCTGTCGTACACTGCAAATACTACTACACTTCCAGGTGTACACAGGACCCTTAGGACGTCTCCCTAAAACCTCATTACCTAACACCTCTTCTATCTCTGTTCTCACAAGTTTTTCTTTTTCAACTGGACAACCATCTTTCACTTCATAAGCTCGACCACTGGTGTCAACTGCATGCACCAAATCATTATCCTGGAAATAACTCTCCTCATTAAAAAATGCCTCAGAGCTTGAACTATGCATCCATTCTCCAGAAAAAACTTCACAAAAATTACTACGATTAACTATTCTCTTCCATCTACTATTTCTTTTGAAATCATAAATTACCTTGTTTAGCTTCCTAATTCTATTGATTGTCAAAATAAATAACTTACGTTTAATTTCAAATGCCTGATCAATAACTTTCTCAACTTTTTTTTTTCTCTTATAAAAAACCACTTTCTGCTGACCTTTCTTAATATTTTTTAACAAATTCCCAATTATCCTGTTGCGGAACATTCGTTTATGAATATCCCTAAACTGTTGTTTCCTTCTACTTTCATGCATAGAGTTATCTCTTACTCTAGCAGTAACATTTCTCATTGGCCTTTCCTTACCATTTGAATTCATTCTCCTTTTCTGGAGTGAAACATTTTCTGTAGTAATATTTTTTTTACTACACATATTTCTTATGACTGTTTTTCGACTCTTACCCGGTGCTTTCTTGGTGACTTGACAAATCTTTTTGTTAGAGGACTGCTGCAATATTCCATGCTCCTGCTGTCTTTGACGTTTTCCAGCATTTCTTACTCTTTCTTTGCTAGGCATCCTAAAATCTTGAAATAATCTGCAGTTGAATCTGTGGTAAAATATAATAAAAAATGTTATTAACCACTATTACCCAACAGTAAATTAATAACAGTCATCAAAAACTTAACACACTACTTAAGTATATAATATACTGAAGCCTATCTCCAATTTTTCACTGAACAGGACTCATCTCTTCTTAACCTTGGATAAACCTCACCTACTCTGTGTCCCCTGCACATAATTAAATGTAAAGGGGCAGATTTATATTAACTAGCACATCCCCAGGGATGCACCAGTTAACGTGCACCGCTGCTCTGCCACCCACGGTGTGCCGCATTTACAATCAGATAGGACAAAGCTACATCAAAACCCTGCGCCTGCTTGAAGCAGGCATAGATCTTGACGCAGGTAGGCTGAAAGCTAAAGCAACAACTAAGTGTCGTGTGCAGAAGTTACAAAAAAGGAAAAATGGCGTTTAAACCAGTAATGAGACCATGCTAACGTAATACAGAGTAAAAATATCCAGGATCTACATCAGTTTGGGGTTCACGAACCTGGCAGGTACAAGGCACTGAGGCTTTCCACCGTGCATGTCTCATCCCAAAACATATGTTGTTTGTGAATGAAACAATTTCCCAGACCAAATGCTTTGGATTGGCTACTTCTAAAAAATTAAACACCCCTACTATCCCGGAGTTAGAGGAATACGATGGTTGGAGTAATTTTACTCGTTGTCTATTAAAGATTTACAGGCCCTACTCCGTAATTCTTCCTTTAACATTTCCAGTATAAATCCAAAAGGTTGACTGCTTTGGCAACGTGCCTTATCCACGGTTTAATAACGCTGCCTTTTGCTTTATATAAGTTTTCAAATTGTATGAAATATATACCAATAGGTCGTTATTAACCTTTAGGTAGTGGTTTTCTTCATCAAGTCTGGTCGCTTCCATACACATACAGATTTTCAAAGATGATCAAGAACTTTATCTGAATGGAGAGGAATGCACTGAGACGCCAGATCATTCACTAATGTGTAGGCACAGACAGTTACACGGTTCATGCAACAAACACCGACCAAATATGGCTTGCGTGTTGCAAGGCACGCCAGTTCCTGCTATCATCCCCACGTTCAAGTTCTTGGAAAATGGTAGTTATTTGATGCTCAATAATGAAGATTGTTCTGGGTTAATTAAAAGTATTCATTTTATCGTAACAGTAAATGAACGGGTTATTTGCTGCAGAAATGTTCTATTTCCTCCCACACATGAACATAGGGAGTTTTCAATCTGGCCACAAATACCAACCTTGGGAGCACATTTCAACAGCATGGCAAGAATAAGAGCTCTTTTGTCTCAGAGAGAGGTGGCCTTGAGTTCGGCCCGTGAAACTTTCGTGCTTCACATAGGGAACACCCGTACAGAGGTGCAGACCCTTTTAAATACAGATTCGACTTTGCATTTCAGCAAGATTACCCATTCATTTCCATGCAGCAGGAGGCCCATAGGAATGAAGGTGCAATTTGCGATTAGCAATTACCTCATCGCAAATTACGAATTTTTCCGACGGTGCAGGGGTATCTCAAGAACACCCTGCTGCACCCCTGAAAAAAAAATTTGGGGTCATATGGCGCACATAAATTTTGAAAACATTCCTTTACCTCAAAAACGATTTTCAACTCATAATTTGAAAACACTGCACATGGGGAAATGACTTAAAATGTCCTTAAGACACATAAAAGCATTTTTTGATTGCCTTTGCAGCATGTTTCAGTCACCTTTAACATGCCTATGTAACGGAAACATTCAAAATCTAAATTTGCCATGCACAGGTGGGAGCATATTTACAAGCAATTTGCTCCACAGACAAACTTCTTACATTGAAATGGGAAAAATAACATCAGAGACTCTCAATTACCTTATAAAGAAGCAGACACCATTATGTCCTTCTCATCAATATTAAAACCATTGCTTTTTCTCAAAAACGATTTACAAGTCATAATTTGAAAACACTCCACAGCTCCTATGCACATAAAAGCCCTGTCAGTACTAATACTTCACATTTTCTCCAATTACAATTTCTCAAAGAAACAAAATCTATTTGTGAAACACTTGAGACAAAGCAACATTTGAAAAACACAACTTTCTTCATAATTTTCTCCTTAAAGCACACTATTTTCTATCTAAATTAAAGAAATTTTTTCTCACCTTAGCAAATACTTTGAGTTTCAAAACAGTCTCAGAAACACACCAATTTGTCTTCAGCAGAGCAAAAGGTATGCACTCCAGAGTCTGCAGCTATCAAAAGCACAGAAATGCTGTAATTCCTCACACAGATCTCTCATGTCACCCAATCAAAACTCTTCCCTCACTTTTTTTCAAAGCAAAACCCTTCCCCCCTCTGCCCCCTCTCTGCTTTTTCTGCATAGCAACCACCTCTTGCAAGACCTCTCACACAACAATGTTGCAATTGAACTCTGAACTCTCAGTGCACCTGCATATCCAAAGCATTCTTTCATTTAATGATTTTTTCTTCGCCACTCAAAATACATCTTTCAACGAACTCATCCATGCACACTAACTTTCTGTTTTCAGCAATCAAAATCCACCAATCACTCTTACTGCTTCATTAACACAGAAACTCCTCAGTTTTTTTCATTTTACACTCTCATTTTTTCAACTGCCATTTCATTGCCACACTTCATCTGACTGCAGGAGAACCTTCTCTCGCCATGTTTTCTGTCTGGATTGTTGGACATAGCTACATCTATTGGGCTCAAAGGTACGCTGAAAACAGGAATTTACCTAACCTCAATTTACAAGATGTGGAAATTAAGTGGTTTGGCCACAGAGGATTAAAATGTCACCAATTGATACCATTGGTGAAAACCTTTATGCATTTGCCAAAACCTGACCTGTTAATTGTGCACTGTGGAGGTAATGATTTGGGCACTTTGACTGGGGTAGGTCTGGAAATGCTTTTAAAGGACACCTTTGAGCAATTGATGGCACTTTTTCCTCAGACTGCCTTGGTATATTCAAATATATGCCAAAGACAGAAATGGAGGTGGTCGAACCAATTTTGTCCACAAATTGAGAAATCGAGGAAGCATGTAAACAAATCTGTTTCAGCTTACATGAGAGACCATGGAATGGGCTCCCTGTACAACAATAACTTGCGTTACTACATGCAAGATATCTACAGAGGAGATGGAGTTCACTTCTCAGATGAGGGCAACAGAGTTTTCACTCTGAATTTAAGAATGTGCATTGGTACCTACTTATAAGTACCTAAATGTACCATAAACCCAAAAGCTCTTCTCAGAGCTACCCTACATCTGATCACTCACAATTATTATTGTACTCTAACTTTTTTCACTAATTTTCAAGAAAGTACGCTCCCCAGAACGCTTTCCGGTTCGCGAACCGAGCGCACTCCACGCAAAAAAACTAAAAAAACAGTATATATTTTTTTGCCCTGCGAGAACCTTTCAAAGCCTCCACATCAAACCTAGGGGGTCAGGGACGATCTACTATGCCCCCTTATGGTCATTTGCCCCTTCGCTTTGGCCTCCTCTTGTCTCTCGATCCTACCGAGAGACAAGATGGCGGCCGCTACGGACTGTTTGGAATGTTTACAGACGCCGAAAAACCAATCAGCTTCGCAAACCTCCGTAACGCGAAAAGTACGCGAAGCGGAGCGCTGTTACAGATATATATCTTTTTTTGAACGTTCATTTCTCAAAATCCACTGGAGCACATATATTGAGACCTAGCAAAGGCACATCGGGCTACCAGTCCCTACAATTTTGCCAAGTTTCGTGCAAATCCATTCAGCCGTTCGATTATTATTATTATTTTTTTTTTTGCCCCGCGGGGCCCTTTTAAAACCTCCACATCAAACCTAGGGGGTCAGCGAGGATCTACTATTCCCCCTTATGGTCATTTGCCCCTTCGCTTTCGCCTCCTCTTGTCTCTCGATCCTACCGAGAGACAAGATGGCGGCCGCTACGGACTGTTTGGAATGTTGACAGACGCCGGAGAACCAATCAGCTTCGCTTCACAAAGCTCCGTTGCGCGAAAAGTACGCGTCCTGGGCCGCTGCCCGGTCCGCTGTTACAGATATATATCTTTTTTTAAACGTTAATTTCTCAAAATCCACTGGAGCACATATATTGAGACCTACAAAAGGCACATCGGGCTACCAGTCCCTACAATTTTGCCAAGTTTCGTGCAAATCCATTCAGCCGTTCGGGCTAAAAGTGAGGCCAACCGCCCTATGGAAATTAACATGGGAAAAACGCGTTTTGGGACCCCCCTTTTTTCTCGGCCCCCCCTTGACGAACCCCCCCCAAATTTTCAAAGGCTGCTCAGAAACAAAATGTGCCATTTTCCTGAAAATTTCAGCCAATTCCGTCCACAAACGGCAAAGTTATTAGACATAGAATTTTCAAAAATCCCATAGAGAAAAAATCCTAACTATATATACCTACTGGCGACCGCCAGTAGGTAATATATATATATATATATATATATATATATATATATTTATATATATATATATATATATATATATATATACTAGCAGCCCGTCCCGACCTTGTCCGGGAGCATTCAGGCTTCCCCTACCCCTGCCTCCCCTGACATTGCCCAGCAGCCCGTGCCCCCGCTCCCCCGTCCCCCACCTGCCCCGACCGCCGCCTGCCCCAACATTGCCTTTCCTCAGCCGATCTGTTTTCCCGCCTGGCCCGACCCCCGCCTGTCCTGAGTCAATGGAGGTCGGACAAAATGTTCCACCCGTCACCTTGTTAGTCCCCGTCCCCCGCCTTCCCCGACATTGCCTTTCCTCAGCCGATCTGTTCTGTTGTAACTCCCCGTGGACAGTAGTACGTTCAAAATGTTTTACCCGTCACCTTGTTAGTCCCCGTCCCCCGCCTGCCCCGACCCCCGCCTGCCCCGACATTGCCTTTCCTCAGCCGATCTGTTCTGTTGTAATTCCCCGTCCCCCGCCTGGCCCGACTCCCGTTCCCCGACATTGTCCCTGGAGCCTTACCTCAGCCGCTGCTCCTCAGTTCACCGCTCCTCGCCACTCTGATCCTCACCTCCTGTCCGCCGCCGCTCCTCCCCCGCGCCATGTCCGCCTCTCCTCTACTTGCACCGCCGCTGGCCTGTCCGCTGCTCCTCACGTCACCGCTCCTCCCCCGTGCCATGTCCGCCGCTCCTCGGACGCCGCTCCTCCCCGTGCTCCTGACATGAGCACGCACGTCGCGGCCGGCACTACTTTGGAGGGACTACTCTTTTTTTTTAATATACATTTAGTAAATAACGTTTATTTTTTATATTTATATAGCCTATAACCATCTACACACCCTGACGATTTCAACGGTGTATCGGGTGTGTAGATTGGCGCCGTGGTTCCCGAGTTTACCCGCCTCAAAGCCTGAAAGTTCTTACTTTATTATAGTAGTATAGATATATATATATGATCGAAATCAAGGCTGTGAGTAATACGGCATAAGGCGGGGAGGTATGATACCAGGCAGTAAAAAGTAAGCTGATTAACATCAGGCTTAAACTCAATGAAGCAGCAATACCTCACGATGTCTGCAGATGCGGTTCGAGAAAGAGAAGCAGCGGCAGATACATTATTTGGCAACCTGCCCAGGGCATCCACAAGTCAATTACATCACCCGGAGAGAGGGGCCAATAAAGAAACTGACGCTAAGATATTATAAAAAAAATTGGAAAATAATATTAAAATTGAGATTACAAAATGGTGGGAGCACAAATCTTTAACTAAATATGAAGAAGTGGGGAGAGTCCCACAAGGACTAAGGATACTGCTCATCCCGAGTTTCGACAAGCCAAATCCGAATATGCTCAGGGAGTGGGGAGAAAGCAATTTTGCAGTATCTATGAATCTAGTGAACATTTTAATTAAATACGCCGAGATGGACCGCAAAAGCATTCTGGATGAAATTGACAAAATCAATGAAGAACTCAATAAACTAGAACCAACCGAATACATAAAGAAATCAAGAGATGAAATTAAAGAAAGGTTAAGAAACCACGAAGAAAAAATGAAAATCCGATAAGCCCACAAATATGCACGTGATCAAGCAGATTATGATAATGGGCAAATGTTCACCTTCGCGCGCAAATTTGATAATGCCAGAAGACAACAATATAGTGACAAAATGAAAAACAACACAACAAGAAAGGTACAGAAAGTGGTTTCCAATGAGGAACTCTCTGGTGCTGAGATGGAATCGCTGACAAGTGAATCTGGCTCAGAATTTGAAAGCATGGGGACAACGAAAACAAAACTGAGTGTGGGGAAGGAGATGGATTTTTTACTCGCAGAGCGATTGCAAACTCTGAGGCTGAGACAACAAAGGAAGCCAGTCGAAAAAGGAAAACCGCAAGAAGGTACGACAGGAGAAAAAGGCAGAAATGCAAATCAATAGAAAAAAACGCAATGGCACAGGTGACAGTGAAAGATGATAATACAATAATCAACCTTTCACCAATATCTCTGACCAAGGCAGAGGAACAACAATTGGCATTGGGACTAAACTACTGCCCAGAGAGTAGCTTTGACTATTCAAGTACTAGAATAGATGTATTCTGCTTCATCCGGAAATTGAAACTTAAAAGGTTTTTCATAATTAAAACAGGTCTGGGACAATCAAGGATGGCACCGGACTTAGGGGCTGGTGCAGGACAAACACGGTGTCTGATATTCCCACTCTGCTGACTACGCATGATTTGAATAATGAAACTGGAACTTAATAAGACTACAAAAAATCAACATTGGCTCAAAAAGGGGCTGGAAGTAGTCCATTCAAATCAAAATCAAGCTTCTTCCCTCTTATGCCAAAAGATGCTGTAGATATTTTCCACGAAAGAGTAACAGAAGACATCAAAAACTTTACAATCAAGTAGAACATAAGAAAAAGAACAAACAATACAAAAAAACAAGAATATGCCAAACTGATGAAAAAACTGGTAGAAAACCAGGAAATCATAATAAAAAAATCAGACAAAGGTGGCAACATCGTGTTATGGGCAAAAAAAGATTATATCCAGGAAGCAAAAAGGCAACTTGACAATGGAGAGTGCTATGAAAAAACAACAAGAAAGGCCTATAACAAGTCAAGGGAAGGACTAAAAAAGTATTTAGTACAATGGAAAAGGGAATGACTAATTTCAACAGAAGAATATAAGTTCATGCATAAGGAATTTCCAGTCCTCCCTGTACTATATTTAATCCCAATAGTCCACAATAACATAGTGCCCATTCCTGAAAGGCCAATAATTTCAGCTATTAACAGCGTGGGAGAGCAAGTAGGACAATACATGGACTATTTTCAACAAGACATGGTGAAAGCACTACCCAGTTATGTTAAAGACACAGGGGATTTCCTAATGAAAACTAAAGATATTGTAAGGACAGAGGGCCTTCTTTTAATTACACTAGATATAGAGTCCCTCTATCCAAGTATCGATCATCAAGTTGGTTTATGGGCGGTTAAACACTTTAGATGATAGACCATGTGAATTTTATTAACATAACAAGATGATATTAGATCTTATTTCCTGGTGCCTTAACAAAAACTTTTTTATGTTTGGTAAAGATGTTTTTAAACAGTTACGAGGAGTAGCGATGGGAGCCTGTTTCTCCACCAGCTATGCATGTCTTCACGTTGGCTGGTGGGAGAAACAGGTTCTGAGGAAGGTACATCGTGAAACATTTATTGTATTGGCTTAGATACATAGATGATGTTTTTATACTATGGAAGGGAGATGAGACAGAAGCAAAACAATTTATTGAGGCCATTAACATCAATTGTATGAACCTACATTTTACATCACATATGAGTAAGAATGTCATCGAATTTTTAGATGTAAAAGCGTATATCAATAATGGCAAGTTTAAACCTTCCTTATTCAAAAAACCCACATTGGGCAATGCTATGTTACACGCTAGCAGTGTCCACCGAAAACACATGATAAAGAGCATACCCTACGGAGAAGTGTTAAGGCTTAAATGAATTTGTAGTCTAGAATCTGATTTCAATATCAGTGTGGAAGATACCATGGACAGACTCAGAAAATGAGAGAACAGCGAGAACATTCCAAAAGAGGCAATATCTAAAGCTAATGCAAAACCAAGAATGAGTATCTTTGTTAGAAGTGAAAGCGATATAACAGAAGAGCTATCTAGAGAGACTGTGAACTCATCTAGAGAGACTGAAGGCCCTTGTAATGAAGAAAGGAAATTAAGGTCGATAATAAAAAAGAACTGGCCAGCAGTGCTGACCGACAGTGTGTTAGGGAATAGACTTCCTGAACACCGACAATCACTTTCAGGAAATCTAAAACCATGGGATCAAGATTGGTCAAAAGCAGTCCAGAACTAAGCCAGACAGGGACTTGGCTTAGGCCTGGACAAGGGTTCAGAAATTGTTCATCTTGTAGAGCCTGTAAGTTTGAATCTAACAAAATCCATTATGTCACTCCATTCTGTGAGAAAGAGATTACGATTAGAGGCAGGTGCATGTCAGAATATTGCAACATCTCAGAGCTGTCATAAATAATGATCCGCATACCCAGTCGCAAGATATTTCAAGATGGTACACAATAATGAAGTAACTGCCTTACACATTATGTAATTGACACCATTCCTAAACCCCAGTGAGGTGGGAATAGAGAACGTCAATTAAGACAGTTCGAGACCCGAATGATCCTGGAGTTTGATAGTAAAATACCTAACATCCTTAACAACACTGAGGATATGCATAATTTCCTTTGAGAATACTGTGAAATAATAATATCTTGAAGGCTCCGGAAAAAGGAATAATGAAAGCATATTTTTAAAAATGTGGATTTATATGGATGCAATGGGCAGAGACCTTTCAATCATGAAGTAATGATTTAAAGTGTTTTAATTGCTGCCTTATTTTTGTATAGTGACAAATTTTAACATAATTTTATCAAATTCTTTTAAGATGTTTTAAACAGTATCAATTGAAAGTAAGTCCTTATTGTTGACAACATATTAGATTTCTGCACATACAACATTAGGCACTTTAAGAGCAAGCACTTTATCGCACTTTTTTGCACATATAGTTTTGCTGCTAAAACACCAACTCAAGTTAAAATACAACTCAATGAAACTAATAGGGAACAAACAATATGAAAACAATATGATGTAGTTATACGGACAGACTCCACACCTTAGGTGTGGAGTAATAAATACAACAACTAAAATGATTGGTCCATTGAATTGGTATCAAGGGAACATAACATCGCAAGCAATGAGTTTTGAACAAAAGATTAAATTACAGCATTTAGGCAAATAATTAAGAAAGAAGACATTAAAAAAGAAATGTTTACAATAAGGTTTTTTATATATGTATATACCTTATTTATTCATAATGGAAACTTTTCGATTTGTGTATGTATACAGTTAAAAACTGTGGCAAGTATTTTAAAATATTTTAAAATATGTATTTGCATCTGTTATGAGTTGTTATGTCTTCAGCTGCTGACATTTGCGATGACAATAATTGAAATTAATACAATATTGTTACGAATGGAAGGTATACTAGTGGACTAACAAAAGTCTGTTTTCCCTGGCTGTTACCACGTGACACGGGAGGCAGGGGGGTGTGCACTTAGCATTGATAAAAAGAAATGGTGAACTGCGCTCCGCATGTGAACAAGGGCATTTGTTGCCCGAAACACGTAATCATTTGTGAGAAGTGAGCATGAAATAAAATATCTTGCCAAAGAATCTTGGGTCCTTCGCTCTCTCTTCGCCGATAAGGAGGTTGCGAGAGTCTGTGAGTCGATGATATCCTGCTTCGCTTCGAAATAACAAGCTTCTCTGGAACAGATGAAAGCGGACCCCTTTTTGGTTTAAATTGAATTTATTTATTACCCTGCACCGCTGCCATATATATATATATCCAAACAACCCCTGCTCCACAAAGAAGAGAGCACGCACACGAGGGTTGCTGTGTTAAGGCTTCTTTATTCTATAGGGCCTCTATCGACCCAGCAAACAAGAGAGATGCGTTTGGGCTGACGCAACAGCCTTTCTCAATCTGGTGAGCGCCATTTTTCATTTGATATTTATACCCTGTCACTATCATAGACATAGAAAACATTCCTAGAAAAAATTCTTTGTTCCACCCTAAAAAGATACAAACTAGATAACAGTGCACGAAAATACATTTAGGTGTAATGCATTAGGTATAGTTAGTAGTTATTGCTGTAGCTGAAAGAAGATAAAAACACATAGTGCATTAAAATATCACCATTGAATGCATATTGCATCATCAGATCACTAGACTATACATGCTATATATACAAATGGCGAATACACAAGGAATGTATCTTTTAAATTATGTTCAAATCCGTGCTATAGTTGTCTCATACCCTAAAAAAATGGCGCCAACCCCTTCAGGTAGCACTTTTAAAAAAACATAGAGCATGCTGCGTGACAACATAATACATGGGAGACACGATTAAATTCAACTAATCCCTTAATTGACATGGAAATACCTGAAGGCATTGCCCGTCAAACTCACCTGCAGTTTCAATGATATATATAAATATATATAGATATATACATATATATAGACATCTATACTACTATTATAAAGAGAGAACTGTGTCCTTGGAGCCAGGTAAACTCGAAAAGTACACCAACAATCCAAACACCCAAGACATCTTTGAAAACCTATACATATTTTTATGTATATATAAAACCTATGAAAACAACAATTTCCCAGAGATAACCCCCTATGTCCAATCTTCTCTGCACACAACTAAAGGCTGTGCGCATAGGGTGCCAAGTTAAATGCATGCAGGTGGCTGGGCATCTAGCCAGGCCAGAGACCAGGCCTTGTAGCCACCCTCCACTGTGCAGGGCCATATACCATGCACAGCTGGGCTGCCCACATTAAGAAGGTGTAACATGTGCTACATTTAGAATAAGGAACAAAAAACAGAAAAAAAAGATTAAAGTCACTTTATAGTTCTGTATGTTAGTAAGATTACCTTAAGTAAAAACAAGAAATTCACTGAAAAAGGCAAAGATTGATTCAACGTTATAGTTAGCTGATGGAAATAGACAGGAACTAACATTTAAAAACCCACAAAGCAAGCTACGTCATCAATTATGTTATTTGAGATGTCATCAGTGATGTCATTTAGTATGTCATAAGTGATGTATTATATGAGGTCATAAGCATTGAATAACAGAGACGCAAGTTATAGTTAGTTGACTTAGTACTTGTCTCCTTTCTTCATTCTAACTAGAACATTACTTTAACTTTTTTTTTAGTGACTATACATACACACACACATTTTGACTGAAATAGTGACATATAAAGGCAGATACATGAGCTGCATAACTAAAGTAGTACTACAGTAGGACTACTTACTTAAGATAATATCTCAGTGTGCCAAATTGCACATTGAATAAGCAAAAAGGAAGCCAGTATTCAATCGAGAGAACAATTGCTCTTAAATAACAAAGCTGAGAAAAAACATAGATCCACACTTTAGGTTAATCACAACTTTCAATAAACAATAGGGTGCTGCGAGAACGATAATACAAAAGTACTGGCATTTAATCTAGAATGACCCGGTACTGGGAACAGTTGCACCACTTAGACCAGAAGTGACTTTTAGGAGAGCTAGATCAATGACACCTGTTTCCTAAGCTGTCCTAAAAAACATCCATGTGCTTTAATTGACTAAGAACGTTGGATAATAATATTGCAAGTCTTGCTGCAGCTTCCCAGTCACTGTTGAATCTTTGGGGTAGATGTATCAAGCCTTTTGCGAATTTCAGCCTTTGCGAATCGCAAAAGGCTTGTTTGCATTTTTTGAAATGTATCAAAAAATCGCAAAATAAGGAATCGCTAAAATTTCCGATTCCTTATTTTGCTTTTGCAATTCCTTAAATGCGATGTATGTGGGTTTTCGAAATTGCAAATTTGGGTTAAGAAATCGCAAATTACCACCAACTTGTAGTTGGTGGTAATTTGCGATTTCATTTAAAAATGCCCTATTTGGCATTTGTGAAGGTGGCATGTGACGGGCATGTATGTGCGCCATATGCACACACATGTAAATTTCAGGGGTGCAGCAGGGTGTCTTTGAGACACCCCTGCACCCTTGACAATATTCTCAATTTGCGAATTCGCAAATTGCGATTCGCAAATTAAGAAATATTTCACAATCATTCCTATGGGCCTTCTGGCCCATAGGAATGCATGGGAAATTATTCCTTAATTGCGAATTCGCAAATAAGGAAGACTAAGAAATCGCTAAAAAATAGCGATTTTCTACATACATTCCATTTTGCGGTTTCTAAATAGCGATTCCTTAAAAATCGCTATTTAGAAATCGCAAAATGGAATCTTGATACATCTACCCCTTTATTTGGATGCCCTAATTGTGAGAAAAGGATTTTTTAATCACCATATAAGGGTAAGTTATACTAAAAATGTATTCTGAGTTTGCAAACTGACCTGGATACTAATGGGTCAGTTCACACAATTCCCATTCGAAGTACATTGATATCCATCCTGCCTCATGAATATTAATGAGGTAGCTCACTCACTCTGATTGGAGGCCATTACAGGGACAGTGGCCTGCTAGGGTCAGCAGACCAGCATGTCTGTGATTCCCTTTAAATTGATTATTATTTTTTCATGTATCCAGTTTTGGTTCAAAGAAATGAGGCTGCATTTTTTTACAAAGAGTTTGCTTTTATTTAATAGTTTGAGAGTTGCTGATGGGCCTGTGAACCACTTCCTAAATCCTCTTTTTTTTTAACAATCACCTTTGAGGTGTTAGCAACTATTCAATGGGTTACAGCTGAATTGGCAGTCCCATTCCATTGATTATACATTGGATACTGAACTGCAATCTGGAAGGGATGCCCAAAACATGCCACTTCCCTCAAGATTTGTATTTGAAAAATAGCTGAGTACATCTGCCCCCTTGTCTCTAAGGATTTCTCAAGGCCATTTTAGAGGGATGGTGTGATTGATGCTGTATACAATGACGCGCATTTCATTACCAGTGCTGGTGTAGACAAACTAAAATAAAAGATGTAAACAGTTGCTACCCATCCTTCACAAGGTCTTTTTATCCTTGACTGGTAGTCTGAGAGTCAGCAGGCCCGATGACATTTTCACGTAGAGTGGCAATGTGGTTTAAAGCCCAATATCACCAAGCCCCTGGGCTAGCTTCATGCACCAGCAGCCAGGGGTTTTATGATGGCGCATAAAATGTCCTTGAATCCAGACGAGGCGCCGAAGCACCATTTATTTTCGAACTTCCCACAGTGAGAGACTAAATCCCGCTAGCCGAAGGCTCTGTGCTTTTTCTGGGCTGCGTTCCATCTTCTTCCCCTTGATGTGACAAGAGGGCTTGACTCTCAAGAGGCAGATTAGCACAATTGGTGATTAGAAAAATGTGGTCACATTAAAATTCACGAACAATGACGTTAATGCTGGAATGAACATGCACATTTATATTTTGCCATAACTTTGAACATGAATGCATATTGTGCACGAACTATGATGCACTTCAGTTAATTTTGTGTTTGTTTGGAAGCAGGCATCTGTTAAATGGTGCGCTGCTAATGTTTCCGTGGGAAATGTATGTTTTTAATTCATAAGTCAAAAAACGATAATGAAGAGTACAAAATGACTGCTGCTTATCAAAATCATGTTTTGAGGGGGAAGCTGTGTTTGTTCTACAGCCTTAGTTATAGCTTTTTCTACTTCTAACTTTTTCTTCAATTCTAGATTTTTCTAGAATTTTTTTAATTCAATCAATGTCAATGGATTTAAAAGAACATATTTGCAAAATGAGCAATGATCATATATTAGAAGGATACAGTTGACATAAACTGAGCTACAAATTGTCAAATGTTCTGGTAGCCAGAATGCTAAAACTAACTTTTTTCTAACTCGGGTATTACTTTTTTATGGAAATTCTCTGATTGCTATATTTATGTTTGGGAAACTAGGTACAAGACGATCAGGTGAACTTATCAGTGCCCGTCAGTTTGTTCAGTGGGCAGCCAGAGCACAAATTCCGTTTTCCTTGCCTTATGTCAAATGTACTGATGGTAACTGTGGGACTTGGCCCTTTTTGCAGGGTCATCCCTGAACTTTTTGCCTTCATTCTGTATTCTGTCTGACCTGTTTTTTTTGGTTTTATGACTCTGGGCACTTTACCACTGCTGATCAGTGCTAAAGTGCATATGCTCTCCCTATTGTAAATTGATGTATGGATTAGTGACTCCATGATTGGCTTGGTTGGTTTACTTGTCAGACCCTAGTACAGTGCACTGAGTGTGCCCAGGGCTTATAAATCCAACTGCTGCTGGTGGGCTTGCAGCACTGGTTGAGCCCCCCACAGAAGCAGCCTTTTAAAATGTGTCTAAGGCCTGCCATTGCAGAGCCTGTGTGCAGTCTGGTACTGTCATGCTGGCTGGGCAAGTGCACCCACTTGCCAGTCCCTAAACCTTCCCTTTTCTTCATATCAGACACCCCTATGGTAGGCCCAAGGGCAGGGTGCATTGTAAGTTTAATGTAGGACAAGCCCTTTGTTTTTCACCATTGCAAGGCTATCAGTTCTCCATAGGCCAGAATGGGCAGTTAGATTATTACATTTTATAATCCTAACTGACTCAGGGAACACAGTAGAAATTGGAGTTTATATGCCTGAACTCAGAGTGATAAAATACATATTTTAGTGTGTTTGAAAATACCTCTTTTAGAAAGTAGGTATTTTCTTGTCTAACTATCCAGGCCCGCCTCTGCTCGGTTGTGTATTCCTTGTCTGGAGTTTGAGTGACAGGGCTGGGGGATTCCAGGAGACAGAATGGGTCCGCCCAGTGGTGAATAGAGAGATCTGCATCTAGATTGGAGGGAGGAGTTGCACCTGGGACCTGAATAGGACTGTGCATGCCCCCCACAGCGCTGGCGCCACCCCCTGTGGTGCGTCTGATATCTCTGCCCTGCACTGTGAAAGGAAAGAAGGAGTCTTGTAAACAGAGCGCTCAAGAACTGGTTTGGACTGGGTAAAGGCTCCTCTGCCCTCAGAGGACAAAGGATTTTGGGGTATAAATATTGGGACCCTGATCCCAACAAATTAGATCACTTTGGACTACAAGAAGAAACCTTTACTGAGCAGAGGAACCTGAAGAAACTGAGGAGAGACTATTCCCAAGCCGAAGTGCTGCTTGGGGGATTGGGTTGCAATGGTTGCCTTACTGCCAAAGGAAGGAGAAAGGAACTTTGTGTACTTTGCTTTCAACTTGTGAAGGATCTCCAAGGGCTTGGAAAAGAGCTTGCCTCCTGCTGAAGTCTCTGGTACAACAGAATTCAAACCCCAACTCCCCAGAGTTCTTGTGGAAGTGCCTGCTGCTGTTTTGGGCCTTCTAAGGAACTGCGTGTCGCTAGGAGCTGGATGTGCGACGCAACAAGATCAAAGCGCGTCGATGTCGCTGCTGCTGCCGTCGCACTTCTGAACAAGGGTGTCGCCGCTGGAGTTGTCGCTCTGCACCGCATCGAGAGAAGCGTGCCGCAACGAAGAGTAAGCATGTTGCCGTTGCTGCTGCCTCCCGTCGCACTTCTGAACAAGGGTCTCGCCGCTGGAGTTGTTGCACTGCACCGCGTTGAGAGAAGCGTGCCGCAACGAAGAGGAAGCATGTCCCCGTCGCTGCTGCCTGCCGTCGCACTTCTGAACAAGGGTGCCGCCGCTGGAGCTGTCACACTGCACCACATCGAGAGAAGAGTCTCGCAACGAGGTAGAAGCGTGTCGCTGTCGCTGGGCCTGCCGTCGCACTTCTGAAAAAGGGTGTCACCGCTGGAACTGTCGCATTGCACTGCATCGAGGAAAGCGCCTCGCATCCCCGAGAAGCGCGCCGCCGTCGGAGCTGCTGCTGTCGCATTTCTGAACAAGGATGTCGCCGCTGTAGTTGTCGCATTGCGCAGAAGCTTCATGCATCGTGGGAGAAGAGTGTCGCAGTTGGAGTTGTTGCTGTCACACTTCTGAACAAGGGTGTCGCTGCTGCAGTCCACGCATCGAACCGAGAACTTCTCGCATCCCCGGAGAAGCGTGCCGCATCTGGAAGATCTTCCCGTCTTTATTTCTTTGCACCTGAACTTTGCTGCATTTCCCTCGCTGCGACATTGCTTGTCGTGGAAGCGCAACGCAACCTAAGGTACATTGACACAAAGTGTTGCATCTTTAGAACTGAACTAAACTAAGCTAAATCTACCATCTTAAAGTAATAGTATTGTGCATTTTTGTTGTTTATGGTCTTGTGGTAGCTCTATATAAAGTATACTTATTTTTTATATAAAACCTTGTGTGGTGTCCATCTGTAGTGTTGTCACTGGGTTACTGTATGTGGTCACAAATGCTTTACACACTGTCTCTGAGATAAGCCTGTCTGCTCATGCCAAGCTACTAAGGGGATGAGCAGGGGTTATTTTAGGAGTGTAATCCACTTATCATGACTAGAGGCAATGGTCCCTATTTGTCACAGGTAACCCCAAAATCTAACAGTAACACAATTCATCCTGTCTCATAGCCAGAAAGACTTAAAGATATCAATCTACAAACTTTGCATCAGCGATTTTAGACTTCCATAAAATGGACTTCCTAGTTGTGTTTTCCGTTTCTATTACAGTTTTAGTGAAAACTATTCCAGGCATTATTATCACCACGAGATAATAGCCTGTCACACGAGTAAGAGTTCCCGAGCTGAGAGAGAGGGCCCAGTTGAAGAGGAAAATACGTTTTCAGCCTATAATGTCTCAGAATACCACTGCATGGTCCTATTTGATAATATTCTTGACTGCCTCGCCTTTAAATTTTGTGGTGAGAAGAGAGAATTGTTCTGTTAGAGGATGAAGAGGTTTTATCTTTTGACTTCTTTGCAGGACATCCAACTCCCTTCTCGCCTCTACCTCCTCTCGCGTTCTTGTAGCTGATGTGGCCACTTGGCTCTGTGGATCATTGATGTGTGCTACATTCTTGTATTTGGCAAGAGAAGGAAAATAAGAGATGAGAGGGGTGTTAAAGTGAGGCAACAAGGATTTTTATCATGGTTATCAGATCTCTGTTCTCCAACTTTCCTTTATCTAGCAATATAATTAATGTTTTTATATATAGCACAAAAGAGAAGGGTGTCAGGCGGCGATGAATTGAATAGAGGACATAAATGGGAGAAAATGTGGTTATAGGTCAAACCAAAGTCCAATCATGTAGATTTTTTTGTGGCTTTTGTCAGAGGTGTGCTTGTTACCCGAGGTCGATAGGTAAGGAAATGCAGAAACGTGGGCTTTACCGGGGAAGCTGAGGATCAACTAAGCGTGATCCAAAGATCCTTGATTCAAGTCTGAAAACATCTCTACTTCTGAAGCTTTTGCTCCTACATGAGATTAATTAGTATAAACATTAGGATAGATTTTGCAGGTGGATTACTTTATGTGACACAGGCAATCTTCACAAACGCTCAGCGATGTTGTCAAATTCTGGGGCTCCAGTGAAGTGTATGAGGATGGAGTTCAACAAGGCTTTAGAGGGTGCCAAGGACGACTTTCGAATACCTGTTCAGGTGATATTGATGTAGTGCAAGGGATTAATAAACGAATGTGAGGGAAGGAACAAGACAAAAAGAGATATGGTAGGGTTACCTCTGGTAAAGACACACACAAGGGAATAAAGCAAGACACAAAAAAGGCAGAAGCAGACATTGAGGTAAAAGAAAAACCACACGAAGGAAGAAACCACTTTAAAAAGTAAACCATATACATTTGGAAGAGAAACAAATATGTAGAGGAAAACAAATGAAAAACAATCCGAAGAAATAGTGGTTAGTTAAACAAATGTGACAAAAAAAATCTAAATATATATGGAATAATAATCTCCTGAGATAAATGGTGAGACTGATTTCAACACCGGCCTTAATTTACAGTTAGGTTTCTTTGTTTAAACATTGTGATTGGTCAATTAGAGGAATGCATATTGAAGTAGTTTGAAATGACACCCTCGCAAAGCACATCTGGATCCTGAACAGAATGTCCCCTATGTTCAATTTCGTCTTCCGCAGAAAGCTGATAGACTGTGCACGAATAATGCAGGTTACAAAGGGTAATGATGCTAAAATGTGCACGAACATTAAAATATAATTAAATGCAATATTTATTTACGGCTAACTTAATATTCACACTATCTATGTTCGACAGTGGCAAAAGTGAAGAAAGAAAAACACTTAGCGCCTATATTAAATATTTTCAACAACCTTGCTTTTCTGGAAACAGAGCAAACTACTAAAAAAATTTGGAAGTCAACCGTCTTGAAATTGAATGTGTTATTTCTGTTTTTAGGACAGAACTGTACTTAAACCAAATGGCTGAGAGCAACTCATTTGGAATTATGCCATGCATAAAGGTAAGGAAGCTGAGGAGTGTTATCATTCTTCTTAGACTGTTTTTGTATTTTATTTGTAATAGTAGTATAGCCCCTGCAAAAATTATATATCTGGATTCTCCAAAGAGTAGCTAAAGAGCTACTGGTAGCTCTCCAGCTACCTGTAAGTAGCTCTCCTATGTGTGTGTCAGCCTACTATATTTGATGATTTTTTTCTTGGTTGCATTACTAAATGTATACTAAAATTGAGAGTGTTTTAGCAAGATAAACAAGTGTGTATTTTCAGAACTCATAATCTGTTGTTTGGAGAAAAATGGCTAATTTTTCAAAATATGTTTGAAGTTGATATTTGAGTGGTAAATCATGAGACATTGGGCAGACTTATTACACATATTATAACATTGGTGCCAGGGGCATTGCTGATGTCACTGCTATGTAATACCCATGAAGAGGCATTCAAAATTGACAAAGCCTTTTTTGCATTATTGCTGGCAATCCTGCTTGATTATCTGAGGTGATCACTACAAATAATTTTGCAGATGGTGACTACTAATGTAACCTTGTCTGGTGTGGTCGCTATTGGAACACTAATAATAGTAGCTCGCTAGGATTTCCATCTAACTTAAGTAGTTTTTGTTACAGAAAAGGTTGGAGACCCTTGTTCTATAGAAATGCTGTATTCCCCATTCAAAACATATCTGGCAAAACACAGTATGTCCCAGTGGCTATGGCCTATGTACTTTCATTACAAACATGCAACAAGTGACACTGGATTCATGGTCTATATTCTCCCCTGTAAGAAGTTTATTGTACCAAATCAACAGTCAGCACCAAGCAAAGACTATGGGTGGTGCATATGCAGGCAGTCCATGTTGTGAAGCCCATCATATAGGCAGAAAGGTCATGAACTTAACCCGATTTACCCTGAGGTGAAGTTTACTCAATGGCTGCTCAGCAGTGAGGATTCATAGCCCTAGGTTGTCTAAGGCTGGGACATCCTGTGGCTGCATGCCACCCCCATGGCATGCCACGCCCACTCCCGCAAGGTTCAAAGTTCACGTGGCAGGACAGTTTGAGAAGCAGTGGAGTGGGGACGCAAAGCAATGGCTATCAGCCTGCTGCTGAGTGCCTGTAGCACACCCATGGTTATAGGCAGGCCTGAGCAGTAGAGAAATTGGCTTCCTGTGACATGTGGCTAACATAATAGGCATTCCTTTCAAAGCCATTTCATGAACAGTTTTTTTAATCAGGCAGGGACATTTGAGTTTGTTATTATTTAGTGGCAATTTTATTTTAGCCATATGTAATAATGAAATCTGTTCGAGTAACAATTAGATGGTTATGAACTTCAAATATACAGTTCAAGGTTTCAGAAAATGTAGATATTTGAAGTGTGGTATGCTAAATTTTCTAATGGCTCCTCTGCTCTTACCATCTTCTGCTCTACCCCATTCTGTCCTAAACTTGAATTAGGCCCATATGAATCCTGTGCCTATGGGAAAATGTGTTCATACATATGGCCGTAAATATTAACAGTGCTATGTTGAGAAGTTTACCAGGACCCCAGTTTCAACTCTCAATCTATCTTCATTAGAATATTAGGGACTGGATTGTGGTAGTTGTGCCCTGGGTGTGACAAGCACTGATCACGTAATGGACAAAATTACAAACGCAAGAACAGTCTTCGGTGAGTAGGATTACATACACAGTGGGAATACTCACCCGAGGTAGTGCAGAAGACAGAGCAGCTGCTCACCAACTGCTCCCTGTTTCTTCGCTGTTGGCATCCCAATATATATGGATGGAGGCAGAAGTCACAGTCAGAGTAATTTTAAAAATTTCATGTTACACTTGATACTCAAAATTCACAAAATCATGTTGTTAGGCTACTTAAATTAATTACCCACCATTCAATATAAAAATGTGCCGTTAGTGGCAAAAATTTACCCCAGAATGTGAGTGGCTAGAGGTTCGTGGTGCTCTAGTTTTTTTTAAGTAAGTTTTTGCAGCTTGAAATGTGTTCTGTGCCATTTTTGCTGAAATTTTGCGCAATTACGCAAAAGCAAATGTTTCGAATTTCGCACACCCCTACTCTTATGCCCATATAAACTTAATTCTAGTGCAACTACAATTGAAGCACTGCATGGGCAATACAGAAAACACAGTGCATGTTCATATCTAATAAGAGTGGCCTGCTGGTGCTGTCATCCCCACTCTAGCACTCTAATAAGGCAGCCTTGCATCATGTTGCAGAGATGAGTGTGTGCTGTTCTAGTACAGGACCAGTACTAGAAACATTCCCTTACAAATTATTATTATTATTATTATTATTATTATTATTATTATTATTATTATTATTATTATTATTATTATACCTAGTATTATTATTATTATTATTATTATTATTATTATTATTATTATTAGTATTATTATTACTAACAATGATAATAATAATAATAATAACAATAATAATAATATTATTAATAATAATAATGATAATTTTCAGGCAGTGCTTCATAATGAACTTTTCAAAGCACTGTTACTATTACTCAGTGTAATGTTAAGGTGGCCTGCCATGATTCAAGCTTGTGACTGACCTGGAGTGGCTAAGGGTAATTCAACAACCAACTTTTGAAAAGTCATAGTGGATATGTTATGACTGTATGTGGTGGCTTTTTTTCCACCACCAAGAAGTCACTAAGGCCCTAATTATGAGTTGGGCTGTTAATTCTGACCCGTGCACAAATTCCTGTTTATGCACAGTTTGGAAATTTGACTTGCTATATATTAAACACATTCAGTAATAATTGGATGCGTTAAATAACTCAACCTAAGTAAAATTTTGCCAGGTCAAGCATGCTCAAAAGATCGGACACATTCCAGCTGAGTAGGGGTATCCATCAGGGGTGTCCGCTGTCGCCCCTGCCATTTGCCCTCTCGCAGGAACCCTTAACGGCTTTGATCTGCAGAGATCCGGTGATTCGAGGACTGTGATGGTCGGCAGATGGGAGGACCGCATCTCGCTCTATGCCGATGATATACTCCTTTACCTAGCCTCCCCCAAAATATCTCTGAGATGCGTATTGGACATTTTTACGGCCTTCAGTAGATATTCGGGTTACTCGATTAATTGGAGCAAATCTCTCATATATGTCTTAGGAAGTAAGGCTCCTGCTCTACCCAGGGACTACCCAATGCAGACAGTGAGGGATGGCTTCCGCTAACTTGGGATTTTATTACAGCAGACTCTAAGCTCCGGTATGAGTGAAACCTGCACCCGGCGATGCAGAGGCTGAGGCGAGATATTGCCATTTGGAGGACACTCCCACTCTCATTATTGGGCACAGCTGCTCTATTTAAAATGACGTCCCTGCCCAGTTTTTTTATACGCCCTGCAAAACCACCCAGATCTAGTCCCTGCGAGATATTTTAGGGAAATTGAAGGATTGCAGAGAGAGTAGCTGTGGGATGGGAGGCCCCGAATCGCACTTAATAAATTGGACCTAAATTGTTATGATGGCGGCATAAGGAAATACTATTGGGCTTTTCGCTTGGCCACTATTAATCGGGCCACCTACCGAAAACCCGACGATCCAGGTTTTACCATGGATAGATGGCTGCTGCCTGCTGGGGACTACAACAGAGCCCTGTGTTCAAACCCCAGGAAATTCCCTCTATCCGGCCCAAACTAACACTCTGTTCTGATTTGGCACGGTGCTAATAAAAGTTTAGGTTGGGACCGGAAGCTCACACTGGCAACTCCCCTGTGGGACTCGGATCAGCTGGGTAACCTCCGTACCTCAATGGGATTCGACAAATGGGATCTCATTGGTATCTCTCTAATAGGTGACCTCTGGGTAAAGGGAGATATGATTGCGTTTGACATTCTCCAGCAACAATTTGAGCTCTCCGGCTCAGAATTCATCCGCTACCTGCAGATTCGCCACGCTCTTGTCACAACCCTGCAGAAGGGCATTGTCCCTCCTGAGTCTTCACCACTGGTAGACAGATTGCTTGATGGATATCTCCCAGAGAAAGCAATCTCATTAACGTATAAAAAACTGATTAACAATACCACGGATCCTCTCGAACGTTTACGTGAGTGTTTGGAAAGAGATGGACTTCATATTGATGACGAGGAATGGAGGGAGGAAGTGGCCTCACCCCGGGAAGTGGTGATTTCCACTCAGCTACGACTGATTCAACTTAAAATGTTGCATAGAACGTACATCGCTGGGCCCCACCTGGTTCATATGGGGAGGAAAGAGGGGGAATTGCAGATGACGCTGTGGTCAGGTGGGCACCTTCCTGCACATACTCTGGGAATGTGGGCAGATATAGGAGTATTGGCGGGAGATAAATAAGGTAATGCAGGAAGTACTGCATAAAGACATTTGCCCGGAGGCTAAAAGATGTCTCCTTAATGTGTGGGAACCCACTGATTTGATGGGTATTGGAGAGGCTCTGTGCTACTCTGGGCGCAATGGTGGCCAATCGTGATATAGCATAACTGCGGGGCGGGTATTCCACCGACTCTGGACTCCTGGAAAAATAACTTAGATTGGTGTATGTTCAGGGAGAAAACAGTCTCTGTAGCACGAGGATGCCCAGGGAAGTGGTTCGCTGTGTGGTGTAAGTGGAATGCCTACCAGGGAGATATTTGTGTGACCCCTCTGATCCCCTTGGAGGACAAACCCTTGTCTCCTTGAAGCCATCTCGATGATCGATATCTGTTCAAGCTCCAATGATGCCTAAATGTAATCGACATATATATATCATTGCCATGTAAATGCACGCTGCTTTGCCAAATGTCAATGAGCAAGCTGAAATTTAATGGGAGATACAGTATTTACCGTATCATGCGGATTTTGGTGTGTTGTACACCAAAATCGGCATGTTACTCACCAATATCTTGCAATGGGCCGTATTTATCACACTCAAATTATAATATACCCCATTTATCATTATTTATCGTAATACTCAAAATCAGGGCCTAAAAGTGTGTTTAACATATCAAAAGAATGCACCTGGAAGTGCCAAGCAGGGTAGTTTTAAAGGTTAGAGTTGGTAAAGTGAGGACTGAGAATTGATGTGCCTAACACCACCTAACTCAGAGGACCGCAATTTCACATGATTTGAGGGTGAGGCTTGACAAACGAGGAAGATAATAGTGTCACCATGGTTTCTTTAAAAAGTGTTTTAATAGACATAGAATTAGGACTTTAAATTACTGTCCTGCCGACTTCCCAACCAAAGTGAGATGACTGCCCAGCTTATGAGTGGCCAGTGACATAGCAAGGGGGGTGGACCGCACCGGGTGACACGAGTTTGGGGGCAGCATCTTTACCCAACACCCCTACTCATACCTGCAGCCGTCATGGCGCAATAATTGTGTGGGAATCGTCAGCACCCCTCGGCCGTCATGGGAATACATCAGCAGCGCCCCCCACACTCTTAAATGGCAAACGCCGGGGCCGCACCGGGCGGCCAAAGGTCTACGTACGCCACTGTGTAATTCCGATGTGCACAGTAACTGTAGTTACCAGGACTAGCAGAATTATACATTTTGCTACAATGCCACTGCTCAGTTGCAGCCCACCTGTAGATTTCACCTGATGCACTTCTGAGAAAGGGAACCCCCTCTAAAACCTAATAAGGTCTGGGAGAAAAGGGGGAAAACCACAGTTAACAAACTGGTGAATGAACCTCCCACTTGACCTCTATTGCTTTATCACAAGGGCAAGATCTGCTCCAATAGGGCTATGCAAAAGAAATATATTTTAAGACATGTTGTATTTCACATCAACATTCTTTTATTTCAGGTATATTGTTGTTATTATCTCATGATGTTTGTACATTTACATGATTTATTTCTTTTATTTCATCAATAAGTAGAAAAGAATTTTCAAAAAACATACATACTATTACAACATATTTTTTTCTTATTTTTCTTTTTTATCACATGTCATAATATATAATAAATACTATATCACTTTATACAAATATATTGTAACCAACAGTGACCCCCTAGCAACATAATGACAAAATGAAAATTACTCAGTTTGACTTACATTCACTCTCAACCACACCATTCAAACTAACAATCAACCCAAAAACACGTACACAATCAGGTCAGAAGGGGACAAAGATATTTCCGGTCTCCATGACACTGTCGTGGGCTGAGTGCATACAACTTGGTCGACGCAGGTTTTGGTGGAATAAACCTATTACAGACCAATTTCTTCAGTATCTTCTTGCATCAAATATTATTCTCCTAATGGTAGTGGTATTGAAAATATCTTGATGGGGATGTGGCTGGCTTTACATTCCTTCTCATTGGTTCACCAACTCCAGTACATACCGCTCTTATAACTCTCAGGCTCTATGATGCCCGTTTGAAATTCTTGCTAGAAATGAATTATCCTCGCGCCGTTTTGGCCTTCTGCAAATTAGAAAGGAATTTTCTGGTGCTCCACCAAGGAAAGCACCTCTGTTCCTGGTTAAATATTAGCACCTTTAGCGTAGTAAGTTCCAAGCGCCATCTCACGAAAGTGATGGTACGGTCTATCAAAAAAAAAAATGTAATGCCTCTGCGGTGCTCATAATGAGAGACCGAGCCTCTCTGAATGTATACTGATACGATAAGCTACCCGTCGACCGCAGACCTCAGAGACAGCCATGTTACCACATAGCAATCGCTCTGATGCAATCAGGTGAAATCCTCAGGTGGAATACTGGGGAGAAACATGCAGAACTCGCACAGTAAATCAGATTTCCACATTATTCCCCAAAAAGACATCACCCCTTGTATTACCCGTGCTCTGAAAGTAGTAGTTACGCCCTGTAACTCAGGGGCGTAACACAGGCCCCCGCAGCCCCCGCGGTGTGGGGGCCCCCAAGTACTCTCACTCTGGAGGAGGCACCCACCCACTTCCGAAACCTTCCCGCAAAGGCTGCAGGAAAATACACGGGAACTGTTGCCTGGCTGAAGCCTGCTGTATGGAATGGGATATTCCAGCAGAGTGAAATATATATATCAAACTTTCAAAATCAATTGTTGGCAGAGGAGGCCCCAGGGAAAACTGGCCTCCATGTCTCTTTATGTCAGTGGAAGGAAACACCTGCAGAGTCCAGGGTGAGAGTCAGAGGCATTTATTTTGGGTATTTTTTTACTATACTCTTTCCATTTATGACTTTCATTTTTATTACCGGACTCCTTCGTGAAAGGCCATCTCTCCTGTTTCTTCTGCAAACAATGTAGCATGATAGCCCGTTTCCAAGGGCGATAATGGTTGGTAAAAGCCCAGACTCGGGGTCTGTAATGAGGGTTAGGGCTTTTAACATCCTATGTATCCTGGGATGGAAGGGGTATAATGCTACTAGAACATACCAGCCTAAAGGGTAGAATGTTCCAAATTCAAAAGGGAAAAACGAAAACCAAGCGTTTGAATGTTTGACCAGAAGGTCTATATCAATTATCGACCCTCAACCATTCCACTGTCCTCAATGCGGCTCCCACCATTCCAATAATAATTATGCATATATGTAGCACTAAACCACAGCAAATAGGTGTAGCAGTCAGTTTGTCCAAATCTATGCTACTCTCGTCCCTACTTTGGAAGAATGAACAGCTGAGTCAGTTCTGTTTAGTTTCCCGCAGGTGGCGCACTTTTAAAGTAAACTAATTTACATCAATTTTTCTTCTATTATGTCACTTCATGCATGAGAATACTACAGTTTACCTGCCAGGTGGATGAAAAGCAGCCAGAAGCCCAGTGGAAAGAGGCAGAGGCGCTGCCTTCAGCCGTCTCTCTTCATGTTGGCACGGCGCCCCTCAGCTCCCAGGACCCATGCCTCAAAGGCAGCCATCTGCTGTGGGACACTGATGACAGGCGGTGAAGCCCTTCCATAGACACAGCCCAATGTGTTGCGAAGAAGTGCCGTTGGCTAGCAGAGGTGCTGGTACGGCTGGGGCCGTTTCAGTCGCAAGTCGGACTCCACACAGCAGTCTTACAGAGGCACGTGACAGCTACGAAGTCACTTCTTTTCGCTAGAGGCAGTCCACCATTACCCTTTCACACTTCTGACTGATATTCCACTTTGTATTGTAATTGTACTTGCTTTGATATAGCGCTTACAACCCCTGACGAGGCGCCCCAAGAGTAGTATTTAATGTATACTTTATAAAAATATTTCATATTTTCTTGATGATGGTTTCCCTCTCTATTTTTATTGCGAGTGTTAACCCTTGCTTGGAATTAGTGGGGTTGGGACGTTCCTTACATTTCATGCAGATCGTACCACTACACATCTCATTTCTTTATTAGGGGTTTCCTTTTTCAAGCACACAATGGGTGCTAGTGTCCTTAGAAACAGATTGCCATATTGGGCCTGATGCTAGGCCTGCATACCTGGAGGAGCACGCCACTGATCTTGTTAATGAGGTGATCCTTTTTGGTCATTCCCAATAGATTGCAGAAGACCTGGGGCCTCTACTTCCTGTCTTTAATATGGTGCATATCGGGTTCCTTTCATTCTAAATTGTAGACGTGTGCAGAGGTCACAGAGTAGTCTTCTTTCTGCTACCTGTCTATATCTTCCTGGATTGGCCTCCCATAGCCCTTTATGCCGTCCAGTGCAAGTCTTTACAGCTGAGACGAGTTAAGGGATGCCATGACTGTAGTGAATTTTGGGCCCTAGTCACTGACACTGCACAGCAAGATCTCTGCGCTTCCCAATGTGCTACCATTACTCCCCCGCACCTTTCAACTGAGACCCAGGAATTATGTTGTTTTCTCCCACCCCCTGTTTCTCCTCTTCTGGGCTCCCATCCCCACCAGGTCTCTTCTTCATAATGGAGAAAATTCCCGACCCCAATGGCTCCAACACCTTCATCATTAATTACCCAACTGACCTCTCCAAGAACGCGGCAAAGAAATACAAACATCGCATACTCAAAGCTAGACCAGAAACCCTAATCTCAGACCACTACGTCTGCACCAACAAAGGCTCTCTGGTTAGTGACCTCATATTTTACACCAGAAAACGGGCTTGCTGGCGAAAAGTGCTCTACTCTATGCTTCGAATAAGTGGATCTAAGAAAACTGCACATGGCCTCAAACTAACAACGTCTCCCTCGTCCACTCTGACAGCCACTACCACTATCACCCTCTACAATAATGGTAGCATCCTAATCCAAGCCTCTAACATCAACCTATCTAAGATGGCCAATATTTACCCAACTCTCTGAAATGCGGTTTATGGCAACAGCACTGACAATTCAACCACTGTGTCTCCGCTGGGCCTAACCAGTACTCTCCCTTTAACAGTTGTGAGTACCCCACTCTCCTTAAACCCCTCACCTCCTCTTGCTGATCCCATAGCCACCTTGTCTCCAGTTGGATTAAGTCAACTGACTAAAACACCTTCTTTAACAGTTGTGAGTACCCACTCTCCCTAAACCCCACACCTCCTCTTGCGGATCCCATAGTCACCTTGTCCCCAGTCGGAATACGTCAATTCCCTGGAACATCCTCTCCGCTGCTTGTCGGTTCTATGGGCTTAATCTCCTCAACGTCTGTCGTCCGATACAGGATGACTTTCAAGCTGAGAGGCTCCCTCAAGTCCTGCTGTCTTCCCCTACAACAGATGATGTCCCCTTCCACATCCCTTTAACTTCACCACATACCAGACTAGAGTTTGGGCATCTATACCGCTCACAGGCTCTAACAGGCTTACTCCAAGGCCCCCTGTTGCAGCTCACTTTCCCCCACTTCTTCCTCCCCTCCCCAAACACTCAGACTTGTTATGTTATATTATGTTATGTCCACTTGTAGCACGCACGGATACTCATGAGTGTCCCGGCGCGATGCCAGAGGGGTACAAGAGGAGATTAACAAACAAAGAGGTGGGTCTTGAGCTTCCTTTTTAATATGACAGGATTCTGGATAGACCGCAGAGGGAGGGGGAGGGCATTCCAGGCTACGCTGGCCTTCACCGCAAAGGAGCTGCCACCCATCCTCTGAAGCTTAAAGCGAGGAACCCAAGCAAAACACTGAGTCATAGATCGAAGAGCACGCGTCGGGAAATAGAAGGAAAACCGCTTCTGAAGATAGAGGGGACCGAGACCATCGAGAGCACGATGGGCCAAAACTAGAGATTTGAGCCTAACCCTGTCAGCAACAGGAAGCTAGTGAAGAGAGCGTAATTGAGGGGTCACGCTATTCCTTGCCGAGATGCCCAATAACAATCTAGCCGCCGCATTCTGGACTACCTGAAGCTTTTTAAGCAGGTATCCAGGGGACCCAGCAAAAAGAGCATTGGCATAATCCAAGCGAGATAGAATCAGGGCACATGTGACAGTTTCTCTAGCCGCTTGAGGGAGAGGCGGGAAGAAGTTCCGCAGAGTCTTAAGGAGGCCAAGCAGCAACCTGCCAATTTCTTAATATGGGTTGAAAAGGAGAGACTCCCGGGTTTTTAGTAGGCTGTCCAGACACAGCGGGGAGTCAGGAGGCCACAGCCTGCGCGAAAATCAGCGGGAAACTTGCCATAAAGCAAGATCTCTGATTTTTGTTTGTTGCATTTTAACTGTGCATCTGCCAGCCATTTGAAGATGGAGACTAGGCACTATTAAGCTGCTGAGACGGAGTTGGATGTCTTATCCCAGGTGAACAGCAACTGCGTATCGTCAGCATAGGCCATCACCTTAGCCCCAAACTCCTCTGCCAGATATATAAGTGGCGTAACATAAATGTTAAAGAGGAGCGGGCTAAGGGAAGAACCCTGAGGGACTCCAGTGGTGAACAGCTGGGGGGAGGAAGAGAAAGGGTGGAGCCAGATCTGTTCAACCCGCTCCTCCAGAAAGGACATAAGCCAGCCCCAAGCCGCTCCTGATACCCCAATCTCCGCAAGTCGGGCAAGAAGGAGAGCATGGGGGACCGTGTCAAACGCGGCTGAGAGGTCAAGCAAGATTAATGCAGCCCTCCCGCCAGTGTCAAGACACTCCCAAATAGCCTCCACCACCTCGACTAGGACAGTCTTAGTGCTGTGAGAGGCACGAAACCCTGATTGTGCTGGGTGCAGGAGTCCCTCTGTCTCCACATACTCTGTGAGTTGATTGTTAACAACCTTATCACAGACCTTAGCAATGGCCGGGCGATAAGGAGATCCAGGGAAGCTTTTTTAAGAAGAGGCAGAATCTTAGCCTGCTTCCACCCCTGAGGGACCACTGCAGTCTGAAGGGACATGTTGACAATACAGTTCACCTCTGTATGCACGCTCTCTGCCACTGCTGCCAGAAGCCTAGCAGAGCAGGAGTCCGAAGGAGAGCCGGACTTAAGCCCCATGAGGAATTTGAGATATTCCAGGGGGTCAACTGCTCAAAATACTGACAGAGAGCAGGTGGGGGCGGCAGATTGAAAAGCCAAAGTTCCCATGCAACAGCCATTACCCGAGGAAAAAGTAGCCTGGATGGTCTGAATGTTCTCTCTAAAGCAGCAGGAAAGCGTATCACACCAGGCGAGGGAAGATGGAATAACACTCGCTTGGGCCCGCGGTGACGTAAAATTCTCCACTATGGAGAACATTTC
Organism: Lissotriton helveticus; assembly: GCF_964261635.1. Taxonomy (NCBI): domain Eukaryota; kingdom Metazoa; phylum Chordata; class Amphibia; order Caudata; family Salamandridae; genus Lissotriton; species Lissotriton helveticus. Next base: position 977,237,903 of record NC_136072.1, on the reverse strand, counting down.
TTTGCCGTTATTCCTGGCTGAGTCAATTCGGGCTGCAAAAAATTGCCTTTTAGCCAAGGCAATGGCCTCATAGTAGATTATTTGCGTAACTCTGAGTTTCCTCTTGGCTATGGGGCAGTATCCACTCTGGCGCCAGGCACGCTCCAAGACCTTGCAGTCATGTCTGGCACCTTTGAGAGTCGCATTAAACCAGGGTTTGGATGGGGTATCTCTAGCAGGTCTAACAGGCCGAGGAGAGGCAGCAGATGCCACCGCCTTGGCATCCCAAGTGGTGAACCCTGACAGACACTCCTCCGGTTCTCCTGGCAAAACAGGCCTGGAATAATCAAGAGCCTGTTTAAATTCCAGAGGGTCAATTTTCCCAAAAGCAGGCTTCTGGTAAGAATGGACCCGTGTAGCTACACTAGATAACATCCAGGAAAAATGGTATATAAAATGGTCGGACCAGGGCACGGGGCAGGGATCCCCTATGGAAAGAGGGAAATTGGAGCAGATTGGATCTAATAGATGGCCGGCCTGATGAGTCGGAAGGCAGACATGCTGGATAAGTTGAGCCATTTGGAAGATGTCCAGCAGGTCAGTCGCCTCCCTAGTATCAGGACGATCCAAATGAATATTGAAGTCTCCCAGGATCATATAATGTGAAAACCTTACCGCCCTAGAGACAATGGCATCCCCACAGCTCAAGAGAAATGGGCCCGCAGGACCAGGGGCCCTATAGATCAAAGAGGCTCCAGAGTAAAGTGTGCTGAGAAGCGGACACTAAAGTCAAGCACCTCACAGCCTACCCAAGCTGAAGGATCCCCCAGACGGAGTTCCCAAATATCTTTGTAAACAATGGCCACACCGCCACCTCTACCCCCCTGGCGGTCGGCTCTAAGAATCTTATAACATGAAGGAATGGTAAAGGAAACAATAGGGTCGGAGTAAGAATCAAGCCATGTCTCCGTTAGGAACAGCATGTCTAGGGAATTGTCCTACAAAAGATCATGAACATCTGCGTGGTGTTTCCTAAGGGACCGGGCATTGATCATTGGCTGCGCACCTTGATGATATATCTCAACAATTACACCTACTCTCCTCTGAGCTACATGAACTGAAAGCCCTCTCAAATGATCTTTTCCCCATGATCAGCTCTCTCCTCACCTCTACGAATTGGCCTAGAGCGTTCACTAGGGATATTGATTACATGGATCAGCCTTTAGCTCCCTCCACCCTGAAATCCATTCTACTACCCAACGCCCCCGCCAGTCACAGAGGATCTGAGTCCCACCCTGCGACCATTGACCCACATAATTCTCTCAACTCTAGCTCAACCTTGTCCACATCTAACATGTAGCCCGAGAAAAATACTTTCCATCCTTTCTAAACTGAACAGAGAACCTCCTCAAAATCTTAGATGTAGCAATTCTGAAAACCTCACCCGTGTGAACGTCAGGGCAAGGGAGTTACACACCAAGATAACCCTCCCTCACCCATTTGGTAGCTTGGCACGAGCAGTCAGGCTTATCCCGGAGGCAATGTGTAAAGCGTTTGCGCAGCAACACACTAGTATTACCATAAACACATTAGATCATAATCACACAGATACACTGTGCCAACTGGCACTGGGCAGTATTTACAGGTGATTATATACACAGGACAGGGCCACATGGGCCACCGTCAGAAATAGCACTTATTAGAAATAGCACTTAGTAGAAATAGCACTTAGAATAACTGTAGCACGAAATAACACTTGTAAAACACAACGAGTAACCACTGGTAAAAGCTAGGTACACATTACGCAATACTAGTACTCACCCTAGGCATAGATCACGCAGGAAAACATAAACTCACTAGTAAAAACTATACTAGGCAAAACAACCTCCTAAGCATAAAAACACAGTTAGAGGTATCACAGGCATAAAGGCATTGCACATTACGCATAAATCACATTAGGCAATTATTATCACAAACACAGAATACCATCACCCTGCGCAAGAATCACATTAGGTGGTCTTCCACAGGGGTACAAATGCCCGATGTCCAGAATGTCCGGGCTGGCTGCGCACGCAGCGAAAGCAGCCAAGAAAAAGGGCAGCCTAAACGTGGCAGCTGCCCACTAATGGCTGGGCAGCTGTAGAAATGAGCATGGGCACCCGCATGCCCTATGAGCCCTCTGTCTGGGACTCTAAATGCCAAACTGGCCCCAAGTGTCACTCTGGGACTTCGAAGGGGATATGCCCCCAAAAACAATCAACCCAGGCACCACTGGGGGAGTCCCACTCGGGGGACTCCTGCAGACACTTGCCCCCAACATTGGAGCAACCTTCTGGTAGGTGGGGCCACTCAAGGAATATGCCCTTGCCCCCACTGTGCCTTTAAAGAACAATGTTGCCCCATACGAAGTCAGCAACGGCAGGCGGGGGGGCGGCCACCGTCAATGTGCCCCGATGCCCCCTCTAATAATGAACAAAGGAGCCCTACTCACCGGGCTGGACTGTTCTTCTCTCATGCAGCCACATGCGGGACTGGCACTCGCACTCCCCTGGTCTCTGGGGGCCTCCCAGCCTCGTGGGACCTGCGTCGGCTCCTCCTGCTGTGGGGGCGGGCGCCAGAAATGCACCTTGGGCCCCCTCTCTGCAATTCCTCTCAATGCGGCTGGCAGCGGGGCTCTCCCTCACGCTGGGGAGCCCCGCTCGTTCACCGACACTGCTTCCGCTCAGGCGCTTCTTGCAGCAGGAGGAGTAGGTTCCCGACGAGCTTCAGGCTCTAGTTGCCGGCATACGTGGGGCTCCTCCGGACACACAGGAGCCCCGTCAGCGACTGCAGCCCTCTTCCACCTCGGCTCCACGGGGCACAGGTGGGCAGTCCGGGGCTCTCCCTTGCCCTCGGTAGCCCCGGAGGATCACGCCACGATCTTCCCCAGAGTACAGGAGCGCAGGGTGGGCTCCCGTCCACTTCCTGTTGGCCTTCAGTACTTCCGGGTCGCCGCAGGCAGCGCGGCGGCCCTCAAGGTTCCCGGCACTCCTGGCTGCAGTACGGGGTAGGCACCCATTTAAATCTAAAGTCCTTGGCGGGGTGGGCACCCGCTAGGGCTATAAAATGAAGCACAAGGTCCCTGGCGGGGTGGGCACCCGCTAGGGATACCTAAAAGCGCAAATCGGCCTGAAATCGGCCAGAAGGGCAGGGGTCCCACGTGGTGCAGCTTTGTGCTGCAGTTCAAAGGTAGAAGCGCTGCTCCTCTTGGCCCCACAACAAAGCGATCCTTAAAAAACAAAGGGAGCATAAAGCGCTCCTCAGGAGAATAAAGCGCCTCCAGGCACTAGGTTCCTCCAGGTCCAGAAAAAGTCTATTCAGAAGGCAGTGGGGCAAAGGCTGGGCCCAGGGGCCAGCTCAGATGTCCCTCCAGCAGGGAGGCAGACCCAGTGGCGGTACCTCCTAGCGCCCAGCAGCAGGCCCCCCTCAAGATAGGATCAGTCAGAACAACTTCACAAGGGGTCACAGCCCCTTTTTATACAAATTTTCCCTCTGTCTCAGGCTGCGGGGCAGGGGGAGATCGAGTAACAAGTGGTTCTTGAGCACATTGTTTTGCTCAGCCCCGCTCCCTATTCACAGGACAGGCTACGGACATCAGACGCACCCCAGGGGGCGGAGCCAGCATTGTGGAGGGAAGGCCCGGCCCTATTCAGGTCCCAGGTGTACTCCTCCCTCCCATCAACATGCATTCACCACCGGGCAGACCCATCCTGACTCCTGGAGCCAAGCACACCAGCCAGCTCCTGTCACTCCCAAGCCAGACAGGCAATCCACATTTACTGCACACAGACATGCCAACTTCCAGAAGTGGCACTTCTACACTACTCACATTCAATCTGCGCACACCATCGCACAGCATTTAATCTCACGAATTTGCACATACCAAACTCGCCCCTGCACTCCCCACACATCAGGAACTACCGTGGACACACTTATTCCCCATGCATTCCTATGGGAGGGCAGGTCAATCTCACCACACGCACTCAGAGTGTGCACGTACTTTACACTGGGACACAGTGTAAAAGTGCGCAGAAGCCAAAAACAACTAACACCAGGCCACCTTTAAAAGCAACAAGTTTAGGGGTGAACCTGCCAAAAGTGCCAAGTCCAACACTAGCCCTCCTACGTGATATGAATATTGCTTTTGTGCTTCCTCCTATCATACTGTTAAGCGCTCTGATATCCCTCGGGATCTTGTTCACGCAATATAAAACTTTATAAATAAATAAAATACTGGTGGGTCCATACTTGCATTAAGTAAAAAGCAAGAACCAGTCCAAATTAATTATATAAACAGATCCCTTTTAGGCATATCCACCTGTTCATATTACATTGCCCAAGCCGTCAAGGGTTGATTGGGTCCCCCATTGTATTTAATACATTATACTTGCATCAGATACAATGTATGCAGAGTGGGATTTCCCCTGCAAGAAAGCTTCATAGAAGTGGCGCAGTGAAATCTATCAGGTTTCACTGTGCCACTTCTAGGAGGCCATTGCGTCAAAACCTTACACCTACCTCATAGCAGGCGTAAGGGTGACGCAGTGCAATAGGTATAGGCATACTCCATGTATTGCTGGAGTTGTGTCAAGCTTACGACACAATTCCAGCAATGCGCGATTGTTGCGCCGACAGATACGTAGAGTAAATACGGCGCAGCCATGGTGTCCCAAGGAGTGCGTAGCGAAAAGTGTTGCATCATAAATGTGGCCCTCAGTGTGTGACTGTTTTTGCAAATTCCAAGCACTGCTTTGGACCAGAACACGAGAGGAAGGCATAAAAGGGGGGAAGAAGGGGAGAAAGAGAGGTAAACAAAGGAAGGAAACAGGAGTGAAGTGAGAACAGGCAAGAGTGAGAAGAAGAAGCAGGAATTGTGGAGTAGTTCAAGGAACAGACTTGCTTTAATTGGGCCAGTACTCACCGGTACTGAGTACCGGCACTTCTACATTTTCTGCGCCTGTGTACCTGAACTTCTCGTTGTCGAAAGAGATTACCAGTACTCATGGGGCAGCAAGGTAAGCCCAGTGAAATGGGTATGTACAGAGAGAAGCGTAACACAGCGGACAAAGAGTCGATCCGTTTTCGTGAAACACTCTGATAATTGAGTGCTAATCTACCCTTACAAAGTGCTAATTGAGCAGCGCCCATACTTATTAATTCAGAGCTGACAGGGAGTTTGGGAGGGGCCCGGGTAACACGTTAGTAATTGACACAGTGTCTATTCAGTGTACAGTTCCTGGTATAGCAGAGTATGCCAGCACTTGTTTGGAGTCAGATTGGGGAGGAAGGTGGTGAAAGTGATGCTGATGTAGAGCAGGTGGGAATCAAGGTTTAGTAATGTGGACAGCAGCAAATGTAAGGTTTCTAAAACACATGTACTGAGTTCCCTGTCTGCATGCATCAGTTTTTCTATGTCCAAGTGCGTTATCTTGCATGAGTAAGTGTGTCTGCAGTGTTCAGCATGGCAGATATATACTTGGAAGCCTGTCAAGCCCTGCATTACCACACTCTACCCCAGTGGCGGCCGACACAATAAAGATATGGTAGGATGGGTGGAGTGGGTGCAGGGTAGCATGGAGGGGGATAATAAAAGATAAAAAATAAAAATGAGATACTCACCTGGAGCTGCCGCCCGCCTCCGTGCTCAGCCTTATCCTTCCAGCAAGCACTGGGGTCGCATCCGAGCTCCCCGCAATTTGCGCATTGCTCTCATGTGAGAGCTGCATGGGGATTGGTCTGAGCGGGCTGGAAAGACGCTCTACTCAGACCAGGGAGTCTCTGGGGGTTTCTCCAGCCAAGCTGTTAAATGCAGCTGGAGAAACCAAAGTGCACACGTGTGTTTTGGTCGACCTGAGGCGGCCGACCAAATACATATGCGCACTTAGGGAGTGCACTTAGCACTCCTCCCTGTGCAAGCTGGCTCAGAACCGGCAAATGAAAAATAAAATAATTATATTATTTTATTTTTCATTTGCTGGCTCTAAGCCAGGCAGTGGAGCGACGCCCCTCCGCCATTGCGGAGGAGCCACCGCTGCTCTGCTCATGAAGTGCATGTGAAAAAGTTGAGTTGTAGCAAATGCTTGGCAACTCTAGTATTTCAACACAATTGTGTTTTGATTTTTAGAGCCCTTTTTCTCTTGGATTAATGGAGGGGCTTTTGGAGGGGTAGAGGGGGGCGAACCAACAATTTAAGAAGGAGAGCCCAGTCAGAGCCGAACCAGTAGGCCTGGCTTGGCTTAAAAGCCAGTGCATAAGGCGACCATTGAAAACATTAACAGTGAAATAAAAGTGTATTCTCTAATACGTGGAAGTATTTCACCTTGGTGCATTAGCTTATATCACAGCATTGAGAAGAGTTTGTGCTTGCACTGTGACGACAATGCCATTAGTGAACTAGAAAACAAGTCACTTTTCATGTGAACATTATATATGGCCTATTTTTTCATGATGAATCAACATTATAGTGTAGTAAATCTAACACAAGATGTGGATGTACAGCACACATCCTGAAACTGTGCATTTGGATATACAATCATATGTGCTAAAGAAGAAAATGGAGGCTTGGTGAGGTAAAATATTAGGATCACACAATTTGGTCAAGTGCGGAAGCCGAGATTGAGCCCAGAATTTCTGCTTTCACATTGTGCAATTCAGCCTCTACATGGCTAAAAAAAAATGTCTCCTGTATTAAAACAATGGTCAATATTTTGTCTTTATTCTTTGCACATGAGAATAGAGTTTGGTTGGCAGTCAGACGCACCGTCAAAGTTCAGTTTATTTTGGGTTTAAGGGTGCAAAAGGACCTGGAACTGAGTTAGAGCCTAGAGCCAGGCATCCTGGCTCGAGCTTTCAACAGCTTACCCACCTCCAGAAAGAGGGAATCAGACTTTACAGCAGGTAAGGAGCTTTGAGGCAAAGCTGTGCCATCAAGGAGGGGCTGGGTGATGTCTGCTATGTGACAATGAGATAAGAGGGTTAACCATTGTTAAACATTTTCACAAATGTTAAGGAAAATAGCTTGTGCAAGTCATATGTGATTATGGGTTTTTACCATGAGAAGCCCACTTTAATATTAAATGTACCCTTTTGTACGCATGAGGACAAAAAGAATACTCAAAATATTCCAGAAATGCATTTGTATTGTTTTGCACATCTGCACACCAATTAAATCTCAATCAAATTAAATGTGTGCCCCTGGTAGGGTCCCTTAGCACTGCCCTTAGCCCTGTCCCCAGACCCCACCCCCTAGTCCACATCTCAATTTAGTGAGTACCTGCACAGTTTTTTCCATTGGTCTTGAGGCGCCTCTGGCATTTATCAGCGCCGGTAGCAGGCTCCCAAGAAAAATGTTGGGTCCCTACTGGACTAGCCCAGAGACAGAAACACAGGCCCCCACAGCCCCCAAAGTATGGGGAGCCCAAGTTTCAGGGTCCCCCCTCAGCACAGTACCCTGGCCGGAGAACTCCTGATCCTGTTCAGAGGGGGCCCTCCACGTACCTTGCAGGGGAGCCCCATCAAGTTTCGTTACGCCACTGCTGTAACTGTAAAACCGGGTCAGAGAATGTAATGCTGATTTTTACCGGGCCACTTTTAATGAAGGCCTTTGTGGCCACTTACACAATGTGTTCTAAAACCACACGAATCACAGCAGAGAGAGCTGTAGGGGACAGAAATGGAATTTGCTGGTGTGTTTTAAAACCTAGGTTTTATAACGTGATGCAGTCACGAGCAAGCCTGCTTTAGCGAGAGCAAGCCATGAGCACACAATCAATGGTGAGGGATCAGAACGCTGTAGAAGAGGTCAAGAAGACATAAAAGTGACACTCTCAATAAAAAAGACAAATGATACATGAAGGTCAGGGAGACCCCTGCTCCAAGGAGATAATAATCTAAGAGCTTTTTTTGCTATAGTTCACCATCTCACAGATGGTTCTGACAGCAGTGCTGGGATCTTATAAAAATGTATCTTCAAAATGAAATGTCACACGTTATGTGAACTTAACATTTCCACTCACAAAGGATTTGCCTTTTTACTGCCTGCAACTGCATAAATGTGACATAATGGAGCTACTGCTAAAAAAATGGAGCTGGGGGAAAACAGACCATAGCAAAGTCATTAGGTGCCAAATATTGAACCCTAAATTGGCATTACCAATGCTTGATGTACATTGTGCATACCTTGCTATTTTGTTGTACCCAGTTGAAAAAGCTATATTGACTCCAGACAGAAAAGGACACATTTCTATATAATGTTATCACAAGCTCTCCAGCTCAAAGAAACAAATTATTGGAAACCAAAAATCATTATGAGATGGATATTCTGAAATGTTGTGGTTATACAAAATATATTTGATGGCCCATGTTTCCTAACTGTGTATTTACTTAAGTTGCAGTCGCTTAAAAAGTTACAAAATATATCTTGAAGTAATTGCGCTAATTTACAAATTTCACATCTGTACAAGTTCGGTTAAAGATATCTTCTGGAAGTTCCTCTATTCGCTGAGGGATCAACTGCCCTTTTGGGAAAAAGATCAGAAATGGCTACTGTGTTTTTCTTCCTCTTGCTTCTAAGTCATTATACAAGGTTGCTATTGGCCATTCTGTATGCACTTATGTAGTAGTCAAAGGTGACACACAATCATTGTTCAAAGACATGGAAAGAAGCCATGAGGAAGTACATTTAACATTCTCGTGTGATTGCTGCAGATATATCATTAGTAGAAAACATGGGTAAGCTCCTAAAGAAATGGGCGGGGTCAAGACGAGGATTCCAAGTTTAACCAACATTTCCAAATTTCAGAAAATTGATCTCTGGAAACAAAGTTGCAATTTAAATCGTGGCAATACAATTCTCCAGAGCTCCCACATTCAACTCTTCAGAGATATGGGAGCAAAATGGTTTCTGTGGCCCATTTAAACTCACTTCGAAAAAGTTACTTAAAGAATTACGGGGACGTTTTTCACCCAGGGGTTCTGACAAACACCAAATAGACAACGTAAGCAAAGCTCAAATTGTCTATGATGTCACTCAGAACCCAGGGGTGAAAACAACCCTTTAATTCACTTTTTACCCATCTGTAATTTTATGTTATGTGTGTCCTCAAAATCATCTGCTCTTGCTTTCAACTGCTACACAGTGGCAGAGGAGTACAGGGGAAGCCATGCATAGCATTCCGTTTATTATGTATGCCTGTTCCAAAAGGAAAAGAAACATCTTATCTACCAACATTGACCAACTCCCTCCACCTCACCTGCCTTTCTTCCCCCTCATGTGTATATGTTTTCTGATTTCAGTGAAAGAAGCTAGCAAACCTGTGCTGGCAAGTTCCCAGACGACCTTTCAGCCTGGCCTGGAAGATCTTTATGATGCTGTAACAGTGGGTAACGTGTTTCGTTATCAACTGTTGCTTCATAATAGCAATGAGTTATCAGATTTAGAAAGAGCAATAAATGCTAGCAGCTTTCTACCAGAGCCATCCATAACAAATATATAGTAATTGGATATGACAAAAATTGCAGGGATGAAAATAGGAATGAAACAGAGAAAGAGTAAGCTAAACATCAAATATGGAATAAGGGGTTGTTTATGTCTTGGCGGAATACTCTGACATAATGGAAACATAGGGGTCCATTAGGATGACGGGCGGACTTTGTCCGCCCGTCTTCCTAGCGGGGATTGGGACCACAGTGGCGGGCACATCCTGCATTTCTAGCATTGTGGCGGGCGGTGCTCTCAGCACTACCCGCCACAATGCGAAAAATGCATTTCAGCATTTGCATTTGCAAAGCGGCAGGCACCGCGCGATGCCTGCCGCTTTGTTTATGCAAATGTGGGGGGGTAGCACAGGTACCCTCCGTGTGTAGTCCCCACCCCTCCTTTACTCTGGGGGCCCGCGGGGGGCCCCCAGAGTGAAGACCACATGCCTTTCCGTGGCTGCAATGCCGCCACGGAAAGGCATGACTGACAGCCCATATTAATATGGCTGGCGGTGTCTATGAGACACCGCCACCATATTATTCCTTTTCCGCCCCGGCCGCAAGGCGACTGGGGCGGAAAAGCGTCCGATTAGATGAAAGTGGACCATAGGTTTAATCATGAGGTAGACAACTCTGTCTCTACTGTGATTAAACACCTCTGACAGTCCTTCAGAGTAAGAGCCATCAGAGACAGGCATGTGATTCCGCAAACCTGATTTAGAATTAGAAGTATGTTTCCACAGCCAAGAAAACCCCAGCAGGGAGGAGCAGAGAAAACTCCTAAATTCTCCCCTTCACCATGAAAGGTGACTCCCGTGGTGAGGGGAGGATTTTGGGGCACATTATCAAGGCAGGCGAAATGAAATTATCGCCGCTTTTGCGGCCGTTTTTGTCCGCAAAGCGGCGATAATTTCATTGCCCTATTAGCAAGCTGTCGCTAACATCAGTTAGCGACATCTTTTAGGTGATAGCGAGCGGTTTGGAGCCGCTTTGCATGTCAACGATATAAATGCAAAGTGGGCGTACCCAACGTCGCTATCGCCTACTAGCAAGGCAGGCGTAGCGATAAAAAAATTCACGCTAAGCGCGAATATCGCTAAAAACTAACGCCTGCTCAGACCAGTTCTTAGCCATTATATCCAATAGGAGGTGGATATTCTGGCTAAGACCCTATTGGCGATGATGCATGAATATCCCTGGTTTTGCAGCGATAATCATGCATTTCGCCGCTATCGCCGGTTATTTTATAGCATTGGAGATACACGTTGCTAATAGCACGTTATCTCTGCGATAAAATCCGGCGATGATTGGTGATTAAAAAAATGTCGCTAAGCTTCTATAGCGATAAATATCGCTAGTTGTTGATAATATGCCCCTTTATTTATTATTTCCATAAGAGAATCCAGTTTGGGGATTTTTTGAAAAAAAAAAAAACAGTTTGGTGCTGGGCTCCATCCTGCTGGTGGAGCCTTGCACCAAACTGCAAAGAGCATTGACAGGAACTCCATTGACGGTGGTTTCTGCTAATGTTTTATAACTAAACTCCAGCATGGCGGTCTTTATAAATTCGATGGACAGCATCTTAGTCAGAGCGGCAGATTAATTTACTGATTCGCCTTGGTGGAGAACAGGGCTACCTGTCAAAATCTAATTTGGCCCCCAAGTTCCCTAATTTTATCATTTATTATAGGTGTCTGTTAACATCAATAGTATCTTGAAAATATTTAGAAGTGTCTTTTGGTGATTTGAAATCGAGGGTCATGTGTAAACTAGACTACCAAGGGATGGAGGTCTGGTCTGCTGATGAAAGTCACTACTCGTCTTAGAATATTTTTGCTGTTCAGTGCATGCTTAGTAGGTTTAAGGGAATGTCTGAAGCTGGTTCTATGCCTTGAAAGGGGCTTATAATAAAACTGTCTTAAATTGAAATAAATGTTTAGTTTAGGTCAATAAAGATAGAGGTCAAAGCCGAACATGTAGACCACTGGTCAAATGCCAGGTCCTTTCTGTTGGTTTACTGGCAAGCATATTTCTGGAGCAAGCTTTATGAGAAAGTTCCATGATCATGGATCAGCTTGACATGTGCTTGTGTCTGGGGATGAATGTTTTGCCATTGTGCATCCGGTCCTAGGATGCTTGATTCCGATCCAGGGAAGACATGGCTTGGCAGTTCAGGCTGGACTGTTCCCATGAGGCACAGGGTCAAGACTGATTTGCATATGGCTATGTCTGAACTGGGGTGGCTTGGTGAGCAAAATAACGATGGACTAAACCCAGATCTGTGACTGGGGGGTGAAAGTTTTGCCATTGTGCAACATTCCGTCCATCATCTTGTGTGTTTTGCTGTCCACCCTATGTGGGAAGGGTATGTCTAGACGCGGGTTCCGTGCTCACTAGGCCACTGGAGTCAAGCTATCCTGGCTGATGACGACTGATAGCCAGAAACCGGTCCTAGGATGCTTGATTCCGGTCCAGGGGAAGACATGGCTTGGCAGTCGGGGCTGGACGGTTCCCATGAAGCACAGGGTCAAGACTGATTTGCATATGGCCATGTCTGAACTGGGGTGGCTTGGTGAGCAAAATAACGATGGATTAAACCCAGATCTGTGACTGGGGATGAATGTTTTGCCATTGTGCAACATTCCGTCCATCATCTTGTGTGTTTTGCTGTGAAGACTAGAGCACTAAGGGCAGAAGGAGTTGTTACTGAAAGCTAAATTTGTATGAAAGGTCCTCAGATTGACCCATCGGTCCCTCGCAGTTGGCTATTTTGTGGATGCTGAAGACTCTTATTGCAGTTGCTCATACAGAGTGTATCTGACAAAAAAAGTTGCTCTTTATCACAAATGTAGGTCCTGATTTAGGGTTTGGTGGTTGAGTTACTCTGTCACAAAGATGACAGACCTCCCATCCGCCATATTGCCAGTGCATTACGTCATATGGCACCTCTAATATGGCAGAAGGGACATCCATCACATTTTTGATGGAGTAACCAGGTCACCAAAATCGAAAACAGGCTCTTAGCTCTTTTGCAAAGTTTCAGACTCTGATTTTCTCTGTGCATTGCTGCCAAATTTCATAGAACTTATCTTGGAGCTCATTAGTTTTGGACCCTTGGTGCTTCCTCTGTGTTTATGACACAGTTAATTGATTAATTTACTTTGGTCTGTTTGGAATTTCACTGTTCACTTCACTAAGGAATTGAGAGAGCAGCACAATCTTCATTCCCTCATGAATAGAGTCATTGTACAGCTAAGCTAGCAACGCCAGATGACTGTTGAAATTCACCAACAGGTCAGTTCCATACTATTAATGATGAGGCAGAATGATTATATTTTTGTCAGGGATTAGTGAAGGAGTTAGCTGACTCTCACACTAAACTCTTCAGTTTTTGCAAAATACTTTTGCTTGTAAAATGTTCTGAAAGAGGACCTGCACCTCAAGGAGTAATCAATATTTGTGGCTCACAGTCACCACTTCTAAGTACATTGTAGATGTATGATAGGTTCAGCTTACTCACTTTTGACTGAAGTTGCCTGCATTTGACAGCTGAGATTTAATTAATCTACTTTACAACTTGGAGGTGAGCCATTTTATATTGAAAAGGCAATTAGAAACCAGATCACTGTTGTGTGTGTGTTAATTAAAGATTTTCAGCAAAACACAGTAAAATAAATAAGGTATCACATATTTCTTAACACAGCATTAATAGTGCCCATCCACCCAGGTACGGCCCAGATTTACTAACACTGTGCATTGGTGTATGCATTGATCTAGGTGGCCAAAAGTGTACCAGCACTATGGGAGAAAGCAACAGTGCCACATCATAGTTCTGGTCTCTTCCTTTAATGCAATGTAGTTCAGCAGCTTTGGTTGCATAACCTTTTAGCACCTTTTTTCCATACATGCAAGGTGTGAAAAACTATCAGAAATACTACATTTAGTAAAGTGCGTCTTTTGAACATGATTAGCCCCCACATTTCGGCAGGAAAATGATGTAATTTCAATTGGAAGTGCACAGGGACCCTGCCAACCAGGTAGCTCCTTCCCTAAACTGTACCTATTGTCTCCCAATTGGCACCACTTCAGTACTCTTGTAAGTTCATAGTAAATGGTGCTCCTGGTACCTAGGACATTGGCACTGAAGAGGGACCACAAGGGTAGCAGCACAAATTGTGCCACCGTAGGGTCCCCTCAACAAGATCATGCATGCTGCCATTGCAGACTTCATGCCTTAGTGCAGACAAAACCGAAGAGTCAACATGGCAGATATCCCTAAGTGCCAAGCCCACAAACACTGCATGAGATATAGGTAAGACCCCCCTCTATCAGGCCTTAACTCTAAGGCATGGCACACTGTATCTCCTGTGAGTACATATATGCATGAGCAGATTTGCCCCTGCAATATCCATGTCAGTTCTTAGATATTGTAAATGAACATGGAAGCCATTGAGAGTACATGGGCTGGACACTCGTCAGTACGAGTTTCCCAGCTCCATGATGGCTTCAGTGTATTATGGGATGTATGGTACCAAACATCTTGTTTTAATAAACCTGCACTGATTCCAGTGTCAGATATATTATTAATTGCACCCAGAGGACCTTTTTGAAGGTTTCCCTGAAAACTTCTGACTTCTAGGGTGCTCCTGACTGGTTTCCACCGGTTCAGTATTGAAATATCGAGGGACAAAATGTCGACTTATCCAAATATCGACGGCAGAATATCGAGGGACAGAATATAGAATGCCTATCTACAAACAGGTATGTACTAAAATATTGATTCCAAAATATAGAATGTTAAAATATAGTTAACTAAAATATTTTTTAATGTAATACAAATACTAGAAATGTAATTAAATAATGAACATAATTAAATAAAACATAATTAAAATAATGTAGAAAAGCTTAAAATGTAAAAATATTAAATTAAATGTAAAGAAAATGTTTTAATACATATTTACTTAAGATTATAAAATAATTATTAATCTTAATTATAAAATATTTAGAACATTAATAAAATATATTGGCATACTTATATAAATAAACCTATTATTTAAATATAAAAATAAATAAATTATAATAATTAAAATAATTAAAATAATAATTTGTATGTTAATTATTAATGAGTACAACAGTAGTGAAAGCATTGGATAGCGTAGGGGTTAAAATCACTATTCCCATTCCAGAAAGTGCAACAGTAGAGAAAGCGTTAGATAGCATAGGGGTATAAATTACTATTCCCACTCCAGAGAGTGCAACAGTAGGGAAAGCGTTGGATAGTGGGAGGGTAGAAATTACTATTCCCACTCCAGTAAGTGCAACAGTAGGGAAAGCGTTGGATAGCGGGGGGTAAAAATTACTATTCCCACTCCAGTGAGTGCAACAGTAGGGAAAGCGTTGGATAGCGTAGGGGTAAAAATTACTATTTCCACTCCAGAGAGTGCAACAGTAGGGAAAGCGTTGGATAGCGGGGGGTATAAATTACTATTCCCACTCCAGTGAGTGCAACAGTAGGGAAAGCGTTGGATAGCGTAGGGGTAAAAATTACTATTTCCACTCCAGAGAGTGCAACAGTAGGGAAAGCGTTGGATAGCGGGGGGTATAAATTACAATTCCCACTCCAGAGAGTGCAACAGTAGGGAAAGTGCTGGATAGCGGAAGGATAAAAATTACTATTCCCACTCCAAAGAATGCAACAGTAGGGAAAGTGTTCGATAGCGGGAGGATAAAAATTACTATTCCCACTCCAGTGAGTGCAACTGCAGGGAAAGCATTGGATAGTGGGGGGGGTAACAATTACTATTCCCACTCCAGAGAGTGCAACAGTAGGGAAAGCGTTGGATAGCGTAGGGGTAAAAATTACTATTACCACTCCAGAGAGTGCAACAGTAGGGAAAGTAATGATTTAATATTAAAATTAAATTAAATTAATTATCAATACCAATAAAAATGAATTACAAATAATTACCAATTAATACAAATAATTACCAAATAAAAAATGTATTATAAATTAATAACATTTAATTACCAAATAATAATTAACAACCAATTAATTAGCAATACATATAAATACAAATAAATAATAACTTTATTACAATTAAATTACTTCCCACTCTATCCCCCTAATAAAAATGTATTACCAATTATTAATTAATTATCAATTAATTGTCAATACATATAAATACAAATTGATATTTAATTTACTATATTTAAATTACTTCCCACCCTATTCCCCTATAAACCCACAACCCACTACGGAATTAAATTATGCAAAAATTAAATTACATAACATTTATTACTTTACAAAAATTAAACATACATAACAAAATTAATACATATGCTACCATACATAACTCAAAAATAATTCGATATTATGGAAATCAATATTTTAAATTCGATATTATGGAATTCGATCTTTCACACCCCAAATTCAATATTTTGGTTATTCGATATTTTGGGCAGTCTATATTTTGGAATCAATATTTAGGGTGTTCACCGTCTCCACCAGCCTGCCACTCCTAGACCTGTTTTGGAACCCAGGTGGGTGCGAGCCTTCACTCTCAGGGACCAAACAACAATGTCTGCCCTGAACGGAGGTGCTTCACATCTCCTCCAGGCAGGAACAGCTTTCCAGGGTGGGAAGCTTTAAAGGCGATGCCGCCTTTGAACTTCGACCCACACCTCTCCTGCTAGCAGCATATGTCAACCACTCTGTCTTGAACTCACTTTTGGCAAGAACACAGGCACGAAAATTTGCTAGATGAGCAGGAGCATCCCAAGTCACCATGCACCGCCCCTATATCGAGGCAGGGGATGTGGTCCTCTTATTTCACTTTCAACCATCTTAAAGATGGGAAAATAACCTATCAGGGTCATGCCCTACCCCCATGTGGCATGAATATTTAGAGGGTGTAGTCTCCTTTAAGGTAGGTAGCCTATTGGCTACCTGGTACTCTCTTTAACAACCCTAAATGTAGTATTAGCTGGCCTTGAATTTCAGATTCCCCAAGAACAGAAAGCCAGGACTGGATTTTGGTATGAAACCCTGCCTGCAGCCCAGAGACTCAACAATCGCCAAACACTGCCTCGTCCTGCCACTGAGAAGGCCTCTACAAACCCCAGGGGCCCTCCAGCACTTCACATAATTGCCTAAGAACATCCTTTGGAGTAGAGGAGCTACTTCCCTGCATCACAGGCACAAAGAGCACAGAGTCTGAACTTTCCACTTGCAGCTCTCCGGCTCTGCCAATGCCACAGCTGCCTAGGAGAAGGTACAACAGCTCTGAAGGATCAACTCTGCCTCCTCGCCAAGTTTTGAGGCACCAGGATCTTCCTGAGCTGAGCAGCACCAACCCCTGGTACCGGATGCCCTGCAATCAAATACCGACCGACCAACCTGTTGATGGACATCAGCTGCCCTGAGACCACAGCCTGAGTGGCTCATCCATCCTGGACCAGCTCCTATGAGGTATTTGCCCCTGACCGGGAGGTGCACTTTAAAACCAGAGCTTGGATCACCTGTTTTCTCTGCACCCAGCCCCACCAGCCTGGGAATCTGCAAAACCTTTGTGCTCCCATGGTCCACAGGTCTTAGCAACTTCTACACTATTTTGAGTGTCTTCAAACATGCTTATAATTCCCCCTTCTCAGCTTGTTTTTAGGTGGCCCCGCTTCTTTGTAGTGCGCCAACTACTTACTCTCCCAGTACCCTGCTCCTGGCCGAATCGAGAACATTCCCAAGAAACAGCTGGTAACACTTTGGGACCTCAATCAAGCAGTCAATCAGGGGTTTATAAAGTGCAACTACTCACCTGTGAGGGTCTCCAGGCGCTGGGAGGTCGGGAGGCTGCTAGTCCTTCCGGGTGTTGAGGATCATCTGATGAGCCAGTCTTGAGGTCCTTCTAGAAATGGGTAAGAGACACGGATTGCCTGAGGTGGAGGGGTAGGGTGGGCCAGGTCTTGGCAGAATAGTAAGAGAAGGAACTCCCTCCGGTTCTGGTCTTGTGGATCCTGGGGACCGGAAGCTATGACATGATGGGCTGAACGAAGTTGACTGGCAGGTACATGGAAAGAGGCTGGTCCTATGTTGTGGAGAGCATTGTAGGCATGTGTGAGGAGCTTGAAGGTGATTCTCTTGTTGACCGGGGGCCAGTGGAGTTGTCAGAGGTGTTGCATGATGTGGCTGCGGTGGGGGATGTCCACGACCAGTCTGGCGGTGGCATTTTGAATGTTCTTTTAATTTCTTGAGCTGTTTCTGTATGACGAGGGTGTAGAGTGCATTGCCATGGTCGAGTCTGCTGGTGATGAGTGCATGGGTGACAGTCTTTCTGGATTATTTGGGGATCAATCTGAATGTGTTCTGAATCTGGTGGAGTGTATAGAAGCAGGGTTCAGGAAACTGCGTTGATTTGGTGGTTCATTGAGAGTGATAAGTCTAGTCCACAGATGATCTCTGTAGATTCTGAAAGGAAAGAGGGTTGTCTAACTTGCTGTGTCTGGCCGGTGAGGAAGGAATGGCTCCAGTCCAGGGCCTTGTCGGGGATCCCAGTGGGTCTCTAGCACTCAAATTCTAGAAGGTGAACCCTTAAGTCCTACTGCACTGTGAGCCTCATTTATGAAAAGTGACGCATTGCTGCGTGAAAACAGCGATGCGTCACATTTTACTTCGCCCTCCTTGCAACACCAATGATGCGTCATATTTACAGTATGACGCATCATGGCACAAAGAGTTACAGATGCGTCAGTATTTCTGATGTATCTGTATGGCGCAAAAGTGACGCATTGCTGGAGTGTGCCACAAAAGTGACGCAACTTCAGCAATGTGTCCTTTTACATGGGGCAAGCCCCATGTGAAAAGGACCTGCATCAGTCTTACGCCTGCTGTGAGGCAGGCGTAAGAAATTGACGCATTTGTGTCCTGGAAGTGGCGCAGTGAAATCTCATAGATTTCACTGCGTCACTTCTACGACCCTTTCTTGCGTCAATACGACCCCCTTGCATACATTATACCTGGCGCAGGTATAATGTGGCGCAGGGGTTTACAAAGTGACGCATCTACTTAGATGCGTCACTTTGTAAATATGGCGCAACAAGGCGCATTTTTTATGCCACTGGTGTGTCACAAAAAGTGACGCACAGGTGGCGTAAAAGTGAGGCACAGCCTCATAAATGAGGCCCTATGTTTTCTCCATAGGATAGTATTGTGTATAATTGTACCCAACTGTATATTGCTTGTACTTAACTTGCTGATACATATTACATGTTTAACTGTAAATGGTAGTTCTTGCTTCAAAATATATGTAAAAAGACTTTTCTATTAATTGGTCTCGACTTCATTCTTGAGTGTGTGTTCCATTTATTGCCTCTGTGAGTACAACAAATGCTCAGCACTACCCTATGATAAGCCTAACTGCTCACCCACCCCTCCACAAAATAGTGCTGTAGTATTTTTTCCCTGTAAACCACTAAGGGTTTCTCTGTCCTCTCTGCACAGTGTACCCCATTGTTGTACACTATACAGAGAGGTCAGTTTCCTAGAATACAGTTTGAACTAAACTGAAATATGATTCAGAGTCTTCAGAACATGCAAAGAATAGGTGGATATATTGGATGTACACATTTCTGTATATTGGAAATCTCCTAAAATATTATATCTACTAATACATTTTCCCTTACTGTTTCACATCAATATGTCATTTATATGATGCATAATTTCACTGCTTTGAAGTATTGAAGTCATATATTAATAGTTATGGGTAGCAGCTGTTACCCATAGCTTGTCCTTTAGGACCTTGGGCACTACTATTACTGTTCATTGTATTAGTAGTTGTTGGAACCAGCATTTTCTGGTTGGTTGAAGGGATTCCCCCAGCCAGGCAGAACCTACCGCTCCTGTCAAGGGTGAGTGATTACACTCACCATATAACCTGTGCTTACCCTTGAGTAGCTTGGCACTCAGCAGTCAAGCTTTCATCAGAGGCAATGTGTACAACAGCAGTCATGCGATAAATATACTGAGCATCATCGTGAGAGAAGTGTGGCTCAATGGTTAGAGCGGCAGACCCTGATGCAGAAGTCTGGCCCGGGACCAGGGTTCAATTGCCGCCTCGGCGGGTCTTGGGCTCAATTTCCATAGACCTGTTAATTCTTGCCTCGGTGCCTATTCTAATCATGGGTCCCACTCTGCAACTCTGGGCAATAGCTTGCTTAATCTCCACAACGGCCCCAAAAAGGCTAGGATGCCTGGCTTCACATTGGGGGTGTCCAGGAGTGGGCACTTCACATGTAAAGGCTAGGAAGGGTTCCTCAGCGGTATTCGTACAAGCGCCGAGATGCCTCCGGGTAGTCGTGCGCTATACAAGTACCTCTACATTTACATTTACATTTACATTTACATCACAAAAGAGACTTCACACAGGATGTATGTACATAAAGTTCATGTTGAAGACAGATAGTCAATCATTATAACATGAACATTATATATTTCACGGCATAAAATATATTTGAAAATATTACTAGCTGTAGCTCGTATTATTATGATATCTATAGTATGCACACTGTGAGAGAGAGTACCCTTAAGCGGTGCAACACACTGTCCACCCCAGGCCCACCCTAGAAATCTTGAAAATACAGTTCTGCACAGCTATAGGGGACACCCTGGGTTACAGTGATATCAAAAATATGCATATACATAAAACAAGAATACTTTTTAGCTGCACCACGGGCCGGAGCCACACGGGTAAACCCAATGTCAAATGTATTGTGCTTTTGCCATGAAATCAAAGTATAGAGTAGCACTGCCAGCCAATGCCATGAATCACTGGCTGTCCGCAGGCCATCCATCCAACTTGTTCACACTCATTTTGCACCATGACTCGGTGCAACATGTATCTGCCAGTCTGTATGGAATGCTCTTGCTCACATACACACCTGGCACCCTAACGTGTTGCCACTTGTAACAAGCAGGTCAATAGATAACATCCTGCAGACTCCGTGGCCTCCAGGCTCCCTTCACCCTCCAGTTCACCCCAATTGTCCTATACCCCAGATAGACGATAACCAGCCCTGCCTCCATTACACTGGGCCAATAGAGGCAGGGCCAAAGTCACACTTAGTCTAGGTCTTCGGGAAGCAGGTGGAGATATGTAGCAAGTTTTAATTAGGAGATAGATGTAAACAAAAGAATGCTAGCAGCCACTTGAGAAGTTTACCCACAGGTCTTATAACACGAAGGAGTCACTCAGTCTCTTGACCAGTTGGAGTGTTGCATGAGAGGGATATGGCACGATCGATGAAACAGGCCACACTGCGTCCTGCAATGGGTGACTCCACTCACTACCAACTACATGCTTATGAGTGTCAGGGTCCCGCTGTACAGGAACCATATACCTTAGATGTGGGCAAGATTTCTGGGACTCCGCACTAGACAATCTGGTCTCCAGACACAAGTCTCAATTCCACACTCACACCACGCTACCCAATTGAATTTAGCAGTCAATGTGTGCACTTGAGAGAGCACCACTCTCCACATGTTAGAGGTAAATGGTGTAGTTCCCTTTTGGGAGATCTTTGATGTCACTGAGATCTCAAGGAAACATCCGCACCCTCCTGGACCAAGGCCACTCCACAGCCCTCATTCTACTCGACCTATCAGCGGCCTTCAACACCGTCTCCCACCGCACACAAGTCACCAGATTACACGACGCAGGCATACAAGGAAAAGCCCTGGACTGGATCTGATCATTCCTCACCGGTAGAAGCCAAAAGATCAGACTCCCACCCTTCCTCTCTGACCCCACGAAAATCACCTGCGGAGTCCCACAGGGTTCATCACTGAGCCCCACCCTCTTCAACATCTACATGCCCCCCTCGCATCCATTGTCCGACAACATGGCCTCAACATCGTATCCTACACCGACTACACCCAGCTCATCGTCTCCCTCACCTAAGACCCCACCACTGCCAAACTCAACTTCCAGAAAGGAATGCAAGACGTCGCAGTCTGGATGACCAACAGCTGCCTGAAGCTCAACGCCGAGAAGACAGAAGTCCTCATCCTCAGTACCACCCCTTCTGCATGGAACAGCACCTGGTGGCCGACTGCCCTCGAAAGCGTACCTACCACCTCAGTACATCCAAAGAACCACCGCATTGTACTCGACTCATCACTCACCATGAACCGACAGGTCAATGCTGTCACCTCCAGCTGCTTCAACACCCTCTGCATCCTCCACAAGACCTTCAAGTGGATCCCCCCTGAGTCAAGTAAGACAGTCACCCACGCACACATCACCGGCTGACTGCACTATGGAAATGCGCTCTATACCGGCATCAACAAGTCTCTACTCTGCAAACTCCAGACAATACAGAACACTGCTGCCAGTCTCGTCCTCAGCATCCCCCGACATAAACACATCAGCCAACACCTAGGAAGTCTCCACTGGCTCCCCGTGGAGCAAAGAGTCACTTTTAAAATCCTCACTCACGCCTCCAAATGCCTACACAACAACGGACCCAAATACCTCAATGACAGAATCAACTTCCACATACCCAAAAGAAACCTCCGATGTTCCAACCTCGCACTGACCGAAACCCTGCGCATCCACAGAGCCAGAGCAGGCGGAAGATCCTCCTCTTACATTGCAGCCAAGACCTGGAACGAGCTACCAGCAGAAATCAGACAGAGGGTCTTCCTGAACACCTTCAGGAAGACCCTCAAGACCTGGCTCTTCGGCTAAACAGATCTGCGTACCCCCCTTAGCGCCTTGAGACTCCCACGGGTAAGTAGTGCGCTTATAATTCCCTAATTGATTGACAGAAGGGACCCTTGAAGAGCACACTTCAGGGCACCACACTTCTGTAGGTATTTGGCCCTGAGCAGCCACCATTCAGAAAGGGCACGTAGTCTTCTTCATGGGCAGTTATCCTCCATGTGCACAACAGAGTCCACGGACAGTGTGCACCATGAAATCCGGGTACTCGGGTCCCGCATCTCTGCAAGCATATCTCACCCTTTGCTGAAGGATGGCACCCGCAGTTATACTATTATGTCTTTGAGGTTAGGGGTAGGTTAAAGGGTTTCCATTTGAACCACAGATGTCTCCCCTAAATTGTAGGCCTGTCTGCCATGGGGCCATCGAATGCAGATCTTAATCTTTAGTGGATCCATGATACTGCTCCTAGAGGCTAAGGGCCTTATTTATGAAGGCCTTGCGTCGCCGGTACGTCACTTTTTCCCATTTTAAAAGTGATGCACCGGCGGCGCAAGGCATTCATAAATAAGGCCCCAAGTGACAAAACCTCTCTCTCCAATCTATTCCATTCAGCCCTCATAAGGCAGAGGTCTGCCGTTCTCATGGGATGCCAATGGTTTATGTTTGCTACTTGGGGAATGCAAAGATGTGCTCCCCTGATACCTGGTGACCTCGGGAGCCAGGCAACACGGCACGCAAGACTCTTTGAGCATAGTAATGTCCATATTCTATAAGTGTAATAGCAACAACGGGTTTAGCCCTAGGCGGCTGGACAGGGCTGTAGTAAAGTAAGAGAAAGGGGCGGGGGTGTTTGTCCTAGCCGTCACATTCAAATGCTACTAAACCAATTTAACAGACTAAAGGCCATCAATTCAAATAATATGTGCTATAAGCATTCATTTGCTACTTCGTTCTGTGCACTTTACTCCACATTTAATCATGGGTCATTTAAGTGCTGATACGTTTCAATTAAGAACAAATGATACATATTAAGGTAACAAACAATACATGACGCGTGATACATTTATCTAAACATTATAACACCAGTCTTAATTCACAAATGGAGAAGCTACTAGGATAACCTTTAACATCCACATTGTGTAACAAATTCAAGGAGCTGCTACCCACGGGGAAAAGAGAAACATTAGGCCTAGTAGTAAGACAATTCAAATAACATTTCTACTGGGGGAAACTTAATTAATAGCGAAAGTCCCAGCGTTGTGTAATGCCAATGCGTTAGGATTCCCAAGTGGTAGGTTTGGCAGCATTTGAATGTGACGGCTAGGACAAACACCCTTCCCCCTTTCTCTTAGTCATATTCTATAAGTGGCATTTCTAAGCGAGCTATGCGAAAACTCCCTTTACCATTCAAAAGGATTTGGCATGGCGAGTCCATTGATAGAAAACACCAAGAAGCTGCTCAACTGCAATCCACTATTGCAGCCTGAAGGAATGTCAAACTCTTCCCCATGTTAACCTATGGGAAGAACAAGCATCATAAGTAGTAAAAACACACATGAGTATTCTTCACTCCCTGGGCACACGTACGCTAGTGAGCACATGAGCTGTGATGGCAGGTGAACACGTAGTCCCCAGAACCAGGAGTGCAAGTACTCCACAGCTGGAAACAGCTTTAACTAATATGTTTGTCAGTGATAACGCACAAGCATGCAATAGCAGGTGGCATACGCAATCACGAGCAACATTGGTGTGGGTGCGCACATACTGCGGCTGCTCTTGCTGGCAGCTCATGAGTTTAATCATGATAGCTGCTAATGTGCACAACTGGTCTACAATGGCTATGGGCGTACAAGGCCCTAGCAAAACACACAAGATGATGGACGGAATGTTGCACATTGGCAAAACATTCCCCCCCAGTCACAGATCTGGGTTTAATCCATCGTTATTTTGCTCACCATGCCACCCCAGTTCAGACATGGCCATATGCAAATCAGTCTTGACCCTGTGCCTCATGGGAACAGGCCAGCCCGAACTGCCAAGCCATGTCTTCCCTGGAGTGGAATCAAGCATCCTAGGACCGGTTTCTGGCTATCAGCCGTCATCAGTCAGGATAGCTTGACTCCAGTGGCTTAGTGAGCATGAGACCCACGTCTGGGCATACCCTTCCCACCTAGGGCGAACAGCAAAACACATAAGATGATGGACGGAATGTTGCACATTGGCAAAACATTCACCCCAAGTCACAGATCTGGGTTTAATCCATCGTTATTTTGCTCACCATGCCACCCCAGTTCAGACATGTCCATATGCAAATCAGTCTTGACCCTGTGCCTCGTGGGAACAGTCCAGCCCGAACTGCCAAGCCATGTCTTCCCTGGACTGGAATCAAGCATCATAGATCCGGTTTCGAATACGCAATCACGGGCAACATTGGTGCCGGTGGGCACATAGTGCAGCCTGATCTTGCTGGCAGCTCATGAGTTTAATCATGATATCTGCTAATGTGCACACACTGGTCTTTGATGGCAGACTAGGCTATGGGCTTAGAAGTCCCTAGCACCATAGGTGCGAGTACATGCTCACCACCCTTCCAGAGCCAGCCGGACTTGAGTCAACCCCCTTACAGGCACACAACCGGCCTGTGACGGTGGGCTGGGCAACTTGCCACTAGCACCATGGGTGCAAGCGCTCGGATACAGACCTGCCATGGCCGGCCTGACCTGGTTGTTTGACCACCGGGGGATGCAGGTATACACTAACTGGTCCACGTTGGCAGACCGGGCACCTATCTGCAATTCCACAGGTGCCAGGACGCATCCTTCAGCCTTCCACAGGATGCTGGACATATATTTAAAACAGAAAAAGGGCCGATGCGCACACCCCAGCCTGGAAAGCAGGCTGGGCACATGGTCAATGACCTGGTACAAGTACGCACTCCCTCGTCTGCGCTGGCAGACCTGCCCAAGTTTTTAACACCAAGTTAGCACCTCTTCCTAGCCTGTGTGGGAAGGCGCTCGTCCTTCTCCCCTGCCTTGAAAGTGAGGATGTGCTCAGGGCCATGAGAATTGGCAACCCCAGGAGTATCCCATGGGAAGAGCTGAACTCCGAGGCAGGGGAAGCCACAATTGGGGGTTGCCTCACTACCTGGGCAGGGAACATCCATATCTATCTCCTGGCCTTCAGCCTACTATCCCCAACTGTGCCCATCAGGACTTCGCTGGGGGGGTGGCCACATGGTTTGGGATGCCCTACTCCGTGTTAGTTGAGGCATAAATGATGCCAACTTAGACAGGTGCCCCACAGACCTACGATGGTAGGCCCGATAAAGGGTTGACAGACTATCCTGTGGGTGTCACACTAAGTACTATGTCCTACTACTAACCGCTGCTGTACCCGCCCCCGGGTATGTGTGTACCTATTACGTGGTGCACGGAGTTCCGGCACCTAAAACTCATTGCATGCGCACTACCTGCCCCATGTGGGTGAGGCGGATGCGTGCACCTTCCCTCTGCAGTACAGTAGGAAGGTGCTCAGATTCGTAAGGTCATGCAGAGAGAGACGGCAAAGACTAGGAGGAAAAAGCTAAACGTTTTGGGGTAATTCCCTTAAAAAGGGCCATGTCCAACACAAGTCATGCAGGCAGCATCAGGAATCATGAGCACTGTTTCATTTCTGTAGTTTCTGGTCACTGACCAACTCACCAGCAGTAAATATGACGCTTTGAGGGATCCAGTATGAGACAATGGGACCTCCCAGTGATGGTGTTGGAGGTTGAAGGGAACATAAATCAATTTTAATACCTTAGGCATTTTGATGAATCAACGCACATGCTAAGGGACTGATCATATTTTGCACTGTTCTGGATTATCAAAATTACTTGGTCCGGAATCACCAATTCCAGGTTGGATTTGCATCCCTGCACCATGTCATTTCCTAAGAATGGGAAATAACCAGGTGGACCAGAAATAACTGGGTCCTTTTCCGTATACGGATAGCCCATTTCTGGGGACAATCGCTCTCCCATTTACAACTTCTCTGATCTGGTGAAAAATTAGAGCTTGGGACCAATGAGGGGTGGAGCTCAGTTAGGGAAGATTTTTAGGGGGCCAAATAGGATGTGAACAGAGCCTTCCAAGCTCCCCTTATGTCATAGGGTGGGGTGGGGTGGGTTGGGGGTCGAGTTCCGCTTATGCCTGCAGCCCCTGGCTTACCCACACTTGCTTTTACTGGTCCACAGTTCAGGCGAGTAAAACTGGGCACAGTTGTATTGTTCCTGTTATATAAAGGTGTGCCAACATAGTACATCTCATAATTGGGCAGCCAGCTATCGCACCCAGGGATGTTACTGGCTTACAAAAGGCAGTCTTTTAGATTATCTATAAATGATGATCAGATGGGATAAATTGATAATTTCATTAAATGCTACTAGTATTAGATATTTTGTCTTGAGCCCCCACCTACCTTTCATCACTACATAATTATAATATACATGAGAGTGAAAAACCCACAAATCAGAAAGAAGGAGGATGATAAAGATGGAAAAAACACCAAAGAGGTAGAAAGCAGGGACCTACAAGAGAAAGAAAGAGAGACAAGAGTGCCTGGTAGCGAATTAAAGAGACCTGAGATAGTTTAAGACTACCAGCCTTGGCATTCAGTATTCCGACATTTAATTGTGCAAGCTGCAGGCTTCTAAGCAGAGTTTATGGGAACTAGCACTCTTTTGTTTGCAAACTAAGCACTGGTACCTACCCCCCAAAATAGTTTCTGACAGTGAAACCTTGCTGGCTCTGTCAACAGAAATCTTTAGCGTGATGGTCCATCTGCCAGAAAACAAATTATAGTAACAGCTGCCCTGCCTTAATCAGGGCTTTTTGAGGCATGACAGTTTTGGGGCTGAAAAGCACTCAATGGCCCACTGTGTAGGGAGAAACCTAAACTCCTTTCATGTCAAGGTTATTGATGTATTTATTTTTCAAGAATAAGCTCTGCCTAAGGAGTTTATTCTTGAAAAACAAACTCTTTGCATAGTCAGTGCGTCATACATGACACTTTCTCCGCAAAGCTTTGACAAGCAGGCATATCAAACCTCGTGCCTTCTGAGCAAAACTTTACCAAGTGGATCCAAAAAATGTGGAACCTCCGCATCAAAGCTTTACTGAGCGGGGACATTGAACAAAGCACCTTCTCAGCAAAGCTTCACTACCATTCTACCTTGAAGGCAGAGTGATCCCCAATTCCCTTCAGTATTCAGACAAACCCAGATAAAAATATCAGGTTAGGTCATTTCAAAGTTGATTTGAGTACCTTCAGCTCACCCAACGTTCTGGATGCACATGCAAAGGTTCAGAACAAGCCACAGCACTTTCAGTATGAGGTTCAAAGGTGGCTTAAGAGCTCTGATGCTGAGCCACCAGTTATTGGGTTACTGGTTGGAAATGGAAACAAGCATTGGCATAGCCAATAGGTCTCGCCTTTGGGACCTTATAAGTGTTTAGCCATGCAACACTTTATGTTGTTTTACCAAGGATATTGTGCTGGATAACTAAACACTTATAAGGTCCCAAAGGCGAGACCTATTGGCTATGCCAATGCTTGTTATATATGAATTTATGTTGAATATCTGAGGCCGGTGAGACAGGTAAAGATGTCTTTCGGTGAGACCTAAATACAGGGAATTTTAGTTGAAGTAGCTTCCATGGTTAAATATGAGTGAACAATCAATTTAATGTGAACTGAGAGCCCAATTCTTAAGAAACTTAGGGGCATATTATCAAGAACGGCGTTAAAATTATCGCCGCTTCAGCGGCAATAATGGGCTTGATAATATGCACTTGTGAATTCCCATAGAAGCCTATGTTCTGGTGTGCACCTGGGCTTCTATGGGAAATCACAAGGGCATATCATCAAGCCCATTATCACTCTTTTGGCGGTAGTTTCCTGCTGCTAAAGTGGCAATAATTTTAACGCTGTTCTTGATACTATGCCCCTCAACCAGTCAAAACGCATATTTCGCCACAAATTCCTGATCATAATTCACTAACCAAGAGAATCTTGAATGTTCAGATGCAGATGGGACTTCACTGTGCTCAATTGTAGGTGTGGGTTGTAGCTAGAAAGGGAGTGATGGCGTGGGAGGTGTCTGAGGTAATGCTGTGAGCATGCACAAATCATGACTTAATGAGGTCTTAGAAACGTTTGCTGTGCCTCTCCTCCTCACACTGCACTTCTAAACTTACACTAGCCAGATGTAAGACTTGCAGTAAGTATGTGAAAATACCTCAAACATCACCTTTTCCAACCACGGGATTGCAGACGAAAAGATTTTGCCACATGGAAAACTGAGCAAGTGCCCATTTCGCCTTACCGTGTGCCAGCGGTGGCCAGCTGTGTAGACAGGCCACAAATGTGAGGTTGGGCTTCTCAAATGAATGCAAGAGAATTAGCTTTCATTCAACTACAACTTGGGGATTTGTAATTTAGGGTGTAGGGGTATATATATATATATATATATATATATATATATATATATATATATACATATATATATATGTTTATATATATATATATATATATATATATATATATATATATATATATATATATATATATATACTGACCGTGAACAAGCTAGATGTAACTACCGAAACGCGTTGGAATTCTGTGCAGATTAAAACCTTACTGGCAAGAATACTGGCTATTTGTGGCGGCTTACTTTGTTGGTTCGAAAGGGATTGACACTATTGGAAAAAAAAAAATATATATATATATATATATGAAAGCTCCAAGGTTTGCCCAGCTGGCAGGGAAGCACTCTGGACATTAACCACAATTCTGTGGGGACTGCCTGTAACACACTCGCCTATCAGGAGGCAGCAGCAGCGTATGTAAGGCGGGGCATGGCCATAGGATACAGGTGAACGGCCATTGAAAAAGAGATGAACTCGAAACGCGTCTGGCCGCATTTTCCTCTACTGGGGCATCTAGAGACATTGCTGGATCTGGGGTGCTTTCCTGCCACGTGGGCAACTTGGAGCAGACATTTATACGCGGCAGGTCCAGCCGCGAGGAGAGCACCACCGCCCAAATGACAGCGGGTCGTCAGCTGGAGATCTCCCCAGTTTCTCAAGGGAAACAGCGCCGACAAAGATGCTTACAGAGAGGTCAGCCCATTAAGGGCGTGCATGAGGGATCCTGAACTTACGGCACCCATCCAGGGTATTATTTTGTGCCGCACTACATTAACCACAATTCTGTGGGGACTGCCTGTAACACACTCGCCTATCAGGAGGCAGCAGCAGCGTATGTAAGGCGGGGCATGGCCGTAGGATACAGGTGAACGGCCATTGAAAAAGAGATGAACTCGAAACATATATATAAGACCTACATCTGTCAAAATTTACGCATTTGGGGGTCGATTCCGATCCGGTAAAATCACTGTCCGTAGGACTCGCATCCGGAGCCGCTTCCGTACGACTCGTACAGACGCCATACGACCGGACGAGTACGATCCCGACCGGGGTACCAGGACGCGAGTCGTACGGTCCATGTCAGGTAAGGGCGATTCGTACGGGTAAGCGCACAATCACACACACACCGTACGGCGTGTACACCCCATGATTGCAGGGGTACGCTCCGTACCCCTGCGATCATGGGGGGTACGTGCCGTACACCCAGCGTACATGGGGTACGCACCGTACACCCAGCATACATGGGGTATGGTGCGTACCCCATGTACGCTGGGTATACGGTGCGTACCCCTGCGATCATGGGGTGTACGCGCTGTACCCGGGGGGGCCGTTCCGTACCTGTTTCGGGGCGAACTCTGCTTTTACGGCTGTTTTCAGCTCCCGTAGGACAAGGGTCGTACGGTGCGGACCCAACACGAATCGGTAAACACACATTACAACGCATTTTTTACAACGCACTACCATTACAACGGGACTTTTACAACGCAAATACTATTACAACGCATGTATTTACAACGCAGTTTTTTACAACGCAGGTACTTTTACAACGCATACCATTACAACGTAAGTATAAGTAAGTATATAATTATATTTAAAATGTTATATGTTAGTTTTTTTTTAAAGGGGTATTTTTAGGGTTCAGGGTCAGTTTTGGGATTTTGGGTAAAAGGGTATTTTTAGGGTTCAGGGTCAGTTTTGGGTTTTTGGGTAAAGGGGTATTTTTAGGGTTCAGGGTCAGTTTTGTGTTTTTGGGTAAAGGGGTATTTTTAGGGTTCATGGTCAGTTTTCAGTTTTTGGGTAAAGGGGTATTTTTAGGGTTCAGGGTCAGTTTTCAGTTTTTGGGTAAATGGGTATTTTTAGGGTTTAGGGTCAGTTTTCAGTTTTTGGGTAAAGGGGTATTTTTAGGGTTTAGGGTCAGTTTTCAGTTTTTGGGTAAAGGGGTATTTTTAGGGTTCAGGGTCAGTTTTCAGTTTTTGGGTAAAGGGGTATTTTTAGGGTTTAGGGTCAGTTTTCAGTTTTTGGGTAAAGGGGTATTTTTAGGGTTCAGGGTCAGTTTTCAGTTTTTGGGTAAAGGGGTATTTTTTGGGTTTAGGGTCAGTTTTCAGTTTTTGGGTAAAGGGGTATTTTTAGGGTTCAGGGTCAGTATTCAGTTTTTGGGTAAAGGGGTATTTTTAGGGTATAGGGTCAGTTTTCAGTTTTTGGGTAAAGGGGTATTTTTAGGGTTTAGGGTCAGTTTTGGGATTTTTAGATAAAGGGGTACAAGAAAAAATAAAATAAAATTAAATATAAATTAAATTAATAAAATTAAATTAATTTAAATTAAATTAAATTAAATACAATTATATTAAATATAAATAATTTTAAATAATATACAATTAAAATAATTATATATACTTACCAATACTTACGTTGTAATGGTATGCGTTGTAAAGGTACCTGCGTTGTAAAAAACTGCGTTGTAAATACATGCGTTGTAATAGTATTTGCGTTGTAAAAGTCCCGTTGTAATGGTAGGCGTTGTAAAAGTATGCGTTTTAACATCATATATCCACACGAATCGTACTTGCCGGGTCAGAAAAATCGGCCGCGAACCGTACAGATGTCGCGTACAGCGGGTTCCGAGGGAGAGTCGTACGGAGATTAGAGTCGTACGGTGTCTTGTACGACTCGTACGGAGTACGGCTCCTGGTACGGATCGTACTTCGTCGTTTGTACGGGAACGCTTACGGGTACGAATCGTACGGGGAAAAACGCTCCGAACGGCAATTCGGAGCGCTTTTTACCTGATCGGAATCGACCTCTTGGTGTGGATTGGCCTCTATGTATGTACTGAATTATTCTACGACAAAAACCTCGAAAAACTGTTCTTTCGACCCAAATGATGCTGAATGTGCTTTCTGCCTACCCTGTTTATATAGTGAATTGGAAAGGGAATCTACACAGTACAGATGTTACGGCACAAAGTGTAATGAATTTGAAAGTTACTTTTTCCCATCACAGATGGAAATGGTATTTAAATCATGAATATATTGTAGACTATTAGTGGTGGATTTTGCAGCCAACGAAAAATGGCGTTTGCTTGCAACTTTGTTGGTTTTGGTGCAAGATATGGTTTGCCACATCAGAAGAAAATTGGGCAGTTGTAGCCACATTGGTGAAATAAAAAGAAGTGTTCTAGCAGAGTATTCCACTGTCAACCAGATTTTAGCATCAAGTAAAAAAAAAAACCTTTATTTGAAAACAAAAAATCATACACAAGCTAATTGCATATAAATTGCAACAACTCATGTGGAAAATAAGACACAATTCGCCCTGAGCTCCGATGCAGAAAAAATCATTCTCTTTCCAGTCTTAGTCCTGGGGGGTCAAGAGGGGGTGACATCAACAGGGCAGCTTCACCACAGCCAGGCCCTTGCCGTGCTGTGTATTTATCACTATCTCTCATTTATCCACGCCCTTCGTCTCCACTGAATTGTCTCTCCTGCCCACCTTCTACTAAAGCAGTAATCAAACTGTCAACTCCAAGCACTTGTGTCATGTTTTGGTTTTACTGCAATCACAATGTGAAAACACGCACACGTCCTCTCCACAAAAATAACCCCGGTCCGTGATGAATATATAAATTGTAGACAGAAGTGGGAAGGCAGCAATAGCTACCTTTAATAATGTGAATTATCTAGTATTTCCAGTGCTCCTTAAGGTGCACACGCTGTACTTACAGCATGCCCTGTGTCTGCAGCATTTCCGTTTCTGCATAAGGCAGCTCTGTGGCTAAACTTGGACGGACAAAATCAGGTTTAGTCATTTTGTCCCTTATTTCGTTTACAAGCTGGCCCACATGTGGTCATCTGTTTTGTCCCTTTCTTCCTAGCGCCTCGAGAGCTGTCCTGTTGATTCACCCGGTCTAACGCTGTGTGCATGATTGATTACACGCCTTGTGTAACTGGGCAGGTTACGGGTGTCAATCTATCAAAGAAGGAAGGGCAATCTTCTCCACTCAGTGGTGCAGACGTCACAGCTTTCAGGTAGAAATGTTATTTGACTGACATCGCAAAAAACAAGATTGAGATGGGAAGGGAAGAGCAGAATCAGAGGGTGGGGACGAAACTCTGGCAATGGAGTGGTGTCGTGTAAAAGGACTCGGAGTTGGAAATTAACTGTGTGGACGCATGAGTGAACTGTGCCAGGCACGCGAATGAGGGGAAGAGAGGGGGAAGTCAGGAGAGCAAAGAGCGCTAAAGAGGCTCTAGACAGGGCGAGACGGCGAACTGCCTGCGCGCGCAGTTTGAGATAAAAAACCATGCAATGACACTGGGTGCTTTAAATGAAAGTCTGTTAAGAACAAGCACGAAGAACAAACAACGCACTGATCTGAGAAAAATACATCAAACTCGAGGAACGGGTTGCGGGGACGTATTTACTGAAATGCACACTTATTTCTTAATTCAAATACACTTTTTGGAGGCTGTTTCCTACGTGTTCTGCGTTTTTTTTTGTGCAGTTTTATATAGCACAAACTCTGCCTAAAGGTATTGGAGCGCCAGTTACATTACACAAGGACACATTCATTTTTGCAGATACGAGTAGATAAAGTGATTTGTCCAGAAATCACAGGATATTGAGCCGACGCCGAGGCTCAAACCCATCCCCCTTCCCCAGTTCCAAAGTTGGCAGCTCTATTCGATATGCCACATCCTCTCCCATCGATGACAATGGGGTCTTTCTTTGCACTTGCCAGTCACCTTCCCTTAAAATTAGCCAGGTATAATCCCCTTCAGTCATACCTCAGTCTACACAGCTCACAAGGAACATCTCCCCTCCTCTTTCATGACCATTGTGTGTGTTCCTTTGTAGACTTGTACTGAAAAATATTTTCAGCAAAATCATTCAGCGGCTGGAAGGATTTATAGGAAAATTGAATCTTATACAGCCGCTAACGTAGGATAAAGGCCAGAATACGTTTTCAATACCACACCACAAAACTAAATAGGTTTCTTGGGTTTATTACAGATTTGAGTGTCTCGGTCTAAATTGCATTTGGGATGCAATTTTTGTGTTTTTCCACTTTACGAAATCTGAGATCCTGTTTCATAAAAGAGACCCGTCGTTTATGACGGGTGTTCTGTATTAATACTCATGCCTTTTAAGTGGCTAGTTTGTTCATCTTTTTGATGGGTCTCAGCAGCAGACTTATGCATGGACAGAGCCAGGCCTGTCTCACGGTAGCAGGAGGTGTACTGAAGCCATGACTGACTATGGCATCTGGGCAGCCAGACCAACAGGAAGCAGAGTTAATTGCTATTCCTTATTTTTCGCAATTAAGGAATCGCAAAAAGCAATATTGATGCATGTGCCTGTATATCTTTTTTTAAGTGTATCTGAAGGGCTCCAGCTGGACAAAACTATTTACTCAGTGCAAAGATCTTAAACTCTTTGAATCATTATGCTAATGTGCTAAGGTGGGTAAAGCTTAACATCTTTTATACTGTTTAGTTCCCACAACTTTTCAAGGTTTAACTGCTTCCTGTGGTGGCATTTACAGTGCCCACCAACTGAAACGAATGGCGCCAATTTAAAGGTACATTGGCTATTGATTAAACTCAATCCGCAGTCTTAATGAAGTTGTTGTTTATCAGATTCTACGCCAAGGTGAATTAGTTGCCCTGCGGCGTGAGTGCTCACATAGCACAGAGCCATGTGCAGCTTTGGCAGGCCACAATATTGATCATTGCAGGTTCATTTATCCTATAATCAACTTAGTTTGCAGAAGTGCGCACAACATGTGTTCACAAATGAAGCATAGGATGGAAACGGCAATGCTGTCTCACCTTGCAATTTGTGCGCAGGCTCCAGTCAAACGTAGGTTAGTAAAAAAAAAACCCTAAGAGGTAGATCTGTCATTTTTATAATTGTGCCAGGACGACTCCTCCACCAGTGAATATGGCAGGCGTAGGGGTGACTGCTAAACTGCAGACTGGGCGATGGCACCACATAGGTGGTGTAAAGTCATCTATGCCTGACACCCATACCAGAATAAAGCCCATGTCTCTTCAAATATGCTATATAACTCTGTGTTCTTTGTTCTGTGGATTTAATAAAACCAAGTAAACACAATGAGATGATGGACGGAGCGATGAAACTTTGCGGACACTCACCCCAGTCACAGATCTGGGTTCAATCCATTGTCGTTATCTAGCTCACTTCGCCACCCCAGTTCAGACCCAGTTGGCAGAGTAGCCCCAGACGTTGGTCCTTGCTCACTTTGCCACTGGATTCAAGCTAGCCTGGCTGATGACGGTTGTTACCCCGAAACCGGACCCAGGATGCCTGTTTCCGGGGCAGGGAAGACATGGCTTGGCAGTTCGGGCTGGACTGTTCCCTTGAGGCACAGGGTCAACACTGATTTGCATATAGCTGGGTCTGAACTGGGGTGGCGAAGTGAGCTAAAGAACGATGATGTATTCAACCCAGATCTGTGACTGGGGGTGAGTGTGAGTGTCTGAAAAGTTTCAGCGCTCCGTCCATCATCTCCTTGTGTTTGCTTTGATTAAATCAAACCTCCTTTATTGCTGTCCCTAAGGAGTGCTTTCATTTACCTTGCTGCTTATTAAGTCAAATAGTTCTACTTCCTTCTGTGAGTAACATTTCCAATTAATCTACGTGATTGCTTCTAGCAGATAACATATTATCTCTTTCAGTTCGTACTGTAATGCCCCGGCTTTTTTTCCTTACAACCTAAACTTTATTACATCTTCCACATTTCCACTTTTACTTGCATCAGCACAGTTTCAGCGCACAAGTGTCTGCTCCTCCCTTGTATCCATCTCATTAAATTATGCCAGACCCCAGCCTTAATAATGAGTAATTTGAATACATTGAATCAGAGGTTCTAATTTTGAAACATTGGATAGCCAAATTCTCATTCCAAGCCTCATTGCACTTGTGTTTTTCATCGGAAGTGTCTCCTTTGAAGATATAATACATCTTACTAATAGATACCCAGCTTAATTTAAAGGAAATGGCAAGACACAAAGTATTCTCAAGGAAACATGAAGATGATTTCTGTCAGGGACAATGTGTAACTATGTGGATCAAACAAGATTGGTCAACGTGCAAAACTGGAGGACTATCAAACTAATCTTTTCACTGCTCCACAATCCCAGTGAACTATCCAAATCTTTATGTTATAAAGAAAGCAACTGGGATGATGAGGATAACAATAAACAGCCTTGTGTGTCAGAATGGTACTATCAAACTGGACTATTTAAAGGGTGGAAGTTGGAGCGGATTTGTTTGCATTCAAGTTTATTTACATCAACAATCTAGCTGCATCACAGAGGACAGAGTACACTCTACATGAGCATGTGCAAGAGACTGAAATTAGGATATGGTAAAAGAAAGTGAATAGAATTTAGTGACTTATTCCAGTCTTATGTAGCAAATTCACCTTTTTTGCATGGTCAACCCAGATTTTTCATCTTTCTCCGGGATCTATTTTTGCTGGTGTTAATATTGGGGA
Organism: Lissotriton helveticus; assembly: GCF_964261635.1. Classification (NCBI taxonomy): domain Eukaryota; kingdom Metazoa; phylum Chordata; class Amphibia; order Caudata; family Salamandridae; genus Lissotriton; species Lissotriton helveticus. The sequence continues at coordinate 977,201,706 of NC_136072.1, read as the reverse complement.
CTGTGACACTGCCATGCCCAAAAATAGTATTGATAAAATTGGTTTCACCTGACTGGTCCATTTAATTTTCTTGGAAGACAATAATAGATGCCACAGAAAATGCACCAATGGCATGGCAGATAAATATGAAATGTGAGCTGCAGTGTTCATCTTCACCATCTGTATATATGGTAAACATCTTTGGAGACTGGGAACACCATTGTGTCCCAGCTCTGCTGCAGTTTATAGGCACTGCAGTAAAATATGGCGAAGAAAAGTCCCCTTGCAATGTAAGAAAGTGTGCTTTCAAGCAGGGAATATAAATTATGAAAAGGTGGCACTCTAAATTGATACTTGTATAGAGCACTACTCACCCGCAAGGGTCTCAAATACCGCTGTGGAACCCATCCTGGATTTCCCTGTGAGGTGTCCACTCCTGGGCACCCCCAGGGTGGAGGCCAGGCATCCTTAGCGTTGTGGGGCTGTTGTGGAGATTAAGCAAGCTATTGCCCAGAGTTGCAGAGTGGGATTCCATGATTGGAATAGGCACGGAGGCGAGAATTATCAGGTCCGTGGAATTTTGAGCCCAAGACCCGCCGAGGCGGGGAATTGAACCATGGTCCCGGGCTAGACCTCTGCATCAAGGTCTGCCGCTCTAACCATTGATTGATTTTCGTTGGGTTAGGGAGCACTCCGTGAACCTTGATGCGTTGTGCTCAATGCTCTAACCGCTGATATTGTGACTTCAAATAAATCTCCCTGATTATCCAGCACTATTTCTTTCTGTTTACTCCAACTGTCACGCTATTCTCTCTAGATTGCTACTCTTCCTCTCCCGAGGAACGCATCAAGGTTCGCCCCTGATGAAGGCACATTGGTAGTGCCGAAATGCATTGGGCCTTTTTTTACAAATTGTACATCTAATGGCACTGTAAATTATTACATGAATATCAATGTTAGTGTTATTTTGACTGTCATTTTGAAAATATATGAAATGTGAATAACTGCAGAAACAAAAATTATGTGGTTATTGATACACATGACAAAGATACATAAAAAGGTGTAAATAAAAAGAAAGAAGAGAGACTACATAAGGTTTATTATTTGTTGAAAAAATGAAATAAGTTTAGGTGCGTAGCACCGAGTGAACAGTGCACGGTTAGTTGGGCCAACCACCCAACATAAACAGGCTCTAACCATTGAGCCACACTTCTCCACTTCTCCACTCTAGATTTGAGAGATGTGTCCTTACAGTGACTGAAGGCCTAAAAGCTCTTTCCAATGAGTAGGTTCAAATATATTTTCCATACGACAGGTGCTTAAATTATTTATTCTCCAGCCTTCCTTAGGAAAATTCTTAAAAAATAATTAAAAATTATTTTCCAAATAATTTTTCAAAAGAGGATTTTGAGAACCAAAAAAAGGACTAAGGGCCTATATGTGTAAGCCCTGCGATTCACAAAATCACATGACCTGTGACTGCAAAAAGCTTTTCTTTCAGCACAAAAACCCTTTTACAAGCTGCAAATAGGAGGGAACTGGATGGGACACCCTCCTCCTATTTCCATTTTGGAAAGGAATGTCTCAATATAGTTGCAGTCAAAAACCATTGAGTTAGCAGCCCGGAACTAGGGTGACAACTGATTTGCAAAGGGGAAGTGGCCCACTAAGGACTCCTTCACCTTTGGGAATCATATTTACTACCTGGATAGGGGAAGACAGTGGTCCTAGAGATCACTACCTCTTCCTCATAAAGTTTTCTAAAGTGCTTTGCTTTTTATGAAAGCTGCACTGGTCCTTTTAAGGAACACCATCTGCTTTGAAAAAAAAACCTTTGTTGTTTTAGAGTGCAATCACAGAGATTGTGGTGTGTCATTCCTTGCAGGCCACTATTCCTGTGATGTTGGCCAATCATAAGGGGTAACAGATTGTGACCTGTCTAATTAATGTTAATTGGGAAGGTCATTTTGTGACACTCTCTGATTAAATGTTTTCAGAACCAACCAATTAGTTCATAGTTCACTTCATAAATGCAATCCAATTTTCAACAAGTTGGTGCTCAATTTGCAACCTCTTTTTGCTGATTAAATATTAGTACCTCAGGACTTAAGCCTGTATTCAGAACCTTGGACTGAGGCTAAGAGACAAATCTATTTGAACCACTATGCAACCCAGCAGTTAAGAAATCTAGATTTTCGTGCCAAAGCCAAGGTGTTCAGCTTGAGCTCCGCCACTATGCATCTGACTTTGAGGGTCCCTTAACGGTCTCACCCACAGCCCTGCCCCATTTCTACTTCTATTTCAGAGACTAAGGGCCTGATTCAAATATTGGTAGACAGGTTACTCCATCACAAATATGACAGATTAGCCAGCCCGATTTATTACCAATACATTATGGCCTATGACACTTATCATAAGGCATTTGGGTATCTGTCACGTTGTGTCAGAGTAATCCATCTGCCAAACTCTAAATCAAGCCTTAAGTCCAAAGGTAAAATCTGTAGTTAGGGTTCACGATTGGTGGATCATACCTTTGCTCCATCACGGTCAGCATGTGTTGGTCCACCACCCACCCACCCCCGTCGTGTGTGGCAACCCGGGATGAGACAGCTTCCCGGGCACACACACAGCCGCACCCGAGCTCTTCACAGGTCTTTAAAAGACCATTTGCATGTTAATGAGGCTTTGGTGTTGTTTCACCCCTTCTAAGAGCCCCTGCAGCTCCACTCTGCCTATTGCTCAAAGTTTCACCCGCCCCCCCCGAAATTTTTTCTTAGCCCAACCAGCCCAGCCTTGTCATTTTACTTCTGAGATAAGCTGAAGACATATTGCTTGCTATTCGCAAGGAATGTGCTCTTTAGGTCATCTTCGTCAGCTCGTGCCTTGTTTTAGTGAAGCCCACAAGATGCTGCTCTTTTAATATGTGTATATTTCGTTTCGGGTCCGCACACAACAGTCCACAGATGTTTACTTTGTGACTGACAAAAAGGAATTGCTCTTCTACACATTGTAATAATGATAACATCTATCTTTTATAAGTTGCTTTCTACCGCACCCGTGCTGGAATTTGAATGTATCACCTCTGGGACACTGTATGTTCTCAGCCACATGCATTCATCTGAGTGAGCCACTGGGTTTGCTTATAATGGATGGGCAGTCAGAGGCCCTTCCATGCCCTACTATTTAACTACCCCTTCCTCCTGTTGTCCGTGGCTGCCTGGCTCACGGAGGGAAGCAGGAAGCCTTCGCCACATGAGGTGACATCTGACGGGGTCATTACAATTGGGGCACAGGCAGCTCTGCTTCCCCGTCGATGTAAGGCTGCCACCTGGAAAGCTCTGTTCAGATGCTGCCAAGCCCACCTCTTCCCGACATTCTAATCCCGCATTCGCACTCCTGGGCAGAAAGGCATCGCCTTTTCCAATTACAGAAGAATGCGTTTAACTAGCTACCTGTTAAAGTGCAGCTTTGTTTTTTAAGTGTTTCTGTCCTGATATTAAGTTCCTGTCCATCTCGCAACATGAGACTCCGACCTGTCACCTCCCGTTATGACTGCAGCTGTGGCTAGGGGTGTTGGCGGGTTATTACAAATGGGATCGACTGGTGGGGTAGTGAGCAAGACGCTCACAAATGCAGTGAGTGGACCTAAACACGGAAAAACGAAGAATACGAACGTGCAACCTTCAAATTACATCTTGAAATCCTCGCAGGTCCTATTCAACTGTTATCCTACATGCACTATTGCCGTTGAGGTATATAATAAATAACACATATTTCTAGACACAGTAAGGTGCCAGTAAACATTGTGATGAAGTAAAAAAAAAAAAAACACGCTGTTTGTTCTCTGACAGGGCTGTCTTGCTGTTCATCATTCCAACAACATGAGCAAAATCGAATTAAATAACAATTGTCCACACGATATAGTATTACTACATTAACACATTCTAATTTTATACCTTTTTTGTGATGTTTTTATTTGTCGATCTTTTATGGCCAATTTCTGTGCCGAATAAAGACATTTTGAATATGAATTACTATATTGCCTTTCTAACAGACATGCCGGTGCACCAGCGAGTTACATAAATATCAGAGGTTACTCTGCCTCATATTTCCGATAAAATTTGTGACATCCATCTGAGTAATAATAGCAGTAGTGCAGACTGTATGAAGAAGTACTCGGAGACACAATAGTTGAGCGGAGTGTGTTATATTAAAGAAACACATTTATATACTCTAGGGAGGCTCTGCTGTAGTGTAGTTCCTATCATCCCAATAGGCTCTGCGCATTGGAATAATACCTACAGCAGTAAAGGCCTAGGCCAGACGTTAACTAGGTCTACTACTGTCGATACTAGACTTAAAGTTTTGGGTTTTGCCAGCTAGCTCAGAGTTCACTAGAAACTTTCTCGAATGTTCAGGAAGGACTTAACTTCCCTGATTAGACAAGAAGGGATTTAGTTTCTGACAACCATAGAACATGACAACTTTGCTCTCCCCTAATCAAGAGTATATCTCGAGAGTCGTGTGAACAAAAGGCAATTTATTTTACTCAGTCAGTACGTGCATTCTTAGTCTCATCAGATTGTAGAGAAAAGGAAGAGACGGGCGTGTTCAATAAAAAGGTGTTATTTATTGATCAGTCTCTTTTCTCATACAAGAGAAATGGATCGATATTATTGCAATACTTATAGCTAAGTAAAGTGCATACATTAAAAGCAATAGTATAAAATAATACTGTAAAAACATTGATATGGTTTCTAAGCCATAAGATGTTTTAAAATGAATAAAATATATTACATACACATATACATTTGACTAAACGTACTCAACTGGTGTTTCTAAATACGCCTACCCCGTGTACCTGACCTAAGCCTAATACGTGGGCGGGAATAGAAAGTTACAGTTTAAGTTAAGTTTGTTTTTGCCAAGTAAATAACTAAAGAATTCTCTGTGAGGGGTTATTCAGTTCTGTACCTGGAATCTAGGTTGAATGAGGGATGGTATCTCTCTCTCTGGTCTCGATATTCCAGGCTGCCTGCGAGGGCTACCCGGAAGCGCCAGTGCTGGATCTCTCGGCAGGAGAAATCAGCGCGTCTCGTTCTCAGCGCGTCAGGAAGGCGGGGCTGTGCCAGCGGGGTCTGCTCTGCTCTGGGCTTCGGCAAGTATGGCTGCTCCGTCTCGTCACCACCGCGTGTGTTTGCATAGGGCAATATCGGTAATATTTATACCTTTAAGGTGCCGAGATTGACGTAAGGATGGACATAGATACGTCAATAAGGATGTCATACGACTTGCTCGTAAGCACATTCTTTTGCTGAAGTTCTCGGTGAAATCAAAACAATGGCCGCAGGGTTTTGCCCAGGTTGTCATAGGTTTGATTTGTTATGAGAACTCCGTATGCCTTATCAGGGGCTGGAGGAATATCGCTTGTCTAATTAGATCGCAAGCGTTATGACCTAATCAGATAACACGTTCCTGTGCCGTAGTGTGACTGCGTCAGATAACGGTATCTGCATCATGGGGGTTTTCTGCCTCATGGGCTGACTGTTAGTTAACTTGTTGGTTTGTTTAACCAGAATAGGGTCAGGAATAGGGGGATCGATTCAGAACCTATAGGAATACATCACACCCACTCCACGCTAACTATGGTCATATTTACTAATCTATGCATAGTAAAACATAGTACAACATACTATAGAGTATTGTGTATACCTTACCACCCCAAAATACATAAATGCAATTTGAAATTTTCAAATATACGGAAAAGTTGCAATCATATGTATTGTATGCACTCAAGCTGTATAATAATGCTAAGGTAATCACGCATTTGTATACAATATTGCTTATTTGGTATATGAGAATATACACATGAAATGGCTCTTAATACAGAAAAAAGTTCGAGACCATTCCATCACAGAATAAAATATTTAAAATATTTATGAACATACCAGCGGGCAGCTAATGTATATAAGCTATGTCTATAAGCTATCTAAAATTTAGAAACCTTAGTTCTTTAAGAATAGTTCTTACTTTAAGCAGAAGATAGTGTCCCGAAAAATATGAAAAAATAATTTGGGGCTGCTGAAAAATTGCTGTCCGTGAACTGGAGGGAAAATTGTTCATGTGACTTTATTTTTAAAGTTGAAGGCCGAATTCAGGGAACGCCGTGTGCGAGCTTGTTCAAAAGTCTCTATTTCTGCTCTGGTGAGAACATCATATCATTTAGGCTTTCGAAAAAACTGTCAACAGCTTCCTGGGAAAGTTCCACTAACTCGGAAATAGGTGTAATCATGCATTCGTGCGCATGATTGTTTCCATTGACATTCTGATTTGCATTGCTGACAGAAGGTCGTACCTGATCGATGCTGCTTTCATCTTGAACTTCACTACCCATCAATCGTAGTGGTGAAGCTTCCACGAATGCCGTCATCAGGATTGGTAGCCTTTGAGGGCAGCACAAAGCATGAACCTTGATCGGGCTCAACAATGTTTCTGCATCCATTGGCGCATCCGATTGTAGCGTCAGACAGGTGTCTAACACGCATTCTTCTCCGCATAGCAGACACCTTAATACAGGTAAAACACATCTTTGCCACATTGGTCGAAATGATAGAAACCAAGTCATGTTCAGGTCTCTAAGCCGGGAGAGTCCCAGGATTTTTGATATCCGGTCCCGGTATCCAATGGCTAGGATTGTTTCTTCCCTTGTCGCAAGAGTTTTGTCTGTGACATGGGTTGCCATACCGAAAAATAAGGACCGAGAATAGGATTCCTGCAATTAGTCCCAAGATCAGGGGAAGTCCGCCAAAAATCGAATGGACGAAATCTGGAAAAATACCCAGTATGGCTTTGAATGGTGTTAATGCCATCGAAAATACTGTCTTAAATACCTTTGAGACCCCATTGGTATCAGAAATATTTAAGATTTCGTTTAGTATTTCTGCGAAATGTATGGGGGAATTAGTTGATAACAATGAATGTATCTCTGCAGTCGTCCTTGCGACTTGTAGATCATACGTTTCTTTTGATGACGTGAGCCTTGTAGGCGTCTGAAGAAGCACTGTTTTCATTCTGCTTAAAGTATCTATTCGAATAGAAGTAATTTTCAATTTGGGCCATGCCCTTGCCTCCCTGTCTGGAAAGGAGCTGGGGAACAATGAGCGTCCACAGCACTTGACCTTCGCAGTCGTAGTTACTAGATAAGGAGTCCCGGGCATAAGACTACAACATCTGCGGTCTACAATTAGAATGTAACTCCCATTATAGAGTCTTTGAAAGAATGGTTCTATTTCTGTTGCAGGTGCGCCTTGCTGGTGACATGAAAGGTTGTATGAATTCCCTTCACAGGCTCCATGCAAACTAATTCCGTTACACAGAAGCGTGCCGCTTAGTGACATCGCACAATTATTGCCACTTAGAAACACTTTCTGTCCTTTATTACTGACACATGCATGTGAATAGGGCAGGTTCCATGATGTTTTAATGTACCCCTTTCCCAATTTCTCGTACATGCCAGCCTGTATATATTTTTGGCAGTATTGAAACCTGAAGGTTGAGATTGGAATATTTATTATCCCATGTATTATCCATTCACTGACAGGTCGTTCTGACATTGTCACTGGTAATCTTTCAAGTTTTCCAATGCTCAAGATTGTATAATCAGCACCCTTTTGTGCCATACTGATTTGTCTATCAGTAAGGTTAAAGATTTGGAATAGTGACGTTGTGTTGATTAAACGCCAAGGCACATAGCCTGAACGCAGATTTTGTAACGTCCAGCCAAGCTGTACAATAGAGCGCAATTGTGACTGACCGTGTTGTAATAACAGTAAGTCTTGCGACAATATGTCGATTGCTGAAGACACAATGCTGTCCAAAGAAAAAATTCTGGAGGACAGAGTCATTAACCCATTGTCCACTACAGAAAGTGATTTTTCCAAATTAATACGGTCAATTTCCCGTATTCTCTCTGCTGTTTCAATTTGAGTAACCTTCCAGGCCTCATTGTATGCTGCATATACAGAGGCTGCTATGAAACGTTTTTGACGCTGTTTGCGCGGTCCCATAATGAAATCACGCAAGTCAGCACCATCAGTAAGTAAAGTTAGGTGTTGTTTAATTTCTGCCAGTGTGGAAGTTTGTAGCCATTGAAGGCATAATTTGCCCACACTGTAGGTGGTTATTATCCCTGGGTGATGTCTTTGGGGATATCTAGGGTCTGGCCTGGTCATTTTGAACCCCTGTGTTTTGTTCAGGAATCTATCTTGACAGTTATTTGTATCTGTGGGCCAGATCAACCACTGTTTCCAATCAGGATGTGTTCTGTTTTGGTTTAATACATAATTTACGTCTATCTCTTCATCTGTAGAGCTATTGCTGAACATTGTTGGCTTTGGAATAGATGGTTTATTTAAGTCTTTGATTTTGGCTAGGCCAAGACAGGTGGATTGTTGAACAGTGTCATTTAAAAATATCATTTGTTCTGGGATCATGCAGGCTCTAAACATAGATTCTATACCCTGTACTTGCCATTCTTTTGTACCCCAAACACTTTTCAATTCAACATTCTTGTCCCAATAATCAAAACCAAAAGTATTCATTTTTTCAAAGAATGAGTCTGAATATATCAATTTTGTGTTGGTTATCATGGTCTTTGTCCCTGTCTTGTTTGACAATTTAAAATAGAATGCTTCAGCATTACTTGTGTTAAAACCTGAAAAGTATGAATATTTGTCATAGAAGGTCCTTGAGCTTCCTTTTGGAGGGGTTGCACAATGTTCCCATTGATTATAATTTAAAACATTTCTAGGTTGTGCAGATCTATGTAAAAAATGGTTACCATAGTGGTTATAACAGTACATACTATCATAATTTGTAGAACCCTGCAAATAATCATGTTTGGTAAATTTAGCAGACATTACTAAGTCAGACATCATACTATTAATGCTTTCGAAGTCCCAATCATCAGCAAATGAGCTTGGTTTTGCAAAGTCACTCAATGAGATCTTAATTTGGTGTGGATATTTCAGGATTTCGACCGGACCATAAATTTCATAGTCAGTGTTGTCCCAGGCTACCCCACCAGGTATCGGATTGGCTGTGAAGTTGACTGAAGAAAGTTCTCTTTTCTCGATGTGTGAAGATGTGTGTGGTTTGAGGATCAAGTTGATTTTCTGACTTGCTGTGTCCATTTTTGCATATTTTCCCTCAATGAAGCGTCCCAAAGTTAGTATCATGATGAGCCAAAGTATGAGGATAAATGCACCAAAACCCACCCAAAATTCAATCCATGGAGAAATCAGATATGTTTCTTTCAATTGTTTCAAAAGTTCTTTAGCTTTATCTTTAAAGGTTTTTGATGATGACTGTGTCTTTGATTCACTGAACCCTTCAGAGGAATCATCGAAGTTTATGAAGTAGCCGGATGCAGTTCTGTCAATTGTTCCAATTGGTTCAGGATTTCTGTTTCTTGCATTTTCACTTGGTACTTCATTATAGATTGGTGTGTCTCTGCTAAATGTTTTTATTTGGGTTTTCAGAGGTCTGAGTTCTATTGCATTGTTGCATAGTCCTTGTTGTTTTTCTGTAGGCGTTTCGAATGTGATGAGCCTCTTCGTTAGGACCTCTGTACTGGTAGCAAACCTTGGTGTTCGCTACTTATTGGGAGTCCACTTGGCCTACTGTTTGTTATCGGCCACATGTTGTGGTTTTACCAGGTCGATGGATACAACTCGGTTCTCCTTTTTTCCAGCAAGTGGCGGTAGTACAACTGATCTTGTCCCGTTGACAGACAAGACAGGAACTGCTTTTCTGTAAGAAGGCCCAAATTCCTTCTTTACCGCGATCTTTTCCCTGACTAGATCCCCGACTTTTGGAATCCAGACAGGTCTTGCTGGGACAGGTGGTGGTTCTTCAGTGGTTGTTGGCTGTTGTTTCAATTTTATGTTGCTCAGGTCTTTTCTTGTTTTGTTTAAGTCCTGCAAAATAGCCAAACGGTCTTTGATATCAAAGCTTTTTTCTTTCACCACTGAAGTCTGACTATCAATGTCAGAGATCAACATCCTAGTTCCAAATAATAATTCGTACGCACTGAATCCCTTCAGAGAATTTCTTGGCAAGTTATTTAGACTACGTTGGACACTTATTAGATGTTTGACCCACCCAGCTCCCGAACCTAATACCTTTGCCGTTATAGATTGCTTTATGTCACGGTTTTTCTTTCAACAATTCCGTTCCCCTCAGGGTGAAATGGACAAGAGTACCGCAATGCCACGCCCATGCTGACCATGGCCTCCTTGTAAGCTCTAGAGCTAAAAGCAGGACCGTGGTCCGAATGCAGCATGCCAATTGCGTATGTGCCGATAAAGACTCGCAAATCTTTTATAACAGTTCTGGCGTCAGCCGTTCGCTGGGGCCACATCCATATGAATCTCGTTCATGAATCCACTGCGACCAAGATATATTTATAGTTACCATCCCTTTGTAGGGACCACAGTGGTCTAGATAAACACAGGCTAATGGTTTATCCGAGATTAGAAGGGGCGTCTGCGCTGGACGTCTCACCGTTGATACTTTCATTTTTTGACATATTTCACATTCTAGAACATAGTTCCTTGTTTGTCTTCTCATTTGTGGCCACCAGTATCTCTGTTTTAATAATGATACTGTGGCTGAGACGCCAGCATGGATGAAAGCAAGCCCTTCGTGTGCCGCTATTATTGGTCCTAACCTGTGTTCCATGTTTGGAATTGCCCTATCCCCCACTCCAGGGATTCGAGCAAAAGGAACATTGTTCGCATCAGTTATGTATGAGTATTTTACTGGAAAGCCTTTCGGGAGTGTTTCTTTTTTTTTTTTATATATTTTATTATTTTCTGGCAGAGGTAATACATACAAGGGCATGACCAAAAAAAGAAATACAAAATCAAACAGAGTTCTTTACAGAAAAGAAATAACCATAATGCGATTCAAATCCAATTATCAATTGGTAGCCATAACTTCCGACCAAAAATCTTCTTTTTGAGTCCTTTCAGTTTATAAACTGCTTTATCCATTCTATAAACATTTAGCAGCTTTCCCAACCATAACTTTCGGGAGTGTTTCTATCGAATCCTTTTCTGAAGCGCTGACAGCTTGTAATATTTCGCTGTCTATTTTTGTTTTTGACCGGGTGATGGCAGCTACGGAAGCCGTTTGCACAGCTGCTTTCGCGGCCTCATCAGCCAATGAATTCCCTGCAACGTGAACGCCATCACGTTGATGACTCAGCGTATGAATCACGTGAGTCTTTGGTAGTTCTTTTTGTAAAAGAACTACTTGTTCCCAGAGAATTTTATGCTTGATTGTGCCTCCTTTTGCATCCTTAAAACCATTCTGAAGCCAGATCTGCAAATATTCATTATAAGACTGAACGCAATAATACGAATCGAACACTATGAGTGTGGGGAATTCTCGATCGGTATTTTCAAGCGCCATCTTGAATGCCAGTAGTTCAGCTCGCTGAGCCGTACAATCTCCTAAAGATTGTGTTTTAGTGATTGCTGGTTTAAATTTTCCTTCGTGCCAGCGACCTTTAACGATCGCGCACGCAGCACTGTAAGCTTGCTTACCCCCCACCGCGGGTTGTGCTGATCCGTCTGTATATATTATACAGCCGTAGTGTTCTAGAGGCAAAATTTCGGTCGGCGGAGGACATTCAAATTCATATTGGAGAAATTCTTGTGTTTTTAAATAAGGATCAAATTCGTACGCCACGTCTGTTGCAGCAAGAGAATTAGCCCATTGTATCCATCTCGGATGGAGAGCCTTAGCATTTGGAATGCTTGCTTTCGTTACAGCCTCTAGGGCTGGTATCGGTGTCACGATTATTATTCGTTTACCTTGTGCCAGGGCTCGTTCTTCTGCTATAGCTGTCTGTGTTGCAGTAAGAATTTTTTCCGTTGGGCTAAATTTCATTTCAGCCTTAGTCTACAAGTGTGATTTGAATGCAATTGGTACCTTTTCTCCCTCATTAGAGGTCAGGTATGTGAATCCGCATCTCCCTGGGATGACTCGAATCACAAGATTGCGTGTGTTATCACGTGTTTCTAATTTTGTTTTAATTAGCATGTCTGTTTGTAGGTATCTCAAAATTTCTGTGTGTATTTGAGTCCAATTGGATCTTTTAAAATCGGGTTTTATCAGATCATAAAGGGGTTTGACCCTTTCTGCGTAATTTGCAATGTATGTTCTTCCGAAATTTAGGAAGCCTAGGATTGACTGTAAGTTTTTTAGTGTTCTCGGTGCTTGGAGTACGGCACATTTCTCTAGGAAATTGTCAGCCAGGCTTTTGCCTTCGCTTGATAATTCATATCCTAAGAACAGGACTGTCAGATGGGCAATTCTGGATTTTTTAAAGTTGAATTTGTAACCCTCTGCTGCGAACCCAAGTATTATGGTGTTCACTCTTTTCAAGTGAGTCTCCAAGTCATCATCTGTTTAGTATATGTCATCGACATAAGATAATGCTTCATCATCATATAGTTGTAGTAATTCTGTTACTCTCGCTGAGAATACCCCCGGGCTGTTCTTGTACCCCTGGGCTAACCGACAGAATTGTTTTTGAGTGCCATTTATTGAGAATGCAGTTAAATATCTGCTCTCTGGTGCTATGTTTTGACAAAAGAATCCATTAGAGATGTCTAATGTTGTTTTGTATTTTTTGCGCACTATGTTATTCATTAGTGCAGCACTATGTGAGTTTTGTACTGCAAAGGTTTTGCAACATGTGTTAAGGTGTCGGTAATCCAAAACTAGACGGTATGAATTGTCTGGTTTGGAGACCGGAAACAAAGGGTTGTTCATTTGTGAGGTGCAAGTTTCAATCACCCCCTGGTATTCTAGCTGATCTAGTATTTCATTTACCTGTTTTTTAGCTTCTTGCTTAATTGGGTACTGCCTTTGTGCAGTTGGTTGTGATTTTAACTGGATTTTGTGAGGAGGGGAGTCCTCATCCCATCCCGCGTGATTTTTATATAAAGCAGGAGCTAGAGCCACTGCCCACTTTCTAGCAAGTGTGTATTTTTTATGAATAGGAATTTGATTTGAGAAGGCAGGCATAATTATTTCTTCGCCATGAGGGCACTCCCTGACAAACTCTGGTGGCCAGTCTTTTTCAGCTAGAAGGATATCATAGCCCTTGGAGAGATTATCCCAAAATAGTCCCCTTATTTTTCTAGTCTTATCCCCCTCTATACGCAATGTTATTTCGTATATTTTGTGAGGTTTGCTAACTCTGGGGTCCGCAGTTTCCACTTGAAGATATTCATTCGTGTCCACTGTCTCCAGATGATTCATAAGGACTTTGCGAGCTATGCTCACTTCTGCTGCGCTGTCTAGCATTGTCTGAGCCCATTCTCCGTTTTTCAGTTGTGTCCTCAGTATTCTCGGCATTGTTAACTATTTTAATGCTGGCTACCTTCTTTTTTGGAAATTGTAATTTCTTTTTTAGCGGAGCAGATTCCTTGTCTTTGGACTTGGCGTGCTCTTCTCTTTGTTCTGATCGTCCTCTTCTTTCCGATTTCTGCGAGGAAGTCTGAAAAGATTGAGAGGGACGTGTATCAATGTCTTGATATCTATCAGGCTTTTTTATATTATCCCTATTCCTAAGGTTATATCTTTTCCCAGAGGGGTCACTCTGAGGTGACCTGTGTCTTTGGTTCGGAGATTTTTCTCTTCGCCTAGGAGACCTTCCTCTGGACTGTAATTTCTTTTCTTTAGGATTGGATTGTTTGTTTCCATCCCAGTTCTTTTTTGGTGATGTAGAATTATTATTAAAAAATATTTTTTCAGGACTTTCAATTAGTTGCGGTTTTACTGGTATTCCACCTAAACTATCTCTACCTAGTTCCTCATAGGATTTTTCTATGATTCTGGCAATTTCAGCTGGTTGGTCTGCTATATCTGTCTCTTTTAACCTCTGGCGGATCGCCACGTTTGCTGCTTCACCTTTTATGTTGGCTAATAATATAGCCGAGACCTGCTTGAAGTCTTTCAATAATTTCATACCAAGAGTTAAAGCGGGTTCTGGACCATATTCATCTTGAATTTGTTTTAGCACATCTGGTATTACCGAAATGGATGGAACACCGTGCGTTTTTGTGTAGATGGAAGCAAAGACTGTACCCCAAGTGTCACAGTCCTCAATGTGTGGTGCGATTCCCATTGGAAGACAGATAGTCAGAATCCTGTGCTTTTCTAGCGGGGTAGTGTCTGGAAACACCGCCTCTATTTGGGTTATTTTCTGCGCTAGCCAGAATGGTATTTGTTCCCGTTTAGCCGGTACTTTACCTAGGCAGGACTGGATGTTCTGTGGTGTAATTTTATTTGTGTTCCCCTGGTGAGGGGTCAGCTGTGGGAGTTTAATCGCTGGCTGAATTGTTGAAGTCCGCATCACATACTGGACTAATTGTCTATGTATTTTTATTAATTGTTTTAGCTGTGTTAGCAAGTTAGCTGCAGACATCCCGTCGATGTCTGGATGTGGTGTGTATCCGGCTAGGACCGGCCACGTTGCTCCTGGTCTACCTAAAGGACCGAGCCTGGTGATGTGATTATTATGTTTTAGGGTGCCATCAAATAAGAGCAAATGCTCTTGAAATTTGAGTGGTACTTCCACCTCCTCGAAAGGAGTGTAATTTTCAGGAGGTTCCTCTATTTTGTAATAGTGGAAGTACTTTGTTACAGGATTTGCTGCTGGAAAATTTATCTATGAATAGTATACCTCTATCTGCCAATATTCGTGTGCCTCAATTACGAATATGACTGTACCACCTCTAGGTGTCAGTCCATTTTCTATAAGTTTTATGGTTATAGATTTCCTTTTGATGACCGGGATGAGTATTATATCCGGGTCTGCGTCTTGCATGGTAGCATCAGCTGCTGCGAGTTCAGTTGCTAATCTAACTGCCTCTCTGTCTTCATCACTGTCTCCCATTTTACTGACAGGATGGTTATTTTTTTGTTTGTTTGCAGATCAGGTTTCTTATGGAAACAAAGATTAGATGCACAATATTTTGGAACAGTGTATCCTTCAATGTTGACTTATACCAAGAACCATACATAGGAGTTCCCTCCTGCGAGGTCTGGCGGATATAACCTTTCACCCACTCCAGACGTCTTTGGAGTATTACGGGAAAAGGGGTCTGAGTGAGAAAGCACGACTGAGTTACTCTAAATGTCTTACGTTAGTTTTATCGCCCTTTCCAAACGCGTTGGGCGCCATGTAGTGTAGTTCCTATCATCCCAATAGGCTCTGCACATTGGAATAATACCTACAGCAGTAAAGGCCTAGGCCAGACGTTAACTAGGTCTACTACTGTCGATACTAGACTTAAAGTTTTGGGTTTTGCCAGCTAGCTCAGAGTTCACTAGAAACTTTCTCGAATGTTCAGGAAGGACTTAACTTCCCTGATTAGACAAGAAGGGATTTAGTTTCTGACAACCATAGAACATGACAACTTTGCTCTCCCCTAATCAAGAGTATATCTCGAGAGTCGTGTGAACAAAAGGCAATTTATTTTACTCAGTCAGTGCGTGCATTCTTAGTCTCATCAGATTGTAGAGAAAAGGAAAAGACGGGCGTGTTCAATAAAAAGGTGTTATTTATTGATCAGTCTCTTTTCTCATACAAGAGAAATGGATCGATATTATTGCAATACTTATAGCTAAGTAAAGTGCATACATTAAAAGCAATAGTATAAAATAATACTGTAAAAACATTGATATGGTTTCTAAGCCATAAGATGTTTTAAAATGAATAAAATATATTACATACACATATACATTTGACTAAACGTACTCAACTGGTGTTTCTAAATACGCCTACCCCGTGTACCTGACCTAAGCCTAATACGTGGGCGGGAATAGAAAGTTACAGTTTAAGTTAAGTTTGTTTTTGCCAAGTAAATAACTAAAGAATTCTCTGTGAGGGGTTATTCAGTTCTGTACCTGGAATCTAGGTTGAATGAGGGATGGTATCTCTCTCTCTGGTCTCGATATTCCAGGCTGCCTGCGAGGGCTACCCGGAAGCGCCGGTGCTGGATCTCTCGGCAGGAGAAATCAGCGCGTCTCGTTCTCAGCGTGTCAGGAAGGCGGGGCTGTGCCAGCGGGGTCTGCTCTGCTCTGGGCTTCGGCAAGTATGGCTGCTCCGTCTCGTCACCACCGCGTGTGTTTGCATAGGGCAATATCGGTAATATTTATACCTATAAGGTGCCGAGATTGACGTAAGGATGGACATAGATACGTCAATAAGGATGTCATACGACTTGCTCGTTAGCACATTCTTTTGCTGAAGTTCTCGGTGAAATCAAAACAATGGCCGCAGGGTTTTGCCCAGGTTGTCATAGGTTTGATTTGTTATGAGAACTCCGTATGCCTTATCAGGGGCTGGAGGAATATCGCTTGTCTAATTAGATCGCAAGCGTTATGACCTAATCAGATAACACATTCCTGTGCCGTAGTGTGACTGCGTCAGATAACGGTATCTGCATCATGGGGGTTTTCTGCCTCATGGGCTGACTGTTAGTTAACTTGTTGGTTTGTTTAACCAGAATAGGGTCAGGAATAGGGGGATCGATTCAGAACCTATAGGAATACATCACACTGCCTTTCATCTTTCAACATGTGTAAGAGAGAATTGTATAACTCCAGAACAACCTGCTCTTTACAGATCTGTGCATGCCACGTAAAAAAGATAGTTAGATGCTCTCAATTGTTTGTCCCCGACTATGCAATTCAATTCAATTCAATTCATGAAGCTTTATTCGGTACAAATGAATGACCATAAAAGCACAAACATAAAATATACAGTAATTCATAAAAAGTGTTAAAAATAAGAAATATTTACAGATAAAATTGACAATCAGAGTTCATTAAAGCACATACTTTTCCTGGAATTAATGCACTTATTTAAAAACGTTGCAGTATAAAAACAGATATCCGCAGATTGTAGGTTAAAAATTAAGTCTATGGCCTGTTTAACTGTACGTACAAGATACTTGACAAACATGGGTTTCAGGAAGGTAGTACGGAAGTTCATGTACAGTTTGCAGAACAGCAAAAAGTGCAAAGTGCTCTGGGTAGACACACCATCACACATACATGGCCCCGTCGGATGTTTCTTGATGTTCGGGTGGGCCACTAAATAATGTGCCATACCAAGTCTAAGTCTAGTGAGCTCAAATTTATGTGACTGCCTAGCCACCATAGTTAAATAAAAAGGAAATCCTTCCCCCAGGCTGTATCTATTATAAAACTTAACAGTGGACAGCAATCCAGAGGCAAAAGCTCGCTTCTTCCCTACAAATGCCAAGAATTTGCTTTTCATCTCAGCTTTTGGGATCTTCGATGCTGCACTGGGGACGGTTAAAATATTCACCTCGAATATATCCGAAAAACAGACAACAACATATTTAACCCAAGGAATCTCAAGATATTTGGAACTGCAACAATCAGAAAGGAGACCTGGCACACCTCCTCTTCCACTGCACCAAGGTCAGGAAATTATGGGACTCGGTAAACACACTAATAAACGACGTCACAGAGGCCACCCTGGCACTTGACTTTCACCATCTAGCACTGGGGTACACCGATCCTTCCATAAGATCCGAAACAGACATTCACAGCCGCGGTCAAGACGGTATTGACCAACTGGAAAGACACAGCGAAAGCCACCTTCAAAGCCTGGTTTAACTGGGTCATTTTCCTGCGGGGGGCTGACAACATAACAACTAACAGCCTACCGAACGCAGGGAAGAAAAGCGAAATTTGGCTCTCGCTAGACAACTACCTGTCCTCACACAAGCCACCCTGAACGCTAAAGAGAAAACCGGGAAATAAGCCCCAAGCAAGATGAGACACCACTGAATAGACTACCAAGATCGCCTATTCTGTTAACTAGCTGAGCCTCTCTACTCTCCCTACTCTCTTTCTCTATACCTCTCTCTCAACGCCACCAGGGGAACGAAAAGACAATGGGACAATCAGCAAGGGGGAAGGGGGAACGCCAAAAGAAACGGAAGAAGAAGCAGGAAGAAAAGAGACCAATGGCTGCAAATCACTACTCAACCCTCCCCCCCCCCCTGGGGTCCTTTCCCCTTGTCTTCAGTTATCTCCCATGTATATCCTGTATATCCTCTGCACCATGTAAATATAATTTTCAATAAAAATTACTGAAATAAAAAAAAAAAGATATTTGTCCAATAATAAACAATCCTCGATTATAGATCTGTTAAACGATTTCTCCTCCTTAAGCCAGATAGAGCGCCAAACCATCAATGGTCTAAGGGATAACAGATCGGTTAAGTAGTTGTTGACTAATTCTCGGTGAATTAATTTGGTTGGGGCAGATGTTGGCAAACACAGGAGCTTTTTTAAGAAGTGGTTTTCTTCCAGCTGCAAGCTATAATTGCAGCTGTGACCCCATACTCACGCCCCATATAATGCTATGGACACCCATCTAGCCTGGTAAATCTTAAGCATATCCAGTGTACGCCTTTCCCCAACCTTCGCAGCAAATCTGAAGACACCATGGGCATTCTTAGCCATTTTATTCCGTATATTGATAAACTCGCTAGTCCATTTCCTGCCCTTGGAGAAGGTAATACCTAAATAACAACATTTTTCAACCTGTTGCACCTTTTCACCGTCAATAAAAAAGGCATTTAAAAATTTGCTTTTGGCCCCACAGGTCATTGTGTGTGTTTTCCCTTTATTAATTGCTCATTTTCTGTCTTTGATAAAGGAGGAAAAACTATCCATTAGTCGCTGTAATCCCACAGGGGTCCTTGATAGCAGTACAGCGTCATCGGCATACAATAACACTGGTACTGGGGCGCCTTTAATCTGCATTAACTTTTTTTTAAAATAGCATCAATTCCATTGATAAATAATATAAGAAGGAGTGGGGCCAGAACACAGCCCTGCCTAATTCCCCTTTTAACATTAAATTTCGGGGTGCATTCTCCTCTGGTTCCAAAGCGTACGCTAGTTTGCAGTTTCTCGTACAGCCTTGCCAGGAAGAAGATTATGCCATCAGGGACTCCTAGCATCAGTAGGGTTGACCATAAAATAGAATGGTCTACCATGTCGAATGCGCTACTGAGGTCCGCAAAGCAGAGGTAGAGTGAGCCGGGTTTCGCTTCGGTGTATTTCCCGATCAGTAGATCAAGATTGATGCACTGATCAAGTGTACCCCGGCCCTTCCTAAATCCATACTGGCTGTCAGCCAGAATGCCCTCCTGTTCGGCCCATCCCTCTAATCTAACAAGCATGACCCGACTCATAATCTTAACCGACGAGTCAATAAGAGAGATGGGACGATAACTTTTTGCGTCAGACCTACTTCCTTTTTTATAAATTGGCACAATGATAGATTTGCCCCAAGTTACAGGTGTCTTAGAGCACACGGCTGCATTAAAGACGGAGGCCAACAGAGGCACCCAGATCTCTGGTGCTGCTTTATACACATCAATGGGCACCCCATCTGGGCCCTGGGCCTTCCCTCCCTTGCTGATACGTATGCCTTGTTCAACCTCGCTAGGCGTAATGTTCAATGGCAGAACATCCCATCCTATGGGATCAATGTCCACCAATCTATTAGAGTCAAAAATATTAGAAAAATGGGCTATCCAACCATCACACGGGACATTTGAAGTTAACTCAGGAGTCTTTTCATCCTTAAGGAATGAAGAGTTAATCGTGGCCCAAAACAAAGTACTATTTGATGTCTCTGCTGCTTGATTGAGGGAATCCCACGCCTGTTGCTGCAATTCCCTCTTCCTCTGTTGAAGTGCACATTTATATTGCAGTCTTGATTTAATAATTAAATCACAGTCCCTAGGCTTTTGGGCTAAAGCCTGCTTCAGATCGTTTAATGTGGCAGTACAGTGATGGTTGAACCAGCCCGGTTCCTTCCTTTGGTGGGCATTACTGCGTCCACTGAACTTAACATTTATAGCTTTATTGATTCCATTAAAAGAGGACAAAACCTTCTCATGGTCATTTCTATTTTCTAAAATGGATACAATATCCACTAAATTCTCCTTTCGAATGGAACTAGTCAATTCATGGACCCTTTCGCATGCCCACCTTAGCCTGACACCATTGGTCCTGTGGGGTTCTACATTGGTGATCGTCAAACCTACATTAACTGTCCTTCCAGCCCAAAAAATAGTATCCAAAATAATGCAATTATGATCACTTGATTTAGTTACAATAATTCTGGGGGAGCACAGCAAGAGATAATATTAGACAACACAATCACATGATCAATTATAGAGCTAGTATGCCGGTTTTTAAAAGTAGGGATGGATAAACCATTTACGTCTTTACTATACTCCAGGATTTCCAGGTCATAACAGCCCCTAAGCTTACGCAATTCTTCCCCGTAGCTGTTATGCCCGAAATGCAAGATGTCCCATCCAGCATTGTTAGTGACCCCACAGACCTTTAGCGATGACAGTTCACATAGATTGATGTTAAAATCCCCTATCCATATAAAATCGAATACAACATTCCTGTCTGAACATAAATTTTCGATAGCACCAGCTAAATCTATAAATACTTTAGCCCTAGTGTTGTCAAAGATATTATTATAATAATTGATCAATAGGATGTTACGATCTTTGTCCTCAACAAGCCAAAGAATCTGCCCGTGTTCGCCGACGGGCAGATACTTTCTAACCACAATTGGGCGTGAAATAGAAACTAAAGTTAATAGGCCCCCTTTCGCTCTGCCTGGTCCCACCCCCTTAGCCGGTAAATTATAGGAGACAAATCCCTCATAACTAATTTCATCTCTGCACCACGTTTCTTGAAAAGATAAAATGTCATAAGTATTAATAAAGTTTGGCCAACCTGGATCCCTCTCCTTGGATTTTAATCCTGCCACATTCCAGCTGACAAACGTGGTGCCTTTATCAATCATGCCAACACTATCAGACATTAAACATTGTTTTTGAAATTGTTTTTGACCCGATCCATTTTTCTGAGGGCCAATACTTGTGTCCCGGTGCTCCATAATCACACTTGGACCAGCCACCAGTTCAGGCCCAAGTGTGGCATTCAACCTCGAAACCACAGTATTAACTTCATTATTATCCACACTAGTAGAGGTAATAACCTGGGGCTGCAGCTGACCATTCAGTTTAAGTCAGTCATTTACGTCCAACGTGCTTAGTGCCTGAAAGCGATTTGGCATAGTAATATCAAAAAGTGGCCTGTGAATAGGTGGATAAAGTCTACTTCTTTTAACATCTTGAGGTATAGTGTTACGGTGGCTATAAAAAAAAACTAGAGTTCGGGCACACACGTTATAATCAGTGATCGGTAAGGAGGCTGCTCTAAGAAGGACTGTCGCTGCGTGTTGTGGATGTTTGAAATTTACAATAACACAGTCTCCCCTACAGCTCTTCCTAGCACTCCCTATACAGTCAGCCCTTCTTGTAGTTAGAATTTGATCAGAGAATGCAGTGGGGAAGCCACATTGTCTGTTTAACCAAGATACCGTTTTGTTTTTTAAGGAATCGTGGGTTTCCTGTTGGCTCTCATTCCCAATTTCAGGTACATTAGTTAAGACTACGACATATGGTGCACACTCAGGGAGGAGGTTAATGGAACGCCTTCGCCGTACTTCAGTCCATCCCTCCTCCTTCCTTACTACTGTTGATACTGCCTGAGTAACTTGGCAAACTGGAGGGGCTGGATTCTGAATAGAAGTCTACCTAACACATGCCCCTCTCTCAGGGTGATCGTCTAGGTTAATGTTACCACTCTGTACAGGGGTTATTAAACTGCCTGCATCGCCCATATACTTATTCAAAAGTCCTCCTAATCTGTTTACCTCCGCAGACATCTGATCAAGTTTGTCCATTAGGGGTTTAACAATGCCCTTTATCTTTTGATCAATGGTGCTGACTAAAAGTGTAAGTTGTTCAGCATCCAATTTAATACTGTCATCTTTAGTCATAGCATCGCTATCCTTAACAGATTCTATTGAGGAGGTAACTGTTCTTTTCCGAACGGGTACCCCCTCGTTTAGGCAGGACTTTTCTACATGCTCTAACCGCTCTAGTGGGAGGGGTCGGGGAACACTGTACTGATGTAGATATGGAATCATCCATTTCTATTTGGATGGGAACTGGCTGTTCAGACACTACCTCGACAGACACATCCAGGTAGCTGGGGTTAAAAGTTTCACCCATTACTAGTGGGACAGGTGAAGTGCATAATGCAGAGGGTAAAGGAGGGCTATTTAGTCCCAGCGACGATCGCCTCTCACTATTAATTTTATGGACAACCTTGACTAGGTAGTTGTCCAATGTGGCTGATGCTAGTGCTATCTTATTTTTAGACATATTTATGAGAATAAAATATTCAGGTAGGGGTTTAGAAGACCGTGTAAGCTATCATGAATTGTCCAAAAATGTATAATCCACCAAATAGTGGCACAAAGACTTATTATTATATAAACACACAATAAGAATATGCTAAAACAAAATTATAAACAAAATCTCACGATAAAATGTGGGAGTCCAAAATCCAGAGTCCAAAGTCCGTGGCCCTGCCCTGCCTCGGCCTGCCCCCGACGGCCACAGACGGCCCGCTCTTTGCCCGGGCTTAGCCCGGCTAGTCCCGCGCGCGGTCCCGCGTCGCGGGGGTTAACCTCGGATTATAAGCGCCTCCGTGCGCGGAAGTATCGTTGTCGGTTTCCGCTGCTGTGCCGCTGAGCAGCCTGGGGCATGTAGTACCCACCTCCACACTGCGGCTGCGATAGCTGTGTCTGCAGCAGCGGGAGGGGGTCAAAGAACACCAGCGAGTCCACCGGAGACCGTGAAGCTGCCTGTACCAGGGAGCAGGTAAGGTAGAATGCAGAAGTGCCCCCGTCGTGGTTCAAGGTCCGCCCGCTCTGCCGGGGTTAACCTCGGATTATATGCACCTCCGTGCGCGGAAGTATCGTTGTCGGTTTCCGCCGCTGAGCAGCCTGGGGCATGTAGCCCCACCTCCACACTGCGGCCGCGATAGCTGTGTCTGCGGCAGTGGGAGGGGGGTCAAAGAACACCAGCGAACCCACCGGAGACCGTGAAGCTGCCTGCACCAGGGAGCAGGTAAGGTAGAATGCAGAAGTGCCCCCGTCGTGGTTCAAGGTCCGCCCCGACTATGCAATAAACCTCAGGCTGCCATTTATTGTACATTAAAGCGCTGGCAATATGTAGATTCTCGCCGAGCTTCCCAGTGTGTGTCTGAAGCAGAATTAGTGAAAGGTGAAAGTCGTGGTGCACCAAAAAGAGGAGCTGGGCCGGCTCGGTGTTACAGAGGGATCCCACGGCCTCAAACCAAAGTGAGCTAAATAGGTACAATACATGGTGGCTGTGCGCAGTGACGGGTGGAAAAAAAAGCAGCTTCAGCCATAGCCATAGTGCGATTGGATCGGCTCAGTACAGCAAAGCGATGTGGTGGCCTCGCTCCACAGCGAGATAATTAGATAGCCGTGCATAACAACATTAGTGCATGGCCTCCATATTAGACAATGCAGGTCAGCATTGTGGGCTACAACAATTGAGAAAAGAGTTCTCCTCAACAACCCATAAAACCACCCAAGTGGTTGAAAACTGTAGTTGGGCGGTGCTGTTTCCTGAAAAAAAAACGGAAGTAACATTTCGCCCCATCAACGAATTAGAAAGCAGCTAAGGAGAGTGGCACAGCATTAAGCCAATGTCGGAGGAGCAAGCGGGAGCAAAGTCCTTTTACGGACTACTACATACCACACACACACACACACACAACCACACACCCACAACCACACACATATTAACACACACAACCAACCAAACAGAACCACACACACACACAACCACACAACCACAAACACAACACACACAACCACACACACAAGCACACACACACAAACACACACACACAAACACACACACACAACCAAACACACACAACCACACACACCGCCACACACACATCCACACACATCCAAACACAACCACACACAACCACACACACAACCACACACACAACCCAACCATACATACAACCACACACACACAATCACACACACGCAACCACACACACAACCACACCGTCAGTGCAAACTTTCACCAGGCACAGACACCATCAGTCGTCAATGCACTCATTCACCAGGCACAAACACCACCAGCCGTCAGTGCACGCTTTCAGCGGGTACAAATATCACCAGCCGTCAGTGCACGCTTCCACTAGGCACACACCACCAGACGTCAGTGCACGCTTTCACCAGGCACACACACACCACCAGCCGTCAGTGCACACTTTCACCAGGCACACACCACCAGCCGTCAGTGCACGCTTCCACCAGGCACACACACCACCAGCCATCAGTGCACAATTTCTATAGGCACACACACCACCAGCCATCAGTGCACATATCAATTGTTAACGCATCCACAATTAACTATTGTAGCAATCGCAGTATGGCGCACTTTACTTTTAAACATATTCATCTAAAGGGCAGCATGCCACCATTGCTACAAAAATAAATACACATTATTTTGGCCTACAATTTATAGACTTTTGTTGCAAATGGTGTTGCAATATTTAGCAATGCCAATAGCTCAAACTTAATTAATGCGAGGCCTATTGCATTGAAAATGCTTGTTCAGTGTTGATATTACATAGCTAAAATGTGCCTTCAATCTTCCCCCAAATACTGCACAATGTTGCCTGTACATGCACAGCCACTTACTGCCTGCACATTAATCGTTTTTGTTGACATTGACAAAAACAGCCCAGGCTCAACTCCACATCTGGCAGGAAGCACTGACCCCTTGTATTTCCAAAGAAATATCAGTGGTCCTCGAGGCTGAGCAAATAAATCCTAATCCCTCTGATCTTAATCAACTAAAACTCCACTCCAACCTCTCAACTATCACTCTCCTGCCCAGAAGAAAACTACTGAGACCATGAACACTTAATTGCGATTGCTTTTGAATATTGAGCACATAAGATCCACTGTTATTTGAGCACCCTTTTGGCTTTCTCAGCAGGCACACCTTGTTCTTTCTGTATTCCTGACTGTACTGCTGGCTTCTCAGGGCGCCTTGCTGGGTCCGGCAGGCTGGTTTTCCATTTCATCTCATCCCAGCCACACACGAAAGTGATTTTCACGCCAAAATAATAAGCTGCAGGGTGAATGCTTTCATATTTGAATCAGCCAACACGAAAACCAGCTGGAACAAGTGATAAGATTAACACCTGCGGAAGAGCTGATATGAACAATAGCCTGCTATGGTGTCCTGGTGGCGGCAAACTTTCACTGAAAGCAAAGTCTACCAGAGAACAAGGATGCACGTATTCTTTTCATGAGTGCTGTTGTGCTGAGAGCAGAATCTGTTTGAATCCAATTGAGCTGCTGAGGGTGTAGAATCACAGCGTCTACGGAGCCACTCGCGTTCATTAATCATTTATTAAGAACTGCACAATCATAGCGACATCTTCTAGAGTAGTAATAAAGATAACACAAAAACAACAAGAAAACATCAAGAAGACAAAACAACTACAATTATAATAACAACAGCTATTATTATTAGCCCAATGCGTGCTCATGACGGCTCTACGCCATCATGAGCCACTGGCAGCGTGTGCTAATGAAGGCGTGGAGCTGTCATGCCGCTGCTGCTCCACCCACACGGCACTAATTCCCCGCCTGTGCGGGCAAATTAGTGAGCACACGTTGCCCGTGACTCATGACGGCGTGGAGCCGTCATAAGTACGGGAGCGCCATGCCCACCCCTAGCCCCTCCCGCACCGCTCCGGGATTCGGTGCGCAGGGAAGGGGTTAGTAGTAGAAGTAGTGTTATTATTCATCATAACAACAATAATAAGAAATATTACTATTATTACTATTGTTGCTGTTGTCATGTTGTTGTTATTATGGCTGCAGTATTGCTATTATTCTTATTATAATTAATATTATTGTTGTTGATATTATAATTATTATTATTATTACTAGCAGTATTGCTGTTAATATAATGTTTTATAGTACTAATAGTTATCATTATTATTGTTGTTATTGTTATTTTTAATATTATTATTATTAATATTATTATTATTATTAATAATAATATTATTAATAATAATAATAATTATAATTATAATAATAATAATAATAATAATAATAATAATAATAATAATAATAATGATATTAACATACAGGTTTTACAGTTGGGGACCTCTGTTTTGTGATTAACCAACACAATATTGCTCATTTTAGCAACCTTCACAATAATGAAATGTTCATTTGGGCCCACTGGGATTCAGATCAGTTCCCTGAAGTTTGCACGTAGGTCCCAAAACAGAGTTATGTTTTCACATTTTGGTTCAGCACTGTGGATGGCAAGGTTGCCCATAACTGTATGTTCATGCTGGAAAAGGAAATAACTGTAGCTATTAATATCTTATTTCTGTTGTTTTACCACCATTTAAGACCGATTGGCAAACTTAAGCACAAAACCTGAGCATGCCTGATCTTAGCATATTATTGACACTACCTCAAATAATAGGTGCCGAATAATCTGGTGACAGAAGGTCAGCTTAGAACTTTCTATGTAAGTAATGGATGAACCCTTAACACCTCCACAGTGGATCCCTACTTCTGGGAGCATCATTTACATTGAAGGGTGTAGAAATCAGCTTCCTGGTTGAGGATGCTGAAAGCCTACTCAAGCAACAGTTCTTTTCAGGGTGAAGTCACAAGAAAATCCTAAATTAAACAGTGCTCAACCCTTGGGTAGCTTAGCACCAAGCAATCAGGATAAACTCAGAGACAATGTGTAAAGCATTTGTGCAACACTTCAAATAGTAACAAACTGAAAACACACCACAAAAAGAATCCTGCCTAGATTAGAAAAATAGAGTAAATGTTAGTCAGTACAAGACTAAAATGACAAAAATCCAATCAGTAGAACCGGAGACATGTAATTTAAAAGATTTAATTGAAAATAGCACCAAAAATACTAACTGTGGATATCTGGTTATGCTGGACGGGAACAAAGTGACAAGTTCAGGCCGATCATGGCGGAGATCCAGTTAGGCCTGCGGAACAACAGTACCTTAAATCCTGGTTTTGGAACATTGCAAGGTCCGCATCAAGGTGGCGTAGCGGAAAGCTTGAGATGCAAAGTCCTGCATTGAGGATGCTTTGCACTCCGTTGGTTCCAAAGAAATCGTGGGGCTTACGATGCAAAATCCTGTGTAATCGTTGAGGCTGCCATTGACACAAGGTGTGCAATGTGAAGGCCTGCGTTATGCAGTGGTTGGTCGATGCAGGCTCTGAGGTCAATGTGGAGTCCTTGGGCTGGAAGAAGTCTTGCAGCAGATGCGAGGTTGCATCAGTTCTGCTACTTTCACAGAAGACTGGCAGAGCACCTTCAGGCCCACACTTTCAAGGGTCCAGGACTGGGGTGGCACCACTTGACCGGGTAAAACTCACAGTTGCAAAGTCCAGGTGATGGTCACAAGAGACTAGCCCTTTGAGTCACTCTGGTGGTTAAGGTTACAGGCCCAGTCCCTCTTGTCTAGGCTAGAGGTCAGCAGCCAGCAAGTCAGCACAGCAGGCAGCAGTTCCTTAGGGCACCAGTCCAGCAGAGTAGGAATCCTTTCAGCAGCACAGCAATCCTTCTTCTTGGCAGTATTCCACAGGTACAGAAGTATACTGAAGAGTTGGTGTACAAGGCCCGATATTTATACCTGGTCCCTCCTTTGAAGTGGGAGCAGCTTCTAGAGGTTTCCACTTAAAGAACACAGGTTTCCTGCTGTCCCTACCCTGGCTCAAGACTAACTACAGGGGGTATGCAACCCTTTGTGTAAAGGCAGGACAAAGCCTATTCGGGTGTAAGTGAGGCTGTGCCTAACTCCACCCTCCCACTCCGCCAGTGATGGCCTATCCAGGCACCCCTAAGCCCTATACTGTGTGTGTCTGTCTACGAGGAATACACAAAATCCAAATGCCAACTGTACCTAGTCATGTGACCCAGAGACAGGCTGCAGGAGCTAATTGGCTACAACAGAAAAATGCCAACTTCCTAAAAGTGGCATTTTCAAATTGATAATTAACAACCTGACTTTACCATGAAAATAGTTTTTCATTGAAATTCTAACACCACCAAACATGGACTGTCTACCTGTTCCCATTGGGAGTTACAGCCTATTAAATGCAATATCGTAATTCCAATGTTATCCTATGAGAGAAGGAGGCCATGCAATAGAGAAAAAAGTAATTACGGGGTTTTCACTACCAGGACAAATAAAACTTACAATTCCATGTTCTGCTTTTTAAATACATTGCACCCTGTCCTCTGGGCTGTTCTGGGCCTACCCTAGGGATCACTATTATGTAAAGTAAAATTGAAATCAGGGCGGGAGGGAGTCGTGGCGTGCACAGAGGGACATGCGGGAGGAGTGGGGGCGGGAGGGTGTCGGGGCGGGATGGAGTGGGGGCGGGAGGGAGTGGGGGCGGGAGGGGGTCGGGGCGGGAGCGGGTGTACTGCCCCCAGCCCCTTTCTGCCCCAGGCAACGCTGGGGCGGGCTGCTAGTGTATTATAAAGGAAGGTTTATTTACCAGTTTAAAATGGCAGTTTAAAACTGCACACACAGGCTGCCTTGCAGGCACTGAGCCAGGTTTGAAAGGCTACTTAAGTGCGTGGCACATCAAGTGATAAAGATCAACTAGTAGCTTTTAATTTAGGTAGATGTACTACAACATTATTAGGGACTTGTAAATAAATTAAATATTCCAATTGGAGATAAGCCAATGTTACGATGTTTTAAGGGTTGAGCACATGCACTTTAGCATGTTATAGCAGTGGTAAAGTGCACAGACTCCTAAGGCCAGTAAAAAGATATCATCAACATTGGAGAAGGAAGGGCAACAGTTTGGGGGAAGGCCAACCTAAGGCTGACAGGTCTAACAAAGAGTAATACTGAAACCCAAAATCTACATTTCACAATTTTTTATTTTCAGGTTAGCTTCTTTTAAGAGCATTGGATGGTGAATCCACAAACAGGAGTAGTATTAGAGAACAAATGTAAATAGTCTAAAGTTTACTCTTCTTTTAGGAAACTTATACAATCATCTGCTAATCTCTCTCACATCAATATAATACATTATCTATCACTGGTCAGCCGAATTGTAATTCTGTCATGATATGACACCAGGAAAATCACCTGATAAATTAGATTTGCTTATCTCTACCCATTTGCTGTATCCCTCTTACTCTTAGTATTTTGGTGCATTCACAACACTATACAGTACTGTTGTGACCGACTGTTAGACCTGACATCCTTGGCGTGGTGTTCCCCTAGACTTTCTGGCTTCACTACCTTGTATTTGCTGAAATCAATTTTGTTGGCATTGGGACCATTTGCACTTTATTCTTGCTAACCAGGGGTTAAGTGTTTGTGCTCTCTCCCTGAAGCATGGTATAATTTGACCACGCTTGATTAGTACAATGAATTTACTTGTGAGTCGCTTGTAAATGGTTCTGCATGTACCCAGGGCCTGTAGATGAAATGTTACTAATGGGGTGCAGCACTCATTGTGCCACCAATTAAAGTAACAGTGGATACTATGTCTCAAGTCTGCCATTTAAACTGTTATTTCGACCTAGCAAGACATCCTGCTCAGGAAGGAAAACCCTGCCCCACACCCAAGGAATTTTTGAAAGAAATACACATCACACAATAGAAGAGTCATTCACAGTCATGTGACCCTGTGCACTGACAGAAGGCACATTTGGTTTAGACAGAAAAATGCCAACTTTCTAAAAGTGATGTAGCAAAAAATGATGGATGGAATGCTGAATTAATCAAATGTTCACCACCAGTCAAGAGATCTTGGTTAAATCCATCGTTCTTTTGCTCACTACCCAACACCAGTTTGGAGCCAGCCATATGCAAATCAGTCTTGGCCCCGCTCATCATGGAAACAGTCTAGACAGAACTAGAGAGGACCCCAAGCATTCTGGGACCAGTTTCGGGGTATCAACCCTCATCAGTCAGGCTAGCTTGAATCCAGTGCACAACAAGCAAGGAACCCACCTCTGGACATACCCATACCACTTAGGGCAAAACCTGATGTGGCAACACATGATGGACAGAATGCTGAAAGAATCAAATATTCACCCCAGTCAAGTGAGCTGGGTTAAATCCATTGTTCTTGTGCTCACTACGCCACCCCAGTTTGGATCCTGCCATATGCAAATGAGTCTTGACCCTGGTCCTCTTGGGAACAATCTAGCCCGAACTGCCAGTGGCACAATGAGCGAGGGTCCCAAGTCTGGGCATACCCATCCCACTAAGGGCAAAAAATGATGCAACAACAAATGATGGCCAGAATGCTGATGAGGGGTGATACCCTGAAACCGGTCCCAGAATGCTTGGTTCTGGTCCAGGGTGGACCTGGCCTGGCAGTTCAGGATGGACTGTTCCCATAGGGAGCAGGGCCAGGACTGATTTGCATACAGCTGCATCCAAACTGGAATGGCATAGTGATCAATAGAACGATGGATTAAACCCAGATCTCTTGACTGTGGGTGAGTGGTTGAAATGTGTCAGCACCCCATCCATCATCTTGCTCTATTTGCTATATCCGCCCTAGGTGGCCAACTGTATGGCCAGACGTGGGTCCCTTGCTCGCTGTGCCACTAGATTCAAGTTAGTCTGACTGATGAGGTGTGATACACTAAGGCAACATACCAGTTCTGCATCAACACTCGTTCTTGTTCACACTTCTACTAAATGTTAAAGAATTCTTCGTTGATATGTATTTATTTTTTAATTAAGAGTATTTTCCAAGCATGAACCTCACCACAAGGGCAGTGGTGCACTTTATGTATAATAAAGTGTCCCATGGCTGCTTCAGAAAATACACATGGTGAACAGGGGAGAATATTCTGAACAGCATGAGCCAGAGAGATGATGCCAGAAAATAATGCTTTTTTAAATCTTTTGGGATGAAAAGAGGTTGGGCTATAGACGATGAAGTTTGGGATGGAGTTCATTAGTACTGGAGAGCTATGTGACAAAGGCTGCTTAGATATTTTGGCTTTTCTGGTTTTATGGGTTTCTTCTACTAACTGCTTTTTGCCACTCATTTTCCATTGCCAGCTCAAAATTTGGAGTTTTTCTTTAGGGAAAGCAGCAGGTGAGGGATTATTCCTTTATGGGTAAACCAGGCCATCTTGAAGTCCACTCTGGCTACAACTAGGAGTCTATGCCTGTGCTTTGGGTTTTGGTACACGTGGTTTGATTTCCTTACCCCAATGACCAACTGAGTCACAGTATAGTGTGAAGAGGAGCAGTGGAAAACTTCCGTAGGCCTGCCAGGATAGCTTTACCACTGCCTAAATGAATAAGAACAAGAATCTGTACTGCAGTGCTCAAGTCATTCTGAGATGTGTAGGTTTTTAGTTTCCTTTAAATATATATATAGCATTCTCTATCAGCAACAGCCGGTGCGAGTAAGCACAGTGGGGTGTATGTCGACAGACGACAAAATAAGATGTATTTTTTTTATTGAATTTTCCCTATTCCGTTGTCTGTCAACATCCCACACACCCGCCCCGCCGCCCCGCTACGCTTACCTGCCCGGCCGCTGCTGTTTTCTATCTAACTCTTGTCTTTTCCTCTCATCATCTTAACTGTTTTCATCAAGTGACATTATGCAAAATATTTCAGGTATAAGACACAATAGGTATGACACAACGCCTTCCCTGCTATCTTATCCAAGTCAAAAGGGAACATTATTGCTTTCTAATGGAAAAACATCTCTAGCTCAATGTGAGTTTTCTAGCTGTCTTAAACTCTACCACATAAAACCTCTTTTACAGAAATGTAAACTTCAACAACGCCAGTTCCTAGATAATGATCAGTGTAATAATTTTCAGTCTGCTTTCAGATCAGTCTTCAGCATCTAAATCTCCATCCTCCATATTGCTATAGAATCTCCCATTATAGGTGAATGTAATTCCTGCCTTTCGAGCCTTCTCAATTTATTTGCAACATCTGACACAGTACATCACACAACCCTTTAAGATAATATACAGAGTTGGCCAGTGCTTAATTTGTAGTGATATTTGCTGGTGCTGAGCACTGCCACTTATTTTTTAATACCAACACATATTTATTTTTATTTATTTATTTATTTTGAAAGTTTTATATAGCGCGGACAAGATCTTTGCAGATATCAGAGCGCTTTACACAGAAAGGGTACATGAGGGAACATATTCAAAACAAATAAATCAGAGGAGCATACAGTACAAATAAGTGAGGGCAAAACCAATCATGTAAATCAGTAAATCAATCATACAAGTATTAAAATATGCAACAGGGTCAAACAAGTAATACAGATCGGTGCCTATTCTTAAGGAGACCTAAGTAACAGTTCAGGTGTATTTTGCCGTAAGGATGGCTTTTACTTCTTTCTTAAAGAGTGTAGTGGAAGAGATGAGCCTAGTTTCGGGGGGGAGTGAGTTCCAGATTCTGGGTGCCATTCCTGAGAAGGAGCGTTTATATGTTTTTTCCTTCCGGAATCTACGTGGTTTCAGCAGAAGATTGTTTG
The DNA here is from genome assembly GCF_964261635.1 of Lissotriton helveticus. Taxonomy (NCBI): domain Eukaryota; kingdom Metazoa; phylum Chordata; class Amphibia; order Caudata; family Salamandridae; genus Lissotriton; species Lissotriton helveticus. The sequence goes on along the minus strand of NC_136072.1, from coordinate 977,169,086 downwards.
TGCCTCTCGTGTTTCTAGCGCCGCCAGAGATTGTCAACTTCTGAGTGAGGTAGCCGGGAGAGTTCGAGTGTACCACCTTGTGAGTCATGCAGGCGATTTTCAGATGTATTCTGGCTTCAAAAGGCAGCCAACACCACATGGTGGCACAGTCAGTCTATTTTTTTAAAATACACATGTGCGAATTGTTTGAGAAAAAGCAGTGTGTGGTTACACAAATAATCATACAAGAGAGTTCATGCCATTCTAAAAATCTTCGGGTTACCTTATATGGCCCAATTTTCACCTTTGTAGGGCTGTAGTGGTTAGTAGGAGTCGTTGGTAGTGTGGTTTCACACACTAGCAGGGATAGCAGGAGGTCCAAGCTGCAGTGTGCTCCTGGAAAATCTCTTGGGCCTTGGAATGTATTACTTTCCAAATTGATTTGCCTATGCTTTGAAGGACATCTACTAAATTGGTTCTTGATCCTGTTAAAAATCAAATTCTACAAATGAGGATGGGGGCCACATACTCCAGTTCTGTCCTGCTGGCCCACCGTGCCCCCCACGGTTCAATCTTTACCCCTAAACTTGCGCACTCTTCTCAGACACTGTGACCTCTTAGCGGCAGCTGGAGCACAGTGGTGTGCTGGGCTCCCCTGGGCCGCTGGCCGTGGTCATTGCCGGTGGAGTTTGGGATCATCCGGCTCCATTGGTCGCGTAGCAGGGCTATTAATCTTTAAAGTATTGCCCTCTGCCCCGCCCTCCTTCCAATATAATAGTGCGGCCTTCGCACCTAAAGCAACTTTCGAGGATGGCATTGATGACTCCTCATGCTGCATGATTCTGTCCCAGCCGGGACCTGAGCATACACACACACTGTTTTACAGGCGCTGCCAGTGGGATTGACTGTCCGGTTGCCTACCACGTGCGCGCACTTCCACGGCGAGCTGTTTTCCATATTGCCCTCGGCAGGGCAGCAGTGTGTGAAAGCAGGTATGCGAGCCGCCGGCTAGGTCCATCGTTGGTAGCCACCCACCACGCGGTGCAAGGGCCACGCTTTGCTGCCATTGCCCAAGCAGCTCTGCCTTAGAGCAGGCAGCGGCTCAGCTCATGCAAACTTGATGCCACTTGCGGATGCTAAAGTGGCGTACAATGTCCCGGTTGCCATTCGGCAAAGTGAATCCGACGTCCTGGCGTGAGTGAACGCTGATGCCGCACATGTATCCTAAGTGATACATTGTAACACTGTGTTCAGTGCTTGCAGCTGTGACAGATTCCCCAAGCCTGCCAGGAACGCGCTGCTATTGTAGCTTGTATGGTACATTTGAATATAGCAGTACTCGGACTTGACAGGTGAGGAGGCTATAACGCGTGACTTTGCATTTCAGTGCGGTGATGCGGATCACCACACTGAAATGCGTTAGAGTCACGCCTGATGCGTGATACTTGGCAGGACTGCATTTTTAGTAACTGAAGAGTATGCACTGAACAATACTGAGGATTGGTTTGGAACGGGGCCTTTCCTACTTATGTTTTCCTGCATTATTTCTAAACTCTGTTGAAAACCTGCGGAGGAAGTGGCAGATGAAGAAAGTGGGCCTGTGGGCCTGAATATGGAGGGTGAGGTGAGGATCAGGGCGAGATCCATGGCCTTTGTGTCAATTACATATCATTGCATTAATGTCCTGTTAGCTGCCTCTTGGATGCGTTCATTAAGGAGACCGTTTTATTAATATTCATTGCTGTTATTCATTTTTTTTAAATCTTTCAATACACACGTTTGGAAAGTTATTTTTTTAAATACCTGCTCCATTAGGTAAAAGCAAAGGTTTGCTGTTTTAATAATAGGAAGAAATTTGATAAAATTTGTTTTCCCTATTTGGATGTAAACATTACATTTTAGTGTGTTACAGAACCAACATGTGTTCATTTGTGTGAAACCAAAATGTTATCTCTGAGAATGTAGTACCAGAATAAATTATTTTTAAAACATCTTTCATTTGAAAAACCCGAATTGCAAACCATTTGTTGTTTTTTACTGCCCACACAGTTATAATTTAAAGTGAAGTGTTATTTGCAACAATACCCGAAGAGAAATGCGAGGTTGTGCTGTTCCACCTATGCAAAGTCTGTGTATAAATCTTGCTGTCAGAGCTTGCCCTCAGAGTATAAGTGTCAAGTGCTATCGGCTCATATAATATACAGCTCTGATTCAGTTCGGAGATTGGTGGATTTTACAGCTTCCGGCAGCCAGTAAAATAACAAACGCTTGCTTTGCCAGCAGAAAGAGCAGTGTTACTAATGCAAATTGCTCAGAGAGGTGCTGATATGGTACTTAACAGACCGCATCACAAACATTCCCTTGGGTGCAAAATGGCGCTTCTTATCCACGAATAAGTCATTGAAGTTGACTCGCTCATCTTTTATTGAATGGGAGGGGAATACTCTATAATCGATTGCAAATATATGACATTGTTCCTTAAACAACTCCTTAGTACCTAAATTGAACTGTGGCTTGTGATTGAACCATAGAGACGCAGAAATTCACCCTACCATCTTACTTTGTTGTGTTCGGTGAAATGACAATAAAACTGAACCATGAAATTGAAGTGGCAGCAGATGAGATGCTCATAGTTTAACAAACATATATGATCAGTACAAGACATCTTTCAGTTTGTCTTGCTGCAAAACAAGGCAGTGGGGACTATTAACAGTTTAATTCTGCTTTCTGTATCCATTACAAAAAAAGCAAGGCCTGGTAGACCAACAAGAGTTCAGCATGGTGCTTCTAGTAAATAGGAGAAAGGGCGGAGCATCAACAACGCCAGTTCCTAGATAATGATCAGTGTAATAATTTTCAGTCTGCTTTCAGATCAGTCTTCAGCATCTAAATCTCCATCCTCCATATTGCTATAGAATCTCCCATTATAGGTGAATGTAATTCCTGCCTTTCGAGCCTTCTCAATTTATTTGCAACATCTGACACAGTACATCACACAACCCTTTCAGATAATATACAGAGTTGGCCAGTGCTTAATTTGTAGTGATATTTGCTGGTGCTGAGCACTGCCACTTATTTTTTAATACCAACACATATTTATTTTTATTTATTTATTTATTTTGAAAGTTTTATATAGCGCGGACAAGATCTTTGCAGATATCAGAGCGCTTTACACAGAAAGGGTACATGAGGGAACATATTCAAAACAAATAAATCAGAGGTGCATACAGTACAAATAAGTGAGGGCAAAACCAATCATGTAAATCAGTAAATCAATCATACAAGTATTAAAATATGCAACAGGGTCAAACAAGTAATACAGATCGGTGCCTATTCTTAAGGAGACCTAAGTAACAGTTCAGGTGTATTTTGCCGTAAGGATGGCTTTTACTTCTTTCTTAAAGAGTGTAGTGGAAGAGATGAGCCTAGTTTCGGGGGGGAGTGAGTTCCAGATTCTGGGTGCCATTCCTGAGAAGGAGCGTTTATATGTTTTTTCCTTCCGGAATCTACGTGGTTTCAGCAGAAGATTGTTTGTGCCTCTCGTGTTTCTAGCGCCGCCAGAGATTGTCAACTTCTGAGTGAGGTAGCCGGGAGAGTTCGAGTGTACCACCTTGTGAGTCATGCAGGCGATTTTCAGATGTATTCTGGCTTCAAAAGGCAGCCAACACCACATGGTGGCACAGTCAGTCTATTTTTTTAAAATACACATGTGCGAATTGTTTGAGAAAAAGCAGTGTGTGGTTACACAAATAATCATACAAGAGAGTTCATGCCATTCTAAAAATCTTCGGGTTACCTTATATGGCCCAATTTTCACCTTTGTAGGGCTGTAGTGGTTAGTAGGAGTCGTTGGTACTGTGGTTTCACACACTAGCAGGGATAGCAGGAGGTCCAAGCTGCAGTGTGCTCCTGGAAAATCTCTTGGGCCTTGGAATGTATTACTTTCCAAATTGATTTGCCTATGCTTTGAAGGACATCTACTAAATTGGTTCTTGATCCTGTTAAAAATCAAATTCTACAAATGAGGATGGGGGCCACATACTCCAGTTCTGTCCTGCTGGCCCACCGTGCCCCCACGGTTCAATCTTTACCCCTAAACTTGCGCACTCTTCTCAGACACTGTGACCTCTTAGCGGCAGCTGGAGCACAGTGGTGTGCTGGGCTCCCCCGGGCCGCTGGCCGTGGTCATTGCCGGTGGAGTTTGGGATCATCCGGCTCCATTGGTCGCGTAGCAGGGCTATTAATCTTTAAAGTATTGCCCTCTGCCCCGCCCTCCTTCCAATATAATAGTGCGGCCTTCGCACCTAAAGCAACTTTCGAGGATGGCATTGATGACTCCTCATGCTGCATGATTCTGTCCCAGCCGGGACCTGAGCATACACACACACTGTTTTACAGGCGCTGCCAGTGGGATTGACTGTCCGGTTGCCTACCACGTGCGCGCACTTCCACGGCGAGCTGTTTTCCATATTGCCCTCGGCAGGGCAGCAGTGTGTGAAAGCAGGTATGCGAGCCGCCGGCTAGGTCCATCGCTGGTAGCCACCCACCACGCGGTGCAAGGGCCACGCTTTGCTGCCATTGCCCAAGCAGCTCTGCCTTGGAGCAGGCAGCGGCTCAGCTCATGCAAACTTGATGCCACTTGCGGATGCTAAAGTGGCATACAATGTCCCGGTTGCCATTCGGCAAAGTGAATCCGACGTCCTGGCGTGAGTGAACGCTGATGCCGCACATGTATCCTAAGTGATACATTGTAACACTGTGTTCAGTGCTTGCAGCTGTGACAGATTCCCCAAGCCTGCCAGGAACGCGCTGCTATTGTAGCTTGTATGGTACATTTGAATATAGCAGTACTCGGACTTGACAGGTGAGGAGGCTATAACGCGTGACTTTGCATTTCAGTGCGGTGATGCGGATCACCACACTGAAATGCGTTAGAGTCACGCCTGATGCGTGATACTTGGCAGGACTGCATTTTTAGTAACTGAAGAGTATGCACTGAACAATACTGAGGATTGGTTTGGAACGGGGCCTTTCCTACTTATGTTTTCCTGCATTATTTCTAAACTCTGTTGAAAACCTGCGGAGGAAGTGGCAGATGAAGAAAGTGGGCCTGTGGGCCTGAATATGGAGGGTGAGGTGAGGATCAGGGCGAGATCCATGGCCTTTGTGTCAATTACATATCATTGCATTAATGTCCTGTTAGCTGCCTCTTGGATGCGTTCATTAAGGAGACCGTTTTATTAATATTCATTGCTGTTATTCATTTTTTAAAAATCTTTCAATACACACGTTTGGAAAGTTATTTTTTTAAATAACTGCTCCATTAGGTAAAAGCAAAGGTTTGCTGTTTTAATAATAGGAAGAAATTTGATAAAATTTGTTTTCCCTATTTGGATGTAAACATTACATTTTAGTGTGTTACAGAACCAACATGTGTTCATTTGTGTGAAACCAAAATGTTATCTCTGAGAATGTAGTACCAGAATAAATTATTTTTAAAACATCTTTCATTTGAAAAACCCGAATTGCAAACCATTTGTTGTTTTTTACTGCCCACACAGTTATAATTTAAAGTGAAGTGTTATTTGCAACAATACCCGAAGAGAAATGCGAGGTTGTGCTGTTCCACCTATGCAAAGTCTGTGTATAAATCTTGCTGTCAGAGCTTGCCCTCAGAGTATAAGTGTCAAGTGCTATCGGCTCATATAATATACAGCTCTGATTCAGTTCGGAGATTGGTGGATTTTACAGCTTCCGGCAGCCAGTAAAATAACAAACGCTTGCTTTGCCAGCAGAAAGAGCAGTGTTACTAATGCAAATTGCTCAGAGAGGTGCTGATATGGTACTTAACAGACCGCATCACAAACATTCCCTTGGGTGCAAAATGGCGCTTCTTATCCACGAATAAGTCATTGAAGTTGACTCGCTCATCTTTTATTGAATGGGAGGGGAATACTCTATAATCGATTGCAAATATATGACATTGTTCCTTAAACAACTCCTTAGTACCTAAATTGAACTGTGGCTTGTGATTGAACCATAGAGACGCAGAAATTCACCCTACCATCTTACTTTGTTGTGTTCGGTGAAATGACAATAAAACTGAACCATGAAATTGAAGTGGCAGCAGATGAGATGCTCATAGTTTAACAAACATATATGATCAGTACAAGACATCTTTCAGTTTGTCTTGCTGCAAAACAAGGCAGTGGGGACTATTAACAGTTTAATTCTGCTTTCTGTATCCATTACAAAAAAAGCAAGGCCTGGTAGACCAACAAGAGTTCAGCATGGTGCTTCTAGTAAATAGGAGAAAGGGCGGAGCATCTTCAATACCGCAATTTACTTTCTTTTGCACTGGGAGCCTATTTACACTTGCAGCCATTGTCCCTCAATCTGAGATTCGTGGAAATAACAATCGCGGTCATTTGTCACCAAAAAAAACTGCCAACACAGTAGATATTGGAAAGTCATGGTATTTCCAGTCATCCACTTTGGAATTGACTAGTGTGCCAACACTGATTTCTGCATGCCCCTCCAGTTTCCCTGTCCATTCTTCAGGAAAGTATTCATGACATGAAATTGGACTCATTGCAGGTAGTCAAGCAATATATGTTCTACTGAGTGCAATTATTTACATTTGTGATTGGAGCGACACAGCATTTGGACAACTGAAGCGGCAAAGTTGCGCTGGAAAAAAAAGTGAAACAGACAAAGAGATTAGAGTTATGGGTGTGGATTGAGAAATAGACGGCGAGGAAGAGGGGCACAAAAGACTGACAAAGAGACACATTAAAGTGAAAAATATGGCAGATATACATGCAAAAAGAATAGCCAACAAAGAGGAAGAGACAGAATGAAAGTACTTAAAAAAAATATACACACTTAAGAAAAAGCAAAATATAAAGCAGTTAAACGAAACAATTTAAAGAATACATATGTAGGTGGCCAAATACCGGTCGGTATCGGCCGATTTCGTCCGCGGACGCTGTCGAAACGCGTTGGTTGTTTTTTGTTCTTGATCCCCCCCCCTGCAATTGATGAAATAAATGGAACTTTAAAACCAAGCGATTGATTCCGTCATTCTGCGACTCCAAACTGCCCCCAGGACTGGGGAAATTGGGTGTAATTTTCAGCGGTTGGCTCAACCGCAGGAGTAACGCAACCAAGCGAGAGAAGCGCCTAACGGGAGAGGAAGGGAGCCAAGTGGTGAATATATATATATATATAGAGAGAGAGAGAGAGATAGATAGATAGATATATAAGCTCCTTCTTCCCCACTCCAAAATTCCAAGGAAGAGCATTCACAGAGGTGATGTTAGAGTCTGTTTATTAAGAGAAAAACAGACGCGTTTCGGCGGGTGCCTTTATCAATGAAACCATGTGTTTTTTATACATTCAAAAGCATTTGACACGTGATATGTTAACAAACATAGATGATGGACTCACATCCTTAAATCACGTATGGTCGCCATATTGGAGTGATCTTGTTCAAACAACAAAGCATTATATACATTGGAACATTCAACACATTGCCCCATTTTATAAAAAATACAGTGTTTTTTGCCGTATATCAGCTCTGCTCTCTTATCCCCGCTTTTACAAGAATGCACTCCCTTATTATACTTGAATTTTAATATCTCATCGTATATCGGCTTCATATCAAGGTGTGCATCTTAAAGAGCATATTTGGAGAACCAATGATTATCTTTAAATACAATACAGAGACCATCATCAACATGATTCTTTTCCAAATCTCACTTAAGCATTCTGCCGTGTATTGACCTTATATTCATTTATATTCATGTGTATACTAAATCAATTATTCCTGCTCATCTAAAATGTTTTTTGATACATACAGGTCAGTTATATCATTACACAAAATTCATATTCACACACCTTTCCTACAATTTAATATCTCTTAAAAATTAATATGTTCAGAGTTGTCATATATTTAAGATCTTTCAAGTTTTATTAACCTCTTTAGTCTCCAAGATGTATTGCCAGTTCTTCCCCACTATTCATTCCATTAGGCATCTTTGTTTGAAGGTCAATAATGTATCTCAATTCTAACCTTCTAAGCTTTGTGATCCTATCTCCCCCTCTTTTACATACTGGTACTGAATCTATACCAAAGTTTCGCAACAGATCGCTGTTGGTCTGATGTTTTTCGGCAAAATGCCTGGCGACAGGATACGTGACATCATTGTTTGCTATGGCACGCATGTGCTCCAATATCCTAATTTTGGTGGCGTGAATTGTACTGCCTATATACTTAAGTCCACATGGACACAGGAGACAATATACTGCATAGGTAGTATGGCAAGTTAGAAATGTGTTCATGAAGAAGGAGCTTGCATACTTTCGCGGTACACCGCCATGATCAAAGCACCCGTCCGAAGTTGCACCAGGAACGGTGTGTTGGAGCGGAGATATATATATTTATATATATAAGAAACCACAATTCTGTAGTGCGAGCAACCAGCCGGCAGCACCAACACCGACACAGGTACAGACCACAACAAAGGATTCGTAATGAAAGTGCTTTATTCCATCGATGGGAATGGCAACATGACGCGTTTCGTCCGGGAAACCCAGACTTGATCACATCATATAGTGCATATAAGTTGTACTTAAATGCAAAGAAATGGCCACCGCACCATGTGATCAAGGTGGCTATGTCCACCGAAACACGTCGTCCAATGTCATTTTCTGCAATTAAATAAATACATTTTGGGAGAAGAAGCAGGATTAATTTTGAGATTTATATATATATATATATATATATATATATATATATATATATATATATATATATATATATTCACTGAAAAAACCATAGGTTATACACCATATATAGTTAGGAATTAGCATTTACAAAACCTTATTTTACTCACACAAAACCATTGAAATTCGCATATATAGTTAGTTGCACTAACTATATATCGCGCACCCGCAATCCACTGCTGATCATGTCACATATTACATCATTCATGACATGGTCAGTGACATCACTGATGACATCACTGATGACATCTCAAAGGACATCACTGATGACATCACTGATGACATCTCAAATGACATCACTGATGACATCACTGATGACAACATCCAGTGACTGTATGTTTCTGTAAAGTTAAAATATGTCTTACATATTGAAGAATGAGTGGATTTATAAGTGTCTGGATGAAGGATTTAGTAGGTGCATGACTGACTGTATGAGTGAGTGATTAAATGTGTCTCTCTGAGTGCATGGGTTAGTGACTAAACTGTCTTAATTTGTGCATCATTATATCTGTTGTTCTGTAAACTGCTGCATGTGTTGATCAGTAGCTATATGAGTAACTATATGGGTTATTGATTGGTTGCCCATGTATTTGTATGGGAGACTGAGTGTGTGTGTGGGTGGCTGGGAGGTGTATGACTCTGTGCATAGATGTGTGAGCAGTTGATTCACTAGATGTATGGGTTCAAAAGTGCATGTGGAAACAGCTGTATGGGCGGTTGACTGTGTGCATGAGTGTATTGGTGAGTGAATGGATATCTCAGTGCTACATGTCAAAGTAAGTACATATGTAAAACACAGTACATTTGAGAGTTGACATATATAAATAACTGTGCATAAGAGCCAGTGAATGTATGAGTGGCTGTATGGATCATTGTGAACTTGTATCCGGGATTGTATAAGAGAGTAAATATGTGTTAGTATATGTTTGAATAAGTAAGGTGTGTATAACTGTATAGTTGAGAAAATGGAGGTGTGATTGATTCTTTGCATGACTGACTAGGTGTGTGTGTAACTTCATGGATGAGTGACAGTCTGTGAGTGTCTGATTACACTGAGTGTATCTAAGGTTATATTAGAGTCTGAAGAGTTTCATCGTATTATCACATGAATGATGTCATCAGTGATGTGATCAGTAATGTCAAATGAGATGTCATCAGTGATGTCATCAGTGATGTCATTTGAGATGTCATCAGTGATGTCATCAGTGATGTCATTTGAGATGTCATCAGTGATGTCATCAGTGATGTCACTGACCATGTCATGAATGATGTAATATGTGACATGATCAGCAGTGGATTGCGGGTGCGCGATATATAGTTAGTGCAACTAACTATATATGCGAATTTCAATGGATTTGTGTTAGTAAAATAAGGTTTTGTAAATGCTAATTCCTAACTATATATGGTCTATAACCTATGGTTTTTTCAGTGAATTTCAATGTTTTTTTAATAGCAAATATCAAAAGCTTTAAAATGTATTCTTCTTTAAATCGAAAAATATATTTTGTATGTTTTTAATACAATTTTTTTATGTATATATTTAAAAAAAAAAATTTTTTTGTTTCGCTACCGGTCCGCGCACCGGGTAGCTTCCCGTTAGCTCAATTTGGTGCCGCGACCCAGTCCGCGAACCGGTAAACGTTCCGTTTCCGCAACTTTGCGAAAATTTAAAAAAAAATGTGGGGTTTTTTCCGCACATATGGGCCTCCTCAGCCACCCTCAGAAAACCTAGGGGTCAGGATACGTCTCCCGTGCCCCCTTATACCCATTTCCCACATTGTTTTTCCTCCATCTTGTGATTAAATTCGACCGAAACACAAGATGGCGGACTCCCGTTACGCTACCGGTTAGCTACCCGGTTCGCGTACCGGGTAGCGCCTCTACCGCGAAAAACTGAATTTTTTTTATTTTATTTTTTGCCCCGCGGGACCCTTTAATAGCCCCCTCATCAATCCTAGGGGGTCAGGAGGGGTCTACCTTGCCCCCTTTCATTAATTTCCCCCTTCGTTTTTCTTCACCTCTTGTCTCTCAATCCTACCGAGAGACAAGATGGCGGCCGCTCCGGACTGTTTAGAATGTTGACAGACACCGGAGAGCCAATCAGCTTCGCTTCGCGAAGTTCCGTTACGCGCCAGGTACGCGAACCGGGGCGCTAACCGGAGCGCTGTTACAGATATATATATTTTTTTGAATGTTAATTTATCAAAATCTACTGGAGCACATATATTGAGACCTAGCAAAGGCACATCGGGCAAACAATATCTACAATTTTGCCAAGTTTCGTGGAAATCCATTCAGCCATTCGAGCTAAAAGTGAGTCCAACCGCCCTATGGAAAATTGCATGGGAAAAACGCGTTTTGGGACCCCCCTTTTTTCTCGGCCCCCCCTTGACGAAACCCCCCCATATTTTCAGGGCTGCTCAGAAACACAATGTTCCATTTTCCTGAAAATTTCAGCCAATTCCGTCCTCAAACGCCAAAGTTATTCGACATAGAATTTTCAAAAATCCCATAGGAAAAAAATCCTAACTATATATACCTACTGGGGACCGCCAGTAGGTAATATATATATATATATATATATATCCAGCTCAAAAGTTCCCTTCTTGTCAAAGGAAAAGAATGGCGCTCACGAGGTTTCGTTGGCTCGGCAGCAGTTTATTCAGACAAACGCGTTTCGGATTTCATCCTTCGTGAGTTTCGTATTTCCAAATGTTTGTTACTGGCGGCCATTTTTATTGAGAAACGTGTCACATAAGGTAATCAACAACGGACTATCTTCCCTTCAAATGGATGGGCGCCATCTTTAAACAGTAAATACTTTGTTTATATACATATCCTTTGTCGAGAATCGGTTTAACGTACCAATATGTCGACAAAGTTTCATCATGTTTTTCTTAAAGAAACACAATTGTAATTACAAACAATACATATAGTTTCATGATCTAGCCGTGGATCGGCAATAGCAGCCTTTGTATATTAAGGCTGCTTGTCCTGGATAACAGAATAAATTATGCCGTGTATCGGCCCCTCGACAATGTTCTCCTATTTTAAGATAAAAGTTTTTTTTCTCATACAACGATCATACACCAAATAAAAATCATCTTTGTCCTGCTTATTTGCTCAAATGGACTGCCATTTCCTCCCCACCATTTAAACCATTCGGTATCTGGGTCCTCATGTCGATTACATAGCGAGATTCTAGTCTCCTTAACTTAAGGACTCGATCCCCGCCCCTGACATGTGGAGGTACATAATCCAAACAGTGGTATGTCAACAGGTCCCTGTTGCTACTATGTTTTACTGAGAAGTGGCGCGCTACCGGATAACTAAAATCTTTGTTTTTAATAGCGCGCATATGTTCCAACACCCTTATTTTCACCATGTTAATAGTGCTCCCCAGGTAATTTAATCCGCAGGGGCACGTTAAACAATATACTGCAAAAGTCGTCTGGCATGTCATGAACTTGTTAATGTGTTTGTTGGTCTCCAGGCCCTTAATTTTATATGTTAAAACCCTTTTACTTGACACGCAGGCTTTGCATTTTCTACATGGAAAAAATCCCTTCATGTCTTTTAATGTACCTTGTGTTTTTAGTATGGGTTTATCTAAATGACTAGAAACCAAACTGTCCCTCAGGGAGCGCGCTTTCCTATAGGTCATCAAAGGGCTCACAGGGATGTCAGTTGCTATTATAGCATCTGTTTTTAAAATGTGCCAGTTTCTTTTTAGAGTATTTCTAAGAGCGTTAGATTCATTAGAATAAGTTGTTATCATTCTAAACTTTCCACTTGAATCTTTCTTAGATTTCTCTTGTCTCAGTAAGTCTTTTTGATTAAGATTTTTCACTTTCTTAAGAGTGTTTTCTAGGAGTTTAGTGCTATACCCCCTGGTTTGAAACCGTTCCATACTCCCTTTTGTTGCTTCATCAAAATCCCTCTCCCCAGAACAGTTTCTTTTCATCCTCAGAAATTCCCCGTAAGGAATACTATTCTTTAGTTTCTGAGGGTGTCCACTCAATGCGTGCAGTGTGCTATTCCCAGCAGTGGGTTTCCTAAAGAGGGAGGTGTTTATTTTCCCATCTTTGATGTCCAATCTCAGATCTAAATAACTAGCCGTTGTAGTGCTTACCTCCCCCGAAAAGTGGAGGTTGACATCATTGTTATTCAATATCTGTATATACTCTTCAGCCTCATGTTTAGGTCCATCCCAAATTAGAAACAGATCATCAATGTATCTGTACCATGCCACTGTTTTGTTGGTCCATTTTTCATTTGCCTTGGACCAGGCCACCTGCTCCTCCCACCAGCCAACGAACAAGTTCGCATAGCTGGGGGCGAAGCAGGTGCCCATCGCGGTCCCCGAAGTCTGCCTAAATAGATCCCCATTGAAAGTGAATATGTTGTTTTGTAGGCAGAATTCGATTTGTTCAAGTAGCATTAGGTTATGTGTGGAAAATCTTAGAGATCTTTTGTCCAAGAAGTATTTCACAGCCTTAAGACCAAAAACATGATTGATGCACGTATATAAACTCGTGTTATCTAGTACCACCAGACAATATGTAGTTTGCCATTCAATCTGTTCAATACGACATAAAAAGTCTGTAGTGTCTTTTATATAGGATTTCAAGTACAAAACGGCATCGAACAGAAAGTGGTCAAGAAATTTAGAGAGGTTTTCAGTTAAACATCCTAATGAAGAAACAATGGGTCTGCCTGGGGGCTCCTTGTCATTCTTGTGTACCTTAGGTAAATGGTAAAAAGTGGGTAAGGTTGGATCAGGAGTGCTTAAAAACAAATATTCATCACCATCTAACATTTGTTTGTTGTGCCACTTCTTTATTAGGGTATGAAAATTCCGTATACTCTCTTGATAGAAAATGTGGGTACTTATTTCATAACAGTTTGAGTTCTTTAATTGTCTGTATGCTTCATCCACATAGTACTTCCGTGTCATTAGGACTATGTTTCCCCCTTTGTCAGAGGGTTTGTATATTACATCCGTGTCCTCTTGTAATGTTTTCAACTCCTTTCTTTGATCCATTCTCAGATTTCCTTTGGTTTTGGATGACTTTAACCCAATTCTTAGTTTTAATAAATCTTTTGTAACTGCTTCTGAAAAAGTGTCAATCGCATCATGCGGCATTATCGGAAACGGCATAATTTATTCGGTTATCCAGGACAAGCAGCCTTAATATACAAAGGCTGCTATTGCCAATCCACGGCTAGATCATGAAACGATATGTATTGTTTGTATTTACAATTGTGTTTCTTTAAGAAAAACATGATGAAACTTTGTCGACATATCGGTACGTTAAACCGATTCTCGACAAAGGATATGTATATAAACAAAGTATTTACTGTTTAAAGATGGCGCCCATCCATTTGAAGGGCAGATAGTCCGTTGTTGATTACCTTATGTGACACGTTTCTCCATAAAAATGGCCGCCAGTAACAAACATTTGTAAATATGACACTGACGAAGGATATATATATATATATATATATCAAAATCAATCCTGCTTCTTCTCCCAAAAGCAGGCACCAGCAACAAGAAATCCAAAAATGTATTTATTTCATTGCAGAAAATGACATTGGACGACGCGTTGTCACATGGTGCGGCGGCCATTTCTTTGCATTTAAGTACAACTTGGGACTACTCAGCTAAGAGTAGACATTGAAAACATATTGTGAAGTAACTACTGTGTGCAGCACAAATTATTCATATTATATACAGAAAAAATAAACATTTCATTCAACTACTCGCTGTATTGCAATTGTAGTAGATAAAAAATATATATATTACCTACTGGCCATCGCCAGAAGGTAGTTATAGTGAGGACCTAGTTTGCATAGGAAAAGCATTTTTTGACTTGGCAATGCGTTGACGTAGTTTGACCAATCTGCATGAAATTCTTCCAAACAAGTGTCACAGTGGGTACTATTGTTGTGCAAAGTTTAGGGGTGATCCGTACAGTGGGGACTGAGAATTTGAGGTGCAAAATAAGGTTGCGTTTGTAGTGTTAATTCCACTGAATGCACTTACACCAAATTTGGCAGGGAAGTAGATGTTGGTTCAAGGAAGTGCCATTTTTCCTATTTGGTGTGAATCTGTTCAGTAGTTTTTGAGAAATGCAAGTTTAAAATTATAGTGATATCTCTGGCCACAGAGTCTTCATGAACAAAGAGAGCTCATGCAGGGAAATGCACTGCTCTGACTGGCTGCCAACACTTCAACCAGGAAGTGTTGGCAGCCACCTTGGGACCCGGCTTCAAGCCGAGTTCCAAACAAAAGAAAGAAAATAAAGAAAAGGTGCAGGGTAGAAAAACCCTGACCCGCAAGCCATGGGACCCGCCACAGCATAAAACAATAAAAAAATAAAAATACTGCAAATTTGCGATAATCACAAATTTGCAGCAAATTTTGTTTAAAAAGCGTTTGCTTTAAAATAACCCATGGGTCAGCCAGGTACTGGGGCAAATACTAATTATAGGAGGGGGTGCATGGGGCCCACCTCCTAGGTTTTATGAAAGTCCCAGGGACCGACACCACCCTAGGGCACTTTTCATAATGAATGTGGACGGGTCCACTTGACCTGCCCGCAGCCCTGTGGACTGCCACCTCCCTGGGGCTATTTCTAATTATGAGGGGCCCTCGCGGTACCCCATGTCTCATGCACCACCAGCTCCCCGAGGCTCATTAAATCAATATGGGGGCCTTTTGGACCCCCCTGCCCTGGGGATCACCACCTCCCTGGGACTAATTAAAATTATATGGGCGGCCTCGCAAACACCTTCAGCCCAAGGGACCACCACCTCCTTAGGTCTTATTAAATCAATATGGGGAGCCTCGCGGACCCCCCTGCCCCAGGTACCGCCATCTCCCCGGGGCTAAATTAATTGATGTGGGAGGTCTCTTGGACCACCCCCAGCCCCGGGGAACACCACCTCCCCAGGGCAAATTTTATAAAAGGGGCGCCACATGGACCTCTAGATGGCCCTGGGTACCCCCACCCTCACAGACAGATTCACACACACATTGAGGCACTCACAAACCCACTCAGACACTCACACATGCTCACAGACCCAATCAGACACTCTCAGACCCATACAGACACCCACTCACAAACCCATTGAGACAATCAAACACTCCCTCGCACACCCACTTAGACATTCCTGCGCTCACTCATACACTCACTCTCAAAGATTACAAGTTACAGTTACGAAGTAATATTTAAAAAACTGTAGGAATTGTTTAAATTGTTGGAAAACATATACCGTTCCACTATATCATCAATGGTATAATAAAATGATTAGAACTCAAGCCTTTGAAGAGGATTATACTAGACAAGTAGTGCCTCCACAGAGATTTTGGGTAATCTGGGGACCTTTCTATTTCTGCAAGCTGCATTAAAGCCCAGAATTAAAGTATAGCCTTATGTGTCTTTTTACTATGCGTGAAGCCCAAGCAGTTTTTATATATTCAATTTTGAGCTGAATTATGTATCGTATTTACTCTATCTATCTTTCATCCCAATGTTTTAAGCTGGTTACCTTGTTATACAATGCACTTTTATGCACCAGTGCACGTAAAATATATTTGCTGCTGCCAAGGTCTGCTATCGATAATTTTGACTGATGAAGTGTGTAGATATCCTATACTAGATATTGAGTTGAATAATCAATTTTTTATTTTATTTATCTTAATATCTAGATCTAATCTAGATGGTAAACTGTGTTACATGATGCACTTTTTACGCACTAGTGCACTTTACAGATTTCTGCTGCTTCTAATGCTTAACAATACTCTTGACTGATGAAATGTATTCTTTACTTCAGCATTGTAATGATTGATTAGATCACTACTGTTTGTTTTCTAAAGCACAGGTGGTCAATACATCTCAGATAATATTTGTGTTATATAACCTGCTCAATAAAAAAAAGTAGAAATTGACTTAAAAAACAACGGTTACAGAGATGATATTGTAAGGAAACAGCATTAAAAAACATTAGAAATTTACTGAAAAAACAAAACGTTACAGGAACATTATAGTTCGCAAATAGAATTAAAAAACTTTGAAATTCACTGAAAAAACGAAAGGTTACAGGTACATTATAGTTACGCTCGGATTTCACTCGTACAAAACCAGTACATTTCTGCAGTTATATTTGCCTGAGCTAACTATAACTTTTGCCCCCGTAATACCTCACATATTACATCACTCATGACATGGTCAGTGACTTTACTGGTGCCATCTCAAATAACATCCATGATGACATCACTCACAACATCATCCACAGAACCATGCGCCCCCAAACAATCTCTCAAACACCCACTGAACTACCAATACAACCACTCACACACCCACTTACTCATCCACAGACCCACTCACACACCCACTTACTCACATGCACATCCACCCACTCAGCCATACAATCCCTCGCACAGCCTCTCACTCACCTATACAGTCACTCCTACTCCCACCTATTCACCTATGCAGCCACTCACGTACTCAGTCACTCACCTATACAGCATTTCAACAGAGCCACTCACACACCTACACAACCACTTATGTACCCATTCACACATCCATACAAGCACTCACACATCTATTCACTCACCCATACAGACACTCTCCCATATAGCCACTCTCACATCCAATCAGTTAACTAAACACCCAAACAGCCACTCACTCACTTACTCACCCATGAAGTCACTTACACACCCAGACACTCAGCCATACAGTCACTCACACAGCCACTCAGACACCCACACAGCTACTCACACAACCAACCCGACCACCTATACAGCCACTCACACAGCTACTCACTCACCCATACAGCTACTCACGCACCCACTTATTAACCCACTCACACACAGATACACACAGCCACAAAGCCACTCACATCATATATTTCAAATAGTATCACTCAGTTGTAGTACACAAAATATACACATTTAACTATCGTAGTAACTTAGCATATCTTTAACACTCATAAACCTTTAGAAAACACTTACACTCTTAGATGATAGCATCAGTGATGTCACTGGAACATGTTAAAAGTGATGTAAAATGTAAGGTCATGATCAGTGCACAGCGGGGGTGTAAGTTAAAGTTAGCTCAGCTAATCAGGGATCGAGGACTCCTTTGTTTCTGTGAGGTTAAGAAACCGATCAGGGGGAAGGTGAGAATTGTGGATACGAGGTTTAGCAATGTGGAAGGTAAGGCAGAGAAGCAGGAGGCATCCCATTAATACCATTCACAAGGGTGTAAAATACACAAGGATGTCATTCTTATCCATCAGTGAAAGGCCAGATTACAAATTGGTCCCATTGGATATGATAATTAGGTCATCTGATAAAAATCTGAATTTTTTCGAGGAATGTCATGCATATTTCCGAGTGCTTACTGGACTACCTGCCACATGTCCCAGTAAATATTGGACTTTTGCCCTTGTAGACTCGTGTTACCTACTGAAAATTGATGAAGGCAATGATCTTTATTACCCCTGGAAATTAATAGGTGAGGGGTGACAGCACACCACTCAGGATTCAATCTTAGGCATGTGAAATGTGGTCCTATTCATGGCATATTCACAATTGTGTACGTGTAATTTCCTGTTGTCAATGGAAGGGATGTGGTGACAAAAGAGCCCGTTGTATGATTGCCGTGACATGTAATGCTGCGTTTTGTTCATATATCTCATCTGAAGAAATAAGAACGGATGCTGTTAAGCTGTCTATGCCATACAGTGTACAAGGCATTGCTTCCTGGATAAAAAACCTCTACACATCTCAAAATTGTTGCAGAAGTTATAGCCAATGCAGACCTGAATGCCATGCATGTGAGAAGAACCTGTTTAATGCCACCCTTAAAGCTACAAGAATACATCTCTAAACATAACAGCACAACTAGTCCAAGAAATATTAAAAATGTAAACTCAGCATTTATAGTTTGTGGAATGTTAACATATCTTTAATCTGAATTTATGGTAAGGATAGCTCAAGTAGACAAACACTCGTTGCTGCAATATGCAGTCCATGATTCACATTCTGGCAAGGCCAGATCACTGCTGTCCTTTCAAAAGTCGTTAAATTAAGGATTGTTAAATTGGATAATAGTACCAGCTGCAATAGACAATACTTAAAAATGTCAAAAGTGCGGTATAAAGAGCTGCATAATGTGAAGTTATTTATTGTCACCACCACTTTTCCCAATTGATGACTGTCCTCACTTTGAGGTATAAGAAGAAGCATTGGCAAAGGCAATAGTTCTAGCATCGTCTGGCAGCAGTCGTTAGTGCTTGTTTTTTGAAGCTGCTGGGCCCATGTCAAACTACAAACAAACAACAATGGTTGAAAGCTAAAATATTTGTTATAAAAAAAAGCACACAATGCTATTGCTGCCCCTGGCACTGAAGGGCACTGCCTTGTATATGTGATTCTTGACAGGGCAGAATTCCGTCACTCACAGTGAAATTAGCCACTTGGTGAAGTGGGCTGACCCTTTTCCTCATGTTATTTGCTGTGGTGAGTGGAATAAAAATGAGAATAATGCAATTACAGACTAAAAAAAGATGAAGGCTGGCTGAACGCCACCTATACTCAAGAATCAGTATAATGTTGGTAAATTTAAAGATCTTTGCTAACACCAAATCTAAAATGGAGAGGGAATAATGCTCTTGTGGGATGACAGCCTCATGGCTTGCTGTAAATACGTATCCTTAAATTATATATGACTTTCACTGGGTCGTCTTGTGGATTGGATGTTGCCAGACCCTGTGGTAGATCATAACTGATGATGGAGGGATTTATGCTGTGGGTGCTGATGTGGCGATTTGGCTATTTGTGCACTGTACAAAATACAATCCTGCTTCAAATCCTGATTTTTTCAAAATAAGACACATCCCTGGGGTGGCGAGCCCCATAAGTGTAGACAAAGTTCTAGTAGGCTTCTTGGAGACAAATTGTTGACAGAATTTGTACCATTTTCGATGTCAGTAAATATAGAAGTTAGCGTGCATGGAACTGTATTGAAATAACCTCTTTATAGGAAGGTCCGGTGACCATTCAGTGTTGGTACATTGCAGCAAATGCAGGGCTGCTGACTATTTCTTAATTAATTCATACTACCATATAAAAGTAACCTTGGGGCATATTGACAAGGGTAATATCGCTGCTTTAGCAGCACTTTTTGCCACTAAAGCGGCGATATTTTTACCGCCCTATCAGAAAGCTGTGGCTAACAGCAGTTAGCGACAGCTTTCAGGCGATAGCGACCGGTTTGGGGCCCGCTTTGCATGTCAGCGATATTTATCGCTAATGACATGCAAAGTGGGCATACCCAAACTGTTAGCGACTGAAAGCAATCGCTAACACAGCTATCGCTTTTTAGCAACGTAGGCGAAGCGCTAAAAAAAGTCACGCTAAGTGCGATTATCACTAGAATCTAACGCCTGACTTACCTGTTTGTTCAATGGGAGATGGATTGTCAGGTTAAGTCCCCATTGGCGTTAATGCGTGAATATCGCTGGATTTCCAGCGATATTCAGGCATTTCGCCTCTATCGCTGGATATATTAGCACAGTGGAGATAAACGTTGCTAATAACATTTTTTCTCCGCTAACATATCCAGCGATAGGCAGCGATAAAAATAAACACGCTAAGCGCATTTCGCAATAAATATCGCACTTCCTTGCTAATATGCTCCCTTGTTTTTACATCTGATCAAAGTGTGTGCTGACCTGGCCCTGCCGGGATTCAAACTCAACACCTGCATTTTGGACCAGATGTCAACAACAGATGCTTAAATTGCTGAACAACTTACAATGAGTGCGGGACTAGCCTAGGGAGGTCAGATATGTTTTACAATCATCATTCTCTGTACCTGTGGGAGAAGAAATGGATAATGCATTTTTTTAACATGACCACCTAGAACTTGGGAAACCCATAGTCCAGGGCCATCTATTAAAATCTGTACAGGGCATGGAGACATCCCTTTCCCTGCTACTCAAAAAAAGGGACAGATTTGTGTTGTCTTGATTTAGGTTCAATTTGTTACATCACCACCTAGCCTTCCCCAGTGGCTGGTACAGTTCAGGCACTTTTGAGCCCTCTGGCTGCGACAATGTGTCTCCAAAGGATACCCTACATTTTGTATTGTGTAAATTTTTTAGTGTGCCCAGGAAGCATTTTCTTCTACCAATTTTGAAAGCTGCGGACTTTGCCCAAGCTCGCCCGTTGCTTATGTATTTGCAACTACTGCCTAATGTGCACATTCTTTCTGTGGTTTCAAGTTTTGTGCGTGCTGATGTAAGCTCTGGCCACTCTAGGCTGGATTCTTTTCTTCTGGCCTCAATGCCTGATTTGTTATCTGGATTTTAATGCTGTTATTTTTATCCTTTTTCAATCCTTCAAATTTACTTTTGAATGTATTTATGACTTTATGTGCTTTTTTGATCGTATATACAATCCAAAAAGATTTCATGATGATGAGTGCCAAACCTGCCATTTGTTCCATCAGGTATTTTTACCCCGGTTGGCTTGAGCCATTGGAGGCCAGTTTTGAAAGGCCAGAGCCGCTGCTGGTGGCTGTCACATTCCCTAGCTCCCCGAGATTAATTGCAGCAGGTTCCTGCGGCTTCAAGATAAAGAAAGAGAGGGAGAAAGAAGAGAGAAGGATTGGGAGAAAGCCAGAGATCAGAGAAGGGAACTAGATGAATGAAAGAGAGAGGGCAAGTAGAGGAAGGGGCGGGGCCAGTTTGAGCATTTTTTCCAGGGCTACTTTCATTTCCACAGTCCAACCTTGCTTATAGGCCATGTTTTATTACACATTTTAGGAGGGAAGTTTTAATTATAACTTAACCGAGGAGAGTAGAGCTGCTTTCACTGTACTGAGCACTTTTGCATTACAAAAGGGTCAGCAGCAGCTTGTGCAGCCCTCCTGTTAGGTCCTATTGCAGCGGCACACATTTAGATTTGTTTAAAAACAAGTAGGTAGGAGTTTACAACATGAATGTATAGTCTGTCCCTAATTCACACATATTTCACAGATTGCCAGTTTTGTTACAACTAATGGTATGGTTCCTTAGTGACGAGGCAGTAAAATGCATCTGCAAAAGATAATTACTACATCAAATATAAAATGATTAGCCTGAGTAGTTTTTAGCAACAAACAAAGCTGATTAAGTGTCTATTAATGGTAGAATGGTACTTATTCAGTTATATTAGATCATTTCACTGAAAGCCTTCATTGGAGGGTGACTGGCACAGGCCTACACTGAATAAGACTTACAAACGTACAAAGTGTGGGACAGGATGTGGGTGGAGATGAAAATGTCAAAAATAAACACAGGGCCCATTAACACCTTCGAGTCTCATGACGAGCTCAGCTCATCATGAGCTACGGTGCTCGTGTGCTGAGCTCGTCATGACCGTTAGAACGCTTGCATGCTGGGCAAATTCCCCTGCTGTGCGAGCGTTCTAAAGAAATGGGTGTGGTCATGACGAGCTCAGGTAAAAGCCGGGGGAGGCTGCCGCCCCAAAACCCGTGCCACCCAGGCCAGAACACCCACCCTTACTATGCCATTGATTTGTTTCCTTTTTCTGGGTGGGGGTGGGAAGGAGGGGGTACACCCAGAAACTTTGCTGGCTTTCATAAGACAAAAGACAGAGTGAAAATATCCAGTCCTCTGTTGTTCCCACACTTCGTTTGATTCCTGATGACATTAGTAACTCTGGTTATGGGTCTCATTGAATATTATGCACCACATGTAATGAGGCCCTAAATGGTGCCATACAACTTTTAAATAATGCAAAAGGCTGACCATGAGTAACCCCTGGGGTCAACCAAATTCACAAAGTGGAAAACTCTAAGCGTGATAAGTCATGAGGGTGGCTCTGTAAAGTGTGAGAAAGAACGATTAACAAATGAAAGGTGGAGCCACACTCCTGATGTAAAAAATCCCAGACATGTTGCATCAATTAGCCTACTAAATGACATAACAAAGTTTACTATTTTTTGAGTCAAATCAAATGAACGGGTGGGGGATAGTTTGAAAGGATTAATGGTGTTTAGGCAAAATAAAGTGGAAACAATATTGGGTGGGCAAAATATTGTGTCAAGAATATCTAGGGCAAACATTTTATGTAGGAAAGTTTCTATTTGTAAGCAACGTTTTAGTATATATAGCTCCGCGTATAGCTCCACATATATGTACGTTGATGCTATGTATATCTTCAAAGTACGAAGATGTGGCGCTAGGAATAGTAAGTCTATACTTACCTATTAGCACTTACCTTCTTGATATTTTGTTCCTCGATATTTTTGACACCCTATTCTGTTCACACAATATTTTTGTTACTGTTATTCTGTCAGTGATCCAGGTTTAATTGCACATGTGAACAATACGTGATTTTCATTAGGCAGAATGTGTAAGCAAGGATATTTTTCGTGTAGTCTTTTGCCACGTTTCTCTCACAAAGAACAAAGTAAGAAAGACTGCTGATGTAGGCCAGTTAGAGAGTTACCTGGCTTGCAACTGCTGGCAGATATTCAAGCTGATTCAACAATTCTCACTCAGCTTCTGATTTTAATTTTCTGTAATTTTATGAGCGTCAGTACTATTCCAGATTTAGAAAAGGTAAATGCCAGCGACCCTAATCAACATTTTTAAAAAAAATAATTTTTCATTTATAAATAAAACATAGCTCTTAAATATGCATGTTAGTCGCTGATATTGTATAACTGACCTTGCGATTTGCACAAATTAAATCAAGCGTATCAAGTTTATAAACCTAACAATTACTAGTTTTATAATGTAGTCATTTTATTTCAGAATCTGCATCTTAGCCTCAGGGGAAGTCTGTTGACTGCTGTATGTTGCACAGAGACATGTGATGTGTCTGTTATTCAAACATATGCCCCATGTCTTGCTAAGGCCAATCGACAATACAGTTGTTAGACCAATTTTCTTGCGTTTCTTGGTCACACGTGTGCATTTTATATTCAGGGTCTCAGTCATATGGGTATGGATAATATCTATGTCTTCATTCAGGTCTAGGTTCTTGTTCTGTTAATCCGAAGCCTAGAATAAATGCTTAAAAACTTTGCCTGGCATAGGAGATGCATTGAGTCAACAGAGAATTGCGTCTTCCAAAACATTTCATACATAATGCTTGCTGCCAGCAGTGAAAGGTTCCCAGAAACTGTAAGAAATTGTAACACTACATGGCTCTAGAACTCTGCAGAACACTGCCCAAGCCCTGCTTTGCTCAGGAAGGTGCCTCCAATGTGATGTATCTTTGCAGCAGGTCAATCCTCAACAGTGGCGGCTGGCACAGGTGAGAGCCATAGGGCAGTGGGGGGGAGGTCGACAGATGATGAGAGAGGTAAAATTAAATAAAAAAATTGATAAGACCACTTACCTTTTGCTCACCGCATCACAGAGTCGGCAATGTGGTGGGCACAAGGTACGTTTAAAAAAAAATGTAATTCTTTTTTTTGTTTTTTTTTTGCAGAGTTTTATATAGCGAGAACTAGAACCGAACCGAATCAGTTATCAGAGCGCTTTACATAGCACCAGTTACATTACATGAGGACACACTTTCATTTTAGGCACGGGGAGATTAAGTGATTTGCCCAGAATCACAGGGGGTTTTTGGCGTCGTTACCGAGACTCGAACCCAGATCCCCAGATCCCCAGGTCCGAGGTCGAGGGCCTTAGCTGTTAGGCCAACCCCTCTCCCCTATCTTGTCATCTGTTGTCTTCCCACCCCCTACCTGCTCCGCCCTACCACCTTACCATTCTTACCTGTACCGCCACTGATGCTTAACACGAGGTCCAGAGGGCAGATGGCACTAGATTGTTCTGGTCCTTTTCCATAAACATCCATTACTTATAATACACGTTGATGACCCCCCATGGTTGAATGATGAGTTCATCATTCAACCATACTAAACATTCAACCATTACCCATCTCCCACATCTGTATAGAACTACATAGATACACACATGAAGGCTGTTGCATTGATTTATTCCGTTTAAAATCCAGTCATGGGTGCGCCCGGGCTGGATTTAGAAACAGGGGGATATAGTGGTAATTTGTGAACTTTCAAGCAACTGGAGTTTAATTACCTTGCACAATTAAGAGAGTGAACTAAATGAAATTGTCAAAGAAAAACATTCTGAAAACTACAACTCCCAAAAGAAAAGTTTTAAAATACTTTCTAACAATCAAGCACTCCTTGCCTCATGCAAAAAAGCAGAGACTGGTGAGTTCCCCATTGAGAAGCATAGTACTGATTCCTTTCTATCGGCACATAATTCTGTCATGGTCACTACTGGAACATAATGTCCTTAGATAAGGCTTTCCTAATTTGTGAAGTTATTTTCCATTAAGACATTGTTATGACCAACCTCAGTGGTGTCTGGGCTGATCTCTCCCCAAAAACATTTTTGAAACAAAGTGGGCCAAGCAGTGCAAGTCACTAAACAATTTGACTAATAAGCCATAGGTTTTACTGAATGCTAAAATATTCTTGGTATGACTTTTGATATGGCTTCTGCATATGTTTCAAAAAGAATAGAGCACCTTCCTTCACTTCTACCTTCCATCTTAAATTTAGAAAATAGTTCAGGGCCTAGGCATGAATTTTAATGCAAGTTGCATCCAGCATGCAGCCTGGAATTTGGCAGAGGCAGCAGACCGGCCCTCTGCCCGGAGTATAGACCATACTCCACCTCAGCGTAGTGCAAACAATTGCCACAAGCAAAGGCTCCAGAAAACAGTTCTTTAGAGGCATAGGACTTAAGAAGAAACTAAAAAAATAAGAGAACACTTTAAAGGCCGAATTACAGTGCCACGCCCCCGCAGCGCCAAACCCGTAGTGAGGCCACCTGCTAGATTACAAGTGTAAGTTGTATCTGGCTAGCTTTTTTGGGCGTTCCCCCGGTGGTGCCTTTAAAAACAGGCTTTGCAATGGGAACACCAAAAACAGTTCCTGAGCTGCCTGGACTGAAAAGTCCAGGCTGTACAGGAACTGGTATGCATGCACACAGGGGGGCACATGTTGTGCCTCCCTATGCCCCCCTGTGTGCATCCATGAGGCGCAGAGGCGCAGAGGCACAGAGGGCGCTGTAGGGTCCTCTTTGTTTCCTCTCCGTCAGGGTTTACATGGCAGAGAGTAAACTCCTAATATACTTTGCCGGACCACAGCAGCCCTGCCAAGCATATGGATGCCTCCTGACCACTGCAACACCACCAGGGAATGGCGGCTCACTGGCGGCTGTGGTGGGCTGTAGGAGTCCCACCGCTCAACTCATAATGGGGCGGTAGGGAAACCACAGTGCCCCCGCAAATTTGTCAGTCCTCGGGCCTCCAGACTCATAATCAGTCCCTAAGTGTTTAATCCAGCTCATTATATAGCTCAAAACATATGAGAGTCCAATATTTGCATAAAGCAAATTACTTTACTGATAATAACAATACGTTTGACCAATCTTATTGAAGGTACTTGATATATTTTTTATCTTATCTAGACATATGTCGGTGCTAGTACTCAGGTTTACATGGTTAATTGCTGTCTTTATAGAGCACATATTCAGTTTCTATGAAGTCTTTTTATTCTATATTTTCAATATAATGTAAATTGTCCTTTTATTTTATATATTTTTAATATAGTTCAAGTTCAAGTTCACAAACTTTATTCGGATAGACAATGTATCCATAAAAGTACAACAATTATTAAAATAACATTATCAATATGTAATAGCAAGCATTACAGTTGTATAAACACAGTAACATGAGATTTTTAGATGGCAATTTAAGACACAAATTCATCATAAATATGTCGCTAGTGTATAAACCAATCCATTAGTTAATTAGGAACTGTCTGTACATTGTTAAAACTCAGTCCATAAGCATTGACTTGCGTGCCCTAGGGGCAATTCCCAGAAATGTGCTTAGGCGAAAGACCAACTCTTCGTTTTCTAAGGCAAGCATATATGAATAGGCAGAGGCCAAACTAAGAGGCCTACTCTTAGTGAAGAATGGGAGAAGAAGCCACTTGATATATTTCATATAAAATTTGCAGAAAAACAAGAAATGTTGGGTTGATTGACCACTCACCCCGTCACATGGGCAGGGTAGTGAATCAAGCTTCGAGTGATAACCCATAGGAAAACACAATGCAAATGTGACTGTCCCAGCATTCAAGCGGAATAGGAGGCTCCTTTCCCAACGACTCATAGGCAGGGTGAGATATCTCGGTAGGGGGTAGCAATGCCGTTCATAAGCCATATAACTGGAAACAGAAGGTTTCTTGGATTCCAACGCATTTCTTGCAATGCTATATGACGAATAGAGCGCGATTCTAAGTTCTTTTTTATTTACATTTTCCATTCTGCTCGGGTTTAGGAAAATAGAGCCCTTGTTAACGCTGCATAAGCTCTGGTACACTCCAGATAGCCAGGGAATAGCCACCCCCTCTCACACTTCAAACAGTCTGTTATGATGCTTTGTGCTAAAGTGGTTGCCTGATTCTTCCAAACTGATATCCAAAAAAGGGCAGGGCGTGCACGTATAAAATCAGATATGTAATTTAAATTCAGTTCCCTGTAACTGATTTTCTTACTGCTGAATGCAGGAGCTATCTGCGGTGCCCCAAATCTCAGCACCATACGTAGCAACAGGGACACACTGAAGTTTAACATTTTTTAAAATAGCTAAAATAGCACCTGTATTCTTTGGGCGGGGGAAGCTAAAAATGGAATTGATGGTCTTTGAGAACTTGCTCCTGGAGTGAGTAAGATGCTCAGTCCAGGAGCCGTTCTCAGCAAAAACAACTCCTAAATAAGGGTACAGGTAATTGTCAATTTTTGATTGCCAGCAATAATAGAACTGAGTTGGCGCTTCCTGGCGCCACAAGACATAAGAAATTATTTTTTTAAATTAACGCACAAATCCAAACTATCCATATATTTAACAAAGGACTGTACTAAAGTGCGCACGGAGTTAGGAGTGCGGCCTATGAGGACCGCGTCATCAGCATAAAGTAGGACGGGGAGAGGTTTCCCATGGATCATGGGAACATCATGAGTCATCGTTACCAGTGACTTAATCAGGCAGTTAATATAAATAATATAAAAAAGGAGGGGAGCCAGGACACAACCCTGCCTGACCCCGCTTCCGACCCTAATGGCTCCCGATACCTCTCCACCACTACCTATCCTCACCTCTGCCTGGAGGTCTTTGTGGAGGTGTGCCAAAAAATGAACCAATGGCTCATCCAGCCCATAAGCCAGTAGGATAGCCCACAGCCTTGACCTATTCACAAGGTCGAATGCTGATGATAAATCCATAAAGGCCAAGTAGACCGGGGAATGCCGAGCAATAGTGTACTTCCTGATTACAAGATTAAGATTAAGACATTGTTCGGTAATACCAACCTTGCTACGGAATCCTAATTGGTAGGGCTCTAAAATGTTGCATTCCTCACACTACTCCAGGATCTTATTATATAAGACCCTGCCCAAAATGTTGAGGGTATTGTCAATCAGTGAGATCGGCCTATACTTACTAGGCTGTGACCAATCCCCCTTTTTTGTATATTGGGACGATGATACTCTTAGCCCAAATCCTAGGTAGCAGAGCATTCGGCAGGCTATTAAAAACATTCAAGAGGAGCGGGGCCCAGAAGCCCGGGTTCCATTTGATCAAATCTATGGGTAGCCCATCTGGGCCCGGGGCCTTATCCCCAGCGCTCTGATGAATGGCCTCTTCTACTTCAGGGAGTGTTATCTGGATGCCAATAAATGGGCCAAGTTCATACTGGTCCGTCACCATTGAAGGGGTGGCGTAAATATTGGAAATATTATTTTCCCAGGATTCCCTGAATATAGTACAGCTAATGGGAGTTAGTAGCTGTTCAGTGGATCGAAGGTCCCTTACAGCAGACCAAAACATTTTGCCCTTTTTGTTTGTAGCTGCCTGGGATAATAATTTCCATAGATTATTTAAGAGAACTAGGTTCCTGTTGTTAACCACTACTTTATAGTCCTGCCTTGCCAATTTTACATCTGAAGCACACCTAGGAGTGGCTGAGAGGGCCCTACGCAGGTTCCTGTTCGCCAATGAACATTTATCATCAAACCATCTTGGGCCCTGCTTCCTCAAAGAAGTGGGCTTCGACAGTAAGGTTTTGATGACCCTTCAGAGTGTGGAGAAATCATTAACTACCTCTAGGTGTGATGTTTAAAATGAAAGACATGGATTAATAAGGGTTAGATTATCCTTCACTAGTAACTTAAACAGTTCATCACTGTCAACGCCCCTCCATATTAATCTTAAATTGTTGGAGGATGGCGTTAGGTCTTTAGCCCCACATTCCACTGCAAATATGGGTCGAATGCCAGTTTTAGTGCTAGTTTAATAGGGTTATGATCCCCATGTATCATAGCGATAACCTCTGCAGCCATAAAATGGTCCATAAGTGCAGAAGAGATAAAAACAAAGTCTATTGTAGAAGAGTGGCCCCTACCTCTATATATTGAAGGCTGATAACTGGTGACGTTAAGTGGACGCATCTGGTCCATCACATTGACCAGATCATGTGTGCTTAGGAACACCGCCAGCTCAACGCCCCTATGGGAGGAAGAACATGGATTGAATGTCTCTATACCATGATATATATCATTAAGCTTTGCGTTAAAATCTCCCCCTAAGATGATCCCGGTAATGTCGCCCGAGTGTTGCTGACAATCTAGATTAGAGATAAAATCAAAGAGCGCAATAAAATTCCTATTAGGAATGGATTGGAAATCGTTATTATAAAAATGAATCATAATATAATTAAATGTGTACTTCGTGCTTTTATGATTTATTTCTAAATCGAATAAAGCGTGTGAACTGAACTGACTTCAAGTAAAACAAGGTCATGTAAGGCTCAACCCTATGTCCCCAGGAGATGCAATTTGCTTTTTTAAAGTTTTGCCTTGTCCCAAAATGTGACTACGTTTGATCAACTTTTTCTACCTCCTCTTCTTCCCCTCTTCTTTTGCTCCAAAGTACTATTTTACTTTTGTAACATTGGACTTTACTAAACTCACTTCATAGGCTCTTAGTATTAATTTTGTCGATTTCTGCCATGCGTAATCCTTTACATGAAGCTACATGGGGTCAATAATACCCTATAGCAGCATATTCACCCACAAGCAGCTTGATGATGTAGAGTTTTATTTTTAATTCCTCTCACATTGAAGGTCTTAAAAGATTCTTAGATTTCCTAATAAAGCCTGCATTTGACTTTCTCTCTGAAATTGATTTTTTCTGAGTCAGAATTCTCCCTTTTTATGCCATGGAGAGACCTCTATCCACCTGTGACTGAAAAAACTTCCCTCATAAAATCGCCTTTATTTGATTTCTCAAGTGAAATGCCTCTTTTCCATAGTACTGAAACCCTCTCACAGCCAACTTTAACTTGTGAAAAAACTGAAACACCAAGCAGCATCTTATAGCTTTTGTTCAAATTGAAGGCAATCTTTAACATTAAAGAAAGTACTGCCAACCTAAAAGGTTTACCCATTACCAGAAGTCCTGCTGAGATCATGCAAGGCCATCCTCCACTCTACTAGTGGAGTTCACTTTTGTAAGAACATCAGATCGCATCACCGTACTGCTGATAAGCTTCTACTGTTGCTTTTTGCCCGTTAGTCATTATCCTATTTGATGTATGCCCCAGTGTTGTCCCTGAGCTCAATCCCCTCTATGGGCCGTATCGTGATGGACTGGTGAGAGATTGCGGGTGCTTTAGGCTCAAATTCTCCATGGATGCAAACACTCACTCATATGGCCTTTATATGTCAGTCCTGCTGAGTTCTCTGAGGGGAGTTTAAAAAGATTCTATAAGGCAAACACAGAGAAGGCTTTATGGAACTCTATTTTCCTGGAGAAAGTAGCCAGTCACCCCACCCTCTATTCTGCTATTCAAGAGAATGGTTGGCCATGTTATATAGGGTATGTTCCTCATGTTGGTGGGAATGACAGCTCTGTTAAATGAGGGGGACATCAATGTCTGTTTTAAATAGCAAAATCCGATACCACCAACTGAGATTCCAATAAAGGAGGTCAAGTGTCCCAAGTTAAGGTCATCAAGTGTTGCATTCCCCAGTATTTTAACAAAAGTATAAGGTTGATACCATGGGTCATGCTAAGGTTTTAGATTCTACGTGGGGGCATAGGGAGTAACAAGCATGCCATCTAATTTTAAGCACCCTTCAGTTTGCCCATAAGTCATGCCTGCATGCTGCAGACATCTTGAAGCTGAGGGTAAAATGTCCCTAATCCTTTAATCCAATGCAGTGCTAAGTGTATGAGTTTACTCAACTGAAGCCCAAGTCTGCTCATTGGAACTGGTATGGGGTTTAGGGCCGCATGTATCAAAATTGGAAATTGTGATTACCTAATTGCGATATTCTTAGAATTGCAATTAGGTAATCACAATTTCCAATATATGAAACTCCAAGAGTTTCACATCCCGATTCCAAAGGGGTCGCAAATTGACCTACTTCATTAAAATAATGAGGTAGATTGTAATTTGTGACCCCCTAGGAATCTCTAACATCACAGAGATGGTGGCCTGCTGGGGTCAGCAGACCACCATCTCCATGATGGCATTTAAATAAAGCAATCTTTTTAAAATCCAGCTTGTTTCCCTTAAAGGAAAATGGGTTGCGTTTAAAAAAAGAAAAATGAAAAGTTTTCTTTTCATTTTTGTAGAGGAGGCAGTGGTCCAAGGGACCACTGCCTGCTCTTAAAAAATGTTTTACAACCATTCCCAAAGGGGAAGGGGTCCGTGGGGACCCCTTTCCATTTGCGAATGGGTTACCGCCTACTTGAAGTAGGTGGTAAATTGGGAAGGTTTTGCGACCGCATACACTGTAACAAAACATTCATACATACCATTAGCATTTGCTATTTGGAAGCGACGCCCTAAACACGCCCCTTCCATATACCATATCGCAAACCCATTTTGCGATTCGGTTACAGGTTACCAATTCACAAAATCAGTTTTGATACATATAAAAAGCTTTTTTTTGTACTCGCAAATGGCCGATTCTGCGAATCGGCCCGTTTGCAAATGCAAATTTGGTTGATACATGTGCCCCTAAGTCAAAAAGTTTGGGCTTAAAATGAACTCGATGAAAAGTCCAAGACCTGGATATCTGGCCATTAATAATTTTATTGGATACCTTCTTCATGCTTTCAACGGATGGAATTCTCCATACAATAAGTGCACACACACCGAGATGTTCAAACCGTGCTAGAGTGAAATCAGTAACTTTTTGGTAGTGTTTTTTTGTTCTTTTTTGACTTCTTGGTTAAGAGAAGAAGGAGAAAAATAATAAAACCTCTATGCTCACCTAAGGGTTGGTTCTTTAGCGATCAAACGTTCTCAGGTCTACATTGCAACCTAAAATAATGCCTTGTTTTTTCGCAAAAACACCTATGTTTTCTAATTGTCAGTGTATTTCGAATACTTCCTATAACCCGTAATATAAGTTCTACTTTTTTCTAATAGAAGGATTTGATGTTTTATGGTGGTGAGACAAATGATTTACTACGAATTTTCTGCAGTGCTTGTTATCCTCTCCTTGTCTTTTTCACTATAATGCATCTTATACAGCAAGAGAAAAGAGTTCACATCAATCAAAAATGAGTAGTTCACTAAAGAATAAATGACCTGGGTAGGAAACAGTGCTTTCCTGCTTAGAAGAGTTCCTATGAAGAAAGCATTCTGTTTCTTTGAAAATTGCCCTTCAGGTCTGAGCCCAGATGGACTCCTGTAGCCATTATTATCCATCTGCCCTTGCTCCAACACAAGCACAAGTCAGGTAGATCATCGGAAATGCATACCTGGCCTCTGGCTTTTAACTGTTCTCTTTCTCACATGTCATACCTGACTGTTCTCTCTTTGTGCTGTAACATTCGTTTTTTGTGAAGGAGTCGAGTGTGTCTTTGCCCAGTTGCATGTTTTACATATATTCCCCAAGCGTGGTTCGTTTCACATTTCTACATGCTCATTTATTTTTTGGCATGGTGATTTCGGTGCAGTTTGGTAATAACTATTGCATTGTTATTACAATAGTAATTTTGAGGCATGTTGGCCTAGTTTGTTTTACATTTTACTGCTTCTTTCATAAACGTCATGATGCTGCAGGGCACATTGATGTAGGCATGGCTCACTGATCCATCCTCTTATATGTAGATCCATACTTTGTGTTAAAGAGGGTTCTGTGTCACAACAGGAGTGTGAAAGTATTTTTTGGTGTATGTAGGTTTATGAGTGTGAGTGCTAATTTTATTATAGCTGTTTTATGTTTCCTGAATATGCTGATTTTTGAGTCTTTTTGTTTGTGTGTTTACGAAATGGAACATTATGTGTATCTGGCAAGGTTCCGTTTTTGGAGCATAGCTGGAGTGAAGTCGAGCATCTCAATTATATTAAAATGGTTCACCTTAAACCCTGCATTACTAGTTGGCCTATGTACAGTGATGGGGCATCTTCCCATTCCTGGTCCAGTAAAGTTGATTCTTAATCTATCTCCTATTACAGTTTCATTGACAGTTCAATATGTCGGATGTAGTTTTAACAGCTTGATATGTCCTGGTGATTACCCCTCACCCAACGTAATCAGAAGCTATCACCATCCGCACCGCATCTCTGAAGTAGGTAGCGCAACACTCATAGTGCACAATGTCGTAAAGGCTACACTATGCTGTTTATAATAATGTAGAAATTGATGATCCCCAAACAAATATCTATTTTGGGCTATAGTAAATGCAATAATTGACTCATCTGTATATAGGTCTCACGGGTGTACACCAACAGTTTTCCATTTTATAAAGTTCATTTCTTTAGTTATTTAGTTATTTTTATGAATTCTTGAAGTATCCAGATAGCAGCTTTTGTCAAGCTTTATTTTTTTGTGAAACCATTTATCCCACTATAATCACTATGGCCACTATATGTGGATAAGGGCCTTCAAAGTTCCATCTTTCAAACAATAGATGTAAAAAATCTTCTAGTATTGTAAATCTTTGCTTCACTCCTGTCCCAACCTCCCGGCAACATACTGAAGCTGGGCAGCAAGATAATATCCTTCTTGGTCTGGGACCTGTAGACTGCCCGCTTCATACTGATACAGCAATGTGTCCATTTTCAACCTGCTTCTCCCAGCTCCTCATACCATGGCCTTCAGTAGAGCAGGCAGTGGACTATGGGCCAGATGTACAACCATTTTTGCATGCACAAACGGGTTTAATGGGCAAAAATAGCATAGAGAATGTACAAAGCCTATTTTGCGAGTCACAATTTTTTGCGACTCGCAATATAGGCTTTTGCGACTTGCTATTAGGAAGGGGCGATCCCTTCCTAATAGCGAGCGCAACCCTATGTAAGAATGTTTTGTGTCCACAATTGCGGACGCAAAACACTTGCAAATTCTTCAAGAGGATGGTAATGGAGTCGCAAAAGGGAAGCAGTCCCCAGGGGGCCACTTCCCCTTTGCAAACGCAGGGGAAGATTTTGTAAGGCCCAGGGACCACTGCCTGCCCTTAAAAAATGAAACAAAAATGATTCTTGTTTTTTTTAATGCATCCCATACATAGGAGGGCCTGCCATTCCCAATTGGGTCGCAAATTGCGAGAGGCTCATTAATATTCATGAGCCTCTCTATTTGCGCCCCATTGGGAATCGCTAACAGTGTGAAATACACTGTTATACATTGGTAATAGCACCTATCAAACTTCGAGTCGCAAAAGACTCGCTTTTTGCGAGCTGCTATTTCCAGGGTCGTACATCTGGCCCTAAGCACCGAGGTAGGAGTGATGTCTTAGATGCAGCTGTTCTACCTGATAATCACAATGGTAAACCCTGTTACAAATGTAGAGACCTAGAGAAATATACCCTTCAAAATATTGGGATGTAACCAGTAGCGGTCGGTGTTGGCGATGCAGTGCGTGCAATGAAATTTGTTTTATTTATTTATGTGTTTACATACCTGTATTTTACCATATTCCGTAGTTTACTACCCCCCACCCTGCCCCTCCCCGCCCCATGTCACTGCCCGGCTGCACTCCCACCACTGTCCGCTACTGGATGTAACACACTACCACCAACAGGGTAGCTACTAGCGCAGGCCTCAGAGAGTCTAATAGGAACAAACGTTACTTATCCATATATAGTTATAGCCCTGACATCACCCTAACAGATTCTACTATATCTACTAAGTTACTCTGCATATTTGCTGGTTTCAGTCGAATACAAGACCTGGATGAAATTTAAATTAAGGTTGCATAATTCACGTAATTTTGGAAATTTCATGTTATGCTTATAAGGAAAACCCGATAATTACTCCCTTGTGCCACAGTGCTTAATTATGTGCTGTTTCTGGCAAACTATTACAGTGAGTGCTCAGGAGTAATGCAAACTACCCTGTAAATATTGGTACCTGGACACATTTTGTACTACAATATAGAGGTAAATTACAGTTTTGTATTTCACAGAATTATACTTAATTATGCATATTTTCCTGAAATTTTGTGGAATTTTGCAAAAGCAAATTATCCTAATTCCTCACACCTTAATAATGAAACTAATGTTATCATATATTAAAATCACATGATAACGTGTTTGTACCTCTGTTCCCTTGCATAACAGTTCCTAAAACGGCTTGCCAGAGGCTCCATTGCCAGAACGAACAACAAGCTGGTTAACAGGCATTGATGCCTTGTGTGTGTTTCTAGATCTCATTCTTCTGATAATAGTCTACTGGTTTTGACCATCCATGATGGTTTTGGGTATAAAAATTATACCATCTTTCTGAATTGCGGTGCAAAGTTCCTGACCTCTAGTATTCTACACAGGTATCAACATCACACCATGTCAAAGGCTTTTTCTGCACCTAAAAATGCACTGCTAATTCATCATAGCTTGCAGTGTTTTCACCTCCATTCTAATGGTTATTCTTCTAATAATCAGTGTTGTTCTGCGCGACTCGTCATAACACCTTAGCCACATGCAGTGGCATTACTTTTCCCAGTATTTTATTATCTTCATTCAGCATGGACAGAGGTACATATGATTTAATATTGTTTAGGTGTTTATTAGATTGTAACGACATAACATGCTTTGCAGTTAATGGGTCAAGTTAAAGAAACTGATTGTGTGTGCATACAACACCCAGTGCCATTTGCAGTGCATGGCCTGCAAATTTGGTGTTAGAGAAAAGCATGCAAAGATCCTACTGTAACATCAAGTGCTGCAGCCTTTACAACATAGTCTATCATGATCAAAAATTAGCGGGGGTCATATGTGAATCAGGGTAGACACCGTTGGTCTGGTGGAGACCCCCAATACGCAGTTTTCCAGTTAAAACACATGCCAAAGGTATTCCAAGGGAGGGGGCATCTAAAGTTCAATTCTCTCTTGCTGTTGCCTGTGTTTGGTCTTGTTGACTCTTCTGGTACAGCTCATAGGAGGCAGCACATATGAATTTGGCCTTGCTATGTTCCCTCTGGAACTTCAGATGGAATTCTCAGATGCAGGGCAAAGCAGTGTGATCATGGCAAATTAAGCTAGCTCTTGACCAGCCCAGAAGGGACTTCTGAAACATAGAGATATCCTCCATCTATGCAAAACATCTCATATGCCTACCAAAGACCTCTGCGGCGCTACTAAGATGAGCAGAGAAATGTTTAATACTGATGGATGTTGAGTTTCTGTAATACGGTGCAGCACAATCACACGGTTTTCAGATGGTGCAGGGTTTAGAGGATAGGTTCAGGGATTTTCACTTTTAGTTGGCCTCTGCAACATCACACTCATCAGCCACGACTGGGGCCCACTTACTAAAAGGAAAGCATGCAATGGTACCACAGTGACAAGCACCAACATGGTAAAACGCCTGCAATGAATTCA
Organism: Lissotriton helveticus; assembly: GCF_964261635.1. Lineage (NCBI taxonomy): Eukaryota > Metazoa > Chordata > Amphibia > Caudata > Salamandridae > Lissotriton > Lissotriton helveticus. The sequence goes on along the minus strand of NC_136072.1, from coordinate 977,132,340 downwards.
CCTTTTTTGTGAGACAAGATTCTGTGGTAACCAGAACAACCATGCTTGCAATGGCAATGCCTTCAGACTACGGCACTGTAAATTCTTGTGTGACCTATAAGGAGTTCCAATGAAAACTTCCCCTTTCATAAAAAAACAACTTCTGCCCAGCATTTGTTCTGGCACAAATGGAAAGAAATTAAAATATACAAGATTAATGCATGATTTTTGCATGAGCACAGTTAGACATTGGCATGTCCAACCTAAAAAGGGCATTTTAAAAACCAATTTGGTGTGTTATTGGTTGCCATTGTAAGAAGAATACTGCATATAAAATATATACATTTGTATGCATGTGTTATACTCATTCCACTGTGGTATAATTTCAAGATGAAATGGCTGGTAGCACATCAGCGACTGAAATTAATGCGCAGTATCAAAATTGCTTTTTTTATTTTCTGTCTTTCCTTGTCTCCTGGCGCCTCCAAGACTGGCTCATCTGACAGCAGAGATATATTCCGAGAGAAGCCAATGCTGAAACTGCATTTTAGAAAGAAAGCCTGACTCATACCAATTACTTTTTCTGTACGAGTGCGTAGACCGGGACCTATTCCAGTGACCAGCTCCCATTGGCCCATAGCCCAGAATACCAGCTCTGCCCCTTTGCTGACCTACACGCCGTAGTAAAACCCATTAAGCTCTGTCGCTGCTGGTAGTGCAAGCATTACTTCTCATTTGACGGCGATGCCTTTTTTTTCTCTTGTCCTGGTTACTGTTTGACATAAGGATTACTTTTGTTTCTGTGCCTTTGTATTTCTAGCTTGGACATATGTAAACACACTATACTTGTACATTAATCAGTCCTTTTTCTACAACTTTTCACAATACTCATACATTTCCCAATTACCGTATTTAGATTCAAGTAATTAGGAACTGGTTCAAATCAAAGTACAACATGTGTGCTGTAAAATAGAAAACATCATATTATTAAACCTTCCCATGGGGCATTAATAGAACATGTTCTTTGGGAGGATAAGGGGGTTGAGAGCATCCTCAATGGCTTTACTGCATCTTAGAGTAGTGTTGAAACTGATACTGATACTGATACTCCTCCATAAACTCCATTGGCTGCCGGTGAAACAACGGGCCAAATTCAAGGGCCTATGCATAACGCATAAAGCACTGTACGGACAAGCCCCAAAATACATCAAGAAACGTTTAGTTCCATACGCCCCAAGCAGGAATTTACGATCAGCAGACGCTGCTCTACTGATTTGTCCGCGTTTTAAGCTATCCTCCTTTGGAGGGCGCACGTTTTCCCATACAATTCCCAGTGCATGGAACAAACTGCCAGAGAGCCTGCGCAAAGAAACAAACCTCTTATCTTTCAGAAAAAAGCTAAAAACGGTGCTGTTTCAGGAGGCCTGGGGTAATGCCTAACTCTCTCCCCTCTAGTATGGTGCTCACTCTCTGCAAAGCGCTTAGAGACCCCTGGGTGATAAGGCGCTATAGAAATCTAACATACAATACAATACAATACAATACAATACAATACAACTCCTTATAATCTGTTAAATATCAGTTTGGAAATAATAAAAATCCAGTAAAATTTGCACTTCCGTGAAGGTATCAGAGTAGTGAAGCAGGAACAGATATTTTGGGCCACTTAGGTATCAGTGGGATGTCCTGATTGCATTCACTGTATGCTTTCTCATGGTGCTTTATTATGTACCAAACATGGCACTTTACAGTCACTTCAGAGCGCTTTGTCATAGGGGGTCAGAGCATTATGATAGACCCCTGCACTGAGGAAAACATGTTTTTTATACTCATTGGCTCAATCAGTGTTGTGATTGGCTTAGGGGAGCCTGAGAGCCCGGGTACTTCCTGCTGCCAGACTCCAGACAGGAAGATGGTAAGAAATGGACCGAGGAGAGCGGCAGCCGGCTGTAGCCAGATGTTTTTTTGTTTCTTTTTCATCCTCCACCCCATCCTGTAGGTGGGGCAGTATGGTGCACCCTCTCCACAGAATGGAAGCTTTATTCAAAATGTGGGCATGTTGCCTTTGAGTGCATGTGTTTTGTTAAAGGGTTGTAGCTAATCGTCTCCTGTAGGTATTAGCACACCAATGTTGAAATGCTAAAGAACACAGCAAATGAAATTGCCACATTTTTTCTGCTTCTGAAATATCGAATAGAGCAAAATAAATGTTCTATATGTTATATCAACGAAAGCATTTAAACCCGGGCAAACATGTAGAAATTGATTTGTGAAACCATATGCAACTCATGTGTTGCTAAGAATTCAATGTAAGTCTTATAGAGACTTTAGCAAAGAAATCATATTCCCCCAAAATTCCTCTAAAAGTAGTAATGTGGATTTTGTCTCATACGCAAACACATATCCATTGCTGTCTCATCCCTGGATTGAAGTAAGAAAGTTGTTTCGGTGCCACCAACAGAGGGCATTTGTGGTTGCCAGATTTCAGCTGTAAAAACGGTACTATTTGGGTGCGAAAGAGGCGGAAGGAAATTGAAAATAAGCAAAATAATGTTCCACCTGCTGAAAATCCTTCTGCTGTTCAGACTCATGTGTCACATTTGCAAAGTGTAGTTAATGTATATTATCCACTTCTTAATAAACAGCATCAGCAAGTGTGTAATGAGTTTCACTGCGGATTGTTGCATACGGTACCATTTGCTCCACTACCGCGTGGCACAATAGGCAAACATAATGCAAATATATATGACACAGTTTTTTAGTGCTACCTTTTTGTGAAATGGCACATGGTGTTACATGTTACATGTAAATTCAGTTCTATTATGATAGGGGGAATGATGCACACATTAAAATACAAATGCGGCGTTGCTTCTACAAAAAACATGTTTGTTTATTTTACCACTCCCCACCAAAAAAATAATAATAAGCTGCCCCTGTCATGAGCATAGGTAATCTATAGGTTATTCACATCTTTCTAAGATGTATACATCCCTTATCTTAAGAAACTCATGTCACATTCTTGCCAGGTTTCTGCATTTTATTGTAACTTCTTTAAGATTCTCTCCCCAGCAAGCCTATTATGTTTTCCGTTTTTTTCTGTGTAGCCTGAGGAAAAGCAGAAGGCATCAGCATCATTTGTCCAACTTCAAGCTGCCATGGAGACTTTGGGATTCGCAGTATCCGAGCAGAAGGCCATTTGGCATGTCCTAGCAGGCATTTATCACCTGGGAGCTGCAGGGGCCTGCCGAGGTGAGAGAGGCTCTTTCCACTTTTCATGTTCAATCTGAGTTACATGCTGTTTGTGTGTAAAAGTGTGAGAAGTCTGGTGAGGGACACGCATTTCACCTGCTTGGTATAAATGATCACGAAGCCAGATTTCTATAAAGTACATTTGGAACAGGCATTGAAATATATATGATGAACTGAGACTTCCGACTGGTCTACCGCAGACATTCCTGGGATCAACGCTAGTATATGCCATTAAAAGTTAATTTTAAACAACATAAAAAGTATAACACTCAAGTATAGAATTTATATCACACGCTTTATATATATTATTCATTATACTTGATGTTTTTGTATGAACAAAGGATACCGCATATAGCAATTTTTCCTTCATAGAAGATGCCAGTCGAGCTCTATAGTGGTACTTATGTCACCGCTGTGATGTTATGTTACCACCCTTTTCTCCATTTGTAGCTTTGACTTAAAATGTTGTCTTGATTAGAGTTAGGAAGCAATGCAAAATCCTTCAATTTCTGAAGAAGACACAAATACCGTCAAAATAAACATATGGGGTAAATCATAATTCAACAGCCAAAAACAAGATAATTCTGACTCACTGTCACTCTAATTTCCCCCTGAAAAGCTGCCCTAAACATTACATTGCCTATATATTATTAAAAAGCTTTACAAGCCTCCAATCAAGGGCAAAACAGTTCCTCGACAATTACAAAGATTTTTCATTACTTCCTGATACCATCTCTGCCCTTAAAAGCTGCACATTTTAAAGAAAAAAATATTCTCTTCCCTTGCGTGACAACTTGGGCACGGCTTATTCATGGGTCCCCACCTACTTTGTTGGTAACACACCTATTTCATGTATTTTATTTCATTATTTATTTAGTTTTGAGGTTTTAAACAGCAGAGACAGGTGTCACCCAGCCGTCAGAGATTTGCACACAATTTAGTGCCTGAGTACGTTTTACATTGTTAGATATTTAAGATGCCCAAATTGTTTAAAGTTTCCCCTGCTGTGCGTATTACCCAATCTTTACTGATTATATATCATAGAGTCCTTCTAACCCCAGTAAGTATTCATAAATTTTCCCCAACTTCTTCTTTACTCTGTTGGTCCTGTTCTAAAGATACTGGGACACTTAAGCAATTGCTTTACGATTGTCTCCCTGTTTTATCCTTTTGGAAGTATGTTTGGAAGATATGTATGCGAGTTTTTAGTTGTTCTGCCCAGCTATCGTTACAGACTATTTTTCTGGGCTCATTGTCTCCGGATGTTGATATTACCTCTTCTTCTGCAAGATTGTTGGACTTGTTTATTTCTCTTGCATTTAAAGTTATTTTATTATGTTGGAAAGATAATTCTAAAATTTCTGTTCACACTTGGTGGAATTTTGTTTGCGATGAACATAGGATTGCTATTGCTTCCTCCTCTTCTGTCCCCCTGAAAATTAAATCCGATCTCCTTTGGCTCCCTTTTACCACTTATTTTTCCTCCACCACTTTTCCTTGAATGGTTCTACGGTTTCCCACTTATTGTTTCCTTTTCTCTCTCTTTCTTCTCCATTTGTCTCTTTTCTCTTTCCTCTCTCTTCTCTATTCCCTCTTTTTTTCCTTTCTTTTTCACTTGTCTTCTCCCTTTTTCCTTTTTCCACCTTTATATATCTCTTTTGATTATCATTCGGTTTTATCACTCAATGCAATTGTTTTGGTACTCTTTATTATATATTATTGGTATTCGACTTATTTATGACCTTTGTATTGTTGTGAATCCAAAAATGCTAATAAAAACTTCTTAAACAAAAATAAATAAAGATATTTAAGATGCAATGTGGTATAGAAGACTATGTTTTCCTGTTTTCTATATACATTTTTCTATATAATAAATTAACAAAATATGAGAGGGGAAGCTGTTCAGTATGGTTACAATTGAACATAATAAGGAAAATGAAACATTGTATTGATTATTTGAGGTCAATTTGCAGGTCTGGGACACTTGACATCTATTCTAAATTCCTAATTTTTTCAATTTAGAAAAAGGGAAATCATGGGGATCCCAAGTCTTATCGCCCAAATTCGCTGTTGGACTGTGTTTAAGGCAATAGGAAGAATACCTCTTGAGAGGTTAGAATCTTAGACCAAGGAACCTCATCTACTTTCCAATATCCAAAATAGGTTCTGAAGAGGAGTCGGAATGGTAGAGCAGTACACAGTGGAAAAGTGGGGGCAATTGTACACGGCCTTTATGGACCTATCAAGCACATTTGAATATGTTAACCACTCCCAATTGTGGCACCTGATGGGAGATATGGTGAGTGAGGATACCGTGGTACAGCTGCTCAGAGAGATTTAGACTATACTAAGGCAAATATTAGGAATGTTATTAACAGGACGTGCTTATGGAGTTAGGCATCCCAAAAGGGGGTGAGACGGGGATGTGTCCTCTCACTGTTCCTTTCCACTTTATATATTAATATTCTTGACATATGATTGATTGAATAGTGCCGGAACTTACCCCAGATTGGCCACTGCCTTGTGCTGGTCCTCTTGTACGCAGACAATGCAATATTTATGTTGCCCACCCCTAATGGCCTTGAATTCCAACTAAGGGAACGATTCCAATATCGTTTGGAAAGCATTCCGACCGAATTGGTTCCGGAATGTTTTCCGAAGGACTCTGATCGGGGGAGTCCAACCCAGTGATTTGGATGCATCCAGATGCTTCCGGATACGAGTCGGTCGGATTCCCCTTGACTTCTGTGGGAGCCAGTGTTCCGTAAGAGAACACAGTGCGTGTTGTTTATATGTGTACATGGTGTGAAGGGTGGCAATTAATTACTTTTTTATTGATTAGTTATTAAATATTTATAAATTAATATCTATTAAATAATTAGTAATTATTAATTGTAATTGTGTAAATAATATTAGATGTTTGTTGTGGATATTATAATGTGTAGTTAATTATTTTTTATTATCTTGGTTAATATGAATATATTTATTTTTATATATTGATTATGTTAATATTGGAAATTGAATGAAATATAAATGTTGATGTGTTTGATTTTTATTGTTGTGGGATCCAGCACTTTCCCTACTGTTGCACTCATTGGAGTAGGAATAATAATTTTTACCCCTATGCTATCCAACGCTTTCCCTACTGTTGAACTCACTTGAGTGGGAATAATAATATTTACCCCCACGCTATCCAGCGCAATCCCTACTGTTGCACTCACTGGAGTGTGAATAGTAGTTTTTACCCCTACGCTATCCAGCGCTTTCCGTACTGTTGCACTCACTGGAGTGTGAATAGTTACTTTTACACCTACGCTATCCAACGCTTCCCCTACTGTTGCACTCACTGGAGTGGGAATAGTAATTTTTACCCCTACGCTAGCCAACACTTTCCCTACTGTTGCACTCACTGGAGTGGGAATAGTAATTTTTACCCCTATGCTACCCAGCGCTTTCCCTACGGTTGCACTCACTGGAGTGGGAATAGTAATTTTTACCCCTCCGCTATCCAGCGCTTTCCCTACTGTTGCACTCACTGGAGTGGGAATAGTAAGTTTTACCCCTCCGCTATCCAGCGCTTTCCCTACTGTTGCACTCACTGGAGTGGGAATAGTAATTTTTACCCCTCAGCAATCCAATACTTTCCCTACTGTTGCACTCACTGGAGTGGGAATAGTCATTTTTACCCTTCCGCAATCCAGCACATTCCCTACTGTTGCACTCACTGGACTGAGAATAGTAATTTGTACACCTCCGCTATCCAATACTTTCCCTACTGTTTCACTCACTAGAGTGGGAATTGTAATTTTTACCCCTCCGCTATCCAGCACTTTCCCTACTGTTGCACTCACTGGAGTGGGAATAGTAATATTATCCTTTCGCTATCCAATACTTTCCCTACTATTGCACTCACTGGAGGGGGGATAGTCATTTTTACCCCACCTCTAACCAATGTTTTCCCTACTGTTGCAATCACTGCTGGAATAGTAAATTAAATTATTCTACTATCCAACATTTACCCTACTTTTGCACTCAATGGAGTGGGAATAGTAAATTTTACCCCTCCGCTAGCCAGCATTTTTCCTTCTGTTGCACCTATTGCAGTTGGAATTGTAAATGTAATTTTTTCGCTATCCAACATTTTCCCTAGTGTTGCATTTATTGTGTTGCGAAATGTACGTTTAAAATTCTTATTTTAATAGATTAATGCCTTAATTAATTATGGAATGTTTGTTAAATTTTAAATTATTGATATATGTATATATTTAATTTTTATATCATTTAAAAGTTTAAAAATTAAATAAAGATCATAAATAATAAATTATTTTAAATTAAATATATGTATATGTATACATTATTATGGCTGTGTGTTTATATTTTTTTAAATTACGTTTAATTTTATATTTATATTTAGTTAAAATCTATATTAAATTTGATGTATTTTGTTAAAGATATTATTATTTCATATTTGATATATATATTATTTTATTTTATTTATATTTTAATCAATATTTTGTACTTACCTATTTAAGTATAGGGTATTGATATTTTTACTATCTATATTTTTTCTCAATATTTTTACCAGCAATGTTTTTACCATCTATATTCTATCAGTGAACCGCACCAATATTTGCTTTGACCCACTATTTCAATCTCTTCCCTTTCTGTCTCCTAATTAAGGGGCCGATTCCGATCTCACTGGGAGAAGGCTCTGTCCGACTCGGATCCGGAGGGCTTTCCGACCGACTCGTGCTCTGGGGCTCTGAGCACCCGAGTACGATGCGAACAAGCGCTGACGGACACGGGTTGCTCTGAGCCCCATTGAAGTGAATGGGAGACTGTTGTACGACGCGTACATAGACTCCCATTGACGAAAAAGGTAAGTTGCGCACATAGGCGCCCCCTGTAGTGGTGACGCATCTGTGCCACCTGCACCTTACATGCACGTGGTGGGGGACCCTTGGGTCCCCCATGTGATCGACTCGTAAGACTACGGGTGAAGGGAGTCCGGCGCAGGGCCCGATGTCTGCTTCCCAGAATGTTAACGTGTCAGAGGCTCCGTCTCTATCCGGCTAAATGAATCGTACTAGCTCGGCTGGAAATCACCTCCATTGCACAGCAGGGTTTGCTTACGGGCAAGATGTAAGGAGCGGTTCGGACACGGAAACAAGTCAGTTGGCGATTTTGCGTTTCTCGCATTGTACTTGCACGCTCGTATAGCTGTACGAGTCAGTTGAAAAACACGCATACGGCTCGTACTTTTTCCATCCGGATTGCGTTCGTAGCCCTTCCGAGCGAGATCGGAATCGGCTTCTAAGTGTCTACTTATCTGCCAGTATTCAATGAAGCAATCAATAATCACCTCATTTCTTATTAAAATAATCGCTAACGTTCGCCCAACCTCATTCAGTACACCAACAATCTTATTGATATAGCAAGGAATAGACTAAAGAGGTCATTTTAAGCTTTGTTCCCATAGTCTGCTGGGTGAGAGGAGGCTTCCGCCTATTCCAATATTAGAGAGTACCTCCCAGATTAATTAGGGACGTCTGCTTATATTGTGGGTATCTCTGTAATGTCTGTGCATCTGCTAAGTTGAAAATGCACTTAAAGAAGAGGAAAATGCTGAGTGGGTGCCATGTTTTTTTCACCATATTAGGTATTCTTTTTGTTTGCCTGAAGCAAACTCCCAAAGCAAGTTTAAAAAGAAAACAAAAATACAATGGGCTTGACAGGCCAGAGCCATTGATTGTCAGTTTGCCACCTGGGACTGCCATGTCTAAGGTGGCATATACCAGGTGGCAGGGAAGTCCTGTGACTGTCACTCCTCCCTAAACACTTGATAACTGTGTGAATCTTATTGATGCAGTACATTCCTCACCCTTGTAAACGAAGGTATTGCACACAGTGTAATGCTACAGCCCAAACACATCAAGACTATGTTACATATACTAGAAGGGCTTGTTATAACAGTACAAAACCCTATAGAGTCATGAAATTAAAAGACAGATCAACATGACCAGACATCAATATCATGTGAAGCCTCTGATGAAGTAGTACATCTTATTTGCCAGCCTTGGAGACTGGTGATTCAAAACTCCAAGCCCCCAGCCCAACTTCAAAAGACTACAAGCATTAATTCTCTGCGAGTAAATATCAGTAGACTCTTTGAGATCACAAGGCATCCTCATCTCAAGTGGCTGACATTAAAAGAGATTGCTCATTGGTTGTGACTAAGAAAAACACCCAGTATGGTGACTCATCCCATTTCGTCAAGACAATCATGCCTTTTAGATGCTATCCACAATCCACTTTCAGAAGCATTACACCGCATGCTGAAACCATCAATCACAAGAGAAAGTAAACTGTGTGAGTCAATGGATCCATGAAAAGCATGGCCATGCTCAGGCCCCATTATGCCAGTGCAATGCTGACAACTGTGATGTCCCACAGCCAATACTTGTTAGGACACATCAGCACAGCACAACTTCTGTGATCATTTTGAAGGTTTTGTGAACAAAACAATCTCATATATATGGACTGATAATGAAAGTTCTTCTTGTAGAATAATACAGGCTGAGTCCACTTTCCAACCAGAAAGCTGATAAAAAGTAACAAATCGCAGAGATGTGGTATCAATGCTTTTCCTGACTCTTCCCAAAATATAACAAATTGGTGATGGTGGAAACTGTCCAAAATATTGAATTCCCACTCTATGGTTCATGAGGAGAAGATGACAATGTTTATTTAATGAACCCTAAAAGGTATTTGTTTATTTGTGAAAATGTGGAAGTGTAGCCAACAATCAAGATTTCTTCAAGACTCATGGCTGGAAGGTGACCATACCATAATTGGCCCATTAATATAAATCTGGTCTTTTTTGGAAAAGAAAAGTAATTAGCTCACAGTCTTTTTAACAAGATGTATCTTGGTACGGAGGTGAGTAGCTATTTTGTTGATAAATTCTCGAATGCGAGGATCTAAAGCTCAAAATCTATTGGAAACCTCCAGGGCTCATTCCAGAATCAATACCATGGATGCCTGTCAGGTGTATGTATATACATGCGGCTTAAAGCAATCCTGAGTAATTCAGCCAAATGTACCCGCCTGCTGTAGTTTTTGCAATGTATCTAACAGTGTCTTTATCCTCCAGCTGAGATTCAGTAGAGCTCTTAGCATTATAGTATTATGCAGTGATGCACATACGTTATCAATTTATGTTACTCTGACAGCACAGCTCCTGCTGAGTCTAACGACCTACTGTTACAATCCCTCCCCCTTTCACCTTCATTACCAATGACATGCATTCAAGGCAGAGTTGAACAGAAGGGATTTCTACTACATCATATGTTTTCTGAGCGCCTTTGAAGCTTTCTAAAGATACTAATTAGATTTAGAAAGAAGTCAATGAGGATTAATTGCTAATTAATTTGCAAGTAAAATGGTCTAAATGGATAAATGCATCTGAGAATTACTGACTTCACAGCCCTCGAGGAATTCAGTCAAGGAAAAGGTAGAGTTCCTATGTTAGAATGTATAGTTCTCTAAAAGTGTTTACTGCGAAACATGTCTTAGTTGATCAAATGTTGCAAAATCTGTAATTATTTTGATTTCAACAATAGCAGTGTTTTCAGGATAACATCCTTACTTTAATGTGATCATCAGACACACCTATATACTTGTCCAGATCGTTCATTCAGAGGCAAATAAATATTTGTCCTCAATTTAACTTAATTTAATGTCATTCTAATTTCAAATGTAGCACTTCGTGTACCCCCATGCAGCTTAGTGGCATTCGTATAATTATAGACAGGAATCAAATAATGAACAATTACAAATAACAAAATAATAAAAATAATGAAACAATAAAACAAGCCAGTTGCATTGCTGTCAGATACGCTTTAGTGTCTCTTTCTATCTTTCTGCAGTAGTTTTGTGATGCAATGTACTTGAAAGATATTTCTAGAATAATCCTAACTGCCTCAAAAACTTGCTCGCCTGGTTGGCGATTTCTTTGCCAGAAGCTGACTGATCAACACATATTGCTAAACGAACGATGATAGGGTTTTGGGGAGACGCAGTAGATCACGTAGTTTTGCTTTAGCCTTGAAAACATTGTTGATACATTTTTGTGATCCTGTTTTGAATTATCTGTGCTATAACTTGTTTAGCACATTTCTAACAATAGCTTATTGTACCAGAGGACAATATTGTAGCTTGGAGGGCACCAACAAAAAGGTAACGTAGCTGTTCAACATTGCAGGATTTATGAACATACTGGACTGTGTAGCACATACTTCAAGGCCACCAAGCGGAACAGCACCTTTTAGCACTGGCTGGAACTACCTGGGGAGTTGGGTGTTTCAAATATAATGCTTCTCTACTTTAGCAGTAAAAAAGTGTTGAGTGAGCCATTGATCCTTTACCCAACCATTTCTGCCCAGTGGTCCACAAAAACCACCACTCAGGGTCAGCTTTAGCGCTGGTGATGCCCGTTGCAATAATATTCTTTGGTGCCCCTCCCCCCCCCCATTACCTCAGCCTCAGATTCTTTCACTACCACTAGGCAAAAGTAGCCCTCATCTCTCCATAGCCCCTCTCTCACATACATTTCATTTGATTTAAAGCACTGGTAAAGGCTGGCTTTACCAATCTACTCAGCTATCTTCATAAAATACAGATCTTTTCTTTGCAGCAGGCATATTAACCCTCTGCGCTACTTTATGGCAAGTTAAAACTGCCACAAAACAAAACTCCCATCTCTCTCTCTCTAGCAGGAACATTAATCACAAACGTTATCTTGACACTTTTATTGCTTCCTGAAGGCTGGACACTGTTCATGGATAACATTTGCCATAGTACACAACGAGGGCTAAGATATAATTTGGCAAACTGAGATTTATGCACTCTAGAATTGAGCTGGAGTAATGGATGTCTTTCACCATGGAGCTTACTATAGCAAGATGTAGTGGCATTGTAAAGTGCTGCCCCAAAGTTAGTTATTGGTTTAAGTGTTAAGTAGTGCACGATGAAAACCCAGCTGTAATCACTAAAAGTAATTATTGAAAACCAGGCAGCCGTGATGAATTAACCAGTGTCACTGCTTGCGTTCTGTTGGACAGAAATGAAGCCAGAAGCTCCTTGGCCTTTGAACAAATGCCCATTTCCTCGACACGGTCAATCAGGACAGCATGATTGACCGTGTCGAAGGCCGCCGAGAGATCCAGCAGGACCAGTATAGCTGTTCCTCCTTGGTCCCTGATGGTTCTGATATCATCAGCAGCCTTAATGAGGGCAGTCTCTGTTCCATGAAGTTTCCGGAACCCAAACTGCGACTCGTCCAGGAGGTTATTTTGTTCAATATATTCAGCTAGTTGGATGTTCATTGCTTTTTCCACTATTTTAGCCAGGTAAGGCAGGCTGGCAATAGGTCTATAGTTTTTGAGAGTTGTTTTATCTAGACCAGTTTTTTTAAGGAGAGGTTTCAGCAGAGTGTTTTTTAACTTATCTGGGAAAATCCCAGATTGGAACATGGCGTTGCAAATAGGAGTAATGACTTTACTCACCATGTCAATTACTGGAATGAAGATTTTAGGGGGGCAGGGATCTAGGGATGAGCCTGTTTTTACCTGTCTCATAAGATCTCCTATTTCCTGAATCGTCATATCCCTAAATCTAGTAAACGAACAGTCCAGGTTATTTTTGGGTGATTTAGATTGTATGCTGGTACTTGATGAAGTAACCGAAAATTCTGAATATATGTTGTTTACTTTTGAGAAGAAGAAACCTGCTAAATTATTGCAGAATTCCTGAGAATGGGGAGGGCTCAGATCTACCACCTTCCCTGCCAGAGTCTTAACTACTTCAAACAGTTGTCGACTCGAATTTTTTGATTTGTTAATTTTCTGCTCAAAGTAGTTCTTTTTTTCCTCCTGAATCATTTTTTTATAGATGGTGAGTTCGTCTTTATACTTGGCTTTGCTTATGTTGTCATACGTCTTGCGCCAGGTTCTTTCCTGGTTCCTGCAGATCTGTTTTTGTTTTCTGAGAGTCTCTGAGTACCACGGTGCTGAAGGCACTTTTCTGTTTTTAGATATGGTTTTTAGTGGAGCATGCGTATCCACCGCATTGCCTACCCAATTGAGATACTGCCCCACTGCTTCAGTAGGGTCCGACTGAATATTCGGGCAAGTCTTGGACAAGGACATCTTAAAGGTTTCATAATCGATGTCCTTCCATACTCTGAATTTATTTTGAAAAGGGGTCTGTTTAGCGGGGTTGGTTCGTTTAAACGGTAGATGACAGAAAATGGCATGGTGATCTGTCCATGTGAGAGGCAGAATTTTAGATACCTCGCTACTTCAATTCAGAAAATTGGTAAAAACCTGGTTATTTGACCAATAAACTGCTCATGACAATACTTTTTAAGGTAGATACATGTTCAATCTGAGATTTTCAGCAAGTCATAGCGCCAAGACACCCACGGGTATACGCTGCGCTTTATAAATTTTTAAAATAAATAATGTTTTGCACCATATTTGTGCCACTTCGGTGATGCAAACCCAGTGCCAAATCTTAGGGTAGGATTTACTATCTAAAGCAAATCCAGATTGGCATTGGAAAGTAACTCAAAATTTATATTATGAACTGTGTTGCGTCATTTTGATCTAAGTGGGCATTCTGTGAGAGGTACATAGGTGTTCCCATGCCACACTCATTGGTATTGACACAAATACCAACCTACAAACATTAGTAGAGAGGAACTCGTGCCAAAATCTTATGACTCCTTGAGACAGGCATAACGAGGAAAAAGGTTTTTATTTCTCCTCGTTATCCAATTGCACATGTCTGTTGCATTGTACAGCAGACACATGAAGTGGGAAAAGCCTTAACACATAGTTTGTGTACTAGAAGGAACCCTAGGAACCCCTAGGGTTCCTTCTAGTACAAAATCTATCCTTCAAAGAATGCACATACCATGGCACTTTGGCGCAATGGAGTGTGTGTTCCTGCGTGTCTCCAAAAGTGCACCAGCGATCAGGGAGAGAATCAATGTACCAATCTTAAAAGAGCTGATGCATTTTTTTCTCTCTCCCTTTAATGCAAGGCAGCTCAGCATCTTTGGTGCAGCGTTGCTTTGGGTCATAGATTTGTAAATCTGTGCCTCAACCCCAAACAATTCCACTACCTACATGTCACTGACTCCCGCTCGCTTTTTCTCACAATCACATGCTTACACATACAGACACATGATCACACATACACAGGCTCTCTCTCACATAAACACAATCACACCCCCAAGCACACACACAACATATATTTGAAAAATGTTTTTCTTGCCACAGCTGCCACCAAAGGTCCTATTCCAGCAAAGTGTGCGCCTTTTTTCATTTAACTTTCGTGAATATTCGAACATTACTAACTATTAGTATAAAGAAAAACAGGCTACACATAAGGAATGTGGAGCCTCACCTCTATTCTTGGCACAGATTTTGGTACCTCTGAGGCCAGGGCTCACAATGGCAGTGCCAGGTGTCGCAAGGGGCAAACCCTAAATGACTTACATGTTATCGTGCCATTCAAGTTCCCTACAGCGTCCCTCCTTTGATACCACATTTCCATTTTCAGGCCCTCCAAATAGTCCTTTTTTGTGTGAGCTCTTGGTAAGCTAGTCTAGAAACAATCACCCCTTAACCCTCCATTTTTTTGTGTTATATTCTTTAATACACCAGACTCTAGGCTTCCTCTGTTGACTGGTGCTGTTCATTACTACAAGCGGTAGGCGTCCATGTCAGAGTGATTGCTTGCACTTCCCTCCTACCAGTCCTGGGTAGCCGCTTGGGCATCATGTCTACTACTGTGATGTTAAACAGGAAGTCCTGACGGGACTGGGCTCATTAATGGGTATAAAAAGATAAGAAGCTATTTATTATTAGCAGTAGCCCTTCATGTAATAACTTCCAAGTGGAAGCAGGCCGACAAAGTCACTTTTAGAGCATGGTGGAATGCCGTCTGTTTTTATCACAGACTTGATACTAACTACATTACTCCCATATCTGTGTCCATTAAAAGAGACCTTTTATGGCTTCCTCTATCTACATACTTATCCTGCATTGCCTCATCTAGTGCAACACTGGTCAATACTTCTGAGGAAGTCAGGAAACCTCCATGACTCACTTGTTGTCTTTTTATTACTTCAAATAAGTTTTCATTAATGCTCCTTCCGTTGTATTTTGCATTTTTCTATTACAGTTTGCTTTTTCTTTTAAATGACTTTTTTGCTTATAGAGATTACTTTCATGTGTTATTTCTTTCTTTAATGTTAAAATATTATAATGCATTTCCCTTCCCTTTATTATATTCTTGATGTATTGTACTTTTTTGTACATGCTATTTTTCCTCAAATTTTTTGTCATTCCTTAATAAACTTAAACTTTACAAAAAAAAGATTAGCTTCTATTTAAAAAACTGCAATATTTCAATATTGCCCAAAAGAGTTGCGATATAAAAAGTATTTTTATTTTTTCAAGGTGCAATTAAGAGTGTCTTTCTGGCAAAAGCCTCCAGACTCAGAGTAATAAACATTACCATTACGTTATTGGACAATGTTCTTATTTTTAAATCTTTTCACTAAGAACCTTTGTGTTGGCTTACAATGATTTCCATCAAAAATGCCTTTCATCAATGATGTCCTTACCTACCACGCCACCAGGGATATTTACAACGCATTTGCATTTAAATGCATTTAGCTACGTGCACTTCACAAGCCAGAACTAGAAAATAGGAGAATGTCTCTGTTTGATGAAAGGGTGTTCAGTGTTGAAGCCTGGAGAAATGAACTGAATGTTGGTCTGGCAGAGAAGCTAAGCTTTGTCACTGTGGCAGGATTAAAAAGCAGTGCATGTTTCAAACTCAGTGCTAGTCACTCCACTATTGATTGCACTGTCATCTGCCAACACCAGAAATAAAGTGAAAGACAATGTGAATACAAACAGCGCAGAACTGGGCAGAAAAAGTTTTCACTTGAGAAACATTGTATTTGATTTAATTTCCTGCTTTGCTGTCTCTGACAAGATGACAAGATGTAACAACCATTACATAATAAAGTTTTGGCTAAACAAATCTTATTCGTCGTTAGTGAGAAGGTTTTCTCCAAAAATGCTGATTGTATTCTTTTCAGAACAGAGGCCTCGACTATGCTTGAGGTTTCATTCAACCACATTCAAACTGATTCCTTGGCTACTCTGTAAAACCGAGCATTTGGGCAGGTTATAAATAGAGAGTGCTTCTGCAATCAACGTCAAAACTAGTTTACTTTACATTTTGTTCAAAAAAATGCTGAAAGAACGGTGTCGTATGGTCAGCCAATAGTTGTATTTATAAATGAAGAATCCTAAAAAAATTAAGAAAAATTTTCAGTTTTTAATGTAACGTCTGTTGCATACTTTACAACGTTTCCACGCTTCCAACTCAGGAATAAATATATGTGCGATATTAAACAGGAAGCTTTTCATCAGCTATGGATTCGTAGAAATCAACAGTGACAATTAGGCATTTTCACATGCAATGCATCATTCCATTGTCGCCATTTTTGACAAGGATGACCCGACAGAAGAAAAATCACTGTTCAGATTATATTTTGCTTTACTGCTGTAAAAGAAACGTAATCAATGAATAAGTTAGTCTGCTTCTGTTGATACTGTCGCAAAGTAAGAATCAGATATTCTCTATTGCAATGTGAAATATATATATATATGATCCTATGGTTTTAAATGAATAATTTGTATGATTTCTGGTAAATTATTTTCCATGAGGTAGAAATTTGTTACTGATTCCTAAAATGGGTTTAGAAATTATTTACAGATTGCTATTAGTAAGTGGTGTGTTCTGGGCGTCCCTTCAAAATATTGGTTTTGTATCCTATTGTGGCCAGAATTCTGGATACAAATCATTGATAAGTTATCAACTCCTTAGTTGGAGTGGTAATATACCCAAAAGGGAAGGTATACTCTTTGGACTCTTCCTTTTTGAGAATTGGGCTACAAGGCTCAGGGTGAGTGGGCAGTGCTCCATTGGACATCTGCCAATACTGACTGAGCCTTTTAAAAAAAGAAGACATTACAAAAAACAGCCCAATTTCCTTTAAGGAAACTGGCATCTTGAAAAATACAAAGGTTTCTTTTTTGAAAAGCAATCACAGGGATGGTGGTCTGCTGATACCTGCAGACCAGCATCCTTGTGATACTGACCAGTTATATTGTGACACAAATTGTGAATTACCTTATGAATATTCATTAATCAGTGCAGTCTACAACTCACTGTGATTCCTTATTTTGTGAACCGATCTAGTAGTAAATAGGTCAGTTTGCAAAATAACTTTCTGGTCCTAAAAAGTAGACACACGAAATGTGACAATTGTTTGCGATCATTAGTTAAAACATCTATCTCTTGTATGTTGACAGGTTGTGCAATTTGGATCAGCATGAAAAAGTGATTCATGTATCCTACTTGGCTCAAAAAGTATGATCAAATATTCAAATGTATTATGCCAAGGCAAATTATAATACAGCTACACTCGGGTTAGAGCAGATAACCAACGTAAATAAGTCAGGGGTGAACATCTGTACTCAGTACAAAACAAATATTCAACTAAGGGTAGGTGATGAAAGGGTTGAGCCAGCCCTACAACCTCGATTTTGCATGACCTGATTTATACACGTTTTCTAACATAGTGGCTGCTTTCATGATTTCTGGCTCTTCTTCAGTGCTGTTTTCTGAAGGGTGAGGAGCTCCATTTAAATAAACGTGCTTTGGACTGGTTACCAGTATTAAGGATTCCCAGTGCCATTATTGCTCTGACCTGCACATTTTTGCAACTGTGGATTGTGCAGAGAGTGCTCTGAGAAGCATACAGTGCAATTAAGTAAATATTACAGAGTGAAAATATGTCACATTGTGGGGAAAAGGAGAGGGGAAAATGTAATTGGCAGATATGGTTGGATTAAAAGAGCCTAATAATGGCCTTTTACCCTCTACTCTTTAGGAAATAATATAAGGTTCACTGCTCTTTATAAAGTGTATGTTACTACAAAAGCGTACATTACTACAAAAGTGCAGTTTATGAATAACAAAAAGTAGTAAGCTTACTCCAGAATATAAACTCAATCAAAAGGGAATGTTAGCTTTTAAAGCAGGACTAAAGATTATTGCCTCCATAGCACAAAATTCATCGGGTTTGATTTTTTTTCATGAAAACCTGAACTTTCACACTTCTTTGAAAATGGTGCAAGAAAAGAAAATAGATTTTTACCATTCCATCCAGTTTTGAAAGTGGCAACTTTACTCATGCGAAAAAGCACACCCCTTTTCAGCATCAGGAAAGACAGTCATGTTGTGAGAAACTCTACACTATGTCCTAAACGCTGGAAGAGCAAAAACGTCTTGTAGCCAAACAGTCTCGATCTTATTGTATTGCAGCATTTCTATGACTCCTCATGCCCCTGATGAGGCAATGAAGTGTTTGCATCAGATTCCTGGATGCCCTTTCAGAATGAATAGTTGATAGGATGTCGGTGGTAGTTTGGCCTGTATAGAAGGTGTTGAGTGCTGAGGTGAACGTTGCTGCAGGTGAGCATAAGGTGTTCAATGCCAGAGTGTGCTTATATCGTAAACGTTTGCAAACACATAGTTTATTGCACTTTGTCCCAAGTACAGTAATATGGCAAAACATGTGGCCATTTGTTTTAAAACATGGCATCGCGGGTCTGTCAGATCTTCAGATAATGCTTGAATATTGCTGTAACAAAAGGACTCAAGCAACTGATGGGAGGTCGCACTAAATGCATTTTTGGGGAGTGTAAAATTTACATAAGTTGCTTTTGCGTAATTATGCTAAATTTCATGAAAATAAAGCAAACTTGCCTGCAATTATGGGAAGGGCAAATCTGTCATTTAGCCCTATATTTTAGTGCCAAATGCATACTTGCCTCAGTTTATGGCACAAAGACGCATTTCATGCAGTGGTGGCTGAAACTAACAAAGGGAGGTGGGGTGGGTGGGGTGAGTTTGGGGAGGACAGCACAGGGGGGGTAGACACGAGTTAATAATTATACTGAAACAAACTTACCAGATGCAGTCGGCCATCTCCCTTGTCATTCTCCTGCTGGCCTGTTCCTGGGTCCCAACAGCCCCTGGGACAAACTCCTAGCCAATCCCTGTGCTGCAGCACAGGTATTGGCCTGAGCGGGCATGAAAGACACTCAGCTCAAGCCTCGGAGTCTGTGGAGTTTCTCCAGCTTGGCTCCTCAATGTAGCTGGGACAGAGAAAACCTAAGTGCGCATGTGTGTTTTTGTCGGCCTGAGACGACGGACGAAACACACATGAGCACTTAGGGAGTGCACAAGCACTCCTCCTCCCCCCTCCCATGCCCCGACCTCCATGTTCAAGCTGACTCAGAGCTCGCAAACAAAAATAAAACAATGCTAGAGTATCATTTTATTTTTCGTTTGCTGGCTCTGCGCCAGGCAGTGGTGCAACGCTCTTCCGCCATTAGAGAGGAGCTGCCACTGATTTCATGCACAAAATAGTACGAAAAACTGAATTTCTGCCAATAAGAGGCGCTTGTATTTTTTTTGTTCGTATTGCTCCCGTGCATCTGGGCGATATTTTCACTGTAAACGATGGTGTCAACACTAAACCTTTCCGGGTGTCCACTGTAATCCACATGGGATCCTCAATATAATAAACTGGTTATAAGTCTCCTACAACCATTGTGGTGTTGCTGCCTAGCTGTGGGATCAATCATGGTTTATCTGTTCGCACGTTTGTCAAAGGTTGCGTTTCACCCCACCTGTAATCTGTCAATCATTTGCTTCAGACCTAAGTCACAGGACCTGCCTGACCACTGGGTTGATGGGGTGATCATATTGTGTGGATTTTACACAGCAATGCGATTTCGTTGTTATACGTACATATATCATGGCATAGATCGACATTGTATTTTTCTTTAGTAACAACTATATACAATTAATTTCCATAACTTTTTACCATAAAAAATCTGTACCTATATTTCAAGTTTAATAAACCTTTTTTACTTTTCTCTATAGTTTATCATAGGGAGAGCTCCACCCAGTTTTTATGTTTAAAGAATCCATGTTATATATTTATTTTAAGTGTAGAGGAAACTAAAGAACAAATGTCATTGTTTTGAATAAATTAAAATAAACAAAAACATTTTTTCTAAAGAGTAAATGGAAAAATTAATTAAACAAATTAATTGTATTATAAAAAATAATGTTACATATTTCTTTACTTAGAAAGCTATTCCTTTTTTAAATAAATTTTTAATTTTTATATAACATTAAAATACATTTTATATGTTTAAATCCCTTAAAGAATGTAATTTACTTTTGACATTATTTCCTATGAGGTTTAGTTGTAGCTCCTCTACTATTTTCTATGGTAGGGTGTTGCAGTACAAGTGGTTAGCAATGTATTGTACTGGACCTACTCCGGCTCTAAATTGCAGTACATTTAATACTGTTTTGGGCCCTTTTAGACAGTAGTAACTGTAGAGGAGCAGTTTGTTATTACAAATAGAATTATTATTTTGTGATTGAGAGCATATACTGCCCTAAATCCCTTCACTAACCTTCCATAAAAAACACCTACTATTTAGTAGGAAGCACACCCCTTTTTCCAGTCACTCCCTGGTCCCTCTTTACATTTACTTCTAAGTAATTATCTTACATATGTGGGGATTTCCCCTTAGAAAAGATAGGAGAGGGAGGGGTGGAGATTTGCACTTGTAGGTAGTAAGTACGTTGTACTACCTACTACAAAAAGCAGTTTGTGAATTGAGCCCTACATTCTTACATATTCCACTATTAAATACCAGGTGCCCTACTTTGGGGACTACAAGGCCTACTTACGGGTGACAACATTTAAAAGAAGGTTTTGCCTCTGTACAAAAGGTTTATTTTGACAGGCATGCTTACAGGTTTAAAAGCTATACGAGGAAGGCTACACATGTAGGCCTAAAGCCATAATTTCCTTGTCATCCTAGAGAATGTCACAATATGTGCAGTAGTCCAGGGGTGACATTTAAGTCTCTATGCTATTCAATCAGGGGTTTATAAAGTGAACTACTCACCCATGAGGGTCTCAAGGCTCTAGGGGCAGCTCCGGATCAGTCGAAGAGCCAGGTCTTGAGGTCCTTCCTGAAAGTGTGCAGGGTTGGGGAGCGTCTGATGTTCACGGGGAGCTCGTTCCAGGTCTTGGCTGCGATGTAGGAGAGGGCTCTCTCACCTGTTCTGTTTCTGCGGATGCGGGGGACCTCTGCCAGGGCGAGAACAGCAGAGCGGAGGTTCCTCATGGGTACCTGGAAGGATACACTCTCGTTGAGGTATTTGGGTCTGATGTTGTTGAGGGATTTGTAGGCATGGGTGAGGAGTATGAAGGTGACCCTCTTCTTGACGGGGAGCCAGTGGAGGTCTCGTAGGTGTTGGGTCATGTGTTCGTGACGTGAGGTCCCAAGGATGAGTCCAGCAGAGGCGTTCTAGATGGTCTGGAGTCTCTTTAGTAGAGCTCTGTTGATTCTGGTGTTAGGGCGTTGCTGTAGTCCAGGCTGCTGCTTATGAGCGCGTGGGTGATGGTCTTTCTGCAGTCGGGGGATCCATTTGAATGTCTTGCGGAGGATGCACAGGCAGTTGAAGCTGGTGGAAGACACCGCGTTGATCTGGCGGTTCAACGAGAGGAAGGAGTCGAGGATGATGACAAGGTTTTGTGCGTGGTCTGTAGGAGTGGGTGGATTTCCGAGGGTGGAGGGCCACCAGGTTTTGTCCCAGGCGGAGGTGCAGTGTCCGAGGATGAGGACCTCGGTCTTCTCTGAGTTCAGCTTCAAACAGCTGTCTTTCATCCAGGCTGCCACGTTCTTCATTCCTTCCTAGAAGCAGAGTCTGGTGTCTTTGGGATTCTTCGTGAGTGAGAGGATGAGCTGGGTGTCGTCGGCATAGGATACAATGCTGAGCCCATGCTGTCTCAGGATGGCAGCGAGGGGGGCCATGTAAATGTTGAAAAGCGCGGGGCTGAGCGATGATCCTTGGGGTACTGCGCAGTTGATATCAGTGGGTTCGGAGAGCCAGGGAGGGAGTCTGATCCTCTGCGTTCTGCCGCAGAGAAAGGACCGGATCCAGTTGAGGGCGGCTCCTTGTATCCCAGTGTCATGAAGTCTGGCTTCGAGACTGCAATGAGACACGGTGTCGAAGACTGTCTAGAAGGATGAGGGCGGGCTGTGTGTCCCTGGTCGAGTGACATGCGGTTGTCGTCAGTGGCGGCGAGAAGGGCGGTCTCAGTGCTGTGGTGGCTTCGGAATCCAGACTCGGAGGCATCTAGGACGGAGTTCTCTTGGATGAAGGTCGTCAGCTGGGAATTCACGAGTCTCTCGTGACTTTGGCCACGAAAGGGAGGAGAGAGATGGGTCAGTAGTTTTTCAGGTCGGTTGGGTCGGCCGAGGGTTTTTTGAGGAGGGGTTTAACATCCGCCCACTTCCAGTTGTCTGGGAAGATGCCAGACATGAAGGAGGCATTGATGGTTACTCCAAGTTCGGGTGCAAATGCGGTGGCGGCCCTGTGGAATATGTGCGGTGAGCAGGGGTCCGTTGGGGCGCCTGAGTGGGTTTTCTTCATGGTTGCAGTGATGTGTTTGATGGTAGGGGGATTCCAGATCATGATGGTTGGCTTATCAGAGGCATTGGGGGGGAGGTGATGTGTGGAGTCGGTTTGCTGAAATTGTCGTAGAGGGCCTTGATCTTCTGATGGAGGTATGAGCAGAGCTTGTCGCAGAGTTCCTGGGAAGGTGTGACGTTCCTTGGCATTGATTGCGTTGGTCTGGACTTTGTCTCTTATGAATGTTCGTTTGGTGTCTCTTATGCGCTGGTGGTATTACTTCCGGGTGCTCCTGTGGTTGTTCCGTGCTTCCGTGGTTTTCTGGTTTTGCCAGGTTTTCTCTAGGCATCTGCAAGAGCATCTGGCTTCATGTAGTTCTGTGATGAACCAGGCAGCCTTCAGAGGGCGTTGTTTGGCGGGGGGGCGGAGGGGTGCGAGTTTGTCAGCGCAGCGGGAGATCCAGCGGTGAAGTTATGTGGCTGCAGAGTTGGTGTCAGTCGTGGCGCTGTGGGGGGTCTTGGAGGAGGGTGGTTGTGAGGAGTTCCTCTGTGACCTTGCTTCAGCTCCTTTGTGGCGGTCGCTGGGCGGGCTTGGGTGTGGTTGTGGTGTTGAAGGTGAAGTGGACGCAGTGGTGGTCTGTCCAGAGGGGCTTGGTTGTGTGTAAACGGATGATTGTTCCTCCCGCGAAGGTCGAGTCGGTCGAGGGTGTGTTCGGCTCTGTGTGCGGGTGTGTTCACCAGCTGTTTGATGCATCTTTGTATACATATACAAAGGCCTTAATGAAAAGAAGAGGATTTCCCAGTTTTTCCATGTTTTAGAGGTCAGAACACTCAATAGGGACTGGACAGGACTGCAGTACTTCTGTGGTTAGAGTTAAAAAAAATCAGTAGCATCAGTCCAAATTAAATAGGCGTTCTCACTCAAAAGAAGGAACTTTCTCACACTCAAACCCTGGGCTCACAGTCCATGAACCAATTGTTCTTTCAATTCACCCATCAATCAAATTATAAAAGAGCAGGTCAATGTTTGTGAAATGTAAGCTGCCAGAAAAGTGAATGCTTCCCAAATTTCTCCACGCCAATAACAGGATGCCAATCAAAGAAATACAAAACAAGTCATCAGAGGGGCATTCATTATCCCCATTCCTCGGAGCATAGATGCCAATCAGGCCAGCGTGACATGCCTTATCCCCTGATGGAATAAGAACGCCTGGTAAACCCGTTTTACATCTGCTGTTTTACAGCTTCAGAGATGTTGTGACCTTTCAATAATTGATGTGGAAATGACAACTCTGTTTCATCTTCACCACTGCTCAGAGACCAGACAGATCCTCATCATTCATTCATCTGTGGCACAAAAAAATAATGAGCACAGCTACATCAATAATTACAGTCATTGCAGAAGGCAGTGTAAGCAACGAGTGCAATCTCAGAAATATTGCTAGAAAATTGTGGGTTACAGAAAAGAAGCATGATCTGGCAAGAGGCACCTGACTTTGCTGCTTTGTCATGCTAATGATTGACAGGTCAAGAAAGGAAATTGAAAATGGGCAAACGAGAAAAGCACACGCTTGGATTTTGAATAATTCTCATTCACTGTTCTGGAAAACATTTTCTGCATGGTGTGCGCAGGTGTTTCAATTGAAGCATTTCTTCGATGTAGGTTTTAAATGTATTCTGTTTTTGCTATGCCTTGATTTAATTTCTCCACCCTGTGCCTAAGTGTAACCCTCAAATATTTGCTGTCCATGGATCAGCCACAGGTTAGTTTCTGAGTCTGCCCTATAAAACTGCCAGAAAAATAACTAAAAATACTTTGCTGCGAAAATTGCTTCTACTGTTCAGCACAATCTATATTTAGACAGCCTATCGGACAAAACAATATTACTTCCTAAAACATCCTAGTGTGCCTGAAGCAATTACCTGCTTACTTCTACAAGCCTCCATTTATTTTTTTGAGGTTATATAAATGTTATTAGGTACAAGCAAATACAAATAGAATAATGCATTAAAGTTAATACAAAAGGCTAAAAATGAAGGGAGAGGGAAGGATATATACAATGTTGTGATGAAAACATGACAAGATCCAATTTAAGTAAAGATATAACAGTAATGAAATACGTGCTTCTATGTAAATAATACATTTTGAGATTACAATAATGTGAGAACAACCAGTGAACATCAAGGGGATTTAGAAACCTCATCTCTTATTGGGTTACAATATAATAATGATTTGGCATGACTATCAATAACATTTGTAATGGGACTCCATGTGGAGTGGTGTGGCTCACTGGTTAGAGGCGGCAGACCCGAAAGCAGAGAACGGCCCCGGACCAGGGTTCAATTCCTGACGTGGCAGGGTCGTGGACCAGGGTCAGCGGACTCGATAATTCTCTCCTTTGTGACTACTCTACCCAGGGATCACACTCGGCAACTCTGGGCATTAGCTTGCCTCATCTCTACAACGGCCCCTCACATTCGCCAGGGATGCCTGGTTTCACCTTGGAGATACCCAGTAGGGACCATCTCACAGGGATAGCCAGGACGGGTTTCCCAGCGGTCTACAGCGCCACGACGCCTCAGGGCAGCAGTGCGCTTTACAAGCCACATACATTTACATTTACATTTACAATACAACGCTCAATGGCAAGTGATTTAGGGTCAATATATGCTGTATCAAAACTATGGTTGTAACATATCGCATATCGCCTGGCTTGGAAAGACAACATAGAAAAATTATATTTTAGTGAGCTATTGTAGTGTGACTGCTATTAAAAGGTCAATCATTTTTGTTTGCGATGACAAATGTTCCCAATTATTAGATAAACTACCTAGGAAGACGTCAGAGAAAGACAAGGGTGCAGATGTGTCAAAAATGACATTGATTTGATTCCAAACCTGTGTCCAAAAAGAATGAGCAAGTGTACAATTAGTAAACAGATGTTATAGATCAACTTGTTGTGAGTTGCATGGCCAGCAACTATCAGGGCTATCTGGGTAGATGTGATGTAAAGAAACCGGGGAGAAGAGAAGCCTATTGTAAATATAGAATAATGTTTCAGTGGTATTGGCAGCTCTGGAGGAGAACAGTATTTTTATCCAAATTCATCTCCAAAAAGAAACAGTCCAAACCATTCCCAAATCCTTTTCCTATGCCAACTCAGTATCTAACTATGGTCTATGAGTGGAAGGTTGGAACAAAGCACGATTTAAGGCAGAGACTTTAGGATTATTATGTAAAAGACTACTAAACATAGAAGATGTGTGGAAGGTTGAACTGGGATGGAGGTAATCTTAGTAAGTGCCTCTAATATGATGGATTGTAAAAGGTTAAAATTATGCTAAAAATATTAAGGAAAATAGAAAATAGATTGGGCTTGAGAGAAAGAAAAAAAAGGGTGATTTTTGAAGAGTTAATTGGCCCAGATTAGATCATATATCCTCCACGTTTTACAAAAATAAAACAATTTTTGTCAATATGAGGTATTATACCAAATGGAGCACTGAGCGATGAGGGGACATCAATAGGATCATACAGTCTCACAGGTTTTAAAAGGTAACAAAGGTGTATAAAATGGGAGAGCATAAGTGTTGATGTTTTTAAGAGAAGGACTCATATTGCAAAAAAGAAAAAGAAGTATTTGTTGGATCCCTGGATCCAGTGAATAAATTGTTTCAAT
Source organism: Lissotriton helveticus (assembly GCF_964261635.1). Lineage (NCBI taxonomy): Eukaryota > Metazoa > Chordata > Amphibia > Caudata > Salamandridae > Lissotriton > Lissotriton helveticus. Next base: position 977,105,768 of record NC_136072.1, on the reverse strand, counting down.
AAGAAGGCTGAATGGTATTTCCGAAAATCAAGGAAATTCAAACCACCATCTGATTTGAGGTGTTTTGGTTTTATTAGAGATATTTCTTCTAATTCTTTCGGAATAAGACAAATGAGGGCATCCAAAAAAGATCCGTTAGATTTACTTGATTGAAGAAAAGTGGTGATAAGAAGGGAAGTTGAAGAAGGAGTAATTGGTAAGAATGTATGAAAAATGTAGTGGTGAAGCCAACAGGTCCTGGTCCTTTGTCTGATTTGAGGGAAGATAACGCATTATGGAGGTCAGACAAGGTAATATTTTTTTCTAATTATGTGAAATATAGAGTTTTATCAAAATCCTTATGTGAGTCAGAGAGGTATTTATTAATGTCAGAATCTGCAGGGGTGTGCTCAGGGGTGTATAGAGCACATCACAGCGACCCTTGACCCTGGATCCTGGTTCTGGGTAGGCCGCTCCCCACTCCGCTACTTATCTTGTGCCACTGCTGCTAGTGCCTCGCTACTACTGTCGCCCCCTGGTACACTGTTGGTTATTTTGGTATTATCGTGCCTCTTATCTCCTTTTTTTACCGTTTTTCACTGTTTCTCTCTTCACTGTTTTTTCTTCCCCCTGGTAAACTGCTGTATACCCAGTTGTATGTTTTTAGGCGCTTCTCTCCATTTTTTCTCCCTTTCCTGCTGTGCCCACTCCCGCCGCTCTCTCCCCTGCGGCCTCACCCCCTCAGCTCCCATTTGCTGCCATGCTCCCACCTCGTAGCTGCTCCTCCCTCCCTAACCCCCTTATATGGAGGCGCGCCTAAGGCAAGACCGTCTGCGCCCCTCCGTGCCTGGCCCGCGCCCAGCGCCAGGATCCCTGGCCCCCGGGAGCGCTGCAACTCCCGCCTCTGCTACGACCCCAGCACCCTCCACGCACTCAACGCCAGACGATCATGCACCTGCTGCCTGGCCACCCCGAAGCACACCTAAGGACCCTTCTCCTGCTGGAACATTAGCTCCACCAGCATCCAGCCCGCCAACCCACCTACCAAAGAACTCAAACTCCTCAGGTGCATCCTGCTCAACACCCGCTCCACCCGCAAACACGCCGTCGAACTCTGGGACCTACTCGACACCATCGTACCAGACGTCGCATTCCTGACGGAGACCTGGCTGAACCCCTCCTCGGCACCCAACATCGCCATAGCCATCCCGGAAGGCTACAAGATTACCCGCAAGGACCGCACCAACGGAATAGGAGGAGGAATTGCCATCATCCATAGAAACACTCTCAAAATCTCGAAATACACCTTTAGCACCACCGAACACCTGCACTTCCAGATCCACACCGACCCCAACACCACCCTCAGAGGCACCCTCTTCTACAGACCCCACGGACTCTGATCGCAGTTCAGCGACTCCATCACCGACTTCATCAGCACACGCACCCTCGCCTCGACGGACTACATCCTCCTCGGGGACTTGAACTTCCACCTCGAGAACAACAACGACTCCAACTCCTCCAACCTGATCGACAACCTCTGCAACCTCAGACTCTGACAACTCCGCACAACACCCACTCTGCCGGCCACACGCTTGACCTCGTTTTCTCAGCAAGCACCCACGTCTTCTTTGACTGCACCACCAAACTCCACTGGACAACCACCACTGCATCCACTTCACCTTCCGGAAACCCACCACACACCACCGCACCCAGCAGATGCCTCGCCGCAGCTGGGGCAAGATCACCGAGGACCAGCTAACCACCGCCCTCGCCCAGAGCCCACCCGCAGACACGACTGATCCCGACGCCGCAGCCCGCAGCCTCACACAATTGATCAACGACTGCGTTAGCATCATCGCCCCATTCTAGAAGCCCCCCAACACCCACACCAGCAAGAGAGCCAGCTGGTTCACGGAAGCCCTCCAGGCCTCCAAGCGAAGCTGCTGAAAACTAGAAAAAAACTGGACCCGCGAAAGAATACCGGAAAGCTACACAGCCCACAGCATCGCCACCCGCCGACACCACCAACTCATCAGATCCTCCAAAAGGACCTCCTTCAGAGACCTCATAGACAACAATGCACACAACAGCAAAGAGCTCTTCAGCATTGCGAAGGGAAACCCAGCTCCAACACCAACGACATCCAACTGTCACAAGACCTGTGCGACTCGCTGGCCACCTTCTTCCATCGCAAGATCACAGACATCCACGACAGCTTCGACGCAGTCACCACCCCGGCATCCATAGACACCCCCACTCCCACGATCACCACCGGCACCAACCGCCTGCTCGCCTGAATTAACATCAACAACGATGAAAGCATCAAGATCATGAACACCGTCCACTCCAGATCCCTGGAAGACCCATGCCCACACCACATCTTCAACAAAGCCAGCAGCACCATCGCACCCCACCTCCAGAAAACGATCAACATCTCCTTCGAGACAGCGACGTTCCCGAAGAGCTGGAAGAACGCAGAGATCAACGCCTTACTAAAGAAACCCAAGACAGACCCCAAGGACGTCAAGAACTTCCGACCCACCTTCTGCTCCCGTTCCTGGAGAAGGTCATCGAAAAGGTCATCAACAAACAACTGACCAGCTTCCTCGCAGAGAACAACATCCTGGACCCCTCCCAGTCCGGGTTCTGCAGCAACCACAGCACCGAAACTGCCCTCATCGCCTCCACCAATGACATCAGGATCCTGCTCGAGAACGGAGAAACCACGGCCCTCCTCCTCCTGGACCTGTCAGCTGCTTTCGACACAGTCTGCCACCGCACACTAAGAGCACGCCTCCACGACGCCGGAATCCAAGAGAAGGCCCTGGACTGGACCACCTCCTTCCTCTCTGGGAGAACCCAGAGCATCTGCCTCCCCCCCTTCCGCTCCGAAGCCACCGAGATCATCCGAGGCGTACCCCAAGGCTCATCCCTCAGCCCACGTTGTTCAAAGTGTACATGGCACCACTTGCCCACGTCGCACAACGGCACAACCTAAACATCATCTTCTATGCCGACGACACCCAGCTGATCCTCTCGCTCACCAAGGACCCCACACCACCAAGGCCAACCTCCACGAAGGAATGAAGGCCGTCGCCGACTGGATGAGGAACAGCCGACTGAAGCTGAACTCGGACAAGATGGAGGTCCTCATCCTCGGCTCCACTGCCTTGGCCTGGGACGACTCCCAGTGGCCATCAGCAATAGGAGCACCACCTACACCCACCGAGCACGCACGAAACCTAGGGGTCACCCTCAACTCCACACTGTCCGTGTCGAAGCAGGTCAACGCCGTCTCCTCCTCCTGCTTCAACACCCTCCACATGCTTCACAGGATCTTCAAGTGGATCCCCACCGAAACTATAAGGATACTCACCCAGGCCCTCATCTGCAGTAGACTGGACTACGGCAACGCACTCTATGAAGGAGCCCCGGCCAAACTCCTGAAATGGCTCCAACGCATCTAGAACGCCTACACACGCCTAATTCTCGACATCCCCGGCATAGCCACATCACACCCCACCTGAGACACTTACACTGGCTCCCCCTCAACAAGAGGATAACCTTCAAGCTCTTCACCCACGCACACAAGGCACTCCACGACACTGGACCAGCGTACCTCAACAGCCGACTGAGGTTCTACACCCCCACCCCCCAGCTCTGCTCCGCAGATCACGCCCTCACCACATCCCCCCGCATCGGAAGAGTGACCGCCGGTGGAAGATCATTCTCCCACCTCGCCGCCAAAACATGGAGCACCCTCCCCATCCACCTAAGGCAGACCGAAGACCTCCTAACCTTCAGGAGACTCCTCAAGACCTGGCTCTTCGAACAGTAGCAGTGTTCCCCCCCTAGCGCCTTGAGACCCTCACGGGTATGTAGTGCGCTTTACAAATGCTATGATTGATAGATTGATTATAGATGTTTGTAGAATTTTATAAATTGCTCCAATGTTTATTTATCTTTATATAATGGATTGGAGTGGTTATCTATAATAGAGTAAATTTTATTTCTATTCTTTTTAATTTTAAAATAGTCAGCTAGTAATTTTGCCAGCTTTGCCAGCTTTGTTCTGGCCATCATAATACTTGGCACCGGATTTGAGAAGAAAGGAAGATGTGAAATTGTTGGAGAATTTATTATATTGAAGTTTGTTGTTAATGAGATCCCGGACACATTATTTAGATTTACAGGTGTAGTAAGAATGTTCTAATATTTTGATATTTTGAAATATCTGATAATAAAATCACAGGTAGAAGCTATGAAAGCGTCCTATATGCAGTGGTAGTAAAGTTTGTCTGAATTGTTTGCTTCACAGAAGTCAAACAAGAAAGAGGAGAAAGCAGAAGTGAAAAAGTATCTGAAAGTAGATCTCCATGGATTAGATTTAGCAGTGTTGTGAAAAATGTCTAAATGAATGGAAACCATGGCGTGATCTGAAATTAGAATGGAGCCTATGTCAGTGGTATGTAAATTTTGTGATAGGCAGTGTGAGATAAATATTTAATCGGTCCTTGATTGAGAATGGTGTGTGGGAGAGTAGAAAGTGTATTCAAGCAAAGTTGAATTGGAACGTTTCCAAGCGTCTATCAAGGCACGCTGAGAAATCACTTGAAGAAATAGTTTCTGAGATTTGTTAGGCAGGTATTCAGAAGAAGATACTCTGTCAATAAAAGGGTTAACCATTTGATTGCAGTCTCCTGCAAAAAGAAAATTATTATCAGGTCATTGTTAACGTTTTTGAGGACTAGAAGGATGTTAAAGGTTAAAAATAGAAACTGGAGTGTTATTAATCAAAAGACAAGTGAGTAACCATCTCCCCTTGGAGAAATTAGATGAACATTAAGTGAATGATGACATAATAAAGCAACGCCATTTTTACTACCATTGCCTGGTGAAAAGAAAGCATAACCCACCCACCCCTTCTTTAGTTTTATAGACTCAGTTTCAGTCAAATGCATTTCTTGAATAAGTGCAATATCAGCATTCAGATGTGGTAAATGAGTTGTAACTCTCTGCCATTTAATTGATGAACCCAAGCCCTTGACATTGCAAGAAACATTTTTTAATGCCATGGAACAACAAATTGTAAAAAGGTTATTAGAGAATGAACAACGAACATATAATGTGAACCAAATTGGAAGCAAGACATGACAACATAGCAAGGATAGGAGGATGAGGAATAAGCAGGTATCTCCCAAAATTTAAGGAAAGTAAGCACATAATGAATAAAGTGATACAAAAGCAGAGGAACACAGAAAGACAGAGAAACATTAGAATGAATAATAAAAGTGAAACTGAGGAACATAGAAGGAGTGTAAAAATAGAATGGAAAACACAAAAGAAAGAAAACATACCTCTAAATATCGTCAAAGAAGATGGGGGTGTTGAGATCACATGAAAGGCTGATACCTCTGAGCTCCAGGGTAACAACATAAAGGAAGAAGGTGGATGATGTAGGAGAATGACTAAGGTAATCACAAAATACTGTTGTGGAATGGAAGCCTGTAAAGAGAAGACTAGGGTTAGTATATTAGAACAATTTATAAAGGAGTAGTAAGCTAGGTGTGAAGACGAACATAACATCAAGTGCATATCATATACAAAGGAAGCCTCAAAAGAGGCAGAATAGACCATCAGAATATTAGTGCAAAACACATATCAGGTCTTGGTTGGTTTGGAGGTGTCCATGAACTCCACGTTATGCTGCTGAAAAAAAGCATGGTCTTTCGAATTGTAAGTCTTGTTGTTATATGTGACTTTAAACAGGCATGGATGTAACAGACAAAAACGGGCAACAAGGGAACAAAGTGTGTGTCTCACAGAAAGAAAATCTTTGCACCTGTCAGACGTAGTTTTGCTGTAATCCTGGGAAAAGTAGTAGTTGTTACCAGACCATAAAATCTGTTTCCTGGATCGAGTGTCTAACAATACTTTAAGAATATCTGTGCATTCAAGAAAATACAGAATAGCACCTTGAGGCTTTTTGGAAGTAGATGCTTCATTAGGCATGTGTCCAAGTCTTTGGGCATGTTGAATGTTCAATAGAGATGACTCTGACATCTGAAATAATTTAGTGAGAAAGGTTTGGAAAAATGTGACGGGGTCAGGACCCTCTGTTCCCACCAGCAAGACATTAATTCGTAAATTATTCAGGTGATTCCTGTTTTCTAAATCTTCAATCTGTTTTTGAACTAGGAAGATCTAAGATTGAAACTGTGGACTGAGTTGGCTAGGTCCAAAATGGGCAGTTCGGGTGATACCATCCTCTCTTCTAATCTAGACCGCTTGTCATCTAAATTTTGAAGTTTTGTATTTGTCTCCTCCTTACATGGGCGTAGTGTCCTAATTCTTCCAAGAGAAAATCCATAGAGGCTGAAGGAGTAGGTTGTGTAGGCAAAGGACGATCTTTATTCAATCATTTAATTGAAGCTTTTCCTGTTACATGCATTGGAATAATGTCTCCTGAGGGTGTAGAGGAGGATGGATTTCAAAAGGTCCATGCTTTGTGTCCTCCATTGAAAATTGTATGGACCAAGAGGATGGAGAAGCAACAGATGGGCTAGGGAAGTCTGATGCTGCTTTAGAGCGCTGTTGAGCTTTTCTCAGCTTGGTCATACAGCAATGCGCAATAACTCAGTGGTGCACCAATAAAGGAAAGAACAGTAGCAGCTGCAATGACCAACGGATAGTGAATATAGACCTCTAATTTGGCCCGAGAACAATACTACCTGAACTCTGACAGGAGTCATATTACATGTTAAATTATAAGCTGAATGACTAGTTTAAAGTGTTTTTGTAAAGTGTGACTCTTACCTTATAAATGCAGTGTAGTAGTAAAATCTTCATTCGGTTGTACAAGCAAACATAAAAGACACAATAAATATCCATAAAACCACACAAATATGTTGCTTGTACATAAAATAGAACTTTAGAGCCAGTTATAATAAAAACATCTTGAAACAAGAAGCAGCTAATACATTAATGTGATACTCAGTCCGGTCTTGAGGGCCTGGATACCGGAGCTGCATGTAAAAAACTGACAACAGCAAATAATGTTCATCCAGGAGCAGTTGTAAGTACATAACTGAGGGTCATACTTGAGTAAAGTTAAATGTCTTCAACAATGGTATCAGGAACTGCTTTCTACCTATAGTAGCTGCAAAACATTACAAAATATGGGATTTCCTGTGGAGACCTATTGTCGCAGTCAAAGGCATCCTATTACCAGAGTGGACACAACCACGGGTTGTTGAAAGGAGACAGTGTAGTTGATTTAAACAAAACCTGGCCAAAAGAAACCAGTCACGCCTGCTAGACACCTGGGCTAAATAATTACTCCCTACCCTGGACAGACTTATGAACCCAGGGACCCCCTCACCAAGGGTTTCATCAATTTAACCCCTTCTCTAAGGGATTATGTCTGCTCAAAACACAGCTCTTTTATTGAAAGCAGGTCCCGGGTCACATAGAGTGGGTAGTCAAAAAGGCAGCCTACCTCCCAAGTGTGACAAATGCAGCTTTACCATGGGCTAATCAGGGGATTCTGAGAGCGCCATCAAGGTACAAACAGTCCGAGAGGATCAATCTGTTGAGCTTAAGCTCCTCCCTGGTCCTAACCTTTGACCAGCAGAGAAGGGGACTACGAGTGACTGTGTCAGCAAGGAACCTAATTTGAAGTTCAGCATGGACTGAGAAGGTAGGAGCATATTTCTAAACCTGGACTAGTTGCCTTAAAAATTTGTTTTCAGCTACCTTTGTTGGTCTTCATGTACCCCCACACGTCACTGCCACACTGGGTAAGGGATAAACACGTAGCATTGTAAATCTTAATCAGGACTTGTGGCGACCAAGAACCCAACCTGAGATTGGAGCTAGTCACACCCCCAGTTGTAGCTTTCCTCTCCTCTTCTCTGTTGGAGGCTATGGGATCGCAGCTCTGACCGGAGCAGCAAAATCTCACCTAGCACCCCTAAAAAAAACCTTCAATGCTGCAGCAAGAATGGTCACAGGAACTAAGAAATTTGACCACATCTCTCCTGCACGCAGGGAACTTAAATGGCTTCCAATGGATCTTCGAGCCAGCTTTAGAACAGCTTGCCTCACGCATAAAGCCCTACACACAGGCAAACCGGAATACTTAGCCGCTAAAATCAAAAGAGCCGGCCAGTCCAGGAACCTCAGGAGCTCCAACACTTTATAGCTCATCCCCCTGAAAACTCACCAGCAAAATACCGCAGCCAAATCTTTCACTCTACCCACTCCACGCTTGCCCGCGCTCCCATCTGAACTATACGGGGCTCGATCCTCCATGGACTATCATATTATCTGTACCGCATAACTGCATCTGACTGTACATGTTGTTACGCGCTCTGATACCCTCGGGTCCAGCTAGCGCTATATAAAACTCCTAAAATAAATAAATAAATAAATAAAATCTTCTCCTCTAACAAAGTCTGGCAACTGCTTTTTGGTGTATTTACTTTGACAGTAAAGATCTGCTTCTATTCTCCTTGTTTGCATTGAATATAAATGAGTAAGATCACATGGATTTAAGCAGTTTGCCTGAAGAGTGATGATTCAACTATAAATTATAAGGAATAAAGTATTCCTCGTTGTATATTGTAAGGATGTTGCTAATCAGCTCAGAGTTCCATGCTCTAATAAAGAACCTCAGCCTCTGTCCTCATTCTTCTATATGGCCTTGGGAAATCTCTGTGTGTACTTTATCCCATATATCTTTCAAATGACTGTCAAAGAGGTCATCTTCAGCAAAACAACCATGGTCAGTGTTGATTCACAACTCAAATATAATACCGTGGGTATTTAATGTTTCCTTTTTCGATCAATGTATCTCATTGAGTCATTATAAAATACTATGGCCCATAGAATATTCTGGTACTAATAATTCTTGAAGTTTCCCTCTTAGACCTCGAAAGATGCATCAGAGTTAGACCTACCTTTCTCTTCCTGCTTCATACTGATTATCAAAAGTGCAATAGGTGTAATATCTGCCATTCAATGAGTTCCAATATAAGACTTTTTGAAAGCTTTGAAACAGCATCTGAGAAGACCTTGCATACAGAAAGTTAGAACAACATTTTGTGAAAATAAAATTAAAAGCATCCAAGAATGGCTTATGTGGATGTACACAAATTTGCAGTGGGCATCTTTATATATATTTTGTGATTTTGAAAAAAAGCTATTGTTCACCATAGATGTGCACATATTTGGAACAGCTATCTAGTATAACAGTAGACAATTGCCAAAGCCAATAGGCTTTAAGGGAGAGACTTTGTTAATACTACTCCTGTTGAGCACCCTAACAATGAAAAGCATGTGACAAAGGTTTTTTCTGCTGACTGTGCCCTCTGAGAGTTTTGCTTAGTGTATGGCTAGGGCTTTCTTATGATCCAGATTCTATTCAGCACAATAAAATATACTTAAAAGTTAGATGACATTTTGAATTTATGACTGGGGACTATTACTTTGTACTACTTTCATTTTAAAATAATTTGTTGAAAAGATTAACATGACTGCATCAAAGCTAACTATGAAAGCTGTTTGGACAATCATTCTCTCTTCCTTATCTTGGGGACTGTACAATTATTACATAATCCTAAAACTGATGTGAGTAAATATGACATCTAGGTGGAAGCAAGAGCTTAATCCAGTAAAATAGGCTGACAGACTGACATTCTAGATTATCTTTTACCGGGAAAAATAAAATGTGAATATTTTAAATCAGGCTCCTATGATTATGTCCACATTTGCCAGTGTTACTCGATGACATTGTATACTGGAATACAACCTGGAGCTTGCTGTGCACTTTATGTGCCTTATATAATAATGTATGCCTTCGAAAAAGCGTGGTGTCCTACACTTGTCAGCTGTGATCAGCATTGTTTGTTCAAGGCTGGATGAACCGATTTGGGAAAACTTAACATATAGTTTGCAGAGTTGTACTCCTGTGCCAGTAAAGCCATGAGAAGTGTGAGTGTATAAACTGCAAACAGTGAATCAAAGGATAGCAAGGGTTAGCACATGCATCTCACTCAAGTAACACTGTGTTATGTTAAATGATGTTATAATAAGCAGATTTGTAGAGTGCACTATCAAAAGGGAGGGTATCCTGGCATTGAGCTGGTATAAGTCTAGCCACACCTAGGGCATGGTGGGACTACTGGAAAGGCAATATCGTCATGTTCTTCCAGAATTCTGCAAATAAGGAGCAGTTTATTATGTGAAGGAGCAGGCCATTTTATGCTTTAGGAGAGGTATAAGAGAAGGATAAGAGAAGGCTCAAATCATCATGGCCTTAAAATTGCATGAGGTCAGTGTATGAACTGGAAACTCTGGTGGGCACAAATAGCTTTCCAGGATTCTTAGGAAAGCCAGGCTGAGACAGACAGGAGAAATGTTCACTCATACATTTGTTGGATGTTGGATTTGTGGAAAGGAAGGATGAGGTGGTACATAAGGTCTAATATGGCTCAGGACAGAGCTATAGTCTAGAGTTATAGTAATTGTTCCTTACAGTCGGTACACATGAAAGACCAGAAGCACTGGGAAATGTGTTAGGCTTTACCAACGAATGATTTTCCCTGAATGAGATTGGTGTTTCAGAGGCACTGTAGGGGGCTCTGATTATACTGTGAAAGCTATATAATCAGCCAGAAATCCACTTAGAGATTTGAGGATCTACAAACAACTAAGGACTTCAGCACATACCTGCACTACCTGCAGGTCATGGCCAACTTAAAGATTTTTCTCTTAACTGTAACATCTTTTGTTGTGAATTAGCAAAAGGTGAGGCGGCATGATCCTTTATGTGGGGAGAGGAGCCTCTCTGAGCAGTAGAAGGAGTAGGATATGCTTCTGACAGTAAGTAGTAAAATTGCTACAGAGGTACACAAACATGAATTAGGAAATACAAACACTAGTATATATGTATTTATTTAAGTGTTTCTAGCACTGGACTGTAACAAGACATTGCAGTGCTATTGACGATAAGTAAAAGTGCTTAGGTGAGCCCGTTCACAGCGATTGGCAATAGGACCATTGTCACGTGATTGTTGCTCAGGTACAATCTTCCTCACAGTTGGACCTGTGCTATGGTAAGGGTAAGGGCAACTCTACTTTATTGTGCAAGCTGTGTGGTGAGAAAGCAAGATGACTCGCTGTTTACTATAAAAGAACAGCTTTCACGAGCTCTCATATTTCCAGATCCTTTTATGAGAAACTCATCCAGAAAAAGCAAATTTTCCTAAAACTTCAGTTGATGAGGTTAATACTTACTAAAATTACTATTCTATTGTCCAAGAAATAACACCTAATTCCAGGGATGGACCACTGCGGCTCACTATTGACTAGTGAATTACACACCTTTTCTTAGAGGGACTGCTAACCTTTCATCAGAAGAGCCTATGTGCACCTGTGGCTCATGTGGTGGGGCCCATCTCTTCTACATCCAGAAGGGAAAGTGCCCAGTCTTGGGGTAAAGGTAAGGCAGACGAGCACTTCCAGACTAGAAGACTCAGAGGAAATAAAGATAGCATTTTTTTTTTTCAATAAGTTTATTAAATTTTAAAAAGTATAAGAAATAGATAAATACAATACATAGTGATACAATCAAAATCCATAGGCACAGTACTTATGATTGAATCAGTTACAAATAATTCCCGCAAACAATATAAAGGTAAAATATAAGAAACCCATAAGGGAAATATCAGTGAACCAAAATATCCGTAAACTGTATCACTATTATGAATGGAAGAAGTAAAAAGAAAGAAAAAGGAAAAGAAGACAGAAGAAAGAAAGTAGAAAAGGAGGCAGCAAGATGAAGGAAAAAGAAAAAGGGAAGGGAAGGATCCACTGCAGTACTACAAACACACACTACACAGACAACAAACAGCAATCAAGTAGATGACACAAAAGGATACTGGTCAACCAAACCCTTCGAGGCCAAATCCATATAAGCGTCCAGAGTTTTCCAAACATTACTAGAAATAGTAGGGGTAAGATGAGCCACATCAACTGAAATGTGTGTGCTTCGTAAAAAAGAAACCCATGCCCACCACGTATGATATGATACAGAAGAAAAAGTCTTCCATTCCATAAGAATTACCTTAACAGCAACTGTCAATAAAAGATCAAGCAATTGCAAATCTAAGGTATCCAAAGGCAAAGGCACTCGGGAAGCTAAAGGGCCCAATAGGACCATGGGGAAGGAAAGCTGAAACTCAGTATTAAAAATTAATATAAGATGTTTATTTATGAGATCCCAGAAGGGTTGTAAGAGAGAACAGGTAAAAAACATATGCAGATAATCGCCAGTAGCCAGACCACAGCTCCAACAGAGATCATCATTCTTCAAGTTTAGCAAATGCAAACGCACAGGAGTCCAATGGAGAAGGTTGAGAGAATTTTTTTTAGATTTGGTTAAAGAAGGGGCGATCTTATCACGGAGAGAAAATTTCCCAATCAACTGCCAGGTTTCCGGCGAAATATGGTCAGTAAGGTCCCTATCAAAATGATGTAACCATTTTTGTTGGGTAACAGTATGTAAGGCAGATGAAGTAGAAGACAGAAATTTATAAATTTTTGAAGCCACATGACCAGATCGAAGCCACAAAGAAAATAACATAACAGTAGGAGAATTGGGCTCCAGGCGTACTTTAGCAAGAGCTACTTTAATTTTTAGAAAAGTATAGAAGTCCAAATTGGAGAGCGAGAACTGTCGAGCTAAAGAGGAAAAGGGCAACGGATCATTATTGGAGTCATACAAATGACGAACTAAAGTCACTCCTTTAGAAGTCCAGTAAGGGATCAACGCAGGATCAATAACAAATTTTAATCTAGGATTACGCCATAAAGAAGACCACCTCGATTTATGAATCGGGGTAGCCAATTTCTTATCCACAGACTGAACCGCTGCAATAGTATCTAAGATATTTGAGCGGGAAAAAGGAATAGATAAAGTGGATGTGGTTAAAAAGGAAGAAAGCGGTAAGGGAAATGAGAGATGCTGCTCAATAAACACCCAAGAAGGCATGTGAACAGCAGTCGAGGAAAACCACAAAGCACCTTGGGAAGCTAAAAAAGCCACCTGGTATCTCTCCCAATCAGGAAAATTACAGCCACCCATCTCATAAGGTTTCCTCAAAGACTTATATGCAATTCTAGCCCTCTTATCACTCCAAAGAAACTTAGAAGTAATGGAGTCAATTTCACGAAAAAAGGAAGAAGACAATTTCACCGGAAGCATAGAAGAAACAAAGTTAATAATAGGAGTAATCATCATTTTTAGAGTTTGGATACGACCCCACCAAGAGATATGTTTAGGGGACCAAGTATCTAAAAGATGACGCACTTTGAGAAGAGTTTGCGCCTCATTATATGCCACCGTATCATAGAGAGTACCACAAAACCAAATCCCTAGATATTTGAGATGTTTAGATTGCCACTTAAAGCCAGCGGTACCCATATGCGCAGGGAAACAATAAGCATTCAGGGGGAACATCTCAGTCTTGTCTCTGTTAAGCCTATAACCAGAGACCTTAGAAAAACGAGCAATAATCTCTGTAAGCGCGGGAATAGCTGAAACAATATCATCCGAAAAAATAAGAACATCATCCGCGTAAGCCGCTGTTTTTATGCGATGCGGACCAAAAGTAAACCCTTTGATATCTGGATGGAGATCAATTAGTCTAAGAAGAGGATCAATAGCTAATAAAAACAAAAGCGGGGACAAGGGGCAGCCTTGACGGGTACCTTGACAAAGACTGAAAAACTCAGAAGTATCGCCATTGACACGGATATTAGCTCTCGGTTGGGCATATAAGGACATCACCATGGTAACAAAAGAATCACCAAGATTATGGGCACGAAGAACAGCATGGAGAAAAGGCCAAGATACCTTATCAAAAGCCTTCTCGGCATCTAAGGCTAGAGCAGCAGCGGGAAGCATAGACCGCTTAGCGGTACCTAGAATATGACAGAAGGTACGGATATTATCTCTAGCAAGTCTACCCTTCACGAACCCCGTCTGAGAGGAATGAACTAAAGATGGAATATAAGATTCTAACCGCTTGGCAAGAATCTTAGCAAATATTTTAGCCTCCATATTAAGAAGGGAAATAGGGCGAAAGTTTTTAGGGTCTGAGACATCTTTCCCGTCTTTTGGAATTACTACAATAGTAGCATCTGCCGCAGTACCAGAAACCGCGCTCTCGCGAATAAACACATCAAAAACAGCTTTAAGACGAGGAACCATAGAAGGGAGAAAGGTCTTGTAAAACATGATGGGAAAACCATCCGGCCCAGGGGCTTTACCAGACCGAGTAGACTTGATAGCATGTATAATTTCAGCAGATGTGATGGGGCCACCCAATTTCTCTCCATCCGCGATAGAGACAGACTGAAGAGGAATCGTTTAAAAAAATTCCTGGCAAGCTTCAAACGACGACTGATTAGTGGGGGTATAGAGAGAACTATAAAAATCCCGAAACACCTCAAGAATTTCCTTAGTCTGAAATTTTTTAATCCCAGATCTGTCAGTAATAGAAGAGATTTGAGAGGATTTAAAGCTGGACTCCTGAAAGTTCAAAGTTGCGGCTAGAATCTTACCAGCCCGATTCTTCAGGAGTACCCGTTTGGATTTCTGGGCCTGAACCCCAATATGAGCTCTCTTGGTAACGATAGTGTTGTAGGAATATTTCAAATTTTTTATGGATTGCAACAATTGTTTATCATTAGTACGTCGAAAAGAAAGCTCCAGTTGTTTAATACTAGCTGCTAACTCCGCGAGTTCCCTTTTGATGTCTGCATTTCTTTTCGCCATAACTTTAATAATGTGTCCCCGGAGTGTACACTTAAAAGCGTCCCATAAAACCACTGGAGCCTTCATTGTCAGAAAAGAAATGTTCAATCTCATCTTGTATATTCTGAACTTGAACAACGTCATGGAGAACTTCCGTATTAAGTCTCCATGAGGAAGGTTTACTCTTAGGAGCAAGATTTAGGAGAGAAAAAGAAACAGCCGCATGATCAGAGATAAGAATAGGATGAATGTACGGAGAAGATGAGTGCTGCACTAAAGACGAATGAACTAGGAGATAGTCAATACGGGAAAAGCTAGAATGAGGAGGGGAAAAGAAGGAAAAATCACTACCTGTAGGGTTATGAAGACACCAAATATCTTGGAGATTTGCAGAAGAGCACATATTTAACAGTTGCTTATGAGATCTAAGAGGGCGGAAAGAGAAAGCCGAATGTCTATCCAGCACTGGATCAAGTGGTAAATTAAAGTCACCACCAACGATCAAATTACCATTATGTGGAATAAGAGCTAATTTTTTAACGATCTTTTGCCAAAAAGAAGGATCATCAGCATTTGGGGCATAAATGTTCAAAACATAAAGATCAGCAGAGCCATTAGACAATCGAGATAACAACCAACGTCCCTCAGAGTCATGCTCAGCAGAAATGACTGACAACCCAGATTTTTTAGAGATAAGTGTTATGACCCCATTCTTCTTGCCACGGGCATCCGAACACATCACATCAAGAACCCACTCTTTCCACAATAACAACGCTTCTTTATAGGGGACCTTCGTTTCTTGTAAGAACACTAAATCCGAAGACAGAGATTTACAATAATCAAGAACCTTAGCCCTCTTAACCGGATGATTTAATCCCTTAACATTAAGGGATACCACATTCAAACCAGACACAGTCTAATACAGAAACAAGATCCGAGCCAGAAACATGATGGAGGGAGCAAAACACCAAACAAAACACTCACAAAAGACCAACAGGTATCAACCCAACAAAAAAGCACTACCTGAGAATCCAAGAAGAGAAAAAGGAAGAAAGAGGAGAAGAAGAGGAAAAGAAAAAGAGAAAAGGAAAGAAAAAAGAGAAGATCAGAAAAAAGAGACAGAAAAAAGCAACCCACCAGGGGAGGTCTAAAAGAGACCCAATCCATATGAGGGAGAGCATGGAAGGGAGAGCCAAAGAGCCATCAAGAAAATAAGAATGAGAGAAAAGTTTAGATTGAATCAGAAAAGCTAAAAAGAAAGGATAACAACCTATCATAGAAGCGAAACTAAGTGTATATCAGAAGGGGCCACAAAGGGCAATAAATAGAGAATTATCAGAGTGAACCAGTAGAAGAGTAATTAATATAATCAGGCATCAGCAAACAAGAAGTAGATACGCTGAAAGAACTATCAACACAGAAAATCACTATGTAGAGGATAACAGTATAAATACATCAGCGTAACTTATAACACTAAGAAATATGTAAAATATTAAAATACTAAATAGGAGTTCATCAAAAACGTGCATAAAAACCTTACGATCTGAAGCTAAGCAAACAGCGTAATCCATAAACAATAATTAAAACAGAAGAAAGAGTAATACAATATAGTAGAGCACAAAAAGAGCGAATAAAAGATCAAAAATATTAAAAGCAAGATACAAGGTATCAAAGAAGCAACAAGGGCAATAAATATATCAGAAGAAACCACTAGAAGAATAATTGATATAATCAGTCCACAGTAATCAATAAATAGATACGCAGAAAGAAGTAACAACACAAAAACACTATGGAAAGGATAACCGCTTAAGTACTATCATGTGAAACTGATGACGATAATAAATAATAAATTATTAAATAGAAATTCATCAAAAGCATGCATAAAAAACCTTACGAGCTAACGCTAAGTGCAATCCATGAACAATAAGTAAGACATAAGAAATAGTAATTCAACAAAATAGAGCACAAAAAATGCAATGAAAGATCACAACATTGAATACTAAATACCAGGTACCAAAGAGGCAACAGCTTACGATTTATAAAAATAGCACAACATATAACCAACAGAGCAAACAAACATACAGTAGTAATCATAAAAAGCAAAACAGAATTAATAAGAGGAGAAAGGTAGACAGATTCAAAACATGTAGAACATAGAAGCTAAGAAAGAAGAGAACAGAGGTAAGAAAGGAAGTAAAAGAAAGATACATGAAGGTAGGAGACATGAGACGACCCTAGAAGAATAGGAGCAGGACCAAACAACCACAGCAGCAGCGACAAGACAAGGACACACGGACCAAGAAAAAGAGAGAAGAACAGAAAAACAAAAACACAAATCCTGTAAAGCAAAAAGAATGACAAGGCATGGTAATAAGCATAACAATAGCAAAAAAGACGATAAGTATCAACTATCTAATCATGCAAAACAAAGAGAGTACCAGAAAAACAAACATATTAGCAAAAATCATGAACCAGAGGAACCAGGAGAAGGTGCAGCATCCATCTGGGACTCGATCTGATTATCCAAAAAGGTGGAGAGATCCACTGGCTCATAAAAGATTTGAGTGCGACCTTTAAAGGTTATGCGAAATCTTGATGGACCAGCGAAGGAAAACGGAATGTTCATATCCAGAAGTCTTCGACGTAGGTTAAGGAAACCTTGTTGTCTGATAACAGTATCTCTTGCAAAGTCTTGGGAAATCGAGATCCTATGACCGTCCCATGTAACCGACTTAATCTTCCTCATGTGAGCTAGAATTTGTTCAGAATGTTGATGCCGCAGGGGTTTAAAAATCACAGCTCTAGGATGAGGTGAAGATCTTGGACGGTAGGAAGGAACTAGATGTGTGCGTTCAATTTCAAAATATTTCTGGAAAGAAATTTGAAGAGTAGAAGGTAGCCATTGATAAAGAAAATCCAAAAAAGAGGGCGTGGACTTTTCTGCATCCTCGGGTAAACCAAAAATACGAAGATTGCTTTGACGATTACGATCCTCTTGCTCCGTAAGATCTCTCCTCAGCGCTGCCATAGAACGTTCCATCTGCTGCATGGATCTCGAATGCTGTTGCGCAGTATCCTCCACACCACTTATGCGAGATTCAGCAGCCGAGACTCTCAGTGATAAAGATTTAAAATCACTCCTAAAGCCGCTACCTCAACTTGGAGTAAGTCTGTGTTAGTCTTAGTTGACTGCGCAATGTCATGAACAGCATTTAATCGAGATAAAATAGTATCTAATGTGGTGCCAGCCTCCTTCTGAGTGAGTTCCAGAGTAGGAGAGGTTTGTTTGGAGCGTTTAAGAGCGCCTTTCGAATCCTTGGCTTTAGGAGATACGCCCATGGTCTCAGCCATCAATGCCCTCTGAAGAACACTGGAATATTCCAAAATGGTGAAACACAGCAGGACTGATGGGATAGGAAACAAGCAAATGTCACTCTCAAAAGACGTAGACACTGTGAAACACAGAGAGTATATGCCAAAATAGGACCAGAGCCACGGGAGTAATGTAGACTGACCAGTGATTCAATGAAAATACCAATGACCAGTAGTAACCTTCAATGGTTGAGTGGCCGGGCCTTAATTAGAAACTCACTCTCCACCCCATGCAGCAACTGTACAACGCCAAACGTGAGGTAAAGAAATCATCCCCTCTCACAGAGCACAAAATGGCGGCAGTTGGGAGCAAAAGGATGTACAACAGGCACTCAGCACTGTAGGAAAAGATATACTGATTAATCCAAGTCACAGAAATAGCGCCAGTAGCAGCCCAGAACTCCGTCATGTAACAAGAAAAAAGAAGGTTGCAGTCTAATAATAGCAGAAGACTTGAACCATTGCCTCAGAGAAATGTTGCAGAGCAGGGCGTTTTGTATAATTTAAGACTGCACAACAAAACTATGAGCAAAAAAGAAAATAAAAACATCACCAGTGCGTCGGTGAAGGTATCTCCATTGTCACCAGGACGATAGAAATGGGAGCGACGCCAGAAACACAGAAAATGGCGGCTGCCCGTCGATGCAGAGGAGATAAGCAGGACTTGAAACAGCACCTCAGACTGAAGAGCCGGAACATGAAAGGTTCCGCAGCCTGGTCACGGCATATTCAGACGTCGCCAGCACCAAATGTGGCCAAATAAATCCTCACGGAAAAACAGCAAATCTTCCCGACGGCCCTCTACCCGCCAGAGCTCAAGCGCAGTCCGCCATACCACCGCGGCGCGCAAGCCACGCCCCCGGAAATAAAGATAGCATTAACAGTACAACTCAGTGTGATCAGATTGCTGGGAAAAGGCACCAAAAGCTGAGTTTCCAGAGAACATTTAATTTCTACTTGAAGCAGAAGTGGACAGGCCACAAAGACAGACTTCTGCCTCCGAGGAGACATACAAAAATAAAGGTTCTTTCTCTTAAAATAGAAAACCACCTCTGATTCCCTCTCACACTTTAACATATTCCAGCACTGCAAGAAAGGGATTGACAAGCTAGACGACCGTACATCCGATCACTAAAGACCCCTTCATGCATGGTCATCAATTCACTAAAATGTCAAGGGTAGTGGAAGTGACATCATGTGACCTTTGACCACTTGAAGTGTCATCACCACACCCGTAACGCTGAATTTCACACACCTCAGAGATAGCACTACTCTGGTCACCCTCTCAGAACACATTAACACTTCCCATGTTAGGCACATGGCAATTGACCACTGTTTCAATCAAGTACTCACACACTGTGTAGCATACCATCCAGCTCCTCATCGGGCATACCCAGCGCTATGTAATTGCAATTACAATAAAATATTGCTTCACCTACATTAAAATTACAAAATGAGGTAATAACCCTAGCATGGAATGTGCACACATTATGAGGTTTAATTTGCCATTTCTTGACACATAATTTAGTCAATCACATTGCATTGTGATGCAGTCATAAACATTCGGCAGCACAGCTAACAGGCCCACACGGACAGCTAGGCTCCAGCCGAACTGGAAAACCTGAAAAGTCTACTGAAGATACATATCCTTCTAATTCCTATCTTTTCTACTAAAAAGATTGGAGAAAAACATAAATCCCCTAGTCTGCAAGAAAAATAAACACAGTGCTTAGAAGCTAGGGGCCTGCAAGGCCTTGAACTGTGTATTGCTGGCTAATATATTGAAACAGTACCAAGTTTAAGCTGTTTGCTACCCCACAACCAGCAGCAGCCTGGAGCAGTTGCTTATGGTTTTTGCATAAAAGAGAGGGCACGATGGCAGCCGCTGCGGTGGCTGAGTGAGAAGTTGTGAGTTGCTCTCCCGTTCGGAACCCGCCCGTGTGCCATTCCAGCCATACCTTTTGGTGTAGATGAGTGGCGATGCAGTGGTAACCCCTCCAGCGGTATTTTAATAGAGCTGGAACTGGTGTCTATCCCCCGGTGCATACGGGCATTGCAATGTGCCGGCATCTTGGCAGTTTCGGCAGCGTTTGGGGTGGAGTCCGTTGTGCCGTGTACAGCTGTGTTATGTCTGCGGCAGCGTCTCGGCTGTGAGTAGTGCGGGTGTTTCGGATGTTTTCCCTACCCCCGGACCAGGACGTCCAAATGGCCCCGAAAGGGAGCGGAAAGGGGGCGAAGACGAGAGGAGGGCAGAGGCGGCGGCAGGAGGAGGGTCCGGGGCAGCCTCGGGGGCCCCGGCGGCATGTAGCACAACAAGTCAAGCCCGCTCCGAATATCATAGAGGAGAGTTGGAGAGCGAAGTTGAAGGAGTACAGCCGGGTTGCGGAGGCCAGCAACAAGCGGTGTCATGAAAGAGCGCACAGTTCCAGATATATTTAAAGAAAAGGCTGTGTGCTGGGTGGCTGATATGCAACAATGTAGCATCAGTCACAGCCGCTCCAGGAGGAGATGAAGGGGACTATAGAGTTGAACTCTGCAAAGCAGTACGTAAAGCAACAGTATCTTCTGAAGTCTCTGTGTCTGTGCAAGAAAGGGTGGGTGGCTCCTGTCCGGATACTAGCTTAGACATGGGGGCGCAAGTTGAACCTAAGTAGATCCCCGGGTTTGGAGGGGTTGATACAGCTCCGGCGGCTCTGGCAGGGCAAAAGCTATTACTATCCCAGAACCCTGGAAATCCGGCTATGGACTCAGTAGTAGGCTTTGTGAATGGCGGGGAATCCGCAGGTTCAGGGGGGCAGTTCTACTCTATGTCTGATGTCTCAATTACCTTGGAGAATGAGAATGATAATGACATTGATAAGCAGAGTAATATAGGTGATTGGGCAGATGATGACAGCTCACAACAAGAGGAAGATGCACTGAGTTTAGAGTCCACGATGAACCGAGAATCTCAAGAGACAGTACGTAAAATATATTAATCTGGAAACTCGCCCTCAAAAGAGGAACTGATCCGGGGTTAGACAGCCTATATGGGATCATTCACTCAGTCCTAAGTCTGAACAAGAAAACGCAGGCAGAAGTTCTTATCCGGAGCCAGAGGGTGAGATTACATTGCAGACAATCTATAAAGTAATAATGGCTCATAGGGAAGAAACTAAAGCCGAAGGGTTGCAGACTCAGGGAGCGGTGCACAAGCTAAAAAACATGGTGCGCCGTATTGCCAAATCCTGCACGGAGGTATCAACCAGGGTGCACGAAGCAGAGGAGCGGATCTCTGCAGTAGAGGATCAATTAGTACAACAAAAGTCTTCAATTACTACGCTACAAAAAACAAAGGAAGATATCGATTGGAAGCTGACAGACCTCGAAAATTGATCACGCAGGAATAATCTCCGTGTCTTAGGTGTGCTTGAAGGCAGCGAGGGGAAAGATACCAGATGATTTGTTATCGAACTGTTTGCTGAGGCCTTCCCGGATTTAAAGAATTGGAACTGGGTTGTTGAAATTATGAGAGCAAATAGATTTCCCTTTGTGCATAAAGGGAAACCTGAGGGTACAGCGGGCAAGCCAAGGGCAATTCTCATATGTTTGAACAACTATTTGCTCCGTGAAGCATTATATGATTTGACTAGGCTAGATAGGCGGCGGACTGGCAAGGGGTGTGATTTCTTTGTGCGCCCTGACTTTTGTCAGGTGATTGTGCAACAAAGGTGGCGGCTATGCCAGTTGATTTCAGCATTCCAAGCTAAAGGGGGGCAAATGTTTCTAATTAAACCCTGCCAAGCTAAAAGTGATTCACAAAGGAAAGACTTTGTATTCTCTTTCAGAAATCATTGCGCAGGAGTTTTTGGAGACAATGTGAAATTTATGTTATTGATTAAGATGGAGCTCCGGGGTCCTTTATTTCCTGTTTGTGTGGGGTAATGGTTATTAGTTGGTGTGTAAGTAAGGAGGGTTAGTGAAGGGGGTGTGGCAGGCCTTGGGTGGGGCACAGGGGGAGGCATCTCGCAATCACTTTCCATCACTGATGACACAGTCCTTTTGCCTCTATTGATGTGGGGGGTTCAGGAGGGTGGGGGCGGGGGGGGTTGGGGTCTAGGGAATAAAAAAATAATAATCCATGATCACGCAGGGAAGTGGAGAAGGATATTGAACCATTTTCGGTGTACAATCCGTAAGCCTCTCAATATAGGGGTAATTGATGGTGGGTAGTGGCATATTCAATGGCATTCGGTGTTGCTCTTTCAACGTCAGCGGTCTAAATAATTATAATAAAAGGCAAAGGGTTGCAAGTGAATTGGCGATGCCGCAGAGTGATTTGATTTGTCTACAGGAAACCCATATTGCATGGGCTAAAAGAAAGCTACTCTTGGAGCTTGGGTTTAAAGTATTGGTATGTACACAGCAGTCCACCACCACGAGAGGAGTTGCAATTTTAGTTAAAAATCATGTACAAGGGACGGGCAGGGTCTTAGTAGATAAACAAGGGAGACGGGCCATAGCCGAATGTATTACTGGGAATCAAAAGTGTACTGTATGTTCTATATACGGGTCAAATTGTGATGAGGCTGGAACACTAGAGTGGCTTAATGTTGAGCTGGCTCAGTGGCCCACTCCACTAATAATCTGTGTTAATCTAAATATACATCTTGGGCCCAAGGGTTTACAGTACAGAAGTATTAGTTATAAAGGGAGGAAACCCAAAGATTTTAAGGCACTTCAGTCACTTCTGGTTGACCATGGCTTGGTAGATGCTTGGGCCACATTGAGAGACGAGGAACCGGGATATACCTTTTATTCTTGTCCCCACCAAAAACTAGTAAGGTTGGATTTTTTTTTGTATCGAGTCTAATGCTGGCTGGGGCCAGAATACAGGTGTACCCACGTGTTACCTCGGATCATGGTCCTCTTGTGCTAAGCTTAATGCTTGCTAGAACGGGAACCAAACCACACGTTTTTTCATTTGATAGGAAATTGTTGCTAGACACACAGTTTGTAAGTGAGATGAAGATTTGAATTAAGCACTTTTAAAAAATAAATCGTAATTCTGCAGGGATTGGGTGTGTATGGGACGCTTTTAAAGCTGATTTTAGGGCATGATAGGTATACATGGGGGCTGGGATATCACTGATCTTTTGACCGAAGTGGCCCATTGTAAAGCCAAAATTAACCTCTACTGGAGCACAGAAACTGCTAAGAAATATTTGACCAAAAAGCATTTGAATTATGAATATGGGGAGGCAAGTGGACGGTGTATTGCCCAGAAACTTAGATCTAAAGAGGCGGCCCAGCGTATCAATGTAATTAGAGACACTAGGGGTGATCTTATAGAAACAGAGGCTGGGATCTGGATGTATTTCATGATTTTTATGAGACCTTATATACAAGGGAATGGTATGATTTACAAGCTGGGGAGGCTCTGGCCCAGCGCTTCTGTGATAACAACTTGAGTAGGCTTGAGGCTGACCTCTTGGAGAATCCTATTACTTTGGAGAAGTTGGAGAGATCTATCAATAGTTTGGCATTGGGAAAGGCTGCTGGACCGGATAAGCTCCCACTTGAAATATATTTAAAAAAATTGATAGCTTAAAACTGGATATGCTTGCTACATTTAAGCAGGTGCAGGCAGGTTCCCCGCCTCGGTCCTGAGATGAGGCGAGTATTATAGGTTTTAAAAAGAAGGATAAGTCTGCGGAATATCCTGCCTCATACTTCCCTATTTCTCTGTTGAATACAGACAGCAAGATCTATTCTAAAATCCTTGCGACCCGGTTAGCTGAGGTAATAACCCCGTTGGTATCCAAAAGACAGCATGGCTTTATCCCTAAGAGGGGGACAACTAACCACATTAACAGGGTGGTAACGCTAATGGATATTGCAAACACCATGGGGGGAGCTCAGCCTTATATTGCTTGATGCCGAAAAGGCTTTTGATCGGGTCGCATGGGGATTTTTATGGGCAGTGCTACAGCGTCGGGGTTTCCAGTCAAACTTTATTCAAGCTATACAAACGTTATATCGCAAACCCACAGCTAGAATATGTATTATGGGTTTAGAGTCTAGCCCGGTGCATATTACCCGTGGAACAAGGCAGGGATGTCCCTGTTCTCCCCTGTTGTTTTCCTTATATATTGACCCATTCTTAGAAATGCTCGAATCCAACTCTAGGATTGAACCCATGATTTGGCAACAAGAACAGTCTCGGGTGCTGGCATATGCAGATGATGTGACCGTGGTAACACCGAATTCCTCAACTGCTATAGCAGAAATAGAGCTGTTGGCGCTACAGTATGGAGCCATGTCAGGCTATAAACTTAACACCGCCAAGACACAAATACTCTGTGTTAATATAACAACATTTGCGGATCAAAGGGTAGTTACTGAGGTGACTTATTTGGGGATTAAGCTGCAGGTCTGCTTAAATGCACTGGTGAAGGCTAATTGGCAATCTCTTTTAAGGGATGTTCAGAAGCAATTGGACCGATGTGAATGTTTGCATCTGTCTATGGTAAGACGATGTAATGTCCTGAAGATGTTGGTCCTGTCTAAAATTCTATACTTTCTGAGATCCGTCCCACTTGAGATTTCTCGGGCTAATCTCACTCTGTTACAATCTTTATGTGCTAGATTTGTGTGGGCACAGGTGAAATCGCGGAACGCTATGCGATTTATGACTTTGCCGCGTGGACAAGGTGGGTGGGCTGTCCCGGATTTTACCCTTTATTATTTTGTATGCATTTTACAGCACATGAACATCTTACTAACAAGGATAGAACCATGTAGTGTAGCTCCCTCCATTTACCAAATGTTGCTTGGCAGTTAGGCTAATAACCGCTTGTTTATTAATGTGGACTTGAATTACTATAAGAGGACGCGGTTTAAGGTTTTGATTGCCTCCTATAAGGTGTGGAGGACAGTAAAAAAAATTATAGTATTGGAAAGATATCTGGGTATACCCCTTAACCACTTCGGTGCTCCTTCCACCGATATTTTGGGACCGATAGTAGACAACTGGTGAACTAAAGGGGTGCAAAAAATAGGAGATCTATACATTAAAGGGGATTTGATGTCTTTTGAAATGTTAGTTGAGAAATTTCAAATTAGACGCTCCAATTTTTAAAAGTATTTGCAAATTCGTGATTATTTGCTCAAACATCGCTGGAATGTAGAACAAATCCCTGTTATCGAAGCTGTGGGGAAGTCAGCTCCTATTGGCCATTTGTATTCTTTATTGTTAAAAACTAAGGGCAATGATCTAGAGACTCATAACTTAAAATGGGATAGCCAGCTTGGCTGCGTTGGCACTCGGATCGAAACGTCTATCGATATGGCAGGGAGATTATTTATGGCAGCTAATCTACGTGCACAACATTATAAGACCGTCTTTAATTTACATTACACTTCCGCCTAAATGCTTAAATGGGAGGGTCTAATGATGGGAAATGTTTCCGTTGTGGGTCAGATGAGGCTGATATATTACATATTTTTTACTCATGCACACATTTAAATAATCTGTTTGAGTACATTGAGAAATTTTGGGCGGAGATATTGTGTGGAAAGGTAGACTCTCCAATGTTCATGTATTATTGGGGATAGATAATAGAACGGAGAGGGACCAACTGATGTATAAATATAGGTACCTGATATTTATGGCAACCGCAGTAATAAGATTATGTATTGCCTCAATGTGGTTCCGGAAGGATGCACCATCTTTTGAATTGTGGAGGGCCAGATTCTTGGCATCCTTTAATATTGAATATTGTTTATATGGTTTGAAAGGCAAAAGGAAAAAGAAACTCGGTTGCGAAATCTGCGGTCCAGTGGTCACTTATATGGGTGAATAAATCCCATGTCCTTTTTTTGTTGTTGATTTATGATGAGTATTAACTAAGAAACTATGTATTCTGAACCGCTGGTTGATGTATTCTAATGTGATTTTTTTTCTCTCTTTCTGTACGATCATGAATTAACAATAAAATCATTAAAAAAAAAGAGAAAGAAATAAAGCAAGTTTATATTTTTTTGTTTGTTTTCTGCTCTCAGAGATCCCAGCTCCTTTGTGACTCCTGCTGGATTTGCAATCTCTGAGGCCAGGGGTCACAGATGCAACCCCTGGCGACCCTCAAATGATGTCCATGCCTTTAAGAAGTCAGTCCATACAGGGAGCTGTGAGGGTTTCAGTCTCTCTCTCTCTCTCTCTCTCTCTCTCTCTCTATCTCTCTCTCTCTCTCTCTCTCTCTCTCTCTCTCTCTCTCTCTCTCTTTTGTGCTTCCACACAGATACTCACACTATCACATGTGCAACTTGAGCTGATTCATGGTCTCTCAAGTTACAACTATAGTTGGCATTCTCTTGATTTGCTCTTGCATAACTCTCACAGTCGATCTGCACAGGCATTTTGCAATTACTCACTGGTCCTTACATGCGATGCACCTAATTCTTGGCATGCCTAGCAAAGTCCTCTGATACTATAAAGCCAATATGTGGAAATTATTTAATAACAAAAAAGGAAACAAAGTTGACTTTCTTTCTGTTTGTGAATGCAGATGGATGGATAGATGAGTGAGTGCATGGATGTCTGAGTGATTGAGTGCATGGATGCATGGTCGAATGTATGGGTGAGCACATGTTTGGATTGCTCTGTTAGTGAGTGCATGAGTAGAAGTGTGCAAGAACAATGTGGTGGGAACATAGTGGGTGAAGATGCATTGTATGAGATGAGAAAGTGAGCAGGTTACAGTATGGAGGAAGGAGTGTGTTTGTAGATGATTGTCGTATGCCACTGCCATTATTTAGTGGTATAAGCAAAAAAGAATAAACACAATGAACTGCTTGTGCTGGGACATTAATTCTGGCACCAGTATATTTTTCCAATCCACCTAAACACCCGAAAAGTAATTGGATTTTTGAGCACCTGTTTCAAAAAACCTTCCATTTCAATATCTAGAATATTAAACTGCGGTGGTTGAGGGTGGATGGCTTTGCTAATTAAAGCATTTCAAATATTATAATCTTGATTTTGGCATCTCTGCAAAAGTTGGGATTTTACAATTTCCTACCTGAGCAGAAATGTGTTCAGACATTGCTTGATTCTGTTTGCCTTAGACGGTAACGCATGGATGTTTGGATAGCAAAAACACATAACCGCACAAGCAGATGAAAGAAGATGAAAGAACCATTCTTTATGAATAAGCGTGGCTGAACATAAACCTTCTGGTGCTGCCTCTGCCTCACTGCTTATAGAAGAGAAAACATGTGTCCCAAAAGCAAAAGAGAAATAAAGAAGCAATGAAAAAACTGACAAGCACAGTACAAAAAGAACAAAACAAGTTATTAAAATACATCTAGGTTCCAAAGGAGGCTGCAACAAACCAAATGGTTTGCGTGCCTTCTGGCCATGTGGTTTTAGCATTTCTGAACACAAATAGCCAGTGGGTCCATCCAGAGCCAGGAAAACTGAGCTGTAGCTCCACTTCAGAAGTATGAAGTGGCTCAGGACAGAGATAACGTCCTTCTTAAGAGCTGCCCTTTTATGAGTGCTTGTTTACAAGAGCTCATCCACTAACAGGATGTACAATAGCAAAGTCAGACTTGGTAAATAAGGTAGCCCATGCTCAACCCTGCATAGCTTGGCTGCGAGCAGGTATATACTCCCTCCCCCTGTCATATGTACATTACTTCCTTAAGACTACCATCTGGCTGGGTTCGGAGGGTAGGGGCGTAAATGAAACTGGTTTCTGCTGCCTGTCTCCTGATCCTTTTGAAGATCATTGCTTACAACCCCTCCCCCTTGCTTTGGAAATCCTATGCAGCAGAACCCACTCCTCCCAGTATGGCTCTTTCACCTAAGGGGCTACTTATCAATTCATCAAAGTAGCGTGACTAATATACTTAACTCGGACCAATCACAGCAGATCACTGGAAGGCTGAATTTTGGCTTACGATAAGAAAGTCTTATAACCACTTGTCTGTACATTTTAAGATATATTCGACAATAGCGTATTGTCATCATTGAATGATATTGTGGGGGTTTTCATGGTGGAAATTGATAGTTAATAACTTCTTGCCATGTTAACCTATGTGGCTGGGGATCTGCAATGGGGAAAATTAACTGGGCAATTTTTCCAACACCAGGGCTTATAAAATATCTTTTATAAGGACCCTGCTTATATCTAGATGACCTCACCCCTGGAAAACCAAGAGGTGACTTTAGGGGTTCTGAATATGTAAATATATTACAGATCCTCACTCCATGGTGCTCCTAGCACAAATTTCAATTTTGGGAAGCACGTTACTAAAATGTGGAAAGTGAAATGTGCCATTTCACTAAGCCCAAGGCATACAACATCTATTTTATAAGGGTCCTTCTTATAAATACCTGACCAACCCTTCCCCCACCACCAGCACTGGGACACCAAGGGGAGACCCTGGGGGTACCTAATATGCAAAAATATTGTAGTTTATTGATTTGCAAGTGCCCCAAATAGCAAAGCCTAATTTGGGCACAATATATTTGTTAAAATTGGTCCTGCAACACTTTTAATCTGACCTAAGGCCAGTGCACACATGCAAGTGCAAAAAAGACTGCTGCCCTCTAAGTTACCATGCCCTATTATATACTAGAGACTTGAAGGTAGTTTTGATCCCCCTGCCCTATCATGCACTAGGGCCTTGTAGGTGAGGTCATGCCAATCATAGGGCTACCCTAACCCATAGCGTACCCTAGTTTATGTAGGTGTTTTCACTGTATCCTTAGTGTGTTTTCAGCATTGCACTGGCCCTGGGCCTTCTTAGGAAGAGCCCAAGGACAGTCTTAGTCAGTTTTCACCAGTACCAGTCAGCAAAAAAATTAGGGTGCCCAGGGCACAGGTTTACTTTGCAACACTATGACATTCCTGAATTCTGTGTTGCGTGAAATTTACAAAATGTCTCAAATTCCTCATTACGCAATTTTGTGTAACTTTTTTTTACCTCAGTGTGCACCTCACTTGAAAAAGTCTATCAAGATCCCAGGAGGAGACCTGTATACACAGAAAATGTCTAGCTGAGAGAAATTTTCTGCTCAAGTCAGTCTCCTGACTTTGTCTTGCTAGAGTTTTTTAGGCGTGGTGCATACTCAGGTAAACAATAGGGGATGCGAGATACCTGCACAACATTTCACCAGAAAAGCATAATTTCATGGCATTTCACCCAAAACACAAGTACAAGTCCCAATCAAAATATGCCCAAATAATTCTAGCCTCTCTTATGATAGAAAGCTAAGAATGGAATAATAGTTCTTTTATTTTTGGTATTTGTGAAAAATTGAGTTGTTGTTTGACTGGAGTGTGACAGCTGGCCAAGCAGCAACCATAATCCTTGTCAGAGTAAGGCACAAGCCATCCCCAAACTAACCTGTGCTCAGCCCCCTGGTATATTGGCACAGAGCATTGAGGTTAACTTAGACCCAATGGGTAAAGTATTTCTGCAACACTTCAAAAAGTAAATATGTAAGACACCACACAACAGCTCACACACAAGGTTAGAAAAATAGATCTAAATGTAATAAATAAAACAAGCCCAAACAACAAAATTTCAATCATTATGGAGTTATGAATTTTTTACAGATGTAGTGTAAAATAGTACCTAACAGCATAAAGTGCGAACCTCAGCTATCTGGTCACACTCTACCGGGTCAAGCCAAAAGTTCAGGCCGACCGCGATGGCGCGAAGGTCAGATAGTCCCAGATTCATGCCAGGAGCTAGTTGGGGAGCTGAGGCTCAGATCTGGAGACCAGCAGACTAGCCCTTGGAGTTACTATGAAGTTCTAGGTTCAAGATGAAGTTACAGGTTCAGTTCTTCCCCATGCAAGATGGCAATAGGTCAGCACAGGAGGGCAGCAGTTCCTTTGGTCACACCCTATTCAGGAGTAAGCTTTGCGTTCTCACATTTTGTCCCAAGCATCCCGTTCACGATGGAGAGGGCCGCAAGGAGAGGATCGTGGGCACTTGTTGGCATGGCATGAAGAGCAGGCTGGGTGTCACGATGGGTAGGCTGGAGCTTTGTGTTCGCGGTCCCTGCCAGCTGTAGTTACAGTAAGAAGATTCGGGCTGGAGGCGGCTCATGCTGATTCTTGGTGTGAGTAATGCCATCTCGGTGTGAAAGGGTCCATTTATGAAGAGCCCAAAAGCCTGATATAAGAATCCATGAGCCACACTAAGGGACCATGACCTGAAAGGAAGCACTTGGGGGTTAGAAACCCTCTGCAGTTGCGTTCAGGAGCTGGTTGGGGAGCTTTGTATGTCCCTGAGGCTCAGATCTGGAGACCAGCAGACTAGCCCTTGGAGTCACTATGACGTTCTGGGTTCAAGATGAAGTTACAGTTTCAGTTCTTCCCCAGGCAAGAGGGCAGTAGGTCAGCATGGCAGGACAGCAGTTCCTTTGGAGTATTGGTCCAGCAAAGTGGCAGTCCTTGGAGCAGCATGAAAGTCCTTTTTTCTGGCAGAGTATCTACGGGTCCAGAAGTGTATTTAAGTGGTTTGAGGTCCAATATGTATACCCAGTTGTGCCTTTCAAGTGGGGGAGAAGCTTTGAGAGGTTTCCTTTTGAAGTCCCCAGGCATCCTGCCTTCCCTGCCCTGGCTCCAGACTAACTAATGGGGGTTAATCAGACCTCTGTGTGGAGGAGGGTCACACCCTATTCAGGAGTAAGTGGGGCGATCCCAGCTCCCCCTTCCATCCTTCCAGTGATGGCCCATCCAGACACACCTACACTCCCTATTGTGTGTGGCTGTCTAGGAGGAATGCACAAAGCTCCACTATCAGTCACACACACGTTATGTGACCAGAGGCAGGCTACAAACTAACTAAAAAGAAACAGTGGCCCCCTTCAGTAGTTTCTAAATTGAACAAATCAGCACAGAAATATAATAACAACTGTGTCATGGATTTTATATAAGAAAGCATAGTAGTTAATTAAACATCATGAGCAACATACAAGAAGTGGGGCAGTATCTACAATAGTCAGACAACGAAAAACAAAAACTCAGGCATAAACAAAACACAATAGTAGGGCCAAAACATAATCAAATACTAAGGCCAGACAACATACTAGGAGCACCATTGCACCTACATCAGATAATTATTACACAACAATTGAGTGTTAAGGTGCTAGTGTCAAAAGAGGCAGGCTACAGGCACTAAATTGTTAAAGCAAGAAAATCCCAAATTACTAAAAGCGGCATTTTCCGAATTGTGATTTAAAATCCAATTTACCATAAGCTAGCATTATAAATTAGGATTCCAGAGACATCAAACATGAACTAGTTACCTTTTCCCATTTGGAAATTACACTTATAAAATGTAATAAGGTCATTCTAATTAAGGGTGAGAGGCAAACTCGCTCCAACGGCGGAGTTAGCTGAGCTTTGCCCACTCTGCGCTCAGTTTGGAATGTGAAGTTTGCAGAACTACATCGACTGCTGGTGGAACGGAGTTTCCTGAATCGTGCCTGCTGCTGCTCATCTCGTCTGTGCATAATATGCCCCTCTGCCTGCAGCAGAATGCACCATGGAGTACCAAATCGTACCTCATTATACTGGGCAAATATAGGCAGTGTGTGGCCTCCAGCCGTCTTGTTCTCAACTTCTCATTCTACACGGATGGGTTAGGCTTTTACAACTTTTTTGTTCAAAGTAGTGAGAAGCGGAACACTGCGGAATCCCACAGTGTTTTAAGCTACTCCGCGGAATTCCGCGTAGTGCAACCCTGCGCACTCAGCCCACACCTAATTCTAATGTTATCCTATCGTAGAGGTAAGCCTTGCAGTAGTGAAAAATGAATATAAGGGTTTTTCACCACCAGGACATGCAAAGCTGAAAAGTCCTACTTTTTAAATACATTGCACCCTGCTCTCTGGGCTGTCCAGGGCCTACACTATAGTTGACTTCTATTTATTAAAAGGAGGGTTTGGACCTGGAAAAAGGTTTATTTTACCAGGTCCAATTGGCAGTTTACATTGCACACACAGGCCGCAATGACAGGCCTGAGACATTTATAAAGGGCTACTTAAGTGGGTGGCACAATCAGTGCTGCAGGCCTAAAAGTAACATTTAATTTACAGGCCCTGGGCACATGGTCAGCAAAAACGAATTAAGCAAACAACATAGAAGGAGAAAGGCAGAACTTTTGGGGGTGAACACGTTGGTAAAGTTAAGTGCAACATGATTTATTTATTCAATTAATATATAAAATAAATAAATGTGTGACAGTTAAGGGTATTTTTCAGATGGAAAATAGATGCTTATGCATGCCTATGGATGGTTCCATGTTTAAATATCGAAAACAAAAATGTAGTCAACAAAAATATCAATGTAAAAATATCGATACAAAAATATCAACTCCTTATACTTAAACAGGGAAGTAGAATAATATTGACTCAAAAATATCGACGTAAAAAATATACATGTAAAAAATATCGAGTTTAAAAAATAACAACTTAAATTAAATTAGTTAAAAAATATTATTATTATTAACAAATTAAATGTAATATATATTTTATATAATTATAACAAATAAACTTAATTTAATAAATATAAGCACACAAAAAAGTGTACATATACATATATTTACTTAAATACATTTTTTTAACTATTATCTTTACGTAATTTATAAACTTTATTAATGTTATAAAAAAAAATAAACTCTTATATAAATATTTTAAAATAAAATGAATGTTCTATATTTAATTAACACATTAAACTATTTAAAAAAAAGAATACATACATTTAATAACAAAATAAAAATATTAGTAGTTAAAACAAGGATAGCGGGAGGGTAAAAATTACTATTCCCACTCCTGTGAGTGCAACAGTAGGGAAAGTGCTGGATAGCGTAGGGGTAAAAATTACTATTCCCACTCCAGTGAGTGCAACAATAGGGAAAGCGCTGGATAGCGGAGAGGTAAACATTACTATTCCCTCTCCAGAGAGTGCAACAGTAGGGAAAGCGTTGGATAGCGTAGGGGTAAATACTTCTATTCCCACTCCAGTGAGTGCAAC
Organism: Lissotriton helveticus; assembly: GCF_964261635.1. Taxonomy (NCBI): domain Eukaryota; kingdom Metazoa; phylum Chordata; class Amphibia; order Caudata; family Salamandridae; genus Lissotriton; species Lissotriton helveticus. Next base: position 977,072,558 of record NC_136072.1, on the reverse strand, counting down.
AGTAGGGAAAGCGCTGGATAGCGGAGGGGTAAAAATTACTATTCCCACTCCAGTGAGTGCAGCAGTAGGGAAAGCGTAGGATGCCAAAACAATTAAAGACAAAACTATTAACATTTTTATTAAATTTAATTTCCAATTTTAACATAATTAATATATGAATGTAAATATACTATTATTAACAAAGATAATACAAATAATTAATTACACATTATTTAGCACTATAATATCCACAACACACACCTAAAATTAATTACTCAATTACATTTAATATTTACTAATTAATTAATGGAAAATATTAATTATTATTTATTAATTAATCAATAAAGAAATTAATTACTTACCAGCATTCACACCATTTACACATATAAACCCCACAACACACACCTAAAATTAAATACGCAATTACATTTAATATTTACTAATTAATTAATGCCAATTAATTTATTAATATTTATTAATGAATCGATAAAACATTAAATACTTACCAGCTTTCCCACAATTTACACATATAAACACCCCAACACACACCTAAAATTAATTATACAATTACAATTAATAATTACTAAATAATAGTAATTAATTTCAAAATATTTAATAATTAATCAATAAAAAAATAATTACTTACCACCCTTCACACCATTTACACATATAAACACAACACACACCTAAAATTAATTAAACAATTAATATAATTAATTATTAATTGATTAATTGAAATTAATTAACAACTAATTATTAAACTATTATTAATTAAGAAATTAACACATTAATTAATCAATTAATTTTATATAATTAAATTACTTCCCACCCTATTCCCCTATAAACCCACAACCCGCTGCGGAACTAATAACGCAAAATTAAACTTAAAATAAATTAATAACTAGAAGAATTCAAAAACATATTATAAAATGACAAACAATTCTTATTAAAGACACTAAAATACATAACATTATTAAAAAATCTATATTTATTACAACTATATTTTTGTAATCGATATTACTTACCTTTCAGTCGATATTCTTGTCAACTATATTTTTGTGGTCGATATTTCTTTCAAACAATATTTCTGTGGCGATAATAATGTCCCACGATATTTCTCCGTAGATATTCCTGCTCTGCACCCTATGGAGTTCGAAACAGCCAACAAGAAAAAGGCACCACCAAAAGATTTCAGTTGGGTAATGGAAGTTATGCTAGTGAATGTCTAAAACAAATGGCTGTAGCGTCCTGGGCCAAAGAACTCAATGGCTGAAGAAGGCTGACCAAAAATTAGGCGTCGGCGTAATTTAAAATTTGCCATGATAAATTCATGCAATTTTTGCGGAATTTCATGGTATGCTTCTCACATGAAATTCACAGAATTGTGGTATTACCCAATGTTGCGTAATTACTTGACATTCACAGTAAAACATTACTGCGAATGGTGCAGTTAGTGATAATTAACAGTTCAAGTTTACCTCAGATGTTGCAAGTCGCTTTCTTTTGTGTTATAAATGTACTACAACCCCACAGGAACAATAGAATCCTAGTGGGTATAGTTTCCAGAGGTCTTATTTAAATGAATCTTCGTGCAAAAATAGTTGCAAAGATGCATTTCACGCTAAAATGTAGCATGAAATGACACATTTGCATTTTACGTAATTTTGAGTCATTTTGAAGTCATTTTGCCAACCCTCCCCAAAAAACCCTTTTTACATGTATTGGCAATGATATGTCTGCCATGGCGAAGCATCCTTAATTCCAAACCGAAGAAACACCAAAAAGACCAACGTGCTAAAGGCAAATTCGGAATGTCTACTAATTGGTGTAATGTTGACTTTACTTTGCACTATCTTCCTATATACATCAAACACTGTTGCAGATGCCTCTGTCATCTGTTTTTTGTTGTTAGCAACATATTCCAGTAGCCCGGAGGACTTTAGTAGCATGGCGACGAGTTTGTTATGTTAAACAAGACAGGACCCGACTCCATTTCTGATTCCAAGAGGCTGCAGCTCTTTCCAGCACATATGGCATGGTATCTGAGCTATTTTGAACTTAACAAAATCAATAGGTTCAGTGACACATGACCCATGACCCACACAGACGCTCTTACTGAGCTGGCTCCACATTTGAAAGCACATCAAGGACAATTTACTACTGCAATTGAGTGAAAGTGAGACGGCGAAGTACATTCGACCTGAAATACCAAGGAACATAAAACGCGAGGTGAAGGTACATAAAGCCAGCTCTCTTTAAAATAACTATCGATGGACAGATAAAAATGATTTCATAACTAGTAGAATAACAACTCTCCACCCACTGTATCTCATTACCGTCGAAAGAATCTGGAAGAATCAGTGAAACATATTAATAGCATTTCGCTTTTTACAAAGTTTAACTAGGAATCATTATAATACTGTTTGTAAAGAATTTCCCAAAGCCACAGTGCACTATGAAGGTAGACAGTGAATGTAACATACCGGCCCGGTTGCAGAGTGTTAAAGCATTGAGCTGGGGAGGAGATTTTTGAAAGGCAAAAGGTAATCATTATGGAAAAGATTACACTCTGGTAGGGCAGGTTGATAACTCCTCTGTGTCTAAGTGCCGATAAATGGTTTTATAACAAGCGATCTCAGTGGTACTCATTATATGTACCTCAGAGTGGCTGAGTGATTCCCCCACATTCAAACATGTGACCTACAACCCATTCATATTTTCTGCAACCGGTACAGTCACCCGGTAGACTATTTAACTACCTGATGCAGTGGTCAAAGTGGGGGGAAAATAGTAGGGGAACTGTGGACGGAGTATCAGAGGGCGGGAATAACCTGTGGATTAGATCAGTGGGCGGAGTCAGAGGTGTGGCAGAAAGAGAAAAGTATCCCAGTTTCTAGTATTTGTTTCCCATTTCACCAACAGCTTATTACGTTATTTAATTTAACCAATGGAAACACATGTTTATTTAAGATTTAGTATGTTATTGACATTAAAATACATTCACAAAGTGGGATACTTTACCAATCACAGAATGTCCCAAATATCCTTAAAAGTGGAATCGCAAGCCATTTGTCTCCCAGCCATGGAGTTTGTCATCAGGACTTCTCCTCGCTTTTTCCACAAGAGCAGTTCAAACATGAAAGGCTAAATATCCTAGTTTGCAAATGTTTTCCACATATTTACGGCTCTGCCATATTTGCCACATAATATATCATCTACTGCATATTCTGAAGATTTTAACTAGTAAATTGTTTATAGCTCAAACGGATCAAAGTTCCTAAAAAATTGTGACTTGTGCTGCTTTGAAGTGGAGGGCCCTTTGCAAAGGTTGACTGGTCACCTTTCTCACTGCTGCAGATGTATGTTCCGCTGGTACGAATAATGCAAAATCTTTCCAGAGACTGTTAGCATTTGTAAAATGTCAAAATAATAAAGTATCAGAAAATTTACAGCACCACTAATACCAGTGTAGGGTGTCAGAGTACTTTACATCATACATATTACACAGAGACAATCATATGTGTATAAATCACTGAAAAGGAAATGTTACATAAGACAAAGGACTACAAGGTGTGGGGGTCACATAACAATAATAATAGTAGGCAGCATAGTTTTATAGTGATTGGTCTGGAGAAATAAAAACTCTGAATTTAGAACGCAATACCATGGTTGGGGGTTCTCTTCAATAACCAGAATTGATTTCTATCCAAATTAACCCTTTTTTGCAACATTAGGATAATCAAAGACTGGGGAAAAAAGATAACACTCTAATTTATACCTTGCAGTTTGCATGCAGCTCTCACATGACAGTTAATATCTCACTGTTCTATGTTAGAAGTTTAACTTATTAACTGCAAGTAACAATAGAGTCTCTCTGACAAAAGCAGGAACCCACTGACCTATTTACATTATGTGCACTCTGTGATCTACATGGTACATGTTCTTAGCAGGGACATTAATCTTCTGAGCTTCCGTTCCATGAGTCATAACTTCCACTAGACAAAACACCATCTCTCTCTACTAAGAACATAATTCACAGGAGTTATCATGACATTGTTATTGTTGCCGAAAATTGTTGGAGGCCAGGAAGAAGGCAGCAAATGCTTTTAAAACCATATTATACTTATAAATAGCGCCAGGTGTGGCCGCACTGCCCTAGAACCAGCGTGCTCAAGGGTTCTGTGATCTCAGTGACAGTCTCTGTCACTCTATGGTGTGCTGCTTCATAGTCCTGCTCGCAAGACTGGAGGTGAACTTCATGGATTGTGGTGGACAGGCCTTAAAGGTTAACCCACATTTGCCATTGTTTGGGCCCAGCTGCTGGTGCTAAGACACCAGGGCTTTTAAGATCTTGCGGGGCCTTCTAAGGTCAAGCATGGGAATGTGCTCCAACAGGAGAGGCATGGGGGACTGGTCATGAAGGCTGAACCTGGTTCCCTAGTTATAAATTCAGCAGCTGTGACCATAGTGCCACATCCTCTCCCCCACTGAACACCATTCTGCCCCACTGACAGAAACTGGGAGAAACTGGATGCTGATAAAAATGTTTTTACAACATCCTAGAAAAAGCAAACACTCATAGAGAATGCAAGATTAAGTAAATCATGTGAAATGTAAGCAGGAACAACATGGTTACCTTTTTTCTTTTACACTCTTTATTCAGAAATTAGTAAGTGCTTTTGCCTGAAAAGTTAAGGCCATGACTGCAGGGCTAGGAAGGGACCCGGTTCAATGCACATTGCTTATATCCTTTCAAAACGTAAGCAGTATGATATAAAGACCATGTTCATGTACACATTATGTTTTCCAATTCACCCATCAAGCAGGTATTTCAGTACCTCCAGGAATGGTGCACCCAGGGAAAACAATGGTGTTCAAAGAGACGAGAAAACAAAAGTGGCGCTTCACTGGTAAACACTGTAATGTGGCGCTAATGTGTTTAGGTGTGACTAAGTCAATCAAGCCACCTTGCAACCACACTGTCTTGCTTTAGTTAGTTAGTTAGTTATTTTTAATATTTGGAATGTTTTATTTCTTTCCACCCTAAGGCTGCACTTAGAAATTGAAAAATTTCAGAATAAGAACGTTTCCAGCAAACTGTTTTTCTTTTTTTGGATCCATTTCACCGGGGAGAAAATAAATGAAAGGAGGAAAGAGAAGGGAATACCTGTTTCTTGAAGTCTTGGTTTCCACTAAATGAGGAGGAGTGAGACAGAAAGAGAGGGGAGCAAAGAGAGGGGGCGGTAGCTACCAGCAGCAGAAGAACTGGACACTGTCCTTGTCTTCTCTGGGCACGAAGAAAAAGGAAAAGACGGAGTCCTTTTCCTTCTCTGCCCGTTCCGCCTGCCCCAGTGATTTCTGCCCTCCGGGGGGCATGTTTAAAGTAAGAAAGTAGGGGAACGGAATCTATGAAATTAGAGAAGTAGGGGCACGCCGTGCCCTGCCGATTCCGCCCACTTCGACCAATGACCTGATGCTTGCTTGACTGTTGTCAGGTGATGGCGGCTACACTCTCCCTTGGTGTAGTTGTGATATTCAACACTCTGCTTATTGCAACAGAGTGGGCTGTAATTACAAGCCTAGGACCACTGACAGAGGATTACTGTGAACTTTGGGCTTGCCACTCTTCAGCCACTGGTCACTGCCAGCCCTTCTTCTATAAGCTGGCCCCTCAGGAGCAGGGCAAGCGTGAGACCCGAGGTGAGAGGAATGAGGAGAGTAGTACTCTCAAGGTAATGGGGTTTACTTGATTAGAGTTAGTTCCTCTTCTCCCTTTTGCTTTAGTAGTTTAGCTGGCAAGGAAAGGCTTACTGCGAGGCCTGTCTACACATCTATGGGAGGGCCTTCAGTGTAACTAATATTTGTTTACAAAACAGGGAACACACCATGGGCTATATTATATATACAATGAACTTTCCCTGTTTGCACCACAGAACACCTATTATGCGGAATGCTCTGCTACGAGGGCAGTCTTGAACTCGTGCTGCTCTGGGGCAGAGAATTCAAGTGAAATGGGGAGCGGATGCTTCAAAGCTGCTCCATGTTTCACAGAGGGGAGAGAGATCCCCTCTGTGAAACATGGAGATCAGGTGGGTGCAGTGAGTGACTGCTTGTGAGAAGTGTGGCTCACTGGTTAGAGGCGGCAGACCCGTAAGCAGAGAACGGCCCGGGACCAGGGTTCGATTCCCGACGCGGCAGGGTCGTGGACCAGGGTCAGCGGACTCGATAATTCTCGCCTCGGTGCCTACTCTAGTCAGAAACCACACTCGGCAACTCTGGGCATCAGCTTGCCTCATCTTCACAACGGCCCCCCCAGACCGCCGGGGATGCTTGGTCGCACCTTAGAGATACCCATCAGGGACCATCTCTCAGGGTGAGCCAAGACGGGTTCCCCAGCGGTCGAAGCGTGGAGATACTCCTCCGGGAGTCGATTCCTAGCGCTATATAAACCCGCACTTGTTTGCTTTCTTCCCTCCAGAGGGCTGCATTTAGGAGGTGCGCTTTCAGTATGCTACCTTTTTGTGGCTCAATTTCAGAGCATCTCCTAAAGGCATATTTGCCTCTGTGAAAACATTAGTAATGTGGTGCGGGCGCAGAGGCAAAGTGATTCCCTCATTTGCATCGCCACCTCCCTAAATGAGCAAATGCCCGCTGATGATAGGACCAGTGCTACATATGCACCAGAGCTATCAGTATTACACAAGCGGTCACCAAAGTGTCTACAGCCCTTTCTGTAATACCATTGTGCCCTCAAGGTGCAAACAGCAGGCACACATGCCTATTTCATACCCTCAGATCACCTGTGTAATATGGCTCCAGGATCAAAGCTGATTGTGCCTTACAGTGCTTATGACGTGTGCTCAACAGAATAGCACATTTCAGCCAAATGATCTTCCCAAGCTGGCAGGGTGTTCTGAAAAATATATAGCCCATGCTAAGGGATTCAGTAGTTTTATATGCCTAGCACCCATCAACTTAGGAGCAGAACAGTGGTTAGTAGAGCATGCAAGGGACGTCTATAATCGTGACCATAAAAATTATAAGGTAACGTAAAACCAAATAATCCTACTGGATTGACTATATTATGCAGCAAAAAAAGGCTGCTGTGAATTCTTTGATAGTATTATTTCACTACTTTGACATTTAATAATACATGAATACCGTATGTCTGCTAATTTAACCTTATGATTAGCAATTTAACAGCTGAATACAGTAATCAGCAATCAAAAATGTGGGGTTTCCACTGTGCAGCACTTTTTTAGTAACATATGTTTAGAGTGAGCTAAACCAAACGATATTTTTTCTTAAAATCTGCAAATTATGCAGCAGATCATGTATTATATGGCAAATGCAGTTACTCTATAATTATGCAGAAAATGAAGTAGCTGCAGAATCGCCTAATATCAGTGACCCCGGCCACAATTATACATTTTTCCATGTACTTTTAATCCAGTGCCTTGTTCTAGCTGCAGAATCATTTCCCAACGAAAAGAGAACCCAAGTATAAAAATAAAATCTTGTTGCAGCGAGAATAATTAATAAATGGAAAGTGCAGTCTACCAAAATACCTTTCCCTAGATGCGTAAAAAAACACCTCAGGAAATGATGTATAAACCCTACTGTAGGGAACACACATTTTGCCACTATCATTTAATTTGGTACAGTGTGAATACTGTGATAAATGATTGCACATAGTATAGTGGGTGCACACAGATATACAAACATATACTTTGCTCAAATGTAAATTGAATATTTAGTAGACTATAAATGCATAATGCATAAATGCTGTAAGGGACATGTGCCAGTGCATGATTGTTGTACTACTGCTTCTTCCCATTGATGGACAGAAGAACCACCCAACATAAAAATAATGCTGACATAGAGCATCTGAATAATGCCATGAAAGTCCACATGGACCCTAAGGACCTGGAGGACAAGAGGTTAGGTGTGAAAATCAACGAGAGAGACCCCTTACAAACCAGGAGAATAGGGTACTAATAAACAGTGAAAAAACAAGGTATCCCTTGGCGAGGAATAGCTTAATTATAAGCCCATATATGTGTACCAATCTCTAACACATATAATACATGGACAAAGAAGTTTGTTTAAAAAAGAGGGTTTTCATATTTTATTTTTTTTAAAAAGAAGAAGAAATTTCATCAACAGTACAATAAAATAGGTAAAAAAGGGCACAAAACAGATTATAATTTCATTAGTTTGGTAACAGTTGTGTACCTTCACCTTTCACGGACAAGAGGTTGGGAACATTAACAGATGGGTCTGAATTTGCATGTGATCCTGTCCATGATAATTCAGTCCTAACAGTTCAGTTTGCAGCCACACATTCTGAAATGGCATTCCTGACCTATCAGCGACAAGTAAAAACCACCCTAAATAGGAAAGCTGTTTGCTAGGCTGTTGGTGGCTTTTCTAGTGAGCAACATTGGGGCTACTAGGGATATACTGCTATATTGTGGGAGTGAGCTGACACCAGTGGAAGCCTTCCACCTCAAACGATTAGCCAACATAATTTTGATTGGACTTCAGAAGGTCTCTTGACAGCAACTTCTATAATACTAGATTAGATTTATATTTATAAAGCACTACAAATGCCCGAAGGAATCTTGGCGCTAGCAACTATAGGACTATATAATGATGGCAATACCAACTAAAGACTTTAGCAGTAGAAGAACAACGTTTTTAGCTGTTTTCTAAAACTTGTCAGGTTTGGCTGGGGCCTAAGATGCAAAGGCATTTGATTCCATGACAAGGTAGTAGCATGTACAAAGCTTCTGCCACCCCAAAAAGCTTTACAAATTTTGGGTAGTAGCATGGTCTTAGCAGAAGCTGATCGCAGACATCTAGAGGGAGTGTACCATAACATTTTGTTCTTTAGATAATCTGGGCCTATTCAATGCAGGGCTTAATGAGACAGCCAGAGCACTTTAAAAGCAACTCTGCTCCTAATTGTCAACTAGTGAAGCTCTTTGAGCTCTTTGTTGGCAAATTTGTATTTCCTACTATTTTTTCAGGAGCCAGACTGGAGAAAACTGCACCCTCTGAAGCTTTTTCAACAATCCTTGTTACGGAGTTACAATAGTTTATCTGAGATAATACCAAAGAGACCACCACTGTAAAATTAGTGGTAAATTTCTTTAGCGTTTTCATAAGATAGAAACAAGAAGAAATCAATTGATTTATCTGATTTGTAAACATTAATTCGGAATCAAAAATCACACCAGAATTTTTTACTTTGGTGACTGGTGAGGGTAGAGGATCCAACCCAGGGCCACCAAGAAGAGTTCCAGAACAACAAGTCAGATCCAAAGAGAAGCACCTCTGTCTTGTCTTCCATCCAATTGGTGATAGCCAGCATACAGTTAATAAATCTACTGGCTACCTCATCTACATTTGAATGTATGGGGACTGCAATTTGTGTGTCATTTGCATAAAATATTGTACTGAACCCAAAAGATATATTCAGTGCAGCCAAAGGGGCCACATTGATATTGAACAGTGTGGAAATTAATGACGACCCTTACGGGACCCCAAAGGGCAAAAACAAAGGGCTGGAAGTAAAATCTTCAAAAGCGACTGACTGTATTCTGTTACTAAGTCAAGGTGTCAGAAGCTTAAAGGCAGGTCCTTCAATCCTGATCTTCCTGATGAAACACAGTGTCAAAGGCTGCAGAAAGGTCCAAAAGGACCTCTGCAGCCTTTCCCCTATTATCCAGGTTTCGACAAATCTCCTCTGCTGCCACCAAGAGAGCAGGTTCCATGCTATGTGATTTATTGAAGACAAATTGGACTCTATTGAGAATCCCATTCTGCACGAGGAAATTAGACAGAGCCACATTCATGTGCCTTTCCGACATTTTTGCTGAAACTGGAAGTCTTGAGACTGGGCGGTTTTTTTTCTCTTCCGCTGGATCTAAAGTGGATTTTTTCATTAAAGGGAGAATCAATGCTCTCTTTTATCAGTCAGGAAAGATGCCCATATCGATATTCTTATTTAATATAACTGTAGGAGGAGTTAAGATAGTTGTGAACTCATGAAAATCAGATGGACCACCTCCTCCATTGAAAGAGATGGAAAAACAGTAAAAAGATATTCTCATTTGTGGCAGTGACTTCAGATGTTGAAAAGAAATCCTCCTTTCCTCCCATAAAGATACCACCTCTACTTTTTTTTTTAATTAGCTAGATTGTTGGAGAAATCTGGTGTCGGAACTATGGTAATAGTATCCAGAGAAGGAGAGAGAATCTCTCCTTGAAGGAGTCACTTGCTGTTTTAACCCCTTGCCTGCGGGGCTAATTCCCCTGCTGTGCTGGGGGGGTCGCGCACAGCGCCCCGGTGCTCATGACGAGCTCAGCTGGTCATGAGCCACGGTGGCCGTGTGCTCATGAGGAGCTCAGCTCGTCATGGCCACACCCGTTTCTTTAGAACGCTCAGCACAGCGGGGGAATTAGCCCCGCGTGCGAGCGTTGCGGCCGTTATGATGAGCTCAGCTCGTCATGAGCACACGACCACCGTTTCTCATGACAAGCTGAGCTCGTCATGAGCATGGGAGGGGTTAATTTAGACACATTTCGTTTTAGTTTTTTTAAATTTTATTTCTACTTTGTAGGCCAATAAAAGCCTCCTATATTAGCTTTCTCATCTGGGGAATAACTAATCCTCCAGATGTTCTCCTGTCTCCTGCAGGCTTTTTTGAGTTTCTTAAGTTTGGAAGAGTACCATCCAGCTGTGGGGAAGGATCTGTGACTTTTACCCACTTTAAGGAGAGCCAGTTTATTGGCTCTAACCCTGATCCAACATGAAAACGTTTCTGCTATTAAATTCACTTCCTCTGTTGTTATTGGAAGTGATGAATCCAAGATGAATGCTAGGTCTGCCTTATCCATCTTGTTCCAGACTTAAACCCGTTTATCTGCAGCCCTACCAGTCTCATTCCGTTTGAGAGAAGAAACTAGGATGATGAGTTAATCATCAAGTGAACAGACCATGCGACGGGAAGAAGACTCTAAATCGCAAGATCAGGAAAAAAAATGCATCCAAAGTGCGGCCTGCAGAATGAGTCAGGGCTTTTACCAATAGATGGAGACCAAAGTTAGCCCTGTTTTCAATTAAAACTCTTGAATCTTTGTTACTTACAACCTTTAGATGAAAGTTTAGATCTCCAAAAATTGCGCACTTACCATAAAGAATACTATTTTCCAACAAGCCACTAATAGCTTCCAAAAATGTAAGTCTAGGTCCAGGTGAACTATAAATCAGTAACACAGAAAACACTTGAATTGTGGTTTATTTTACAGTTAAAAGTAAGAGCTTCAACCCCTGTGATGCTAAGGGTTCACATTTAAAGTCAATGCCATCTTTATGAATTTACTGCCAATCCCCTCTCTCCCGTTTGACTTGTATTTCTAGTCTATAACTTACATACCCTGCCAGGAGAGCAGCTACAAAATATGGGGCTGAAAGTGTGTCTGTCCGTGTCTCAGTTAAAAACAGATATCAGGGCTATTAAAATCCAAATAGACAAATATCTCAAATTTGTGCTTAATTTTTAGATCCAATAACGACCATTTTTTGCTTCTAGGTCAAAATATAGAATCTTGTGTCACCTAAATTAGCTGTCAGGATATTTATGGGCATATAGCCTCATTATAGTTCAGTGGAGGTCCTGTCTAATATGACCATGTCATTTGGATAGAATGGCGATGAAATGTGCTACTCATCTTTGAAGGCCTTCTAATACAGCCTCCCTTCTTGACTAGATCCCCGATAATTTTAAAATGTATGATGGCAATACCACCACCTCATCTCAGGCCTTGGTATAGATAGGTATTTTTTGTGCTTATTGTATAATTTAATTACATTTTATAAACTCCATTTAAAAAAAGCTATTTAATTGAATAGTCTGTTTTGATATGTCTCTTCCTAACAATTTGCTCTGACAGTCTCTTCTAAAACATATTTTTCAGAAACTCTTATTTAGTTTGGAATAACTCTTGTCAATGTAGCAGATCGAATAGACATTTGTAATCATATTCATGAAGTAGGAAGAGCTTTAAACCTTATAAGTCCCTGTAAAACATATTTAATTTCTAAATTCAATCGAAGTTCACTGGTCAGACCCTATCAATTTCCTATATTTATTTAAAAAACATAAAAGTCCTCAGATAACTACATTAGGCTCTTTTCAGCCCTACCGTTTTATAACAAAATAAGGTTGTTTTATTTCCTGTACTGTAATTTAAGTAAAGTATAGTCTGACATTTACCAGAATCAGAGCACTTTACAAATGGTTCAATAAGTAGAAAACAGACAACCGAGAAACATAAAAGCTGACACTATGCGTTGCAAATCAGGAGTAGGACAGTGAGTTAGAAACCCGGACTTGGACGGCAAGTGCAAACCCTGGTTGGAGAACTGCATCATATCAGTATCCAGAGAATTAATCAGTGGGTTCAGGATAGAGTTGTGTTCATTAATAGCAGTTTGATTTATTTGTTGAATGAAGTGATGGATGGATTCAGTATGATTTCAGGGGACAGGTGTTCCAGACTCTAGGGGCCAATCCATAGAAGGCTCGGCTGTAGGTTTTCTTTTACCAAACATTTTGAGGTTGCAACAGTAAGGTGCTGTTGCTTCTAGATGATCTGCCACCACAAGACAGTTCCAGTTTATCAGCTAGGTATTTCAGTGTGTTGAAGTGTAGGGCTTTATGTGTCATGCAAACAATTGTCTTCTATATCCTTGCCTCATAAGGGAGCCAGTTTAGTGCCTTCAGATCTGGAGTGATGTGGTTGTTCATGTTGAATTCAGAGATGAGCCTTGCAGCAGAGTTAAGGGATGCCCTTAGTGGAGCCAACTTGCATCTCGGCAGACCACATAGAGTACCACTCCCAAAGGCCAACCTGGGGACCACTGGAGCTTGCACAGCTGATTTAAGGTCGTCGAAGGGAAGGACAGTTTTTATTTTTCTTAGAATGCTCATTTGAAAGTTTGCTCCTCTTGTGGCTGAGCTGATGTGTTCCTGCATGTTGATATTCTTGTCAAGTGTAAATCCCATTGATCTTGTGGAATCTATAATGTATGGAAGGTAGTTGAAGGTTGTTAAATATTTCATTCAATCTTCTATGTCGAGGGATCATTTTGGTGGGGCAATTAAGACAAAATGGGTTTTGAGCGAGTTGAGTTTGAGGTGGTTTCTGGTTAGCCAGTTTTGGGTTTTTAGCAGAGTTGTGTTGAGTAGATAGATATCTGCTGGGTAGGAGATTTAAGTATAGTTGGGTGTCATCTGCATACAGGTGATATTGTACATTGGAAAATTTCAGAAGTTCGGTTAGAGGCACCCTGAACAAGTTAAAGAGAGTAGGTGATAAGGTGGACCTCTGAGGGACCCCTAAAATGGCCAAATTGGTAGTGAGCAGGGATTGGCTAACATTAACTCTTTCAGTTATGTTGTGTAGAAATGAGGCAAACCAATTTCGGACAACCACAGATAATCCCATTGTGCATTCAAGTAGGTCATGGAGGCTGTCATGTTTGACCGTATTGAAGGCTGAGGATAGGTCTAGGAGAATTAGGAGGCAAGATTTGTTCTGATCTAGCATTTTAAGCACATCATCAACTATGTGTGTATGTACTATTTCCATGCTGAAACCCTGACGGAAACTTGATTGGAAGTGGTCAGTAAGGTGGAACTGATCCATGTGATTGTATAGTTGGGTATGGACACATTTCTCAAGGAGCTTTGCCAGAGAAGGAATGGTGGAGATGGGATGGAAGTTATCTGGGTTTGTATGATCTGCTGTGGGTTATTTTTTTTAATGGGGGTTACCTTCCCTGATTTTAGGCAGTCTGGGAAAGCCCCCTTAAAGTAGTGAAGCATTCACTATCTTAGTCCAGAGAAGGGAGTAAAAAAGTTTTAATCTCATTGAAGAGGTGGTAGAGGGGCGCAGAAGATGTTTGACGGTTTAATTGTTGTTAAGGATAATAAGAATGGCATTTTCATCAAAGGTTTTGAAAGTGTCCCATGCCGCATTGTTTTTGAGGGTGACCCCTTGTAGGTCTGGGAGCTGAACGATCAGAGACGGGCAAGGGCTATTTGGAGGTATCATCGAAAGGAGCTCAATTGCTGCTTGGAGATCACTTTAAATATTTTTGGGCTTATCAAGAAACAAGAAGGCAAATATAAAGCAGTTTGGCAGCCAAGGAGATCCTAATGTGGAGGTTTTTTTGTTTTTTTTAGTGGATTGATGTTTAATAATTCCGAACAGTTTTCTTGGGCTATTTCTGGCTTTGTCTAGTTGAACTCTGAAGAAATTTGCTTTTGAGTTTCTGATGTGTTTATTGTAGGTTTTCCTCAGTGATGATAGGTGCTCAAGGTGTTCTAGGGATGGTGAGGATCGCCACACTCGTTACGCTAGTCTCAAATTGTGTCTTACTTCATTTAGACTCCTATTGTACCATGGTTTTGAATCTTTAGTGGACAGTCTTTTTAGCTGTAGGGGCGCAACTGTATCAAAAGTGATCATTATGGAGTTGTTGTCATGGTTTGTAAGGCCATGAACATCTGACATGTCCTCTGGAAGAGGCCAGATGTTATTGCTGAGGGATGTCATGTCATTGAGGTCTATGTCGCGAGTAATCCTTTTCCATTGCCTGGGTTTCTTAAGTTGAGGTTTATGCTTGCTCACTGATTTAGTGATGAGAAAGATGATGCAATGGTCTGTCCAGTGCATGAAACAATAAATTCATGTTGAATGGAGTTTGCCTTTGCAATGACTAGATTTTGGGTCGCACTCAGTTTGTGCTTAGGGCTGTTACAGATATGGTTCAGATTAGGTCCGCTAGGAAGGATTTTAGAATGTTGATTGAGGGATCATTCGAGTCATTCCAATGTCATTCCAATGAAGGTTGAAATCTCAGCCGATGATCTGGGGGCAGTCCTGTCCTACATTGATAGTGATGATTTCCATGAATTGTTTGATGAATGATAGGTTGTAGCTGGTAGGATGGTAGATCATGTGTAGTGTGTATAGTGGTTTGTTGTTATTTGAAATGTTTAGGCATAGGTATTCACAAGATGATAGCTTGACAGTTTGTAACTGATTCACTGCGAGGTTGTTAGACCTGGCATCCTTGGTAGTTGGTTTCCCCCTATCTTTTTGCCTCTACCTCCTGTATTTTTGATGCTGTGCTGTATTTCGTTTTTGCTGGTGTTGATGCTTTGGACACTCTGCCACTGCTGATCAGTGTCAGAGTTTAAGTGCTCCCTTTGTAAAGTGTTATTGTGATTGGATATACATGATTGGCATATTTGTATCACCAAGAAGTCCCTAGTAAAGTGCACTGGGTGTGCCAAGGCGGGTGATGACAAATGCTACTAGTGGACCTGCAGCATTGATTATGCCACCCACATGAGTAGCCCTAAAATGGTGTCTCAGGCCTGTCACCGCAGTGCCTGTGTGCAGTCTGTGAACTGCCATGTCCCCACTGACCAGGCCTAACCCTTCCCTTTCTGTGCACATTGGTCACGCCGATGGAAGGCCCAAGGTACCCCCTTGGGCAGGGTGCAGTGTATGTGAAAGGTAGAGCATGTACTTGTGCAGGTGACATGCTCTGGTGGTGAATTACAGCCATTTTCGTTTTTCACTGCTGCAAGGCTATCTTGCTCTATAGGCTATCATTGGGGGTGCTGGCTACAGTGGCTACCAGCATATCTTTCCATAAGAGCAAGATAGGACATAAAAGTCTGGTATCCCTGAACTCAGAATTTAATAACACATCTTTTAGGAAAGGCGTTTTTTAACTCCTGTGTTTGAGAATAGCACTTTTAGAAAGTTGCTGTTCTCTTGTCTGACCTTTCTGTGTGCCTTGGCCTGTTTATGAATTGACTGTCTGGTTTGAGAGTGACAGGGGCTGGGGATTCCCCAGGAGGCTGGCTGAATCAGCCCTAGGCTGAATGACTGCATTTGCAACTTGAGCGGTGGGCTGAAATAGCTCCTGGGCCTGAATAGGGCTGTGCCTGCCTTCCATAATGCTGGCTCCAGCTCCTGCTGGGCGGCTGACGACCCTGCCCCTCACTCTGAAAGGAAAGGAGAAGCCAGGAAAACAAAGTGCTCAAGGAACACCCAGAACTGGTTCAGACCGGGTTTAGAGCCCTCCTGCACAAAGGGAACAAAGACTTTTTGGGGTATAAGTACAGGACCCCTGACAACAGAAAATTAGAACATCCTGGAATCAAGAAGGAACCTCTGCCAAGGAGAAAGCTGAAACTGAAGAAGGAAGACTGTCCTACTGTTGCTCTGTTGGACTGACCTGCTGTTGCTCTGCTGCCAAGGAGAGGGGAAGGACTTTGCTTTGTGCTGTGTCCCCTTGCTTGTAGGAATCTCCAAGGGCCTGAGAAGAGCTGGCTCCCTGTTTTAAAGTCCCAGAAACAAAAGGACTTCACCCCCAACTTCCCTGAGCTCTCATGAGAGAGTTATGTCCTTCCTGGAGTGCTTGACCCATGTGTGTTGCCTCTGGAAGTTGTACCTGTGTTGGGGAGCTGGAAATCAAGCTTTTAAAGACTTTGCTAGAGAAAATCTATCGCAAACCCGGCCGAGCGAGAAAATTCCAGCCGCTACGAAGACCGAGATCGTCGCAGCCCCTGTCGCCGCTGCCTGAAGATGTCGCACCCTTCGTTAGTGGGAAGATTTCCTCCACTATGAACATTGGTCAAGAGCCTGTCATCGCTGGGTGAAATCATCGCATCACGTCGCTGCGGGAATTGTCGCAGAGCCGTCGCATTGAGGAGCTGCAAGAGAAAGATCGCCGCTGGACCGCGCATCGTCACCCCAGAGATCGTCGCAACCCCCGAGAATCATCACATTGTGCCTTTGCGGGAGAAAACTTCCTACAGAACCTACGCACCGAAATCCATACAAGTGGCCTTCCTCCCCATACAGACCGGATTTGTCGTATCACGCCTGCTGCTGCCTCCCCAGGGTCTCAGGAGCAACGCATCGCTTGTTTTTCACCGCTACAGCGTCTGTGCTTGGAACTTTTTATCGCTAACAAAGGTACTGTGGCTAAAACGTGACGCAACTGTGGATAATTTTATTGCTAACCTTAAGAACATTAAGTACTCTTTTGCAACCATATTCTTGAACTGTCTATGTTGGATTTTTGTCATTTTGGTCTTGTGTAGTTTAGATTAAATACCTTTATTTATCTAAACTGTTGTGGAGTCAGTGTGTGGTGTTTTCACTGTATTACTGTGAGTGTTGGTACAAATACTTTACACATTGCTTTTGGGTAAGTCTGACTGCTTGTGCCAAGCTACCAAGGGGGTGAGCAGAGGTTATCTAAAGAGTGTTTCCTCCTTACCCTGACTAGAAGCAAGGGTCCCTATTTGGACAGTGGTACCTACCTCTGCTAACTAGAGACCCCCAGTTCTAACAGAGGTTATTGTGGTGTATGCAGGCAATGCCTCCACCCATTCAGTCTGATCTAATAAGTCATAGCTAGGTGGGACTAATATGTCTAGGATTGGTGCAGAGGAGTAAATTAGCCATGTTTCTATTATGAATAAGAGGTCAAACTTGTGCGCAAGGATGAGGTCCTCGATGTCCCCTGCTTGTTTTATGGTTGATCTGCAATTTAGAAGTATGCATTTCAGGTGTGATTTGTTGTCCGCTGAGGTTCTCTGTACGATGGGGACTTGCTTAAAGTTGGACTTATTTACTTGTCTAGAGTTAGGCCTAGGTTCTCTGTGTGGATTTGAGGCAATTGCTAGGATGGGAGCCAGGTTGTCTGTTTTTTGTGGTTTGCAGGATTATATGTGAGGAGAATGGAGTGTATGTCACTGTCCAATAGCAGATCCTTAAGCCTGACAGGCCTTGTGGAGGTGTTATGGTATATAGATTTCCATCTTGAGAGGGGGTGGTGAGATTGTTGCCAACCTGTTGTAAGGAGTGCTTGAGGGCAGTCGTGAGTGGCATATGTTGTGAGTTGATGTGCCTATTACTTTCTGGAGTACTTTTGGGCCATCTCTTATGGGCCAGTTCAGACATTATATTTATTAGGCTCTGTAGGTTAGACTTGAGTTGATGTAGATCTTGTGTAATTTTGTCAAGTCTAGATTCTATTGAGGTGTGGGATCAGGTGGTCGTGGTTTGGGGCAAAGGGCCAGGAGTTGGTGGGTGCTCTGGATTGTGTAGTTGGGCTGGTGCTGGTCCGAGAGAGATTGTGGGTGAATGGTCTGACTGGAGATGCTTTTAGGGTTGTATTCTGAGATCGGTGGGGTCAGGTGGTGAAGATATTTTCGTTTCTGGGTGACTCAGTGGCCCCTATTGTAGCAGTAACGTGTGGCCACGTATTGGTTTGGTGAATTTGTATTTAGCATAAAAATAGCAAATCAAAATAGGGCAAACCAGTGCTGAACTTTTGCATAAACCACACAACATTGCACAATTCTTCATATTCTACTCATTTAGGGGAGTCGGGCCTAACAGCAGCAGTACCAGCCATATCACAGCATTGTATATGCTTACGCACTTCTCATTGTGCGACAACAGTGATTTTACTATTTGTCTGTTATAAATTATTACAAGCAATTAGTTATATATTGTTTATTAGGACCACTTTTGACATAAGAAAGACTAATAAGTCGAAAAACAATATCAAGTGTTTAAAGGAAAATTAAGCCCTCTCACAAATTATAGTATTGGTGTACACATTACCTACATTGATCTCTACGTTCCCATTGTTTGAAATATGCAACCTATGTTGATGATGTTCTTTCTGCAAATGTTTGGAAAATATGTCATGGATATGAATTATATCATTAACGAGAAATAAGGGTTTTAGAGCCACTATGGGTTGGGCTAATAATAACCAAACATGTAAGATATATACATTGTATCTCACATTTCAAAGACTTCCAAAGCACTCTTACTTCCCTTCAACATATGTTTTAGGGCTGGCTTTACAGCACAGCTGTCTGCACAACATATTGATCTCAATTCTTTAAAATATACATACAATAGAGTTTGGTAGAATCCAGGAGAGCTTTATTCTTAACTCCTTCAGTTTGCTATTTAGTGTATCATTTCGCTTTTCAGGAAGGGCTTCCAGTGGAATGTAGGAGGGATTTTTTTCTAGTGAAAAGTAACTCCAGTCACCATATTGTTTGTCACATACAGACTCTTTATCTTCTAAGAGGATTCTAAACAAATCTTTTTTTGCTACTTTTTTCCCAGGGTTGACAAAGCCAACAAAGCAGACTTTATTACCACAAAATAGCATGTGTACAGGCAACATACATAGTATTTGTGGGTGACTGTGATTGCATGCACGGGAACATCAAAGACAGACCTATTGGCTTTGCTAAAGCTTGTTAATTACAGTGCATTTTCTTTTAACCCCTTGTCTTTCCACTGAGACCTGTAGCTCCCACAGATCTCATCTCTCAATGCAACATTGGCATCTCCCTGTGTCACTGTTGCACCACCGCCGCACTCTTGCAAGTGAATGACTTTCAAGGTTTGGGAACCTTTTTCAGAGCAATAAACTGAGACTGCAGTTCCGTGCTCTAATTAAACCTGAAACCTCTTGTTATTCCCTCATTCGCCAATATTATTATTATTATTAATGACATTTGTTAAGCGCATGGTTGCACAAGGAACAGTGCGTCCCCGCACTGACAATCCCACTAAACATCTCTTCAGCTTAGCTCACGGAGGATGAGCACTTGGGCCAGGGGAATCTATACTGATTGTGTCTTGGGGAAGAGATGGGTTTTCAACCTCTGTCTGAACCTTGTTTCAGACGGTTCCATCCTCAATTCGATGGGCAAGTCATTCCAGTCTTTACTAGCCAGATGTCTAAAGGACCGTCCTCCCATCCTTGCTCTGTGGATCCGTGGAACCACTAATAGCATGCTGCCCATTGACCTAAGAGGGCGTGAAGGACGATAGATTGGAAGCAAATCCTGGAGATATGAAGGTGCTTTTTTGTGAGCTATGCGATGGGTAATGCACATAGTTTTAAATTTAATTCGTTCCTTTATTGGAAGCCAATGCAGGGAACGTAATGCATGTTTCCCAGAGGCCCTCCTAGGGAGGTTCAGGACAAGCCTGGCAGCTGCATTCTGGGCGCGTTGCAACTGTATTAGGCCTTTTTTACTGAGTCCACATAGGAGGGAGTTCCCATAGTCTAAATGGAGGGTGACCAAGGCATGTACCATTGTTTTTCTGGTGCTGGGAGGCAGTAGGTCAAGGATTTTCCTCAGGACCTTCAAAATGCCATAGCATTTACCGGCAGCATTACCAACATGATTAGTGTAGGCTAAATTAGAATCAAGAAGTATGCCAAGGTTTTTGACTGTGTCTACTGGGGCAGGGACAGAGCCCAGTTCTATAGGCCACCAGGCAGATGTCCAGATGGAAGGACAGGGACCAACGATAAGAACTTCCGTCTTATTACCATTGAGGCGGAGATAGTTCTGCTTCATCCACCCATCAAGTGCCACCAAGCAGGCCGAGAAATTCTCAGCATCCACAACTGGATCACGGGACAAGTTGATCACCAGTTGTGTATCGTCTGCATAAGAGACTATGGCAACACCATATGACTCCACCAGTTTGGCAAGGGGTTCCATGTACAGATTGAATAACGTGGGGCTCAAAATCGAGCCCTGTGGAACCCCTTGTCTAAGACATCTTATACTGGATTTATATGGTGGACAATGCACTTGAAATCTCCTGTTGTTAAGGAAGGAGACCAACCACTCATGAGCAGGCCCGGTTATACCCTTCTCACTCAGACGGTTCAGCAGTACAGAGTGCGATACGGTGTCAAACGCCGCACTTAAGTCCAATAGGACCAGTGCGGCCGTGTGACCCTCATCCGCCCTACACCGCAACAGTTCCGTAGATAGAAGGAGGGCGGTCTCAGTCAAATGTTTGGCTCCGAATCCCGACTGAGACGAGTGGAGGAGCTTATTTTCCTCCACAAAGCTCACCAGCTGTCGGTTAACCAATTTCTCTACTACCTTCGCACAGTAGGGAAGGAGGGAGATAGGTCTAAGGTTGTCTAGTTGTGTTATGCTAATATGGGCTTTCTTTTTTATAGGGACAACTTGGGCCAGTTTCCAGATGTCCGGAACTAGACATTCATGGAAAGAAAGAGAGGCCATGTTACCAATGTGCTCCGCTACCTGGGGAAGATGACTGCGAAGAATCCTCGCTGGGACCGCATCTAAGGGAGAGCCAGAGTGAATGTCCGATAAGATGTTCATTAGCTCCTCTGCTTGGGGGACCACAAACTTCCTGAGAGTTTTCATAACCTGTTTTTCACAGTTAGGGTCTGGCGAATTAGTGGGTACTGAGTTAGTCTGAAAAGATGCGTAGATCTTTTCTACCTTCCCTATAAAGAAGTCTGCAATCTCATTGCATGACTCTGTCGAGGGGGGGACTTCCCCTGAACTCGCTAGAGGGGCGGAGAGTTCCTTCAAAATCATAAAGAGCTCTTTAGATGTGTTCTCTGAACAGTCAATCCTCTTATTATAGTAATCTCTTTTAGATTTCCTAATCTGACTGTGATAAGACCTTAATTCACTCTTATAGACTTCACGTAGTGAGGGGGCATATTCCACTCTCCATCTACGCTCCAGGGTCTTACATTTGGTTTTGGCAGCGCGCAGCTCAGTGGTAAACCACGGAGCGGATTTCGTGCTCCGTGCCATGGCTTTTTGAGTCCAGGGGGCAACTTTATCCAGTGCACCCTCGACCCATTCATCATACATCCTGCACGCCTCAGCCAAGTTGTCGCTGAGCTTTGGGGGTTCCTGTCCTAGGGCTTGACTGAAGACATCATGACTGAATTTCCTCCAGTCCCTGCGCCTAATAGCGGGGGGTTTCTGTATAGGCCCCCTGTTGGGCAATCTTCTAAGTTTAAAAGGGATCAAATAATGATCCGACCACAGGATCTTAATCGGGACAGATACGCTTATATCCTCCCAATTTACAAAGATTGGATCCAGCAAATGCCCCGCTTGATGGGTGGCTCTGTTATCGGCCAAAACAAACATAAGAGCTGTCAGCGAATTAATCAGGGATACAGCCTCTCTGCAGTTGACATCGTCCAAATGCACGTTGAGGTCTCCTACAATCATGAACTTATTATGGCGTAAAGCAGATTGCGTTAGAGCCTCCAGGAGGCTCTCAATGAACGCGGTCGCCACACCAGGAGGGCGATAAATAAGGTAGCCCTTAATGGTGCAATTAGGGCCAACCAAGATGGAAAATAGTCCAGCTTCACAATTATTAATGGCAGTCGGTTCAAGAGAACATGGCAGCTCGATTTTATGGACAATAGCTATCCCCCCCCCCCCTCTGCATCCCTCTATTGATTTGGAGAATGTTATAGCCGGAGGGGAGGGCCTCTATAATATCAGGGAGGGATTGCTCATCCAACCATGTTTCTGTCAAAAAGACCAAGTCAGGGTTGTCTTCTATCAGCATGTCATATATGTTCAAGCTATGACGTTTCAATGATCGACAGTTCAATAGTAAGGCCGAAAGTTCAGTACCTTCCTTACTCGTCTCTTGGTCTCTGAGGATAGTGTAGCCGCAACCCTCACATTTCAGAGGCCATTGCCCCACGTGCAGCGTATGTGCGCATTCCGGCGTCATACGCTGTGTACAGGCAACATACATAGTATTTGTGGGTGACTGTGATTGCATGCACGGGAACATCAAAGACAGACCTATTGGCTTTGCTAAAGCTTGTTAATTACAGTGCATTTTCTTTTAACCCCTTGTCTTTCCACTGAGACCTGTAGCTCCCACAGATCTCATCTCTCAATGCAACATTGGCATCTCCCTGTGTCTCTGTTGCACCACCGCCACACTCTTGCAAGTGAATGACTTTCAAGGTTTGGGAACCTTTTTCAAAGCAATAAACTGAGACTGCAGTTCCGTGCTCTAATTAAACCTGAAACCTCTTGTTATTCCCTCATTCGCCAATATTATTATTATTATTAATGACATTTGTTAAGCGCATGGTCGCACAAGGAACAGTGCGTCCCCGCGCTGACAATCCCACTAAACATCTCTTGAGCTTAGCTCACGGAGGATGAGCACTTGGGCCAGGGGAATCTATACTGATTGTGTCTTGGGGAAGAGATGGGTTTTCAACCTCTGTCTGAACCTTGTTTCAGACGGTTCCATCCTCAATTCGAAGGGCAAGTCATTCCAGTCTTTACTAGCCAGATGTCTAAAGGACCGTCCTCCCATCCTTGCTCTGTGGATCCTTGGAACCACTAATAGCATGCTGCCCATTGACCTAAGAGGGCGTGAAGGACGATAGATTGGAAGCAAATCCTGGAGATATGAAGGTGCTTTTTTGTGAGCTATGCGATGGGTAATGCACATAGTTTTAAATTTAATTCGTTCCTTTATTGGAAGCCAATGCAGGGAACGTAATGCATGTTTCCCAGAGGCCCTCCTAGGGAGGTTCAGGACAAGCCTGGCAGCTGCATTCTGGGCGCGTTGCAACTGCATTAGGCCTTTTTTACTGAGTCTCTGTGTGTCTCCCTGTGTCTCTGTTGCACCACCCCCGCACTCTTGCAAGTGAATGACTTTCAAGGTTTGGGAACCTTTTTCAAAGCAATAAACTGAGACTGCAGTTCCGTGCTCTAATTAAACCTGAAACCTCTTGTTATTCCCTCATTCGCCAATATTATTATTATTATTAATGACATTTGTTAAGCGCATGGTTGCACAAGGAACAGTGCGTCCCCGCGCTGACAATCCCACTAAACATCTCTTCAGCTTAGCTCACGGAGGATGAGCACTTGGGCCAGGGGAATCTATACTGATTGTGTCTTGGGGAAGAGATGGGTTTTCAACCTCTTATTTAATATAACTGTAGGAGGAGTTAAGATAGTTGTGAACTCATGAAAATCAGATGGACCACCTCCTCCATTGAAAGAGATGGAAAAACAGTAAAGAGATATTCTCATTTGTGGCAGTGACTTCAGATGTTGAAAAGAAATCCTCCTTTCCTCCCATAAAGATACCACCTCTACTTTTTTTTTTAATTAGCTAGATTGTTGGAGAAATCTGGTGTGGGAACTATGGTAATAGTATCCAGAGAAGGAGAGAGAATCTCTCCTTGAAGGAGTCACTTGCTGTTTTAACCCCTTGCCTGCGGGGCTAATTCCCCTGCTGTGCTGGGGGGGTCGCGCACAGCGCCCCGGTGCTCATGACGAGCTCAGCTGGTCATGAGCCACGGTGGCCGTGTGCTCATGAGGAGCTCAGCTCGTCATGGCCACACCCGTTTCTTTAGAACGCTCAGCACAGCGGGGGAATTAGCCCCGCGTGCGAGCGTTGCGGCCGTTATGATGAGCTCAGCTCGTCATGAGCACACGACCACCGTTTCTCATGACAAGGTGAGCTCGTCATGAGCATGGGAGGGGTTAATTTAGACACATTTCGTTTTAGTTTTTTTAAATTTTATTTCTACTTTGTAGGCCAATAAAAGCCTCCTATATTAGCTTTCTCATCTGTGGAATAACTAATCCTCCAGATGTTCTCCTGTCTCCTGCAGGCTTTTTTGAGTTTCTTAAGTTTGGAAGAGTACCATCCAGCTGTGGGGAAGGATCTGTGACTTTTACCCACTTTAAGGAGAGCCAGTTTATTGGCTCTAACCCTGATCCAACATGAAAACGTTTCTGCTATTAAATTCACTTCCTCTGTTGTTATTGGAAGTGATGAATCCAAGATGAATGCTAGGTCTGCCTTATCCATCTTGTTCCAGACTTAAACCCGTTTATCTGCAGCCCTACCAGTCTCATTCCGTTTGAGAGAAGAAACTAGGATGATGAGTTAATCATCAAGTGAACAGACCATGCGACGGGAAGAAGACTCTAAATCGCAAAATCAGGAAAAAAAATGCATCCAAAGT
This sequence comes from Lissotriton helveticus, assembly GCF_964261635.1. NCBI lineage: Eukaryota > Metazoa > Chordata > Amphibia > Caudata > Salamandridae > Lissotriton > Lissotriton helveticus. The sequence continues at coordinate 977,047,615 of NC_136072.1, read as the reverse complement.
GCGGCCTGCAGAATGAGTCAGGGCTTTTACCAATAGATGGAGACCAAGGTTAGCCCTGTTTTCAAGTAAAACTATTGAATCTTTGTTACTTACAACCTTTAGATGAAAGTTTAGATCTCCAAAAATTGCGCACTTACCATAAAGAATACTATTTTCCAACAAGCCACTAATAGCTTCCAAAAATGTAGTCTAGGTCCAGGTGAACTATAAATCAGTAACACAGAAAACACTTGAATTGTGGTTTATTTTACAGTTAAAAGTAAGAGCTTCAACCCCTGTGATGCTAAGAGTTCACATTTAAAGTCAATGCCATCTTTATGAATTTACTGCCAATCCCCTCTCTCCCGTTTGACTTGTATTTCTAGTCTATAACTTACATACCCTGCCAGGAGAGCAGCTACAAAATATGGGGCTGAAAATGTGTCTGTCCGTGTCTCAGTTAAAAACAGATATCAGGGCTATGAAAATCCAAATAGACAAATATCTCAAATTTGTGCTTAATTTTTAGATCCAATAACTACCATTTTTTGCTTCTAGGTCAAAATATAGAATCTTGTGTCACCTAAATTAGCTGTCAGGATATTTATGGGCATATAGCCTCATTATAGTTCAGTGGAGGTCCTGTCTAATATGACCATGTCATTTGGATAGAATGGCGATGAAATGTGCTACTCATCTTTGAAGGCCTTCTAATACAGCCTCCTTTCTTGACTAGATCCCCGATAATTTTAAAATGTATGATGGCAATACCACCACCTCATCTCAGGCCTTGGTATAGATAGGTATTGTTTGAGCTTATTGTATAATTTAATTACATTTTATAAACTCCATTTAAAAAAAGCTATTTAATTGAATAGTCTGTTTTGATATGTCTCTTTCTAACAATTTGCTCTGACAGTCTCTTCTAAAACATATTTTTCAGAAACTCTTATTTAGTTTGGAATAACTCTTGTCAATGTAGCAGATCGAATAGACATTTGTAATCATATTCATGAAGTAGGAAGAGCTTTAAACCTTATAAGTCCCTGTAAAACATATTTAATTTCTAAATTCAATCGAAGTTCACTGGTCAGACCCTATCAATTTCCTATATTTATTTAAAAAAATAAAAGTCCTCAGATAACTACATTAGGCTCTTTTCAGCCCTACCGTTTTATAACAAAATAAGGTTGTTTTATTTCCTGTACTGTAATTTAAGTAAAGTATAGTCTGACATTTACCAGAACACCATGAAGAGCCAAGCATTCAAGCTCAAGCGAATTACATCCCAAAACCAATTTGAATTTTAGACAGAGTTTAGATTATTAAACTTTTTCTGGTTTATATTCAATATTTAGTTATAAAGTTTTATAGAACATGAACTTGACCCTAGAAGGGTATCAGAGCACTTTACAAATGGTTCAATAAGTAGAAAACAGACAACCGAGAAACATAAAAGCTGACACTATGCGTTTCAAATCAGGAGTAGGACAGTGAGTTAGAAACCCGGACTTGGACGGCAAGTGCAAACCCTGGTTGGAGAACTGCATCATATCAGTATCTAGAGAATTAATCAGTGGGTTCAGGATAGAGTTGTGTTCATTAATAGCAGTTTGATTTATTTGTTGAATGAAGTGATGGATGGATTCAGTATGATTTCAGGGGACAGGTAGTTCCAGACTCTAGGGGCCAATCCATAGAAGGCTCGGCTGTAGGTTTTCTTTTACCAAACATTTTGAGGTTGCAACAGTAAGGTGCTGTTGCTTCTAGATGATCTGCCACCACAAGACAGTTCCAGTTTATCAGCTAGGTATTTCAGTGTGTTGAAGTGTAGGGCTTTATGTGTCATGCAAACAATTGTCTTCTATATCCTTGCCTCATAAGGGAGCCAGTTTAGTGCCTTCAGATCTGGAGTGATGTGGTTGTTCATGTTGAATTCAGAGATGAGCCTTGCAGTAGAGTTAAGGGATGCCCTTAGTGGAGCCAACTTGCATCTCGGCAGACCACATAGAGTACCACTCCCAAAGGCCAACCTGGGGACCACTGGAGCTTGCACAGCTGATTTAAGGTCGTCGAAGGGAAGGACAGTTTTTATTTTTCTTAGAATGCTCATTTGAAAGTTTGCTCCTCTTGTGGCTGAGCTGATGTGTTCCTGCATGTTGATATTCTTGTCAAGTGTAAATCCCATTGATCTTGTGGAATCTATAATGTATGGAAGGTAGTTGAAGGTTGTTAAATATATCATTCAATCTTATATGTCGAGGGATCATTTTGGTGGGGCAATTAAGACAAAATGGGTTTTGAGCGAGTTGAGTTTGAGGTGGTTTCTGGTTAGCCAGTTTTGGGTTTTTAGCAGAGTTGTGTTGAGTAGATAGATATCTGCTGGGTAGGAGATTTAAGTATAGTTGGGTGTCATCTGCATACAGGTGATATTGTACATTGGAAAATTTCAGAAGTTCGGTTAGAGGCACCCTGAACAAGTTAAAGAGAGTAGGTGATAAGGTGGACCTCTGAGGGACCCCTAAAATGCCCAAATTGGTAGTGAGCAGGGATTGGCTAACATTAACTCTTTCAGTTATGTTGTGTAGAAATGAGGCAAACCAATTTCGGACAACCACAGATAATCCCATTGTGCATTCAAGTAGGTCATGGAGGCTGTCATGTTTGACCGTATTGAAGGCTGAGGATAGGTCTAGGAGAATTAGGAGGCAAGATTTGTTCTGATCTAGCATTTTAAGCACATCATCAACTATGTGTGTATGTACTATTTCCATGCTGAAACCCTGACGGAAACTTGATTGGAAGTGGTCAGTAAGGTGGAACTGATCCATGTGATTGTATAGTTGGGTATGGACACATTTCTCAAGGAGCTTTGCCAGAGAAGGAATGGTGGAGATGGGATGGAAGTTATCTGGGTTTGTATGATCTGCTGTGGGTTATTTTTTTTAATGGGGGTTACCTTCCCTGATTTTAGGCAGTCTGGGAAAGCCCCCTTAAAGTAGTGAAGCATTCACTATCTTAGTCCAGAGAAGGGAGTAAAAAAGTTTTAATCTCATTGAAGAGGTGGTAGAGGGGCGCAGAAGATGTTTGACGGTTTAATTGTTGTTAAGGATAATAAGAATGGCATTTTCATCAAAGGTTTTGAAAGTGTCCCATGCCGCATTGTTTTTGAGGGTGACCCCTTGTAGGTCTGGGAGCTGAACGATCATAGACGGGCAAGGGCTATTTGGAGGTATCATCGAAAGGAGCTCAATTGCTGCTTGGAGATCACTTTAAATCTTTTTGGGCTTATCAAGAAACGAGAAGGCAAATATAAAGCAGTTTGGCAGCCAAGGAGATCCTAATGTGGAGTTTTTTTTTTTTTTTGTGGATTGATGTTTAATAATTCCGAACAGTTTTCTTGGGCTATTTCTGGCTTTGTCTAGTTGAACTCTGAAGAAATTTGCTTTTGAGTTTCTGATGTGTTTATTGTAGGTTTTCCTCAGTGATGATAGGTGCTCAAGGTGTTCTAGGGATGGTGAGGATCGCCACACTCGTTAGGCTAGTCTCAAATTGTGTCTTACTTCATTTAGACTCCTATTGTACCATGGTTTTGAATCTTTAGTGGACAGTCTTTTTAGCTGTAGGGGCGCAACTGTATCAAAAATGATCATTATGGAGTTGTTGTCATGGTTTGTAAGGCCATGAACATCTGACATGTCCTCTGGAAGAGGCCAGATGTTATTGCTGAGGGATGTCATGTCATTGAGGTCTATGTCGCGAGTAATCCTTTTCCATTGCCTGGGTTTCTTAAGTTGAGGTTTATGTTTGCTCACTGATTTAGTGATGAGAAAGATGATGCAATGGTCTGTCCAGTGCATGAAACAATAAATTCATGTTGAATGGAGTTTGCCTTTGCAATGACTAGATTTTGGGTCGCACTCAGTTTGTGCTTAGGGCTGTTACAGATATGGTTCAGATTAGGTCCGCTAGGAAGGATTTTAGAATGTTGATTGAGGGATCATTCGAGTCATTCCAATGTCATTCCAATGAAGGTTGAAATCTCAGCCGATGATCTGGGGGCAGTCCTGTCCTACATTGATAGTGATGATTTCCATGAATTGTTTGATGAATGATAGGTTGTAGCTGGTAGGATGGTAGATCATGTGTAGTGTGTATAGTGGTTTGTTGTTATTTGAAATGTTTAGGCATAGGTATTCACAAGATGATAGCTTGACAGTTTGTAACTGATTCACTGCGAGGTTGTTAGACCTGGCATCCTTGGTGTGGTTTCCCCCTATCTTTTTGCCTCTACCTCCTGTATTTTTGATGCTGTGCTGTATTTCGTTTTTGCTGGTGTAGATGCTTTGGACACTCTGCCACTGCTGATCAGTGTCAGAGTTTAAGTGCTCCCTGTGTAAAGTGTTATTGTGATTGGATATACATGATTGGCATATTTGTATCACCAAGAAGTCCCTAGTAAAGTGCACTGGGTGTGCCAAGGCGGGTGATGACAAATGCTACTAGTGGACCTGCAGCATTGATTATGCCACCCACATGAGTAGCCCTAAAATGGTGTCTCAGGCCTGTCACCGCAGTGCCTGTGTGCAGTCTGTGAACTGCCATGTCCCCACTGACCAGGCCTAACCCTTCCCTTTCTGTGCACATTGGTCACCCCTATGGAAGGCCCAAGGTACCCCCTTGGGCAGGGTGCAGTGTATGTGAAAGGTAGAGCATGTACTTGTGCAGGTGACATGCTCTGGTAGTGAATTACAGCCATTTTCGTTTTTCACTGCTGCAAGGCTATCTTGCTCCATAGGCTATCATTGGGGGTGCTGGCTACAGTGGCTACCAGCATATCTTTCCATAAGAGCAAGATAGGACATAAAAGTCTGGTATCCCTGAACTCAGAATTTAATAACACATCTTTTAGGAAAGGCGTTTTTTAACTCCTGTGTTTGAGAATAGCACTTTTAGAAAGTTGCTGTTCTCTTGTCTGACCTTTCTGTGTGCCTTGGCCTGTTTATGAATTGACTGTCTGGTTTGAGAGTGACAGGGGCTGGGGATTCCCCAGGAGGCTGGCTGAATCAGCCCTAGGCTGAATGACTGCATTTGCAACTTGAGCGGTGGGCGGAAATAGCTCCTGGACCTGAATAGGGCTGTGCCTGCCTTCCATAATGCTGGCTCCACCTCCTGCTGGGCGGCTGACGACCCTGCCCCTCACTCTGAAAGGAAAGGAGAAGCCAGGAAAACAAAGTGCTCAAGGAACACCCAGAACTGGTTCAGACCGGGCTCAGAGCCCTCCTGCACAAAGGGAACAAAGACTTTTTGGGGTATAAGTACAGGACCCCTGACAACAGAAAATTAGAACATCCTGGAATCAAGAAGGAACCTCTGCCAAGGAGAACGCTGAAACTGAAGAAGGAAGACTGTCCTACTGTTGCTCTGTTGGACTGACCTGCTGTTGCTTTGCTGCCAAGGAGAGGGGAAGGACTTTGCTTTGTGCTGTGTCCCCTTGCTTGAAGGAATCTCCAAGGGCCTGAGAAGAGCTGGCTCCCTGTTTTAAAGTCCCAGAAACAAAAGGACTTCACCCCCAACTTCCCTGAGCTCTCATGAGAGAGTTATGTCCTTCCTGGAGTGCTTGACCCATGTGTGTTGCCTCTGGAAGTTGTACCTGTGTTGGGGGGCTGGAAATCAAGCTTTTAAAGACTTTGCTAGAGAAAATCTATCGCAAACCCGGCCGAGCGAGAAAATTCCAACCACTACGAAGACCGAGATCATCGCAGCCCCTGTCGCCGCTGCCTGAAGATGTCGCACCCTTCGTTAGTGGGAAGATTTCCTCCACTATGAACATCGGTCAAGAGCCTGTCATCGCTGGGTGAAATCATCGCATCACGTCGCTGCGGGAATTGTCGCAGAGCCGTCGCATTGAGGAGCTGCGAGAGAAAGATCGCCGCTGGACCGCGCATCGTCACCCCAGAGATCGTCGCAACCCCCGAGAATCATCACATTGTGCCTTTGCGGGAGAAAACTTCCTACAGAACCTACGCACCAGAATCCATACAAGTGGCCTTCCTCCCCATACAGACCGGATTTGTCGTATCACGCCTGCTGCTGCCTCCCCAGGGTCTCAGGAGCAACGCATCGCTTGTTTTTCACCGCTACAGCGTCTGTGCTTGGAACTTTTTATCGCTAACAAAGGTACTGTGGCTAAAACGTGACACAACTGTGGATAATTTTATTGCTAACCTTAAGAACATTAAGTACTCTTTTGCAACCATATTCTTGAACTGTCTATGTTGGATTTTTGTCATTTTGGTCTTGTGTAGTTTAGATTAAATACCTTTATTTATCTAAACTGTTGTGGAGTCAGTGTGTGGTGTTTTCACTGTATTACTGTGAGTGTTGGTACAAATACTTTACACATTGCTTTTGGGTAAGTCTGACTGCTTGTGCCAAGCTACCAAGGGGGTGAGCAGAGGTTATCTAAAGAGTGTTTCCTCCTTACCCTGACTAGAAGCAAGGGTCCCTATTTGGACAGTGGTACCTACCTCTGCTAACTAGAGACCCCCAGTTCTAACAGAGGTTATTGTGGTGTATGCAGGCAATGCCTCCACCCATTCAGTCTGATCTAATAAGTCATAGCTAGGTGGGACTAATATGTCTAGGATTGGTGCAGAGGAGTAAATTAGCCATGTTTCTATTATGAATAAGAGGTCAAACTTGTGCGCAAGGATGAGGTCCTCGATGTCCCCTGCTTGTTTTATGGTTGATCTGCAATTTAGAAGTATGCATTTCAGGTGTGATTTGTTGTCCGCTGAGGTTCTCTGTACGATGGGGACTTGCTTAAAGTTGGACTTATTTACTTGTCTAGAGTTAGGCCTAGGTTCTCTGTGTGGATTTGAGGCAATTGCTAGGATCGGAGCCAGGTTGTCTGTTTTTTTGTGGTTTGCAGGATTATATGTGAGGAGAATGGAGTGTATGTCACTGTCCAATAGCAGATCCTTAAGCCTGACAGGCCTTGTGGAGGTGTTATGGTATATAGATTTCCATCTTGAGAGGGGGTGGTGAGATTGTTGCCAACCTGTTGTAAGGAGTGCTTGAGGGCAGTCGTGAGTGGCATATGTTGTGAGTTGATGTGCCTATTACTTTCTGGAGTACTTTTGGGCCATCTCTTATGGGCCAGTTCAGACATTATATTTATTAGGTTCTGTAGGTTAGACTTGAGTTGATGTAGATCTTGTGTAATTTTGTCAAGTCTAGATTCTATTGAGGTGTGGGATCAGGTGGTCGTGGTTTGGGGCAAAGGGCCAGGAGTTGGTGGGTGCTCTGGATTGTGTAGTTGGGCTGGTGCTGGTCCGAGAGAGATTGTGGGTGAATGGTCTGACTGGAGATGCTTTTAGGGTTGTATTCTGAGATCGGTGGGGTCAGGTGGTGAAGATATTTTCGTTGCTGGGTGACTCAGTGGCCCCTATTGTAGCAGTAACATGTGGCCACGTATTGGTTTGGTGAATTTGTATTTAGCATAAAAATAGCAAATCAAAATAGGGCAAACCAGTGCTGAACTTTTGCATAAACCACACAACATTGCACAATTCTTCATATTCTACTCATTTAGGGGAGTCGGGCCTAACAGCAGCAGTACCAGCCATATCACAGCATTGTATATGCTTACGCACTTCTCATTGTGCGACAACAGTGATTTTACTATTTGCCTGGTATAAATGATTACAAGCAATTAGTTATATATTGTTTATTAGGACCACTTTTGACATAAGAAAGACTAATAAGTCGAAAAACAATATCAAGTGTTTAAAGGAAGATTAAGCCCTCTCACAAATTATAGTATTGGTGTACACATTACCTACATTGATCTCTAGGTTCCCATTGTTTGAAATATGCAACCTATGTTGATGATGTTCTTTCTGCAAATGATTGGAAAATATGTCATGGATATGAATTATATCATTAACGAGAAATAAGGGTTTTAGAGCCACTATGGGTTGGGCTAATAATAACCAAACATGTAAGATATACACATTGTATCTCACATTTCAAAGACTTCCAAAGCACTCTTACTTCCCTTCAACATATGTTTTAGGGCTGGCTTTACAGCACAGCTGTCTGCACAACATATTGATCTCAATTCTTTAAAATATACATACAATAGAGTTTGGTAGAATCCAGGAGAGCTTTATTCTTAACTCCTTCGGTTTGCTATTTAGTGTATCATTTCGCTTTTCAGGAAGGGCTTCCAGTGGAATGTAGGAGGGATTTTTTTCTAGTGAAAAGTAACTCCAGTCACCATATTGTTTGTCACATACAGACTCTTTATCTTCTAAGAGGATTCTAAACAAATCTTTTTTTGCTACTTTTTTCCCAGGGTTGACAAAGCCAACAAAGCAGACTTTATTACCACAAAATAGCATGTGTACAGGCAACATACATAGTATTTGTGGGTGACTGTGATTGCATGCACGGGAACATCAAAGACAGACCTATTGGCTTTGCTAAAGCTTGTTAATTACAGTGCATTTTCTTTTAACCCCTTGTCTTTCTACTGAGGCCTGTAGCTCCCACAGATCTCATCTCTCAATGCAACATTGGCATCTCCCTGTGTCTCTGTTGCACCACCGCCGCACTCTTGCAAGTGAATGACTTTCAAGGTTTGGGAACCTTTTTCAAAGCAATAAACTGAGACTGCAGTTCCGTGCTCTAATTAAACCTGAAACCTCTTGTTATTCCCTCATTCGCCAATAGGAGTCACTCCTTTCTGACGTGATCTCCACCTATATTGCAGTTGCATTAGTGATGTTGGCAATGTCTTATGCTCCTGTTACTATTGACACTGCCTCCCCACTCAGTGCTTGTGTTATTATTGTTATCACGACTCCACAGTCTTGGCGGGCGTCTTTCCTCTCTCTGAGTTATGCCACCATCCTTTCAGCGCGCTGGCATGTTTATTAGTGCGGCGGAAGCCCACTGCAGCCGGAACGGCAGATTTCTTTAATCATTGCATTACACAACTCTTCCCCCTGTAACAGATGAGCTTCGATAGCTCATCGTTTAGGCGATGGGTCGACAGCGGATAGGCTGCAGAGGAGGGGGGCGGGAGGAAGATACATTATGCATTCAGCCTAAAATGACAAGGGCTGAGACGAACAGCACTCCACTATGTCTAGCTCGACGTGTCTCGTTATTTCTTCCAAAAGCTAACATCTGTAATATGAAATAAGTGGCTTGAAACAGATGAGGCAGGTAACAAATCACGGTTTCAACTCTACTTATCTCGCCTCCATCCTTGAGCGCAGGAGGTCCCTTCGGGCAGTATTGGAGAGATGACGGTGCGCGTCTGATCGAGGAAGAACAGGAGGTCTATTGCGGAACTTAGGGTCCGATTCACCCAAAAGGTTTTTGTGCATTTTCGTTAAACTTAAAAAGGCAAACAATTTGCTTTTCAAGAGTAAACCTGTGTTTTTATTCTGTAATTAGGAATTGACAGTTGTAAATGTATTTATTTATACAGAAAATTACACCATGCCGGTGCAATTTGCAATTGTACATGTGAGCAAGTATGCTTCCATAGACTTTTCAGGGTGGGAATGACTGCTTGAATAGGTGAATACCTACCAATTTGTGGTTTGGGGGAGACATGAGATTTACTACAGGTAAAGGCAGAATTAAGTCCTTCTGCGGGTTGGTGATGGATGGGAGGTGGGGCGAGACACACCCATTGCTAGAGTGGCTGTTGGGAAAAGTATTGGAGTAGGAAAGAGGCCATGGCCCCAGTGCAGTGATGCAAAATGGCACCCGCATCCCTTGGCTAAAGTTCTGACATACACCCATAACTGGAGTACACAGGGCCCCTCAGAACCTTGGTCTTAGGGTGCCACTATATTGAGTATAGTTATGTCCTTTGGGGAGGGGTTCTCCACATTGAAAAATATTTGTACTGGAAGAAAAATAAAATAGCAATTCATTTACAATTCTGCATTATGGGTGCATTGATCAATGTACACCTAGGGCCATATTACAAAAAGTACCCCAGGGGCACGTTTGCACCAACTTTGCCAGCCACGGAGCAGTTCGGTATTACAGAAGGGACCGCGAACGCTTGTGTGGCCCCGTCTGTAATACTGAAAGTGCTGGCGCACATTCAGCACAAGCGCTTTCTCAAGAGGGCGTTCCCTCAGTTGCATGGGGGCGTAGTCCCATGTAAATGAGGGAATTCCTTTGTCTCTGTGCCCATGCCGTATTATAGATGTGGACGCAGAGGCAAAGACGCTGTCAGGGGGCGCAATGGCAGTGCGCCACTGTCAAGTGCACCTCCTGATTGCAGCCCTCTGGAGGGGGAAAAGGGGACCCTATGGACCTCCAGACATCCCCAGGCACTCACTGCACCCACTTGCAAGGGGATCTCTAATTCCCTTTAATAGTTCAGGCGGTTTGCCACCTACAGGGAAACACAGGGTAGCTGCTTCAAAGTTGCCCTTTTTTTCACCTGAATGGTGCTGCCCCCAGGGTTCGCAGCTGCCTTGGAGCAGCACTAGTTCGCAGCTGCCCTCGGGCAGCTGCGAACATTCTATGTAATATGTAATATGGTGCAGTTTCCCTGTTTGTGGCTGCACACCGGTTTTAAGGTGTACCAGACGTAAACATGGAAAGTGCACACAAAACATAATAGGGCACCTGGGGCCGTATCACAGATAGAGCAAATTTTCATTGTTTGCGCCAGGCACACCTTCTAAAGGGGGCGCCTGGCTCAAACAAGTAAAATATGCTGGATTACGATGAATGCACTTCTCCCAGGGCAGCTCCGAACTCGCACTTCCCTGGGGACAGCACATTTATGTGAAAAACCGAGTGGCTGCTGTTAAACTGCTCCTTGTTTCACAGTGCAGATGGAAATCCGTCTGCACTTTGAAGGGGGATTAGAGATCCCCTTGCTGGCTGGTGCAGTGAGTGACTCCACCTGCCTGGAAGGGGATATATAGGGAGTCCATGGGACCCTTTTTCCTCTCTCCAGAGGGCTGCCATCACGGGGCTCACTGACAGAGTGACAGCCTCTAAGTGGCAAACTCTCAGTGTGCCTCCTGACAGCTTTTTTGTCTCTGCTCCTCCATTTGTAATGCGGCGTGGGTTTTGAGGTCAATGAATTCCCTCATTTGCAATGGGCCATGCCCCTATGCAAATGAGGGGACACCCTCTGATGATAGTGCTGGCACTTTATGTGCGCCAGTTCTATCGTTATAACAGAAGGGTACGCACAAGAGTCTGCATCCCCTTATGTAATACCAAAGTGCCCTGAAGGCACACAAAGTTGATGGAAATGCCTGTTGCGCCCCTGGGGCATTTACAAGTGTAAAAGCACATGTCCATTGGAACTCCTACAAAAAAACAACAACGCTCCTACAATTCTTTGCAAGTTCCAAAATAGATGCACATCTACTGTAAGTGTAGGCAATAATTCTCATGCTAAAATGTGTAGATATGGCACAGTTTAGAAAATGTCTGCATGAAAAACACCTAAAAAGCATTTCATTTTACAACAGGTAAAGGTTTTCTGAGCCTAAAGAGTTGTAGACTTAGATACATGATTTTAGCCTGAGTTCAATTTACACATATTCCAAGTTTATAACTTGTCAGCATTTACTTCCACCCCCTTTGACTCATGGTTGAACTATGTGGGTTATAATGTAGTGCATATAGGAAAAGCTGTCCTACACAGTGTTGACATACACCATTTGTCTTGGTCCTATTGCATAATATATGGAGTGTGTCTCCTATGCCTGTGTAAGGCATTAGATGGCGTCTTAGAGCTTATGCTTACTTAGGCTTATGTAAGCACCAGACAGGAGCATAGCAAGGGTGCCTTCTACCCTACTGGAATCAAGGAATATGGCCTTTTAAATATAGAGGGGAAAGAGGAATGGCAATAGTTCATAGGTAGCTCACGAGCTGTACCAGGTGTGCTAAGCAGCAATATGAGCAGGTGAAGGTGGATGTACTACACACTGCTTGTCATTTGCACTCATTGAAGATTCTTAGTTTAGGGGAGCAAAGGTGAGACAGCCCATGAGAATCCAATGAGAGGAAAGGCAGCTGCCTGTTGTTGGTGGCAGATACCAGCAATACACTTTCAGACAGGTTACTAAGATGAAAGGAAAACATGGCTATTCTAAGGCAATTCTGTGTTGAAAATTTCTAATAGGATGTAAGTAGTGTTGAAAGGTAGGTTGGAGCATTCCTTTCTCTTTCACAATTACCATGCACAAAGTTTGAGACTTGAATTTTACTTCTTATGAGGGAAATATGAAGTGTGATGGAATTTAAGAAATGTGATTATTATTTGGGGTTGGCGACTACCCACCTCAAGTAATAATCACAAAGCGCCAATGATAGACAATGGTCTCAGTAGACCAGGACTAGGCACACTTTGAGGCTGATCGCAATGAAGCATGGGTTTGATACACCAACCAGGTTCATCCTAGTTAAAGGTTTTACCTTCTGATTTTGAGCCTGATTTAGAGATCAGCAGGCAGGTCACTCCATTACATACATGACTTATGTCCCGTCTGCTCTATTTCAGGTGCATTATATCCAAATATAACAGTTGAATCTTAGACCAAAATAATAGTAGGCTTACACAAAAGTGTAACTTTATCTTTGTGAATCAGGAGTTTAAATCTACTAATAGTAATTGTATGACTTTGGAGACTGCAGAGTCTTAGCAGTCATGAAATTACAATTAGTAAAATTAGACCAGCACTTTGTTGACACCAAAAAAATAGTAAACTTACACAAAAATATAAGTTTACCTTTATGAATCAGATTCACAGTGATGTGAAGGTTGGTTACCAGTATTTTCTCAAGGAGCTTCTTGATGAAATGGGGAATTTGTGATGGATAGCAAGCAGAGGAATAATACATTGTTCATTCCTCCAGGTCTGTAGTGTGTCTTAAGAGAGTAGCTTGATGTGTGTGTTGAAATAGATGACTACAGCATCTCAAGTGGAATTACTGTCCAATTGGCTGAGGGTTGGTCCAAGTGATGTTCAGATTCCCTGAGAAGATTGCCCAGAAGCCAATGCATCACTGGGGCATTGTAAATGGGATCTACTGGAGTTGTCTATGAAAGAGAGATAGGGAGTTAAATTAGTTTGTAACAACAATATCTTAAATTTAATATTTATTGAGTATTTGAAGCTGTCTCCTTCAAGTGAAGAGCCTTCCAAGGCAATGCAGCAGCTGAGGCTTACTAAGATGGGGATTAAAAAAACTGAAACGTGTTGTATCATATGCACTGTTTACTTTAGACACTATTAGGAGTGGTCAGTGATTGACCAGGCTAAGGAAAATGAAGCTTGCTTTTTTGGAGCTCTGCACCTTCTACTAAACATTAAGAAGCAGAAATGATTGTGTCGTACAGCTTGTACCTCTCTGGTCAAACTGTGTGTTTGTTGGACAACATAAATGTCAGGATTGTGGCAGACTGATTCCATACAAAACCCCAGGATACGTTGACCTGTATCCCTGCTAGCTCGCAGTGCACCATATGCACCTCTAACCTACAGGGTAGCACATATTTGTGCAATCTCAGAACATGAAAACCCTGAACCCACAAAGAAATCATGGTAACAGATCTAGAACCCTTTTGTTTGGTTATACTCAGCAAGGCTGAGAGAATGTGGGAGAGAATGGGGAGAGAATATGGCCTAACGCCTAGGGCGGTCGACCTCAGAGCTGATGGAACCAGGTCCGAATCTCAGCATGGATGCTCAATATTCTGTGATTCTGGGCAAATCACTTAATCTCCCTGTGCCTAACAAAAATGAATCTGTCCGTCTGTAACTGACAGGCAGTACTTCTTGTACTGCTTGATCTATTGGTGGCCTTTGACACTGTCTCACATCAAATTCTGCTCAGAAGAGTTAGCGAAATTGGAATTCAAGGAACAGCTTTACAATGGATGCTGAGTTTCCTTTCACATATAACTCAGACCATTAATCCAGGCCCTTTCCGCTCTGAGACCGTGGAACTGACAAAAGGAGTACCCCAGAGAGCCTGTCTCAGTCCCACTTTATTTAACATATATGTTTCTCCCTTGGCAGGATGACTCAGGAACTTAGGTTTCATGGGGAGCGGAGATTTCTGGTGGTGCTCTGCGGGCGCTTTTGAATGTTTGCGCTGTTCTTGAATTTGCTGATTTTTTAGCTAAAATGAATTGAGCCTGAACTGGAGCGAGGAGGCAGCGCAAGTGTTTTTTGAGAGGAGCTGGGAGGAACAATTTGAAAATCGGAGCTGAATTAACAAACCATATGGAAGCGGTTATCGGAGCAAGACAAGGCTGGGTTATCCCAGACTGGAACTGAGCTGGCTGGAGTAGTAACTGCTCTGCCTCACAGCGACGCTGCCCTCGAGGAGGTGAGGTGAGGAGCACCGGCCTCTGAGGAGCAGTTGCCCTGGTTTTACCTGACGCTCCCTGAACCTCTGACATTGCCGGGCCACCGTCCAGAAGGCTGCTGTAGCTGCGTGGCTTCTGTAATACGCCACTGCACCAAGGCAAAGGACTCCAGTTCCCAGCTTCCCTCGGTGCCCCGGCGCCCAGCAGCACGTCATCAGCTGTGCGCCAGGAGGGGCTTTAAATCGAGGAGAGCGCCAACGCAGCGCGGGACGTGCGCGGGCGTGGCCTGTCCACGCGCCCGTCAAAGCCCGGATAAGGCTGGGCTGGGCCACATCTTTTGGCTTGTTCCGGGAACCCAAGTAAGCAAATTCGGACACCTGTGACATTGGACAAAAGGGGACATTTCTATTATAATAAGATACATTTGAAAACGTGAAGGGATGTGGTGTTTTTAGGGGGCTAGGCCACGGGACCTAATATTGTGTATTCTGAATCCTAGTGGTAATTTAATATATGTCTTACTAGTAATTAAGTCGGTAGACCTCTCATTGTGTTAATTAAGATCACGAGTAAGACGATTCGCAAGGGGGGAAATGGGGCAGGTGTCGTAGGTACTTTGGATGCTTTCCTTGTTAGGGCTGAGAGCTTGCTAATGCATGAAATACAGCTAACGGAGCAGAGGCTTTCTGTAGAGCCAAGACCATCACTGCCTCCGCCAACTTCAGCTCCGACGAGTGAGGCAAATATAATTGCAGCAACGTGTTCTAGCCCAAAAAATCCTTGTCCATCCCTATCCGAACAGGACACCCCAGGGAATTTAAATATTGCTGTCCCCCTCTGCCCAATTATGGTCCCTTCTCCGCCACACACACGCTCCGGGCAATGTAAATCCACATATGGTACCACAAGGAAAGTTCAGTCCAGGAAAAGGAAGGCACGCAGTACTCCTAAAACGAGTATTCAGAATTCTAAACAGCCAAAGAATAGGAATCACGCACCCATTCCAAGAAGCCCTGTGGTGACACATAGACCCTTAGAGGGGCAAGGGGGAGAAGTAAACAACATGAATACACTTGAGGCTGCTCATGGGCCAGATTGCTCTTCCTCGCCACTGGATATAGTTGATATGGTAAAAGGAAGGCTGCTATCATTGATTACTCCCGTTATGGCGAAACTTGAGGCTATTTTCCAGAGATTAAACCAGATTGAGAAACATCTACTATATAATATACCTGTCCATCAGGAAAATATCCAGGGAGTTAGTGGCACCATTAGGACCAGGGATAAGGCACTACCACTCCCAACTAGTATGCAGGGCGAACGACAGGCGGAATGCCCCACAGCTCTAGCACCAGCCCCACCCCCAGCAACCCAACAGTTTCATAATGCTAAGCAGGTATGCAGGGAGAAGGCGGGACCACAGGGTCCTAGAGGTACATTTAGGAGTGATGGGGAGGAGATGCTAGATAGACCCTCCCACCATCTCCCACCAGAGGCTACGCCATATACAATTATTCTTGCTAATGCCCCAAAATGCGCACATCAGGATGAGGAGCATTGGTCCACCTTAAAGCACAAATCATTACACTACTTAAATCAGAAAACTGGGCTTGGAAACCATTTATTCGAACAATTTATGATGGCTAGAAGGATCGCATTGGTAGGGCAATCCAAGAAGAGATTTAAAGGAGACTGCATCGTCCTTAGTTTTAGATCACCAGCCCTGGTTAGGGATATATTGGACAGGGGAGCCCAATTTAGATCTATGCAGGAGGGTATAAATATCCTCCCGCTGGGCTTCTTTTATAGCCCTGATGTGCGTAAAAGACCCATTCGTCATAGACAATTTGGTGAGATGCCTAGTGGCAATCCGAGGGCAACCGTGGTGTCCAATCGGTATGAGGCATTGAGCACCCTGGATGCAAATGACTGACTGAGTAATTCCATAGTTTGCATGAACCGGGGAATAGCCACTCAACACGACAAGGGCGATACTGATATCATAAGAGAGGAAGACACTACCCCTATAAAGTTGGGCGCAATGGAGCACCACTGTGACGTTGATTGTAAAGGGATGGTTGCCACGGAACCAAGCTGCCCCCTCATAGTTCAGAGCCTAGTTCTCGCCGCCCCAGACACAGGTCAGCTGCCAAACATCAATGCATCTCAAGGTTGTCTTCCTCAGACTAATGGCTGTGCTAATAATTTGCCTATAGTACAATCTATGGTATCCTGGAATATTGCAGGCCTAAACAACAAATTAACATCAAAAGACTGGCTAACGTTTATAGATAACTATCACATCATATTATTCCAGGAAACGTGGCAGATTGAACCCCAGTTTAGACAGGGTTTCCTGAACTTTTACAGTCCAGCCACACCAAGCATGAGGGGAAGGCCCATGGGGGGCTTTACAATCTGGGTCAGACAGGACGCCAGGTATATAGTTTCTCAGCTGGCCTCCAGTAGCAGCGACATTCTAATTATTAAAATACAGAGTCCGAAATCTAGAGACTTGTACATATTTAACATATACGCAAGGGGCAAACCGGGGGGAAAACCATCAGAGACAGTTTCCTTGTCAATCAATCAATCAATCAATCATGGCATTTGTATAGCGCGCTACTCACCCGGAGGGTCTCAAGGCGCTTGGGGAGGGGGGGTCTGCTACTGCTTGAACAGCCAGGTCTTGAGCTGTTTCCTGAAGGCGAGGTGGTCCCGGGTCAGGCGGAGGTGGGTCGGGAGGGAGTTCCAGGTCTTGGCGGCCAGGTAGGAGAAGGACCTTCCTCCTGTTGTGGCTCTTCGGATGCGGGGGACGGCGGCGAGGGCGTGGCTGGTTGAACGGAGCTGGCGTGTGGGAGTGTAGAAGTTGATAGGGCTGTTGAGGTATCTCGGGCCTTGGTCGTGTAAGGCTTTGTGTGCGTGGGTGACGAGACGGAAGGTGATTCTCTTGTTGACCGGGAGCCAGTGCAGATCTCTCAGGTGTCCGGAGATGTGGCTGTGTCGGGGGATGTAGAGTATGAGTCTGGCTGAGGCGTTCTGGATTCGCTGAAGTCTCTTCTGGAGCTTGGCGGTGGTTCCGGCGTAGAGGGCGTTGCCGTAGTCCAGTCGGCTGGTGACGAGGGCCTGGGTGACCGTCTTCCTGGTCTCGGTGGGCATCCACCGGAAGATCTTACGTAGCATGCGCAGGATATTGAAGCAGGACGAGGACACGGCGTTGACTTGTCTGGTCATGGAGAGTGAGGAGTCCAGGATGAAGCCCAGGTTGCGTGCGTGGTCTGTTGGTTTGGGTGCGGTGCCCAGGGCGGAGGGCCACCAGGAGTCGTCCCAGGCGGAGGGCGAGGAGCCCAGGATGAGAACTTTCGTCTTGTCTGAGTTCAGTTTCAGGCGACTGGTCATCATCCACTCGGCTACGTCTTTCATCCCTTCGTGGAGGTTGGTTCTGGCGGGGTCGTTGGTGAGGGAGAGGATCAGCTGTGTGTCGTCGGCGTAGGAGATGATGTTGAGGTTGTGTTGGCGTGCGATGGCCGCAAGGGGGCTCATGTAGACATTGAAGAGGGTGGGGCTGAGCGAGGAGCCCTGAGGAACGCCGCAGATGACTCCGGTGGCCTCTGACCTGAAGGGGGGTAGGCGGACTCTCTGTGCCCTTCCAGCGAGGAAGGAGGTGATCCACTCCAGTGCCTTCTCTTGGATTCCGACGTTGCTGAGGCGCTGCACTAGGGTGCGGAGGCAGACCGTGTCGAAAGCTGCGGAGAGGTCCAGGAGGATGAGGGCCGCCGTTTCCCCGTTGTCGAGCAGGGCTCGGATGTCATCGGTGGCAGCGATGAGGGCAGTCTCGGTGCTGTGGTTGGCCATGAAGCCCGACTGTGAGAGGTCGAGGGATCCATTCGTCTCGAGGAAGGCGGCCAGTTGCTTTTTGACGGTCTTCTCGATGACTTTGGCTGGGAACGGGAGGAGCGAGATGGGGCAGTAGTTTTTGAGTCCGGAGGGGTCCGCTGTTGGTTTCTTTAGCGCTGAGTTCGGCGTGCTTCCAGCTCTCCGGGAAGGTGGCGGTGTCGAAGGAGTTGTTGATGATGTCCCGCAGATGGGGTGCGATGACTGCGTCGGCCTTGTTGAAGACGTGGTGAGAGCAGGGGTCGGTAGGAGATCCAGAGTGGATGGAGTTCATCGTGCGGATGGTGTCTTTGGTGCTGATCGGGGTCCAGGCGCTGAGGGTGGTGGTGGGGGGCGTTGGTGCGGTCGTGGGGAGCATTGGTTGTGTGCTGAAGCTGTTGTGTATGTCCGCGATCTTGTTGTGGAAGTAGGAGGTGAGGGAGTTGCAGAGGTCTTGCGATGGGGTGATGTTGTTGTTTCCGGCGTTGGGGTTGGAGAGCTCTCTCACGATGTTGAAGAGTTCCTTGCTGTTGTGTGCGTTGTTGTCCAGCCGTTCCTTGAATGCTGTTTTCTTGGTGGCGTGGATCAGTTGATGGTGCTTGTTGGACTCCTACCTCAGTCACTGTAATGGCAAAGGGAATATGTTGATAGCTGGAGACCTCAATTGCTGCTTCGAACCCTTGGACAACAACGATATCGAATTAGCAACTGAGGAAGACCACACATGGGATATCCCGCAACTGACCATTCCCCCCGTAAAGAAATGGACGCAAGCTGCACTGCAGTTAAAAACCCTATGCCTAGAGCAGGGGTTAAGGGCAGCCAATGTCAGAACCAAATCTGATCAAGATGGCAATTTCGCATTCGACAACGGGGCCCGCAGTAGTCGGATAGATTATATCCTTTTTAATCTAGAGCTTTGGTCATCAATTGAAGACATGGTCATTGAAAAACGGGTGGAGAGTGACCATAAACTACTAATATTAACAGTAGAGCTCCATCATGGAGCGTCAGTAGTTCTTAGACCCACCTCTGTTGATATATACCCCTCAAACGACACCAGGAGGGTAAAATGGGCTGATTGTCTGCTCAAAGAGGAACATTTAGCCACTATGGGAGTTCTAGAGGCAAAGGCCACAATTGAGCTCCAGGAGTGTACATCGGACCTAGACTTTTTGTCTAAGGTTGTTCCTATCCACACAATTCTTTTTAATAGGTTAAGAGATTTTTTTATTAAGGAGGTTAGTGGTCCTAAACGAAGACCCAAAGCCAAGGCAGATTCATGGTATGGTAGAAGCTGCAGGGATGCATATAAATCACAAGCCGTGGCAATAAGATCCAAAGACAGGGATCGAATCCGAGTTACAAAGGGGATCTACAAGAAAGTACAACAGGAAGCCAAGCGATCCTGGGACGACCAATATTGGTCAGAGTTATACAATGCGAGCAGAACCAGGAACATTGTGGCATTTTTGGACCTGGTGAAATGGGGCAAGGGGCGCCCTAGGGATCACCCACATAATCATGTCCCCCCAGACGCGTGGGTCTCGCATTTCAAGACGCAGTTTGCCTGCCCGCCCCTTGACTCTAGGATGAGTCCTAACAGCTTCATCTCTGCTGCAAACATTACGCCATTATATTTTAGTATAAAGGATGTCGAATCTGCTCTTAATTGTGTCCCAAAGGGCAGAGCGCCAGGGCCGGATAGCATACCTGCGGACCTCTTCTTACATGGGAAAGGTGTGTGGGCACCTTACATTCAGTCACTGGTAAATGCCATTGCCAAAGGCTCCCCTATACCTGACACCTGGAAGGGAGCCGTGATAATCCCCATATTTAAGAAGGAGGACCGTTCCGACCCCGCAAACTACAGGCCGATCAGCCTGATAGACTGTGTCCAGAAGGTGGTAGCAACTTGCAAGGCTCGTGTTGTCAAGGATCCTGAACTGGACTGATGAGGCTAATGTTTTGTCTCCTCTCCAGGCTGGGTTCCGTGCACACACGAGCACCGTAGACCAGGTCTTCAGACTTGTTATGATTTACTGGCGGTGGGTTGTTCTTGGAGGCGGCACACTATACGCGGCATTTGTCGATCTTAAATCGGCTTTCGACTTAGTGCCGCGTCTCAAGATGTGGAGCGTCTTCCGGGAACAAGGTATGCCACGGAGGTACTTTCTTTATTAATCAAATTACATGATGAAAACTTTGCCCAGGTTCGATGGGGAGAACAAGGCCAAACAACAGATAGGTTTCCGATCCTCAGAGGGGTAAGACAGGGGTGTGTCCTTTTCTTTATACATCAACAGGGTTATTGACTATTTCAAGGACCACCCCACGGATCTCCCCAAGCTGAATGGAATGTCAGTACCCCTGTTGATGTTTGCAGATGACACTCTTTTAATTTCTAAGACGCAACAGGGGCTACAGAAGTCCATTGGGCGTTTTGAAATTTTCTGCAAAAACTATGGCCTCACCATCAATGTGTCAAAGACCAAATTTATGGTTATGCACAAACAAAGTTTGTGAAAGGGTGTGTCAGTTTGAATGGTGAACCGCTGGAACAGACACATTCATTTACCTACCTTGGAATTACATTGGGTTCAAGGCTTGAATGGAAACCCCACACCAACCATCTAACCACTAAACATGCCCAGCTAGCAGGAGCACTATTAAAGGAATTGCGATGTTTGCCCACTAAACCTATCGCCCCAGCACTTAAAATTTACAACACCAAAATAAGTGCTTCCATCTTGTATGGGGCTGAATTATGGGGATTTAGTAACACCACCCTATTAGCGAATTCCCAAAATAAGTTTGTGAGGGGACTAGTTGGCCTACCACCTTCCACGCCCCTTTTACCCTTATATCACGACCTGGGATGCCAACGACTGGAGGATGTGGTGAGGTATAGACCAGTGGCATACTGGAGGAGGCTCTGGGTAACACCGGAACTCTCCCAGTACGCCCAGGCCCTCCTCGAAGTCCGAAGTACCGATACAGCTAACAAAATCCCTTGGTTTAGAGAAGTCAAGGCTGTTTACAATGCCATGGGCCTAGGCATACAGTGGGAGAATCCAGAAGTTAACACCTTCCCACCATGTAAGGTCCTAAAAGAGCACTATTGGTCAATGGTGTCAATGCGTAACTTTCGTACGTGTACTAGCCCATCACTAACAAGAGACTTTTTAGAGCTCAAGCAGGAACCAGCTTATGAAGACTATTGGGACATCATTACAATTCCTGAAGATAGGAAACGGTTCCATCAGTACAGGGTGGGCACTCTTCCTCTCAATTCCTTCACAGGCAAATGGCTTGTAGGAAAAGATCTATCATGTCCATTCTGTAGAACCCAGCTGGAGAGCCTAGCCCATATCTTTTTCATCTGTCCAGAGTACAAACATCCATGTCACAAGTGGCTTAAGTCAATATGTTTGTTGAAAGGCATTACCAACGGGACAGTGGCACTAAGGATTTTTAAAACAGACTGCTCTGAAAGTATTGTCATCGCTGTTTCTAAATTCTTGCATTGGATGTGGGCCATAAGGAGGAGAAAGTTATGTTCTAATTGAACCTGGGTTAATTCTTTTTACTTTATATACTACCACTACTGTGCCATGAACTTCCTAACGACCTCTAAATCCTTTTTTAACTAAATTATTGACTAGGTCTTTTTAAAAAACAAATTTAATTATGATCACACTGTAACGGAAAAACCTGTAGGTCTTTGGTAGGAACTCTGTGTCCCAGATACTTCTGGGGTTTTATGCTGTGTCTCTGTTCTTTTTAAAATGTGTATTTATATATTGTCCAGTCTTTTATGACATGTGTCGAAATAAAGACTTGATTGATAGGTTTCATGCCTATCTCATTTGCTGATGATACTCAGCTCCTACTCTCCTTCGATAAAAATAATCCCAATGCTCAGTCCATCTTCTCAGAAAGTATAAAGACCATTGCTAGCTGTACGAGGTAACATTTTCTCCAGCTCAATGCAGAAAAAAACGGAACTTATGCTGTTTGGTAACATATCTATGAGATGGTCCCCGAGCTGGTGGCCAGCGGAGCTTGGCTCCGCACCAGCCCCCAAAACTGTGGTCAAAAACCTAGGCATGAGCCTGGACTAGAAATTAATATTGAAGGAACACGCTTCAACCACTGTCTGCACTTTTGGGGCCAGATGTAGGTCGCCAATTACCGGTCAGTAACGGCCGATTTCGGCCGTTAACGACCGGTAATTGGTTTTCGAGATGTAGGGGCAAATATTTTACAGATTTGGTAAATTTACTGAAACGGTAAATTTACCGAATCTGTAAAATACCGAATCGGTAATTTTACAGATTCGGTAAAACCCAGATGTAGGTAGCACTGTTGACAGTGCTACAGGCCTTCAGAATTCGGTATTTTACCACCAAATCCAGTTGGGTGGTAAAATACCGAATACAGGTGTGCATGACATGTCTGTGTGCCACATGGCACACATGCCTGTATTTATGGTGCTAGAGGGTGTCAAAGTGACACCCCCTGCACCCTTGCTGTAATCGGTATTTACCGAATCTGTAAATACCGATTCGGTAATGCCCATTGATTCCTATGAGCTTCAATGCCCAAAGGAATCAATGGGCATTACCGATTCGGCATTTACAGAATCGGTAAATACCGAATCTCAACGATTCGGTATTTACCAATTCAGAAATACCTACATCATCCCCCCCTCTATTTTACCACTTCTTAAATACCGAATCGGTATGATTCGGTATTTAAGAAGTGGTAAAATAAAATTACCTACATCTGGCCCTTGATGTGCTAAGCCTCCTTCGAAGGGTATTCCCCTTGCTCCCTTTGACCATTTGTAAAACGCCTTATCCAGGCACTAGTGTGAAGACACCTGGATTATTGCAATGTGCTTCATATTTTTGCTAACAAAGCGTCACTGAACAGATTGCAAGTGGTCCAAAATACTGCAGCTCGACTGGTCTGCCATGCTTCCCCCCTTGCCTCCTCCCTCCCCCTCTTGCAGCAATTGCATTGGCTCCCAGTGCGGAAACAGATTCGATTCAAGATCTGTTGCATTGTGCACAAATCTTTAAATGGCCGTGGGTCCCAGTTATCTGGCAGAAACATTTACAATATATCTGCCACTCAGGGCGCTACGCTCAGGGGCCAAATCCCTACTCATGGTTCCACACTGTAAAAAATCTTGGCTGGGTGGTAAAGACTTCTTCCATCTAGCCCCTACCTATTGGAACCAATTACCCCTGCATCTGCGGCAGTACTCTGATCACCTGTAGTTCCGTAGGCTCCTTAAGACTGCATTGTTTTGATCTGTTCCTCCTCTCTGGCCGATGAAAGCAGTTCATTAGCGTGGAGATACCCCTTGGGGGTGATTCAGGCGCTTTATAAACCAACAAATATCAAATATCAAACATAACTGGTGCTAGTGTAAAGTGCTCTGAAACCTTTGGGTCTAGTTTGTGCCACATAAAACTCCACAAAAAAGGTGTTTCAATATTTATTGAAGCCTTTTGATTCTTGCATAAAATACATGTGCTTTGATAATCAGTAAAATGAAACAATATGACGTAATTAGCATTATGACAATAATGAAAAAGAAGAACAATTCCACCATTCTGCTATAACAGTGAATATTTGCTGCCTTATAAGTACTGCATTATAGTGCACTCCTACCTAGTGCTTCCTAATCTAGTTTCCCTGGGGTGGGTGGTCTGCCAAATTCCTGTGTGGTGGTCTAACTTCCCATTACCTGTGGGCAAGTGTTATCAGGATGCCTATTTTGATCGTGAGCTTGACATCCGTTTTCGTAGGGGTAAACAGGAATCAGCTGCGCTGAAATTCCATCATGCAGCATCCTCACAGTGTGCGATAAATGCTCCTGTCCCTTAAACAAGTAAACACTGATGTATATATAATACCAATACCCATGCTGCAATGCTGAAGCCCCAGTCAGGCTGCTATTATTTATCCTATTGTGACAGCTTTGCCGCATTCTGGACAACAATATGCAACAACATTTGCACAAGTGAACTTTATCCCTTGTACTGAATGTTCAAGGTGTCGTGATAGTGTGCCTCCGAAGTGGAAATATAAGCAATGTGGTTTCAGATTAAAAACAGGCACACAAGCAAATGTATGTCAAAAGTCACTGTATAAGAAAGATGTCAACTTTAGAAATATGAGCATACGAAATTATGGTGTTTCTAAATGGGCCTATCCTAACCACGTGACAATTGGGTAGCTCTTGGATAGAAGCAACAGACCCAGGACCTCACTCTGAGCATGCAGGTAAAATAAGGTGATGATACTGAGTCCTGTATTGCCATTTTCGGGTGGTATTTCCACCCCATTTAACTGCAGTTACAGGTTTGAGACATAAAGTGGTGAATAGCAGACTATTTTCAGAATCAACTTGCTATTTACTGAATGTTTTCCTGATTTCCTGGGGCCTGTTCTGAAGTTATTATCCAGCCTTTTTAACTAGTTGGAAAATGTGAGCAGAACATCAGCTAATTATACAGGGTGCATGTCTGCATCATTTACAACTTGTAACCAGTGTGGTGATAACTTACAGGCTACTTGTGAAGTTACCACTATGCACAACTCGTGGGGAGGTCTAAGTCTCTTATTAGAATTCAGTTTCTTACAGTGATACATCTAGTCATACTATATTTCATTGGGTATAGTCCATAAAACCTGCATCAGGTGATTAATGGCTATACTAGCCCGTTGGTATGCTCTATAAGCCATGTCTAAGGGAAACAAGAGATGAAAATCATTGTTTTCACTGAGCTGCCCGTGTTCATGACAGTCTGTCTCTCATGCAGGGATTCAGTCTATCACTCACAGTTTTTTTGTATTCTCCTTAATCAACCCTATTCTATTTCAATAGAATTATGTCTTGCTGTTTTGTTCTCTGAACACGTCCTAATTTTCCTTAATTGCTTCCCACATACATTTATCAGAGTGGAAATGCAAAGCAAATGTATTCACAGCTAATTTGTGATTTCACAGGACTGTTAATTAACAGTTATTAACTTATACATATTTTGTTGGTGCAAACTATATAGACGGGTGGGAGAAGCTGGATTTCAGACATCAAAATATCATATTTTACTTTTTTGCTGCAAGTAAAAAGTTATGTACGTTAGCCTAATATACTGAAAACCTCCTACTCCCTCTGGACTTGCAGTCTCTGATTAAATCACTTAATTTAGATTAACTTTTACTGAGTTTGCTCTTGCCTACTTTAGTACCAAGAGATAGGAAAACCAGCTGCTTAATATGCAATGTTCTTTTGAAGAATTGCTGAAGATATCTATGTCTGTAGCACAGAAATGCAAAATTGGCTAAAATCAAGCACATTTTTTTAAAATAATCTGTTTGTTGACATTTTCAACGTACTTCACACAGTACAGCAATAAAGGAAATACAGGACCAGCAAGCTGGCCAAATGTCCACCAACGAGAAACATGCCCCAACTTGTCCCTACCCTCCTTCCCCCAAACAAAATCAAGTCAGCACCACACCGTGCGCATATATATGTCAGGCCCAGATATCTATCCACACCACCCTCTATATCCATGAATGATCAAAACACAAGTAGCAGAACAAGGTGCCATAGGTGTACAATCGTTCATCACGACCAAGACTTGCAGTTCCCCTCATCCATTCCTAGAAATTACTCACCTAAAAGTCCCCCCAGCTCCCACCACCGGTGTGTGTCAACCATCAACCACAGTCCTCCTCGACAGTTCAGGGTTGCCGGACACTCTCAAACTTGCAGGTGCAACTCCTAGATTTATACACCTGCTCCTCCACCCTCATGCACCAGGCAAGATTTGCCGTTTACAGCTGACCTGGAGTGCTGCTGACGGCCGGGCTTGGCTCCGCTGTGTTTCCTGTCCTCCTGTGTGGTGCTTATCGGGCCGGGCTTAGCTCCGCTTGTGGTCTGGCCGGGCTTGGCTCTGCCGGGCCTCTGGGCACTACAATCCCCAGCAGCCCCAGCGCGGCGAGGACGCCGCTGACGCCGACCTGGAAGCCTGGAGGCGCATAAAGGCTCCCTTGGTGTGTAGTCCGGGGGGAGCTGTTTACAGCTGACCTGGAGTGCTGCTGACGGCTGGGCTTGGCTCCGCTGTGTTTCCTGTCCTCCTGTGTGGTGCTTATCGGGCCGGGCTTAGCTCCGCTTGTGGTCTGGCCGGGCTTGGCTCCGCCGGGCCTCTGGGCACTACAATCCCCAGCAGCCCCACGCGGCTAGGACGCCGCTGACGCCGACCTGGAAGCGCCTGGAGGCGCATAAAGGCTCCCTTGGTTCCTCGTCCCGCGGGACGCGCGCGGGCGTGCCCGGGTGAAGCCCGGGACAAGGGCGGGGCCGTCTGCGGCCGTCAGAGGCCAGAAGAGGCCGGGCTGGGCTACGGTCTTTGGCACTTTCTCCTCGGATTCTGGACATACTGTAAGAAATAATACTTTGTATTACCAATTTTTAACTGTTTCCTGTTTCCTGGTCCTTATCTACAATACTGAACCCTATTATCCTTTGGGTGAGATATTACCGGTCAATTCTACCTGTGTTTAGTACATTCGTCCCATTAATATGTCTAAGCTTAGATCAACAAAACCCTCGACAGTGAATGAGACAAGGACAATGGACAATTACCTTGTGAAGGTGGTTAGTAAGATTAATAAAGATAGGCGACTCTCATTAAATAGGGTAAGCCCAAATACTTCACCTACAAGGCTGAGATCGCCCTCTACTCCGTTGCCCCAGTCAGATAGTTGCCTGGAAGACCCTATTGTTAGTGACACCAATGATGTATCCATCGAAGTATCACTGGAAGAGCGGGAAGCCATAACTGACCCTACCCCGAGTCAGACCCCGACGCCCTCCCCAAGGCCTTCACCAGTTCAATCGCCTGTTCGAAGAGTTGTACGGGCATGTAGGAAGGCCCCTGTCAAATGGGTGGTGGGCCGGAAGTCAAAAAAGATGGGTACCACATCAACTAGCAGTGGAAGTACACCAGAACCCACAAATAATGCTGAGGTAAATAATTTGCACCCTGCTCATATCGAGCTCTTGGCAACTATCATTGAGTCAAAACTAGAAGCAATGATTAGACCTCTTGTGGTAAAGCTAGAGCAGGTCACCCAAGAGGTCTCTAGACTAGGGGGACTCCTAGATTCTCACATGACTCGGATTAACACACACACGGGTCTTCCTACTGGTAACAACGTACTAGGGGCTGTGGCTTCAGTAAGCACAGGGGGTAAAGGGCCATTGGTCACTGCACAAAATCTATTAGTTACTCGACCACAGAAAGCCCCATCTCCCAACCTACCATCTGTGGCAGCCCCACTAGTACAACCACCCCCACGGAACATTGGCAGACAGAACACGACAGTGGGGGAAGAAAAGGGTGAGAGAAGTAGGCATAAGAGGAAAAATACAGTTAACCTCCCACCGGAGTGTGTCCCATACACAGTGGTATTAACAAATGTCCCAGAGGGTGATTCCTGTCTTTCTGATTCCAGTTTAGAAACTCATACCGCTCTAAAAAACAAAACATTAGCATGGCTAAATAGGAATTGTGGTTTTCCGTTTGCCTTCTCAAACGATATAATCTCCACCCGTAGAGTCAGCTGGATTGGCAATACTAGAAAGAACTTGAGCGGGGACTGTATTATAGTAAACTTTAAACACCCTCAACATGTTGCGACAGTCCTCCTCAGAGCAGCCTCTCTACCCATAGTGGAAAATTCTGTATGTGCTAGACCTCTTGTTTTTTTTTACAATCATCTGGATAACACCCAACGCCCAACTCCCCAGCAGCATAAGTATCCAGCAAATGGGAATAGAAGGGGTGCTGCTGGCTGCGTCCCAAATGTTTATCGACAACAAAATAACGGGGATCCTTATTGTTACCAGCTGGCTACCACGCATACTCAATTTGAGCAGGCTTTACCACTATTCAATCGCTATACCCCTTTGTCCTCACTTGAGGAAAATGATTGACTGCCTATTGAACCAGGGAGTAAAGCCCAGCTACCTACACCTTCTTTTAAAATTGTTACTTGGAACATTGCTGGTATTAAGACCAAAGCTGGAAATGTTGATTGGCTAAATACATTAAAATCCTTTGACATTATTGCCTTACAAGAGACATGGGACCAAGCTAATAGCTTCTCTTTGGACGGCTACAGTCACTTTTGCATTCCTGCAACTAGTAGTGCTGCAGGGAGAGCCAAGGGAGGCTTACTAACTTTATTTAAATTGGATGTAAAAGGCAAAATAACACAGTGTAGCTCAGGTTGTGAAAATTGTTTGATTGTTGAACCCTCTACCCAGGATAAGGCCAAGATTCTATTTGTAAATTGTTATAACCCTAATGCAAATGAGTGTACCGGTCATAACTTGGAAGTACTGGACAAATTCTTGTCAGCTTACAGTGTAAATGCAAATACTTTTGAAATATTATTTTTAGGGGATTTTAACATCCACCCCTGCACCCTACCATGTTTTAGTCAGGATGATGAAGGTCCACCACTCTCTTCATCTACCCATCTGGAACACACTAGGCGGGGAGAGTATCTAGAAAACGTTCTTGCCAGATGGAATTTATATGAGTCTGGTTGCGGGGACGGTAAAAGTAGGTCCCCTACATTTAAGGGTAAAGAGGATGGCACTATTATAGATTACATTTTTATGTCCTCTTTTTTGTTGTGCAATGTTTTAGATTATCATACAGAGGTATCAGCTTTTAGTGATCATAACCCTGTTTTATTGGAATCAAAGCATACAGATCTACTCTCATTAAAAACAGTGACACTTAGAGGGGGACTAAATGTGTCCGTTAAAGATCAGAGGCGAAGGTTAAAATGGACAAAAATAGTCCCTGAAACATTCCTTCAAGAAGTCCTGATCAAGGTAGAGGATGAAGTGGCAATATGCCTAGCAAATCAAACACAAAATAAAGATGTTATTTTTGCGTTTGATAACATTTGTATAGAAATAAACCAGAGCTTACAGGCTGGAACAAGTCAGAAGCCTCTTCAAGGTAAAAGGTGGTTTGATAAAAAAATGTTCCAAAGCTCATGGAGATTTACTTAAAGCCCTGAAAGCCACGCCTAAAAACCGTGTACATATAGCTAGTTTAAGGAGTATATATAAAAAAGTTACCCTAGAGAGAAAAAAGGAATTGAAAGATGTAGCCTGGGCCCAACTACTCGACTCCGAAACCCTAAAAAATAGTGGTTTATTTTGGAAAATTATAAATCAGCCATTATTTTCAGATGAGGAGAATTCCCCCTTGAGGCAAACATCCCAGACGAGGGCTGGATCCAACACTTTAAATATACTCAGAAACTAGCATTGTAGAAACTAGCAACGTAGAGGTCCCCGTTGTAACTTCTGAGGCTGCAGAAGTGGAAAGGGCAATAGATTTGACCTTGAAAAATAAAGCGCCGGACCCTGATGGGGTTCCGGCGGATGTCTTTAAATGCGCCCCGAAATTTTGGTCTAAAATCTTATGTAACGTTTTTAATGCTCTAAAACATGACAATATCCCGGACTCGTGGAAAAAATCCATCATCATCCCGGTCTATAAAAAGGGTAACAGGCAAGACCCCTCCTGTTATAGACCCATTTCACTGATTGATTCATCTGTGAAAATATTGAGCCGGGTTATTTTATTTAAACTGAACGAATGGGTAAATGAGAAAGGGGTCCTATCAAATGTCCAGTATGGATTTAGACCAAAAAGGAGCACGATAGATCAAGGACTTAACTTGCACCTATTAGTGGAAAAATATACCAAGGCTAAGGATGGGTCCATGTACCTGGGGTTCATGGACCTCTCGTCAGCCTTTGACCTCGTAAATCGATCAAAATTGTGTCAAATTCAGATCGACATGGGTCTGGA
This sequence comes from Lissotriton helveticus, assembly GCF_964261635.1. NCBI lineage: Eukaryota > Metazoa > Chordata > Amphibia > Caudata > Salamandridae > Lissotriton > Lissotriton helveticus. The sequence continues at coordinate 977,017,453 of NC_136072.1, read as the reverse complement.
CAGGGCTTTAGTTAATCTCCTAGCGGATCCACACACTGGCCTTTTAGCCTCGGAGTCTCGGAGGGTCGATGCACCAGTCATTTTAACTCTGAAAGGGGTGTTAGGCAGGGGTGCATACTGGCACCCCTCCTATTTACCATTTATATAAACGCACTGGAACCAGCGTTAAAAGAGGCATCCCTTGACATCCCGCGTATAGGAAAACTTGGAATTCCAGTTCTCCTATACGCGGATGATGCCGTCATGCTTGCGCGGACGGTTGTTGGATTACAACGCCTCTTGGATGTATTTGGGGTCTTAATGGGTTCCTTGGTCATGATAATAGGCAGGAGGAGAAAGAATAAGATCTTAAAAACCTTTACATGTGGCAAAGAAGAGCTTTGCAGAGTAGCCACTTTCCCATATCTGGGGATCACCTTTGATGAGAGAGGAAATTGGGGTCCACAGATAAAAAACAGAAACATTTCCCTCGCAAGAACATCCTCTGCACTTCAGGGCTTTTAGAAAGAATTGGGGGCAAGGCCAATAGCAACTTTAATGAAAATCTATAAAGCAAAATGCCTTGCGGTGACTACATATGGTAGTGCAATTTGGGGATACTGTTCTCCGGACAGTATACAGACTACAGAGAATACATTTTTAAGAGCTGTCCTCTCTGTGCCACAGTCCACTCCATCATATACAATCCACACTGAACTAGGACTAGGATATATTTCAGATATGATAAAAATGGCCCCTGTTCTAGCATAGTTGAAGATCTGGTTGAACCAGGAAATCCCCCTTAACCATATTATTTTAAAAGACTGTTTACAGCTAGATAGAGCAAATAAAATCTTGTGGCTAGCATACATCAAAGACAGTCTTGCTAAGCTAGGGAGACCAGAGCTTTTTTTCTCCCCAGAGTCCATAACAACAAAGGATATTGCCTTGATCAAAGGTACAATGGGAGAAATGCTGAGCGTGGAGAGGGAACAAACGGAATTAAAAAAAACAACGGTGAGGGCTAGCATTATTATGAGCACCCAAGTAGGCCCTGAATTGTATCTAATTACTGTGAATCAAGCTTATCACCGATTTCTTCTAACTCGATTTCGGTTTAACTTGATTCACTTGAACCTTGGTCATTTTCCAACTTGGAGTACTCCTGAAAACGCACTGCCGTGTTCTTGTGATAATTTTTCCACCCAGAATACAATGCACTTTTTGATGTTTTGTGGACATTACACGGCAGTAAGGACGAAATACTTGATCCCTATTCTAAAGGAGGCAGGGTTTATTCAAGTAAAGCCAGCTCTCCTGTTTTTACAGTTATTACAGACCCCCAGGATTATGTTTCATGTTGCTAATTTCCTAGTGGGGGCTGTCAGGATCAAGAAGAGGAAGATGACCAATAACTCTTATAACGTTGTTCTATAGTGGATTTAAGCAAGTATCCGGTTTATACCTCAGGGAATGTTTACTGAATGAAATTGACATGTGAGATCGTAAAATGTATGACACCTTGTATTCCTATCTTAACTGACCTCTTTTTTAATGTATTTTAAACGTATTTTTAAAGGTCATTATTTTTATACTCTTTGTAAATATTTTGTTTGTGTAAAGTAACCATGATTTTATTCTGCATTTATTATGTATTTTAGAACATGTGAATATTGTATAGTGCTATTGTCTTTTTTTTTATATTGATTTATCGAAATAAAGTATTTTGACTGACTGACTGACTCCTATTCCCGCAGCGTGGGCGCGACCAGGCTTCCCCACCTCCTGGCTATTTTCCACTGTACAACCACCATGGCCATGATACAGAAAAGAAGGGTGTATCTCTCAAAAGTCTCTTCTCCCCAGATGCCTTGCACCACCGCTGGTGCATGAGCCATATTCAAACCACCACCACCTCAGACAGATGCAACTCCCACTCTCTCCCCATACCTTCGCACCAGGGGGCACTCCTAAAGCATGAGGACCAAGGTGCCCCTCTGACCACACCCCCTTAGACGAGGTCAGAGTCACATCTACCCCATTTATGCAATCTTTCCCTCATGAAGTACAGCCTCTGTAGCAATTTTAGCTGGACCAGGCAAAAACCCACCCGGATCGCCACCTCCCGTGGGTAGAATTAGGCCTCGTCCTCCAGCCTACCCAGGTCCCTTTCTCATCAATCCCTAAAGGGGGGTCATGTCAGGGAGACTATGGGCTAGGAGTGTGGTGTACACCAAGGAGATGACTTGAGCTTGCAAAGGGGAGTCAAGCATTTTATTCTCCAGGGGAATTCCTCTGGCGGATCTTCCATTATAAGACCTGAGGTCTCAAAACTATGCTTCATCTGCAGGTAGCAGAGGCACTGACTGCCCAACGTCTCATATTTGGCCTGCAACTCTAGACAGGAGACCAAACTTTCTTCTTTCCAGATATCCCCCTCCACCGAGATGCCCAACATGTCCCATTTTTTGTAGCCCTCATTGTTCCTGAGCCCCTGCGGTGGCACTGCCTCCCACAGTGGTGTTGCCAGTGTAACTCATCCCTTCCACCCCATGAGCTTCTCAGCCCTCTTCCAGATGCTAATCACATTAGCCGCCGGTGGTGGGAGCCCTTTAATCCCCCACCCCCAATACAGATTCCGAAGGCACCCCACTGGGTCCAATGTCCTTGTATCCGCCATAAGGTATGGCTCCTTCTGCTCTGAGAAAACCCAATCATTCACCACTACCAATCAAGCACATCTTGATGACATGTTTTTTAACAATTTGGTCAAGGCTCACTCTTGGGTCACAGAACAAATTTTGTCGCTGGAGCACTTAGGTTTGGGGTAAAGGGCAATAGGTAGAAGATTTAGAAGTCACCCCAAAAGTTTTTTTTCATATATTGCAGATGTGCCTTACTTATTTATGTTTTTATAAAGCACTCAAATCACCAGTGGCACCATCAGTGTGCTTTGGAGTGTTAACAAAGGAAACAAGCATTTACAATGCAACGCTCTCGCCTTTGCATTAGTTAGAGCTATTGGCATTGTAAATGACAAAATTGTTATTTATGTGTTGGTTTAGAAAACAGATAAATAAATGGCATTGTCATTTACAATGCCAATAGCTTAATCTCTCTCAAATGCAAGACCTATTGCATTTGCAACCACCACACACACACAGAGCCACACACACACAGATCCACACAGAGACACACACAGAGCCACACACACAGCCACACACACACACAGAGCCACACACACACACATAGCCACCCACACACAGAGAGCAACACACACCCACACACACAGAGCCACACAGACAGAGCACCACACACACACACAGCGCCACACACACACACACAGAGCGCCACACACACACACAGAGCGCCAAACACACACAAAGAGCGCCACACACATAGAGTGCCACACACACAGAGCGCCACACACACACACAGAGCCACACACACACACAGCCACACACACAGAGCCACACACACAGAGCCACACACACATACACAGAGCCACACACACATACACAGAGCCACACACACATACACAGAGCCCAGAGCATAATTCCAAGAGCCAGCAAAGGCTCGAAGCATAGGAACCAGGTTACACAGTATTCCCTTTTCATGGCTGCCTGCCCCCTCCTTCCTCCTGCCCCCTCCCTCCTCTCGGCAGCATGTTCTGCTCTCTGAATCAATGATCACTTGAGATTTCCAAAGCTGGTCAGTCAGCATTCGGGCCGTCATTCCCCAGTTTAGGCCGATCACCTACTTACCTACTCATTGCCCGAGTTGTCTAACCTCGTTCCCACAGCTGCCCCGCCTTTGCACATCTACTGAATAACAAAGCAGCACTGCACATTCCCAAACAGCTGCGCTAACACCCCATGGGTCGCCAGAAATGTACAATAGCTGCTTAAGAGGCATCTGCAATTACATTCCCTGGGTGTGTAACAGTCTTTAATGACATTTCCACAATCGTAAAGAATCTAGAAATATGCGGTTAGGCTTCCTTGTAACCTTTGTCATTGGTAGTCACACTGCAAGCATAACAGGATATACACAGCTACATACTACAGGGACATTTACACACCTACGTTTCCTGGCTGTGGAGGTTACATCATCTAGTAATTCCAGTGTGTACACATGTATGGTTACATTCCACAGTCATTCTTTTGTATTAGGACATCTGGGACGGTACTTTCAGGGCATCCAGGTGTCTACAGCAACAATGCTGTGGCAGGCAGCCATCTAGGCTTACATTCCCTTTGTAGGCAGGCGCTAGTTACATTCCCTTCACAGACAGGCCTCTTGGCACTGTCCCCCGTTAGGACAGATGTCTAAGGTTACACCCTCTTGGTAGGAGCATCACTGGTTACATTCTCTGGGTATCCCGGCATTCTCCGCTACCCTCCTGGGGTATTGTGGTCCCTACACTGAAGGAGACCCCGAGCCCTTTATAATTCTGGGGCTGAGACCCCACAGGGTCACCTTGGAGGGGACAAGGTGTCGACCACCTTCTGCATATTTGCGACTCTGTGAATAGCGATCCCGTTGCTGTTTTGGGGGAGGGGTGAAGACTTTGAACATATGAGAGTGGGGATGGGGTGTCAAAGGAAGAGCACACGCTTCAGTGGGAGAAAGCCTTGTGGCAGATTATGAAGTGGGCGTGACCGGGTCAATGGCGAGAGGCATCCACTGCAGGGTAAAAGGAGGCTCTACTCCCTTTAGCAGTGAGAGGGGGGCACAAATTAGTCAGTACATGTGAAGGCAAAGGTGTAAATTAGGACCATCAGACTTTGGATCAAACAGCGTCTGACAACGGGAGGGAGTGCTATCCGGTACATATGTCTGGATGGAGAGAGAGAATCCCCGAGACGGCGGGACAGCGCACAGTGAAGGTACGCTATACAGCGCCCCCTACAGCCCTGCAGAACGGACCAGCCGCAGCGCCTAGATGCGACTTCAGAGACCGTGGGAACGAAACACACCCTGCGCTCTCCAAGTGAAATCATAAACACACCCCGCACTCTACAAGTGAAATAAGCAGCATTTTCAGAGTGGTAAAACTGTCTTGCGAGCCCAACTCTCCCCTCACAAGCCATGATTTTACAAGGGAAGTCGTCACCCCAGGCAAGCCATGTCCGTGAGGGTGAGGGTGAGAGGGTGTGTGAGGGTGAGAGGGTGAGTGAGGGTGAGTGAGGGTGGGTGAGGGTGAGTGAGGGTGTGTTTTATTGGAATCAAAGCATACAGATCTACTCTCATTAAAAACAGTGACACTTAGAGGGGGACTAAATGTGTCCGTTAAAGATCAGAGGCGAAGGTTAAAATGGACAAAAATAGTCCCTGAAACATTCCTTCAAGAAGTCCTGATCAAGGTAGAGGATGAGGTGGCAATATGCCTAGCAAATCGAACACAAAATAAAGATGTTATTTTTGCGTTTGATAACATTTGTATAGAAATAAACCAGAGCTTACAGGCTGGAACAAGTCAGAAGCCTCTTCAAGGTAAAAGGTGGTTTGATAAAAAAATGTTCCAAAGCGCATGGAGATTTACTTAAAGCCCTGAAAGCCACTCCTAAAAACCGTGTACATATAGCTAGTTTAAGGAGTATATATAAAAAAGTTACCCTAGAGAGAAAAAAGGAATTGAAAGATGTAGCCTGGGCCCAACTACTCGACTCCGAAACCCTAAAAAATAGTGGTTTATTTTGGAAAATTATAAATCAGCCATTATATTCAGGTGAGGAGAATTCCCCCCTTGAGGCAAACATCCCAGACGAGGGCTGGATCCAACACTTTAAATATACTCAGAAACTAGCATTGTAGAAACTAGCAACGTAGAGGTCCCCGTTGTAACTTCTGAGGCTGTACTACTGGAAACTAGCAACGTAGAGGTCCCTGCTGTCATTTTTGAGGCTGCAGAAGTGGAAAGGGCAATAGATTTGACCTTGAAAAATAAAGCGCCGGACCCTGATGGGGTTCCGGCGGATGTCTTTAAATGCGCCCCGAAATTTTGGTCTAAAATCTTATGTAACGTTTTTAATGCTCTAAAACATGACAATATCCCGGACTCGTGGAAAAAATCCATCATCATCCCGGTCTATAAAAAGGGTAACAGGCAAGACCCCTCCTGTTATAGACCCATTTCACTGATTGATTCATCTGTGAAAATATTGAGCCGGGTTATTTTATTTAAACTGAACGAATGGGTAAATGAGAAAGGGGTCCTATCAAATGTCCAGTATGGATTTAGACCAAAAAGGAGCACGATAGATCAAGGACTTAACTTGCACCTATTAGTGGAAAAATATACCAAGGCTAAGGATGGGTCCATGTACCTGGGGTTCATGGACCTCTCGTCAGCCTTTGACCTCGTAAATCGATCAAAATTGTGTCAAATTCAGATCGACATGGGTCTGGACAGGGCTTTAGTTAATCTCCTAGCGGATCCACACACTGGCCTTTTAGCCTCGGAGTCTCGGAGGGTCGATGCACCAGTCATTTTAACTCTGAAAGGGGTGTTAGGCAGGGGTGCATACTGGCACCCCTCCTATTTACCATTTATAAACGCACTGGAACCAGCGTTAAAAGAGGCATCCCTTGACATCCCGGGTATAGGAAAACTTGGAATTCCAGTTCTCCTATACGCGGATGATGCCGTCTTGCTTGCGCGGACGGTTGTTGGATTACAACGCCTCTTGGATGTATTTGGGGTCTTAATGGGTTCCTTGGTCATGATATTGGGCAGGAGGAGCAAGAATAAGATCTTAAAAACCTTTACATGTGGCAAAGAAGAGCTTTGCAGAGTAGCCACTTTCCCATATCTGGGGATCACCTTTGATGAGAGAGGAAATTGGGGTCCACAGATAAAAAACAGAAACATTTCCCTCGCAAGAACATCCTCTGCATTTCAGGGCTTTTAGAAAGAATTGGGGGCAAGGCCAATAGCAACTTTAATGAAAATCTATAAAGCAAAATGCCTTGCGGTGACTACATATGGTAGTGCAATTTGGGGATACTGTTCTCCGGACAGTATACAGACTACAGAGAATACATTTTTAAGAGCTGTCCTCTCTGTGCCACAGTCCACTCCATCATATACAATCCACACTGAACTAGGACTAGGATATATTTCAGATATGATAAAAATGGCCCCTGTTCTAGCATAGTTGAAGATCTGGTTGAACCAGGAAATCCCCCTTAACCATATTATTTTAAAAGACTGTTTACAGCTAGATAGAGCAAATACAATCTTGTGGCTAGCATACATCAAAGACAGTCTTGCTAAGCTAGGGAGACCAGAGCTTTTTTTCTCCCCAGAGTCCATAACAACAAAGGATATTGCCTTGATCAAAGGTACAATGGGAGAAATGCTGAGCGTGGAGAGGGAACAAACGGAATTAAAAAAAACAACGGTGAGGGCTAGCATTATTATGAGCACCCAAGTAGGCCCTGAATTGTATCTAATTACTGTGAATCAAGCTTATCACCAATTTCTTCTAACTCAATTTCGGTTTAACTTGATTCACTTGAACCTTGGTCATTTTCCAACTTGGAGTACTCCTGAAAACGCACTGCCGTGTTCTTGTGATAATTTTTCCACCCAGAATACAATGCACGTTTTGATGTTTTGTGGACATTACACGGCAGTAAGGACGAAATACTTGATCCCTATTCTAAAGGAGGCAGGGTTTATTCAAGTAAAGCCAGCTCTCCTGTTTTTACAGTTATTACAGACCCCCAGGATTATGTTTCATGTTGCTAATTTCCTAGTGGGGGCTGTCAGGATCAAGAAGAGGAAGATGACCAATAACTCTTATAACGTTGTTCTATAGTGGATTTAAGCACGTATTCGGTTTATACCTCAGGGAATGTTTACTGAATGAAATTGACATGTGAGATCGTAAAATGTATGACACCTTGTATTCCTATCTTAACTGACCTCTTTTTTAATGTATTCTTAATGTATTTTAAACGTATTTTTAAAGGTCATTATTTTTATACTCTTTGTAAATATTTTGTTTGTGTAAAGTAACCATGATTTTATTCTGCATTTATTATGTATTTTAGAACATGTGAATATTGTATAGTTCTATTGTCTTTTTTTTATATTGATTTATCGAAATAAAGTATTTTGACTGACTGACTGACTGACTGACTCCTATTCCCGCAGCGTGGGCGCGACCAGGCTTCCCCACCTCCTGGCTATTTTCCACTGTACAACCACCATGGCCATGATACAGAAAAGAAGGGTGTATCTCTCAAAAGTCTCTTCTCCCCAGATGCCTTGCACCACCGCTGGTGCATGAGCCATATTCAAACCACCACCACCTCAGACAGATGCAACCCCCACTCTCTCCCCATACCTTCGCACCAGTGGGCACTCCTAAAGCATGAGGACCAAGGTGCCCCTCTGACCACACCCCCTTAGACGAGGTCAGAGTCACATCTACCCCATTTATGCAATCTTTCCCTCATGAAGTACAGCCTCTGTAGCAATTTTAGCTGGACCAGGCAAAAACCCACCCGGATCGCCACCTCCCGTGGGTAGAATTAGGCCTCGTCCTCCAGCCTACCCAGGTCCCTTTCTCATCAATCCCTAAAGGGGGGTCATGTCAGGGAGACTATGGGCCAGGAGTGTGGTGTACACCAAGGAGATGACTTGAGCTTGCAAAGGGGAGTCAAGCATTTTATTCTCCAGGGGAATTCCTCTGGCGGATCTTCCATTATAAGACCTGAGGTCTCAAAACTATGCTTCATCTGCAGGTAGCAGAGGCACTGACTGCCCAACGTCTCATATTTGGCCTGCAACTCTAGACAGGAGACCAAACTTTCTTCTTTCCAGATATCCCCCTCCACCGAGATGCCCAACATGTCCCATTTTTTGTAGCCCTCATTGTTCCTGAGCCCCTGCGGTGGCACTGCCTCCCACAGTGGTGTTGCCAGTGTAACTCATCCCTTCCACCCCATGAGCTTCTCAGCCCTCTTCCAGATGCTAATCACATTAGCCGCCGGTGGTGGGAGCCCTTTAATCCCCCACCCCAATACAGATTCCGCAGGCACCCCACTGGGTCCAATGTCCTTGTATCCGCCATAAGGTATGGCTCCTTCTGCTCTGAGAAAACCCAATCATTCACCACTACCAATCAAGCACATCTTGATGACATGTTTTTTAACAATTTGGTCAAGGCTCACTCTTGGGTCACAGAACAAATTTTGTCGCTGGAGCACTTAGGTTTGGGGTAAAGGGCAATAGGTAGAAGATTTAGAAGTCACCCAAAAGTTTTTTTTCATATATTGCAGATGTGCCTTACTTATTTATGTTTTTATAAAGCACTCAAATCACCAGTGGCACCATCTGTGTGCTTTGGAGTGTTAACAAAGGAAACAAGCATTTACAATGCAACGCTCTCGCCTTTGCATTAGTTAGAGCTATTGGCATTGTAAATGACAATATTGTTATTTATGTGTTGGTTTAGAAAACAGATAAATAAATGGCATTGTCATTTACAATGCCAATAGCTTAATCTCTCTCAAATGCAAGACCTATTGCATTTGCAACCACACACACACAGAGCCACACACACACAGATCCACACAGAGACACACACAGAGCCACACACACAGCCACACACACACACAAAGCCACACACACACACATAGCCACCCACACACAGAGAGCAACACACACCCACACACACAGAGCCACACACACAGAGCGCCACACACACACACAGCGCCACACACACACACACACAGAGCGCCACACACACACAGAGCACCAAACACACACACACACAGAGCGCCACACACGCAGAGCGCCCCACACACACACACAGAGCCACACACACACACACACACACACACACACACACACAGAGCGCCAAACACACACAAAGAGCGCCACACACATAGAGTGCCACACACACAGAGCGCCACACACACAGAGCGCCACACACACACACAGAGCCACACACACACAGCTACACACACAGAGCCACACACACAGAGCCACACACACATACACAGAGCCACACACACAGAGCCACACACACATACACAGAGCCCAGAGCATAATTCCAAGAGCCAGCAAAGGCTCGAAGCATAGGAACCAGGTTACACAGTATTCCCTTTTCATGGCTGCCTGCCCCCTCCTTCCTCCTGCCCCCTCCCTCCTCTCGGCAGCATGTTCTGCTCTCTGAATCAATGATCACTTGAGATTTCCAAAGCTGGTCAGTCAGCATTCGGGCAGTCATTCCCCAGTTTAGGTCGATCACCTACTTACCTACTCATTGCCCGAGTTGTCTAACCTCGTTCCCACAGCTGCCCCGCCTTTGCACATCTACTGAATAACAAAGCAGCACTGCACATTCCCAAACAGCTGCGCTAACACCCCATGGGTCGCCAGAAATGTACAATAGCTGCTTAAGAGGCATCTGCAATTACATTCCCTGGGTGTGTAACAGTCTTTAATGACATTTCCACAATCGTAAAGAATCTAGAAATATGCGGTTAGGCTTCCTTGTAACCTTTGTCATTGGTAGTCACACTGCAAGCGTAACAGGATATACACAGCTACATACTACAGGGACATTTACACACCTACGTTTCCTGGCTGTGGAGGTTACATCATCTAGTAATTCCAGTGTGTACACATGTATGGTTACATTCCACAGTCATTCTTTTGTATTAGGACATCTGGGACGGTACTTTCAGGGCATCCAGGTGTCTACAGCAACAATGCTTTGGCAGGCAGCCATCTAGGCTTACATTCCCTTTGTAGGCAGGCGCTAATTACATTCCCTTCACAGACAGGCCTCTTGGCACTGTCCCCCATTAGGACAGACGTCTAAGGTTACACCCTCTTGGTAGGGAGCATCACTGGTTACATTCTCTGGGTATCCCGGCATTCTCCGCTACCCTCCTGGGGTATTGTGGTCCCTACACTGAAGGAGACCCCGAGCCCTTTATAATTCTGGGGCTGAGACCCCACAGGGTCACCTTGGAGGGGACAAGGTGTCGACCACCTTCTGCATATTTGCGACTCTGTGAATAGCGATCCCGTTGCTGTTTTGGGGGAGGGGTGAAGACTTTGAACATATGAGAGTGGGGATGGGGTGTCAAAGGAAGAGCACACGCTTCAGTGGAAGAAAGCCTTGTGGCAGATTAGGAAGTGGGCGTGGCCGGGTCAATGGCGAGAGGCATCCACTGCAGGGTAAAAGGAGGCTCTACTCCCTTTAGCAGTGAGAGGGGGGCACAAATTAGTCAGTACATGTGAAGGCAAAGGTGTAAATTAGGACCATCAGACTTTGGATCAAACAGCGTCTGACAACGGGAGGGAGTGCTATCCGGGACATATGTCTGGATGGAGAGAGAGAATCTCCGCGACGGCGGGACAGCGCACAGTGAAGGTACGCTATTCAGCGCCCCCTACAGCCCTGCAGAACGGACCAGCCGCAGCGCCTAGATGCGACTTCAGAGACCGTGGGAACGAAACACACCCTGCGCTCTCCAAGTGAAATCATAAACACACCCCGCACTCTACAAGTGAAATAAGCAGCATTTTCAGAGTGGTAAAACTGTCTTGCGAGCCCAACTCTCCCCTCACAAGCCATGAGTTTACAAGGGAAGTCGTCACCCCAGGCAAGCCATGTCCGTGAGGGTGAGGGTGAGAGGGTGTGTGAGGGTGAGAGGGTGAGTGAGGGTGGGTGAGGGTGAGTGAGGGTGTGTGAGAGTGTGTGAGGATGAGGGTGAGAGGGTGTGTGAGGGTGAGTGAGGGTGTGAGAGGGTGTGAGAGGGTGAGTGAGGGTGGGTGAGGGTGAGAGGGTATGTGAGGGTGTGTGAGGATGAGTGAGGGTGTGGGTCAGAGGGTGTGTGAGGGTAAGAGGGTGAGAGGGTGTGTGAGGGTGAGGAGGGGTGAGGGTGGGGGTGAGGGTGTGTGAGGGTGAGGGGGTTAGAGGGTGTGTGAGGGTGGGTGAGGATGAGAGGGTGAGTGAGGGTGTGAGGAGGTGTGTGAGGGTGTGTGAGGGTGTGTGAGGGTGAGAGGGGATGTGAGGGTGAGAGGGTGTGTGAGGGGGGTGAGGGTGGGGAGGGTGAGGGTGGGTGAGGGGGTGTGAGGGTGATGGCGAGGGAGTGTGAGGGTGAGGGGGTGTAAGGGTGAGAGGGTAAGGTGGTGTGAGGGTGAGGGTGTGAGTGTGTGAGGTTGAGGGTGTGAGGGTGAGGGGGTGTGAGGGTGAGGGTAAGGGGATGTGAGGGTGTGAGGGTGAGTGAGGGTGTGTGAGGATCAGAGGGGGTGTGAGGGTGAGTGAGGGTGTGTGAGGGTGTGTGAGGGTGAGAGGGTGTGTGAGGGTGAGTGAGGGTGTGTGAGGGTGTTTGAGGGTGAGGGTGAGAGGGTTTGTGAGGGTGAGGGGGTATGAGGGTGAGGGTGTGAGGGTGAATGAGGTGTGTGAGGGTGAGAGGGTTGTGAGGGTGAGGGTGTGTGAGGGTGAGGGGGTGAGGGTGGTCAGGGGGGTGAGGGTGAGAGGGTGTGAGGGTGAGGGTGTGAGGGTGAGTTTGGGTGTGTGAGGGTGAGAGGGTGTGAGGGTGTGTGAGGGTGAGGGGGAGAGGGTGTGAGGGTGAGGGTGTTTGACGGCGAGGGTGTGTGAGGGTGAGAGTGTGTGAGGGTGAGGGGTTGTGAGGGTGAGTGAGGGTGAGTGAAGTCCTCATCCTCGGCCCATCCATCTCCGCCTGGGACGACTCCTGGTGGTCCCCTGCTCTGGGCCTCCCACCCAAGCCCACGGGCCACGCACGCAACCCTTATATAGCGCACAGCTACCCACAGTGGGTTTCCCGGCGCTTGCTTAGGGAACCCTTCCTGGTATTCCCCTGTGAGATAGCAGGGTATCCACAAGGTGAAAGTCAGGCATCCCGCCGCGAGGGGCCGTTGTGGAGATTAAGCAAGCTATTGCGCAGAGTCGCAGAGTGTGAACCCGTGAGTCGAGGAGGCACCGGGGCGAGAATTATCGAGTTCGTGGAATTTTTAGCCCAAGACCCCGCCGAGGCGGGGAATTGAACCCTGGTCCAGGACCGATCTCAGCTTCCGGGTCTGCTGCCTCTAACCCCTGAGCCACACTTCTCCTTATCCTTGACTCCTCCCTCACGATGGCGAGGCAAGTTAACGCCGTTACCTCCTCCTGCTTCAACACACTCCGCATGCTCCGTAAGATCTTCCGCTGGATCCCCACTGGAACCAGGAAAACGGTCACCCAGGCCCTCGTCACCAGCCGTCTGGACTACTGGAACGCCCTCTACGCTGGGACCACCGCCAAACTACAGAAAAAACTCCAGCGCATCCAGAACACCTCAGCACGACTCGTCTTGGACATCCCCCGACACAGCCACATCTCCGCCCACCTTACGGACCTGCACTGGCTCCCCATCAGCAGGAGGGTCACGTTCAGACTCCTCAACCACGCACTCAAGGCTCTCCACGACTTGGGCCCCGAATACCTCAACAACCGCAACACGTTCTACACGCCAACCCGCCAGCTTCGCCAGCCTCGCCCTCGCCACCGTCCCACGGATCCCCAGAACCCCACCAGAGGAAGATCCTTCACCTACCTGGCGGCCAAGACCTGGAACACCCTCCCCACACACCTACGACTCACCCAGGACCATCTCTCCTTCAGGAAGCAACTCAAGACCTGGCTTTTCGAGCAGTAGCAGCCCCCCGCCCCCTCACCCCCCCCCAGCGCCTTGAGACCCTAGCGGATGAGTAGCGCGCTTTACAAATGTTCTTGATTGATTGATTGAGTGAGGGTGCATGAGGGTGTGTGAGGGTGAGAGGGTGTGTGAGGGTGAGGGTGTGTGAGGGTGAGGGTGTGCGGGTGAGTGAGGGTGAAAGGGTTGTGAGGGTAAGGGGGTGAGGGTGAGGGTGTGAGGGTGAGTGAGGGTGTGTGAGGGTGAGTGAGGGTGTGTGAGGGTGAGTGGGTGAGGGGGAGAGGGGGAGGGGTGTGAGGGTGAGGGTGTGAGGATGAGGCGGTGTGAGGGTGAGGGGGTGTGAGGGTGAGGGTGTGAGGGTGAGGGGTGTGAGGGTGAGTGAGGGTGTGTGAGGGTGAGAGGGTGTGAGGGTGTGTGAGGGTGAGGGTGTGTGAGGGTGAGGGTGTGTGAGGGTGAGGGTGGGTGAGGGGGTGTGAGGGTGAGAGGGTGTGAGGGTGAGGGGGTATGAGGGTGGGGGGAGTGAGGGTGAGGGGGGAGAGGGTGAGCGGGTGTGAGGATGAGGGTGAAGGGGTGTGAGGGTAAGGGGGTGAGGGTGATGGTGTGAGGGTGAGGGTGTGAGGGTGAGGGGGTGTGAGATTGAGGGTGAGGGGGTGTGAGGGTGAGAGGGTGAGGGTGTGTGAGGTTGAGAGAGTGAGGGTGTGTGAGGGTGAGAGTGTGTTTGAGGGTGTGAGGGTGAGGGATGTGAGGGTGAGGGGGTGTGAGGGTGAGCAGGTGTGAGGGTGAGGGTGAGGGGGTGTCAGGGTGAGGGGTGTGGGGGTGAGGGGTGTGAGGGTGAGGGTGAGGAGGTGTGAGGGTGAGGGGGTTTGAGGGGGTGTGAGGGTGTGTGAGGGTGAGGGTGTGAGGGTGAGGGGTGTTTGAGGGTGAGAGGGTGGGTGAGTGTGAGAGGGTGGGTGCGGGTGAGAAGGTGAGAGGGTGAGGGTGTGTGAGAGGGTGAGGGGTGTGAAGGTGAGAGGGTGAGGGGGTGCGAGGTAGAGGGTGCGAGGGAGAGGGTGAGGGGGTGTGAGGGTGAGGGTGAGGGTGAGAGGGTGAGGGTGTGAGGGGGTGGTAGGGGGTGTGAGGGTGAGGGTGTGTGAGGGCGTGAGGGTGTGTGAGGGTGTGAGGGTGAGGGGGTGAGAGTGTGAGAGGGGGTGCGATGATGAGGGTGAGGGGGTGTGAGGGTGAGGGTGTGAGGGTGAGAGTGTGAGGGTGATGGTGTGGGGGTGAGGTTGTGAGGGTGAGGGGGTGTTAGGTTGTGTGAAGGTGAGGGTGAGGGGGTGTGAGGGTGAGGAGGTGAGAGGGTGAGGGTGTGTGAGGGTGAGAGGGTGTTTGAGGGTGTGAGGGTGAGGGGGTATGAGAGTGAGGGGGTGTGAGGGTGAGGGGTGTGAGGGTAAGGGAATGTGTGAGGCTGAAGGGGTGTGAGGGTGAGGGTGTGTGAGGGTGAGGTGGTGTGTGAGGGTGAGGGTGAGGGGGTGTAAGGGTGAGGGGGTGTGAGGGTGAGGGGTGTGAGGGTGAGGGTGTGTGAGGGTGTGTGAGGGTGAGGGTGTGTAAGGGGGCGTGAGGGTGAGGGTGTGTGAGGGTGAGGGTGTGTGAGGTTGTGTGTGGGTGAGTATGAGGGTGTGGGAGGGTGAGGGTGTGAGGGTGAGGGATGGGTGAGGGTGAGAGGGTGGGTGAGGGTGAAAGGGTGAGTGAGGTTAAGAGGGTGGGTGAGGGTGAGAGGGTGGGTGAGGGTGAGAAGGTGAGAGGGTGGGTGAGGGTGGGTGAGAGGGTGAGGGGGTGTGAGGGGGTGTGAGGGTGAGGATGAGGGTGAGGGGGTATGAGGGTGAGATGGTGAGGGGGTGTGAGGGGTCTGAGGGTGAGGGTGTGTGAGGGTGAGGGTGTGAGGGTGTGTTAGGGTGAAGGTGTGAGGGTGAGGGGGGTGAGAGGGTTAGAGGGGGTGAGAGGGTGAGTGAGGGTGAGAGGGTGAGAGGTGGTGAGCGGGTGAGGTGGTGGTGGTGGTGGTCACCCACTTACCGTTCACGTCCGCAGCAGCCCGTTCCTTCATCTCATGGGCAGGATGCGGCCGCACACAAGACTGTCGGTTCGGCAGACGAGGGAGTCTCAAGTGTCCCTTCAACCCCGTTTCAAGAAGGCTCCAAAAACTCCTAATGAGCCAGGAAGAGGCTTCCTTCTCCGGGCGAAAGCAGCGTTGTCTGTGACAAGAAGGGTGAAAACAAGCGCTCGGAACAAGCGCCGGGATGACGTCAACTTTCCGCTTTCAGAGCCGTCCTTTTCAGACTGGCTTGGCCTGACGTATTGGTGGCGTAAAAGCTTACTTAGCTTCTTTATAGGGCCATCTGTTATCTGTTGGCCCCATAAAGAAAATAAGAAAGCTTTTACGCCTGCAGGAAGTCAAGTCAGCCAGTCTGAAAAGGACGGGGCTTAAAGAGAAAGAAATACGTCATGGCGACCTCTTCTCCAATGGCTGACCACCGTTTAGGAAGGCAGCCAATGGAGAAGAGGGGCGGGGCTTAACCCTCGCTAGAGAAACTCACCCTAAAACATAAAATCTCGCGATCTCCACTGCTCATGTGCGCAGTACGCCGCGAGACCTAAAAACGGGGTTAAACAACAAGGAAAATGCCCTAGATCCGGTGTGAACTCTACAGACAGTGTCATTAGTTGTCTTGCAATGGGAAGGAATGTAAACATACTGCTCCAAGTTTATGCATCTGACTGGTGAAGAGAAGTAAAACTATGGCAACTGCTTCTGCCTGAGAATTCGCTGAGATATTACATGGAAATGTCAGAAAATGTAATATCGGACCATCCACTTCACCTTCATAATGTGGTGAGGATACCATGTTTCGCTCCATATATTACTTGCTACAAGTGAAATGAGTAGATTAAAAAGTACATATAGCCCGGTGAGCATTTCATGAGAGCATGCCCTTTTTTCAGGGATAATTTAAAGTTTTGCATCTCAATACAAAAAAAAACAGAAAATGTGCTTGCGCCAGAGGTGATATTTGATCTCACACATTTGGTGAAAAGGCTGATTCTGCATTATCGAAGGCACACAGGCTATTTCAATGGACTTGCTTTCAAAATGTGATGGCATGGAGCAGGTAGACAAGGCAGCCTCTGTATAGACTATTGCGAAGAAAATATAATATCGGACCACCCACATAAATTCAAGCATATCTGTACTGTCCTACAAATGTGCCATTAAGAGCATGCCATTTTTTCACGGAGAATCTAACATTTTGCATCTCAAGACTTTAATCCTCTACAGCAACACTTGAGATTACTTAATATAAAATGTGCCTGTACAAAAGGTGGTATTTCATTTTACAAAATTGTTGACAATGCCTATTCTGCATTAACGAAGGGCACGCATGCTATTTTATCCTGGGGCTTGCTTTCTAAATGTGATGGTATGGGGCAGGCAGACAATGGACAATCTGCATAGACTGATCAAGGTCCTATTTTTTGTTTCACACTGGGCCAGGGTATCACCCAAAGGTGGGAGGTAGTGAAGAAACCAAAGATGTGGACTACAAAAGCCCCATTCAAGAGAAGCAATGAAGGTGAACATTGATTTCTGTGGGCTTCCTTTTTGTGGCACAGTTATGAACTGACTTCTAACCCCTCCACCCCCCAAAAGGAGGTGACTTGCAAACTTAGCGCTTGAGTTATTTGGTACAAATACCGAAACGGTGCGGACGCTGATGGGTACTCACAATACCCCTCAAACGACAACTGGGTCTGCATAGATGCCTTCACGGGAGGTGTCTAATGCTGTGTTTACTTAGGAATGTTTTAAGGTTTAATGTTGTTAGAATGTGATGACCTCAAGGGATTGGATTGAGAGAGAGACGACCTGGGAACAGTTGGTGGCTGGAGTATTGGAACATGCGATGCCAGTGGGTCTGAAATCTACAAATGAACGTGTATTAAGTACAGTGGTTTCCAGAGTTGTCTCTGTGAAAATTGGACATAACAGAATGGCAGCGACTTTGCTCAATTCTAGCCTGAACCCACAAATGTTAAAGGCTCTATTACATCTACAGCATCAGGGACCATAAGCCTCTTTAGTAAGTAAATTGCACATTATTTTAACAGTGTAATTAATTTCAACCGTGACTTTCTCCCATGGCCCTCACTCCCGGGCTTCAAAGCCTGCCATCAACTGTGGAGAGTGCAAGCACATTGAGGCTGTTACTCGCCTCGCTTTTATGCGCTGAAGTTAAAGAGAGTCTCTTCGACGACTTCTAGCGTGAGAGGAGAGCACGTTTCTCTGTTCAGCTCTCTGTGCTATGCTAATGCATGGGATTCAAGAAGGAGACGCTTCGGTTGGCACCAGGAGGGAGCACACAATGTGCACCAGGCATTATTACAGAACCCTGCTCTTCAGACCCTAGATACTGTTCCTGCAGGTAAAACTCACCTTCTTACCCTCAGCCACCATTCATTGCTTGTGTTGGGAGTGTTAGAAGGCAATTTTTTGATGGATTTCCAGCCTCACTCTCCATATAGAAAGTGGCAGGGGAAGCGGGGTGTTTGCAGTCACACCTGCTATTCGTTAGAGCGACTGTAAACCATGGTGCAGAGGCAAGCGAGAACTTGGTGGGACACTCAGAGGGAGGCTAGCAATTTGAGCCAATTGTCTCAAGCGGGGCTTTTGATTTTAGAATGCACCACGTCGGTGCTGATTGGATCATTAATTCTTCACCATTGGATTGGCTATCTGACTGCTGGATGTTCATTAGCTCTTCTATTTGACATTTCCCATCGAATTTTAAGATTGACTGATAACACTACTTTGGTGCTCATTGGCCTTAGAGTTTTTTCAGCGTTGGATCGGCCTGTGTGCTCATATTCACTTGCTACATGTCATTTCTCATTGGATTTTAAGCTTCATTTTATTGACTACTTCTACCCATTCAGTGTCTTCACTCCACTCAGCTTGGGTTGCTACCAGTGGCCATCTTTAAATTTGAATTTGAGTAACCTGGTCTCATTCTAGAAGTATCGCTACATTGAATTTACCAGCTCACACACTGACGTATCTAGACCTGTATTTCTCACTGACAGTGTGTATAGCAATTGACTGTTACAATTTTTTCATAGGAAAAAAGGTACATTTGAAAAAATAGATTACATTGTGGCTTTATAAAAGTTAGCCTTCACTTGTAGCTTTAGTCTGCTAGAGGATGAATTAATTAGGGACCTTGTGATAATGCACTGTAACATTCCCAATTTACATGATAGGCTATGGATTCATGGTGAGTCAACCTTACAAGAAGTCACGTTTATCATTAGTAAATCAGAACTTACTTCCAGGTGTGTGAAAGCAACGGTGTCCTCTAGTAAGAAAGAAAATGGTGAAGGGATGGTCAAAATATTTAAGAAAAAAGTTAACACAAAGATGAATGTGAGAATGATAAGATATAAGGTATCAGATAATATAAAGGAATGGAAGATCTCAAGGGCAGATGTTATTGCTTTGCAACTCTTATCATTTAGCACATGACAAGAGATGTTCAGCTTGGAATCAGAAGTGTTCCAAATGTGGAGTTAGAGGTCACATGTAAGGGTGTGTCACAACTCTAAATTAGTTACATTTATTGTTGACAACGGATGTCAGGAAGAAGCCCAATCAGTTTTAATAGCGAGGGACCACAAATGCTTTGCGTGCAAGACAAAGTTATGGAAATTAGTTGGCATAAAAGGAAAAAAACCATTTGTGCCCCCAAAGCCACATTCTTGAAGCCTCGGAAGGAGCAGGTCGTGGGGCATGGTATCAAAGGCCGCTGATAAATCCAAAAGTATCAGCGCAGCTTTTCCTCCCTGGTCTAAGGTCTCTTTGATGGCCTCCGAGACCTTGAGGAGCGGGGTTTCAGTGCTAAAATTAGACCTGAAGCCGGACTGACTCTCGTGGAAAACATGATTGGCTTCAGCATAGGTGGTAATGACCCTATTGACATATTTTTCCAGAACCTTTGAGAAAAGGGGGAGCAAGGATATTGGCCTATAATTAGAGGCAGCCTCGGGGTCTGCTCTTGTTTTTTTTAGCAGCAGAAGTATTTTAGCATTCTTCCACCTATCTGGAACAAACCCGGACTCCAAGGATGTGTTGAAAATCCGATTTAGTGTGGGGTGTATTATCTCGGCTAGTGACACCAGAGTCTTGCCTGGCAAGGGGTTGGATGGCGAGCTCTGTGGCTGCATAGGTGGGGTAAAACACGCTCAAATTTCACCCCGGGTCCTAGGCAACGAAGAGAAGGTATCTTGGATAGTTTTTATCTTCTCACGGAAATAGGAGGCCAGATGGCTCGTCCATGCCTCAGCCGACGTAAATGGTGTTGCCACTGCGATTAGGAGAAAGAAACTCCTTAACAGTTTTGAACATTTCTTTGCTATGATTGGCAGACTGAGCTGTTTTAAAGGCAAGGAATTTTTTTCTCTTCTAAAACTTTCTTGTAATGCACCTTTAATGCCAATTTATATGTTATTTTATCAGAGAGGTCAAAATTGTTACGCCAGGCTCTCTCCAGGTGTTTGCAGTCCCTCCTGCTATTGCTTAGAGCGACTGTAAGCCATGGTGCAGAGGCAAGCAAGACCATGGCGGAACACTCAGAGGGAGGAGCGAGCTCGTCGGCTCGCAATTTGAGCCAATTGTTTAAACCTTTCGCATCCTCCTCCACCTTCCCAAGAAAGGGGATTGAGTGTTTACTTAGGGCCGTGGTAAGAGCCTCGGCTGTGATTTGATGAAAAGGTCTGAAACTGTGTGAGGGTGGTCTTCCCTGAGAGTTGCTGGGGTCGGGCACCTTTTCAATCATAAATCATGGCATGGTCAGACCACACTAGCGGTACCAGAGCAGAGGTTGCTGGTGTGTCTGTAGAGAAGATCTGATCCAGAATAAGCCCTTTCTCATGCGTTGCTAAGTGGACGGATGGTGTCATTTTAAAAAGTGCTAGTGAGTCGCATAGTCTACTAGCCTCCTGTTCTGTTGAGTTAACCATGTGAATGTTAAAATCACCTAAAACTAGACAATGTTTAATATATATGGCCAGGAAAGAAACAGCATTACTGATAGAGTCAAGGAACTGGCCCGCAGGACCTGGGGGTCTGTAAATTAGGATGCCTGACACAGATTGTTTCGCTGACAACCTCACCTGAGAACCCAAGCTTTCAGCGCCCGCTATGTCAGCTGTAGGGACCATGGAGCAAGAGAGTTGTTTATTAAAAATTATGGCAATGCCACCCCCTCTACCAGTTGTCCGATCTTTCCTGAGCATCTGATAGCCAGGAGGGATGGCCATGGCGATGGTGGGATTAGATGGTTCTCCGAGATGTGTCTCCGTTAGAAAGAGAAGGTCAGGGCTCTTATCTAAGAGTAAATCGTTGATTTGAAGGGAATGTTTGCCAAGAGATCGTGTATTGAGAAATGTGACCTTTAAATGGTCAGTCTCCCTAACAGTCTTGGTCACACTACAGGGGGGGGGTAGCCCCTGGATTCTCTTTTAGGGGGATCATTAATAGCTGAGTTGGAGAAAACCCAGCCGCAGAGATTGCAGGGTCCAACTGCACCAATCTGTGGGCATGGGCGCGGGTGGCGGCAGCTCACTTTCGAGCCTAAGGCTATGAGCTGCAACTGGCTATATAAAATGTGCTTACCGTCTTCAGGACAACCTTGAGTAAAAGGTCCGGCGCCGACCGCCTCCGGGACGTGGACGGGCACAGACGGGCTTGCCTTTGGCGCGCCTTCGGCGTGCCAGCGGCAGTCCCGCTGCATGCGCCAGCTACGTGGTCGGCACATTGGTTCACAGCAGAAGTAACCAGATGAACGTTTGCAAAACACAGAAATGTTTTTAGGTCACTAAATCAGTTTAAAGGGTATTACTCAAAAAAAGACAATTGGTTGAGGCAATCATACAGGCTCTGTCTACACAAAATAAAGATGAAGTGCAAGCTTTTTTCGGATTAGCAAAATATTGTTCCAAATTTGTATGCAATTTTTCTCTGAAAATCTAACATATCAGATCGTTATTGAAAAAAGCCAGTACATTTGTTTGGTCATGTGAGTGCCAAGAGGCATTTGATTGCATTAAGAAGGACATTTGTACAGCATCAGCTCCACTTTAGGGGTTCTCCCCTCACAAGGTCTCGCTTATATTTCGCCTAAACTAACTAGACTGTGTACGCAATTTTTGAACTATGTGTCCCAGGTGCTAGTAACAAAATTGCTGATTTCCTCAGTAGGTAACCTTTACCGATCAAGGCGGACACAAGAAATGAGCTGGATGATTTGGGTGCAGCTGTGTTTTCAGGTTAATTACAAAGAATTGGTGTAGAACGAATGATGGTGGAACTAGAACAAGATAATATGCTGTATAAAGTCATGATGTATGTCTTGAACGGTAGGCTAGAGAAGAAACATCTTGGGGGAGGGTTAGTTGCAGACTGCAAGGTAAGGAATACATTGCATAAAATATATATTTTTTAAGGAGTAGACAGCTGATCCCACCTGGTGACCTACATAAAAAAAATCATGATTGTGTGTCACAAGGGTCATCTCGGTATTGTAAA